>NC_136922.1:76256693-76877177 GCF_949752795.1 Hyperoodon ampullatus
TTAAGATTTTCACTATTATCTTTCTCTATCAGCAACATTCTAATTTAACAATAATTATTTTGACCACTAAATTATTTTGAATACTGATCTCTTCTTTCATTGCTAATTTTATCCTGAAATTAACAGTACTCGCTTTACTAATGGAAGGGCAGGGTCACAGGCGGGCAGGGTCACAGGCAGGCAGGGTCGCAGGCATGCATAATTAGACATAATTGATAAGCCAAAGATCACTTTGGTTTTGGAATGTATTATGTGATTTTTTTGAAGGGGCATGGAGGACATCAGTCAGTTTTATTCTTCCTTCATTTTCTTTCATTATGTTTTCCTTAGGCAGGCCATTAATATTTGTCTTCATTCTCTGAGCTCATGCCAGCTGCCCAGAGGAGAGAATGGGAGCAAACTAAAATTTTGGCATCTGTTTTGTCAAAGATGGGTCTTTAGCCACATGGATCCCAACCTTCTGAAGTGTTTAGAAATACCTCAGGCATCCAGAGGTTATAGAAACCTTAATAGGAGTCAGAGGTTGTCATATGTGTCCAGATTGCTGGCAAGTGAGACCTAATGTGTTTTTTTTTTATATATATATATACATTTATTTATTTAATTTATTTATTTTTTGGCTGCATCGGATCTTCGTTGCTGGGCGCGGGCTTTCTCTAGTGCGGTGAGCAGCAGCTCTCTTCGTTGCAGTGCACGGGCCTCTCATTGCGGTGGCTTCTCTTGTTGCAGAGCATGGGCTCTAGGCATGCAGGCTTCAGTAGTTGTGGCATGTAGGCTCAGTAGTTGTGGCACATGGGCTTAGTTGCTCCGTGGCATGTGAGATCTTCCCGGACCAGGGCTCGAACCTGTGTCCCCTGCATTGGCAGGGGGATTCTTAACCACTGCACCACCAGGGAAGCCCAGAGACCTAACATTTTTAACATACTGATCCTACTATAGTTATCTAAAAAGTAGATATCTTGAAAAATATTGCAGCCTTTAACTTACTCTTAGAAATCTGTGCCAAAAAATAAATATAGGCACTCAGAAAAATGTATTTATATGTGCATATATACACCCTCACATATAAGCTGAAGAAAGAGCTACATCAGTGAGTCAGCAAGAAGTTGTCACATATAGACTATGGCCTCTGGTGGGAAGTACCAGTTGTCACTCGGTATCTGTGGCGGATTGGTTTCAGAACTGCCCTCACCCCCAAATCCGTGGATGCTCAAATCCCTTATATAAAATCGTGTAGTATTTACATGTAACCGACATGCATATTTTAAATCATCTCGAGATTACTTATAATACCTAATATGATATAACTTACATAGGTAAGTTGTTGTAAATACAGTGTAAATGCTATGTCAATGGTGTGCATCAAATTCAAGTTTTGCTTCTGGAACTTTCTGGAATTTTTTTTTTTACCGAATATTTTGATCTGCAGTTGGTTGAATCCATGGATGTGGAACCGGTGGATATGGAGGACTAACTATATCTCTACCCAGGGATCATTTTCTCATTCTACTGTTCCTTTTGCCTTTCTGATGGCCACATCATCCACCCCCATTTGTGTTACTATTCATGTGCAACATCTGGGATGCAATTTGAAATAGATCTTATGTTAAGATACTATTCTGGTTTCAACCCTTTTGAAGTGTATTACCCTTTCCCACTTCCTGCAGTTGTGTCTCAACACTATTATTGATACAGGCATACCTCGTTTCATTGAGCTTTCTTTTATTGCTCTTTGCAGAAATTGCATCTTTTTACAAATTGAAAGTTTGTGGCAACCCTGCTTCAAGCAAGTCTGTCAGCACCATTTTTCCAACAGATTTGCTCACTCTGTGTCTCTGTCTCACATTTTGGTAATTCTCAACATATTTCAAACTTTTCATTATTGTTACATTTGTTTTGATGGTGACCTGCGATCAGTGATCTTTGGTGTTACTACTACAATTCGCTGAAGGCTCAGATGATGGTTAGCATTTTTTAGCAATAAAGTATTTTAAAATTAACATTTTTTTTTAGACATAGTGCTGTGGCACTTAATAGACTACAGTACAGTGTAAACATAACTTGTATATGCACTGGGAAACCAAAAAAGTTGTGTGACTTGCTTTATTCTGATGGTGTGGATCCGAACCCACAGTATCTCTGAGGTGTGCCTGTGTTCTCCACTGGTTGTTGACCTGGACCACTTATTTTGGGAGGGATGCACTTTTCTTAAGTTTTGCAATTTTCAGTATAGTCCTTTCTGTCATTTTTAGTTTTTTTGGTGACCCTTCTCTCTTAAGAATTTTCTTCTCCATATTTTCAGTTGATTTCTATTTTCCTTTCATTTTAGTTGAATTCTTAAAATATAATTTTGGTAATTATTTTTTAATTTTTCAAGAGGCATTATAGAAGAGTAGTTAAGAGCCTATGTGTTGGAACCAGACTGCCTGGGCTTGAATCCCAGCTTATCACTTAGTAACCAGTATGACCACTGTCTATCAAATGTGGATAACCCTACCTTGTAGGTTTGTTATGAAGATTACATAAGCTGATACATGTGAAGTTCCCAGAATAATACCTGGCACATAGTAAACATTTAGTAAATATTAGTTATTATTATCTTAGCTACAACAAAATATTTGTTCTTATGTAGCATCATTGCAATTTCTTCATAATGGTTCAGCATTTTCAGTAAGATAAAGGTCAAATTACCTTGAATAAATTATGCACATCCATACAATGGAATATTATATAACCATTTAAAGATGAGATGGATCTACATATACTGACCAGAGAGTTATTAATGATATTTTTTAGATGGTAATTTGCAGTTCCACAATCATATAAGAATTTAATGTTTAAAAACTGTGTTATATAAAGACATGTCTTTGTAAACTTTAGAAAATATTGGAAAAAGTATATACCTTAGATGAATGGATGGAAAAGAAACTTGAGCCTTTGAACTTCCTATTTTATATGATTTTAAAAGTGGGATTATTGAAAAAACACACTTTTTATGCATTTCAATATTTTTAAAATATTAGAACAAAACTTTCTTTGCTTGTGTTGGATAGACATTCTAATTAAAGTCTGTGCACTTATAGCTTTTAGAAAAAAACAGATTTCTAAGAGTAAAGGTAATGCAGGTAATGAGTCAGGAGACAAAATAATATCTTCTTTGTGTTGATGGATGAAAAAGAATTATGCCCACTTGCACACAGGTGTACACTGGTGTGTGCACACAGCGTTAACATGACTGCGTTACTCGGGAGAAATGACAGGAATTCTCACAAGGTAAAATGAAGAAAAATAAGGCAAAAGAGACAGTATAGGAGAAATATGTGTACATACATATATTCCTAGAGTATAGAGTGGTGGTTTTCACATTTGAATAATAGTTGCAAAATAAATAATAATGTATTCACTAACATTTGAGTGCTCACTGGGTGTTAAGCAGTGTTCTAAGTGCTTATAGTATTATTTTACTGTTACATTTGCTTGTGAATTTATATGCCCAGAAAGTGTGTGGAATAGTTTACATATTTTCACATATTTGTGGTTGAGTGTACAATCCCTGATCTGTCAGTCTACCACAAGCCTACTGAAAAAACAATGAGCTCTGGAGTTATTTTAAAAGGTAGGTTATTTTTCTCATTTCTGATATTCTTAATTCCCTTGAAAAGTTCTACTTGCTGCATAAAACCAAGAACCCTGATTTGCATATCTTTGTGGTTGGTTGCTCTAAAGCCAATATTTAAATTTCTTTGAGGTCTCTTTTAGTGCCTGGTATCACAGGATGAAGATCTTGTCAGGAGGGTGAATATATATGTGGCTCTTGGTCTTGTGCATTTTGGGACGAAGGAATTCCCCTTTGAATTGCCTGCTCCCCTGAAGCCCCTGGAGCCTCTGGCTCAAGCAGCGCAGTCGGTCTGTGCAGTGTCTCTGACGTCACCAGTGTATGCATAAGCCCTGCTATTGTCTTACTGCTATAACAGGGCTGGGGATTGCAGTATCCGCTGTTGCTGCTGATCCCAGTCTTGCCCCTGCTGCTACCTAGTCCTGCCTCCCTGCATCCCAGAAGAGCCACGTCGGCCTGCCTTTCCATGTTGGATTTTCCAAAACAGCTCTTCGGTTTTTGGTGCTGTAGGAGACCTTGCTTTTCAGTCACACGGGAGAACACTGAAGCTTGTAAGAGGAGAATCTGGCAGCTGGACACAGCTTGGACTGCATTGTCTGTCTTCATGACCTCTGCTGTGTAGCAGCTCATCTCTCCACTCTCACACGTACACTCTCCTCGATTTTTCTTCCTTCCTTTTTCTCCTTTCTTCTAATTTTTAAAAGCAGCCTCTGGAGCCAGCCATGTTTGGCACTGAATCTTCATGTAAGTAAATGGATCTCACTTTGCTGTTTAGAAATCTGTTTGCTGCCATGGTTTCATTGGCTTGGAGTTCATATCACTTTGCCTTAGGTCATTAACAGCTTTTGTATTTTGGCTCTAATTACAAAGAAATTGGTCTCAGGGAAGGGACTCCCCCTTATCTGGGTTATTCATCCTTAAGGCCAGGGATGTCAGTGTGGTCAAAACCAGGCCTCCAAGAGGGAGGGGAGGAAGACAGGAATCCGGGCAGCCTCCCCAGAACGTGTTAATTGATGGGATCAAGTCTGTCACTGATCTATTGTTGTGGGTTCTATAATGGTCCTTAAACCCTAAAATAGATACTGGAGGATCTGAGATGATAGTGTTTATTAAAAAGGAAAAAAGGGCTTACATTTTTTATCTAAAAGGAGAATGGGGGTATCATTATATCCTCTTCTTCCATATTTTTACAGAAACATAGGAGTAGATATTATATGTAGATTTAAAGAATAAGAAATAAGCTTTATTTTTAAAGATGGATTTTTTCTTTTTTCTTTTTTTTTTTTTTTTTACACAATGGCTTCAATTTTGATATGCTGGCTAGTGCCACAGTCCAGCAGCATTGTATCTGTCTTAAAACTTATACAATGAAATTGCTTTGGTGCAGAGCAGGCCCTGCACAAGGGGCTGGGCTGGATGGCACTTGTAGACAGCTAAAATGGGTATTTGAAAAATGATGACCAGCCTAAGTAATGAGGATTATTTAATGCTGGATGTAGAATAGTATGACCTGTCGATGCAGTTATACAGGCTCTGCAGAATATTTTGTCATTATCCATAAGCAAAGGTGACAGTTAAGAATTTCTAAAGAGACTCAACCTGCTGACCTAGAACATTAAACATTGGCAAGACACTATCTTTGTGGGGAGAGGGGGTTAGGGTAGGAATTTAGGAAACACATTTCTTATGAATATATAATCCAACCTTTTCTTTCTGATCTCAGGTGATCAGTGTGACTATTTGTGCATAGCTGATGATTATTCCAGAATAGTAGTATTTCAAGAGAGCTAATAATCTTCAGTTCTTTTGTTTCTTGATTGGCTTTTTTAAAGGGTGGATTATTTTTGTTGTTTTACCTAGAGGCTTCCCATTTCTGAAATTACCACACTGCATTATCAACGTCAAGATAGAATAACAATGAGATATAATGTCCCATTCAGCATGTGACAATTTTATTTTCTAATAATTTAAAAATATTTTTTGAATTCACTTAATGATACATTTGGAATTATTGTCATCCAAGAAATAGAAACAGATTATTTAGTGGCAAAGACCTTCCAGTTTCATTTCAGTCATGGAATTTTGTTTATGTAGGAACCTAAATATAGATAGAACTATTTATCTACTAAAGAAAAATTAGTCTTATTACTTTGTTTAGCTGAAAATGGAAGTTGAAACTCAGTGTGGGACTCTTTGGGTTCTTGGCATAGGGACTCTAACATTGTGTGGCCAGGTTTACCAAGCAGACACGTTGACTTTCTTGATCATTAAACCTGATCTTTTGATAATATCACACATGTGCTATGTGCTGTGTTTGAAAACTGCTGCTTGCTTTTGGTCTCCATAGCTACCAAATTACTGCACAGGTAGAATACCATTCAGAAGACAGAACATCATCATGTAGGTTTTGGGCATTTTTTGACTTTACTGAGTATTAAATTTTGGTTCCTGCTTGTCCCTAGAAGACCATAGATAGATTTGTACTGTCAGTGGTTGTAAAGTGTTGAGAATGGACTGCTTTCTTTAAATAAGGGGATTCCTTAAATCTGTACTCAGAGTTAAGACAATTGTATTTTCTTTGTGTTTTGAGGCATAGCTTTTCTAGACCTATAATGTCCATCTTTTGGAGGCTATTTTATAGGCTGAGACCATCTATATTTGGAATATTCTGAAAAATACTCACATTAAAAGTTCTAATTAGTTCAGAAGGGATCTTCCAAACCACCTAGGATATTCTTACTAAACTTTTACAATAAATACTTGTTTAACCATCTACTCGATGTATAGTGCTGTGCTAGATCCTGGAAAGGTCTGTTTTTTTTCTAACGTATTCTGATTTCATGATTCTTATCCTTGATTTCTGGTTACAGTACTTTACTTGTATTGGATGCTTTTACTTGTTAAATTGAGGTATGGTTTACATACAATAAAATGCGTAAGTCAAAGTGTGTAGCTCATTGAATTTTTGCCTATGTTTACACCTATGGAACCACTACCCAGTTTGAGATACAGAACATTTCTGTTACTCCAGAAAGTTTCCTTGTGATGACCCTTCCCAGTCAATTTTACTTCTCCTCCTCACCAAAAGGTAATCACTATTCTGAATTCTTCTGACATAGTCACTTGTACATGACTCTTTAAAATTTTCTTTCTCTCCTCCTTGCTGTTTGCTTATAAGAGAAGGAAATGTCAATAGAAATGTCCATGTCTTCATTTTCGAGTACTGGATTGATTAAGTTGACTTTTTGTTTCAGACCTTTGAAGTCAGGAATTTGAGGTAACCTGGGTATCACATTATAACATGTTTTGTCTCACTGAAAATAGTATTGCTTAATTTAAATGCCAAAGAAACACCTGCCTCTTCCATACACACACACACACACACACACATACATACACAAAAGAGCCTTAAAAATGACAAAAAATTTACCTGGAAGAGTAGACCCTTGTTTATCAAAGTTAAAACTTACATAGTTATAGCAACAAAATTAATAAATGCTTTGTCTGACCTCGTTTCAGTGAATACCTTCTTTTTAAAAAATTTTTATTTATTTAGGCTGTGTTGGGTCTTTGTTGCTGCACGCGGGCTTTCTTTAGTTGCGGCGAGCGGGGGCTACTGTTCATTGCAGTGCACGGGTTTCTCACTGTGGTGGCTTCTCTTGTTGCAGAGCATGGGCTCTAGGCGTGCGGGCTGCAGTAGTTGTGGCACTTGGGCTCAGTAGTTGTGGCTCTTGAGCTCTACAGTGCAGACTCAGTAGTTGTGGTGCACGGGCTTAGTTGCTCCACGGCATGTGGGATCTTCCTGGACCAGGGCTTGAACCCACGTCCCCTGCATTGGCAGGTGGATTCTTAACCACTGCGCCACCAGGGAAGGCCCAGTGAATATCTGCTTAATTCACTTTAGTGAATAACTCCAACAGTGCCAGTCACGTTTTTTCTCACTTAGTGTATCTGAATCTCCCATAGTTGTGTAAATTGGGCACAATCTATTTTCAGCCCACTTTTAAATGGAAGTGTTTTGTGTTATGTGTAGATTAATCATTAGTACAAAGCAGGAAGTATAGCTTCTGTAACTCTGTTACCATCTTGATATATTTCAACGAGCTTTTCCTTTACTGAAATTTCCCATGTCTAAAAACGGGAGTAGTAAGTCTGCTGTTTATCTGCTTTGAGGAAATGCAGTTTTAGTCTGTGATCAAAATAATTTAGGTTTAAGAAGAAAGTATTAAAATTAAAGTTTTGTGAGGGGAGTGGTCTTTAAAATGCATATTTTAGGTACTTGACTTAATGATAGTTTATATTTTAAAATTGATAAATTGAATTCTATAAAAATTTTTCATTTCCTCTTAACATTTTATAAATGGAGAAAAAGTTCATCTTTTCTTTTTGTGGAGTACGGAACACTGGTTTTGTACTGCATCCTTCCTCATAAAGCCAGTTATTCCAAAGAGTAAATACTTCAAGTACATGGGCATTTATTCAATTAGCGTTTATCTAGCTTGGTCCTCCTCCTGTTTCCCCTCCTATGTTTAACTTTTTCAGGCCTCAAGGGTACCATTTAAGATATGCTGTGGTGGGAATTGTGCCCTGGTCTAACAAATTAATGTGTCTTCCTAAAGCACCTACCTTATTAGTCCAGTGAAGAGAGCAACATCTTATCTTTTCAGAAAGTGTGCCCTTGGGGCAAATCGTGTCATTTAATCCCTCCTCTCAACATTTTGTTATAGTCGTGATATATTAGAAAGAACATCTAGTGTTATCTCGAAAGGGAGAAAGAAATCACCGAAGTCCGAACAGAGCAGTAGTATTTTGTGAGCTTAGTGGTGATGGGGAAATGGTGGACCTGTGTGTCAGAGTGTCAGTTCTCTTTAGCTCTGGTGTGGCTGGCCCACAAGTCTTCCCTGCCATTCTCTGCATGCCCACATCACCTTCAATAGGCAGCTAGATGCTGGAAAGGATTTGGGGTACGGGTGATGCCCCTTGCAGTTTTCTTTGATGGGCACCAAAAGTGCAGCTGTTGCTTTTTTTTTTTAATAAATTTATTTATTTGTCTGTGTTGGGTCTTTGTTGCTGCACGAGGACTTTCTCTAGTTGCAGTGAGCGCGGGCTACTCTTCGTTGTGGTGCGCAGGCTTCTTACTGCAGTGGCTCTCTTGTTGCGGAGCACGGGCTCTAGGCACGTGGGCTTCAGCAGTTGTGGCATGTGGGCTCAGTAGTTGTGGCTTATGGGATCTAGAGCACAGGCTCAGTAGTTGTGGTGCACGGGCTTAGTTGCTCTGCGGCATGTGGGATCTTCCCAGACTAGGGCTGGAACCTGTGTCCCCTGCTTTGGCAGGCAGATTCTTTTTTTTTTTTTTTAAAGAGTCTGTGCTATTTTTTTTTTTTTTTTTTTTTTGCTGCGTTGGGTCTTCGTTGCTGTGCGCGGGCTTTCTCTAGCTGTGGGCAAGCGGGGGCTACTCTTTGTTGCAGTGCGCGGGCTTCTCACTGCAGTGTCTTCTCTTGTTGCGGAGCATGGGCTCTAGGTGCATGGGCTTCATTAGTTGCAGCACGCGGGCTTAGTAGTTGTGGCTCACAGGCTCTAGAGCACAGGCTCAGTAGTTGTGGCTCACGGGCTTAGTTGCTCCATGGCATGTGGGATCTTCCCGGACCAGGGCTCGAACCCTTGTCCTCTGCGTTGGCAGGCGGATTTTTACCGCGCCACCAGGGAAGCTCTGGCAGGCAGATTCTTAACCACTGTGCCACCAGGGACGTCCCAACAGCTGTTGCTTTTTATTTTCATTACTGATGAATGCATTAATTTGGAACTGACAGCTTCTCAGTTTTAATAGTGAGTATGGTACCATGTTTCTAAGAACAATGTAATTATCTCAAATTTTGAGCCATTATGTGGAAGATTGTAAAATGAATATACCCTAGCAATATTAGGTCACCAAGAAACTGTATAATTAATTGGGCATCTCTTTGATAGAGAAATAAATGAGTCACACTCCCTTTTTATGTACATTTCAGGGCCATTCTTGACAACCGATCATATGTGAGATTAAACTTAGGTCTGTTGTTTTGGTGTAATTTTTGTGAGTTGGTTGAGATGTTAACAGCAACTGTGGTCATTCAAAAAATGGCTATTCACAACTGGACTATTTTGCAATATAAGCCCTAGTTCTTGTTAAATAATTGTATGAGACTGCTGTTTTTGCTGTCATATGTATGTTTGACATTTTAGTACTATATCTCCCCCGCTTTATTAGTTTTTGTCATATGAAACTAGGTAATTTAGAAACAGCCATTTTCCTTTCCTATGTCTTTAATCTGACTGTTAGTATTTAGCTGTATTGAATTTTAGATGCTTTCATCTTACTTAAAATACAAATACTTAAATATACACCCAAAAACTTACCTGTAATTCTGCACTCAGAGCATTGAATAAAAGAAAAAATATTATTACATGACTTTAGATAAATAGAAACCACAGACTGCTAAAGTCACAAATAAGGAAAAATAATTATAGATCACTGGGATTTACACTGGGACACGGTCATACAGGAGGCTGGGAAGTTAAAGCTCATATAACACTTTTGACTCATCTAACTATATTATTGTCTTTTCTTTCCTTCTGACAATGTGAGTTCTGATGTGAAATTTCCTTTTGGGTTTCTTGCCTGTTAACAGTTGACATCATAATTTTTAGTATCAAGGGAATATTTTAAACTAAATAAAGATAGGAATTTTTTTCCTTCTGGGTATTTATATACTAATTCTACTAGTCCAGAAATGGAATAAAAATACCCAGTGGTTATTTTAAAATCCTCAGATTATTTATTTTCACTTGAGTATTGGTTTCCATAATTGTTAGTTTGGTTTGTTCAGCAGAGATTACACATGAGTTTTCAGTGAGCTGTTGTTTTCATTGTCACAATGGACCAGATTTATATCCTGTATAAACTGTGGGGAGTCTATGGGGAAAAATTACCATATATGGAAACTTTCCTTATAGAATCCCCATGGAGTTACACAGGATGTGAATAGAATTGTTATGGATTCTGAGTTGCAAAAGTCACTGATAATGTGTATTTTGAACATTAATAGTAGTTATCACATTAAATTATGTTCAAATACTGTTAAATTTCCAACACAAGACCGTATGGAACACAAGAATATGAATTGTATGGTCATTTTTAAATTGTTTTACGAAGTGTATTTATATCCCACCATTTTTTCCCTAATAAGTGTAAAACATTCATTAACACGCTTATTAGTGTGTCTTTAATTAGAAAATGCCAGTTTTGAATTATTTAAAAGTCCTGTAATGTAGTCACATTTGCTGTGCTGGAGTAGTAAATTGTAATATTTTCTCTATAGAGATTTTGTTTTATTAATAATGGATTCAGATAACTGTGAACTGAAGGACCAAGATATAGTTTAATACATGTTGTAGAAATGGCAGCAACCACGTGCCAGATACAGTGACTAAGTGCAGAGACTCTGGTGCTTGATTGCCTGGATGCAAATCACGGCTTTACCACGTTCTACCAGGGTTTGGCCATCTACCGTCTAAGCTCTTGGGGCCCAAAATGTGGCTTATCCCATGACCTTTTGATGTTAGGGGAATCTGCCTTTTTGGGCCAGGACATCTGCATCAGGGTAAGGCTTATCAAGGGTCACTGTGGAGATTAGACTCTGGCAGTGGGAAAGACTGGCTGAAGAAAGGGAAATCTCACTTCCTAAGACTGGGTGGAAGTTCCATCATGGGGATCTTTGAAGGGACCCCGTAAGAAATCTGAAGGGAGGAGACTGCATGAAACTGATGAAATAGGTCAGGATTGGCAAATGCCCAGCATATTTCTCACTACTGGTCATCCCTGTGGCAGACATCACTAACTGGTCACAGAACTTTTGTAGAATTGCCTTAAGCCATAAAGAGTTGAAATGTTTTCCTCTTAAAACACTTATCTGTGCAAGTGTTTTCCACATTAGTGTGAACAATAGTCACATGAGTAAATATTTAAATAAACTTGAAAACAATTATTGAATTAAGAAAAAATTAGGAATCTTAAGCGTTCCATCAATATCCCTTTTTATATAAAATAAACATACCATTCTGTGTTACATTGTGATTCTCAGTAATATCAAAATAATTCAGAGCTGCTACTCTCATTTTTTTTTTTAATTCATTTATTTTTTCTTTATTTTTTTGGCCGCGTCGGGTCTTAGTTGTGGCATGCGGGATCTTTCGTTGCATCGCACAGGCTTCTCTCTAGTTGTGGTGCTCGGGCTTCTCTTTCTAGTTGTAGCGTGTGGATTTTCTCTCTCGAGTTGTGTCACGCGGGCTTAGTTGCCCCGTGGCATGTGGGATCTTAGTTCCCCGACCAGGGATCAAACCGGTGTCCCCTGCATTGACAGACAGATTCTTTACCACTGGACCTCCAGGGAAGTCCCCGCTACTCTCTTTTGAATGAAATTTACACAAATTGAAGACATATCCCCAGAGTGTAGCAGCATACCTAACATATACACTAAGCACTCATTCTTTGAAATTTGAATCTGCTGTGGCTTAAAGTAATATTGAAAATATGATGTGTGGGCTTTATAGGGGATTGATACTCAGTTTAATTAAATTTTCCAGGCTAAGGAGTTTATCACACATAACTGGCACATATCAGAAATATGTCAGTGGACAACTCTTACCTGTCACCCTTCAGGCAGGAGTAGGTGACAATTTGGACTTTTATTATTAAGCCCAAACTTGTTAGAGGTAAACTGCCATTTACTGATACTTTGCTATGTACTGTTAACTTGACTACATCTCATCTAAGTTCACTTATCATTTTTTAAAGATATTTAAGTAAAAATAACGAGGAATTATAATCATCAGTTCATTTACAGCATGAAAACCGAGAATTGTTTCTTTGCCCATCCTGATATAATTTTAGGAATGAGAAAAATTGTGCTCCATTTCTTTGTGAGAATTTCAGACTAAGACTCAGGCTTATTGGCATGCTTTGGGGAACAGTGAGTCTGCTTGGGATGCGTACAGGTTAGGAAACTGCAGTGACTCCATTAGAGTATTGTTTACTACTTCCTTTATCCACGGCTACTTCTAGAACACCTATGCTTAGCAGGAGGCTTTGGTAGGGTTTGGCCTGGTGATACGCATGGATAGTCCACGCATGGGCTTGACTCAAGTCTGGAATTCCTTACCTGAAACTTTCCTAGATTTGTTTTAGTATAATGGTGTTTCAGTTGTTTATTGCTATATAACAAACTACCCCAAAATATAGTAACTTAAAATAAGCATTTATTATTATATTTCACAGTTCTGCAGATTGACTGATTGACTGGAGCCACTGGTGGTTCTTATATAGAGTCTCTAATGTGGTTGCAGTCAGATATCTCCTGGGCTGCAGTCATCTAAAGGCTCATCTGAGCTGGAGGGCCAGGATAGCTCTCCCACATGGGTATCAGTTGAGGCTGGCTGTTGACTTGAGGCTCAGCTGAGGTTGTAGGCAGGAATGCCTATTCTTGGTTTCTCTATGAGGTTCAAGCTTCTCACATCATGGTGCTAGGTTCTCAGAGGAAACATCCTGTGACATAGCATCCAAGAGACCTAGGAGGAAGCTGCAAGGTTTCTTATGACCTGGTCTTGGAAGTCTTAGAAGTCACTTCCACCATATTATATTGGCCAAGCAAGTCACTAAGATGAGCCCAGATTCAAAGGGAAGGGAATTGGACTCCTCTTGGTGAGGGAGTGGCAAGAGTGCATTGTAGAAGAGCAAGTAGAATGGAAAATATCTTAGTGTCCATCTTTGGAAAATACGCTTTGTCACAAGTTGTTTCCAAACCCTACTCCATGAAGTTGGTGCTTCAGGGGTTTGTAAATCAGCGGTCTGCAAACTTTTTCTGTAGAGAGCCAGATAGTGAATATTTTAAACTTGTGGCCCATTCAGTCTCTCTTGCAGCTACTCAACTCTGCCATTGTAGCACAAAAGCAGCCACAGACAAATGAGTGTGGCTGTGTTCCAATAAACCTTTATTTATGGATGTGGAAATTCGAATTTTATATAATTTTCACATGTCAAAAAATATTCTTCTTTTGTTGTTGTTTTTTTTTTCAACTCTTTTAGAATGTAACAAAACATTCTTTGATCAAGGGCTATACAAAACCAGGTGGTAGGCAGGCTTTAGCCCATGCGCCTTAGTTTGCTGACCCCTGCTCTTAATATTTGATTTGAATTTCATTTTTAATTGCTAAGAAACCTAAAAGAAAAACAGATACATTCATATATTAAAAATAACTAATTTTGATATGTGGGGAACTACTGATAGATGAACTTAGATTCTCATTGGTTGACTTTATTATTAAATATTATAAATTTGAACTTATAAATGTATGTCAGTTTTACATATTGGGCTCTGGCATAATATTCTGTTTGAAAAAAGGTTGTGTTAAAAATGACTGAAAAAAATAGAACAAAGAAACAAAATCACAAGACATTTGAAGGCTTAATTTCTAGTCTGTTCTCAGAATAATACTAGGTAAGACAGACTATGGAGAACTTCTGTTTGATTCAATTTCACAAATATTTATGGAATGTAGAGGAATAGCATGTGATAAGAGATAAGAGGGCAAAAAGCTTTCAAAAAATTTAAAGTTCAACTGGATATGGGGGGTGAGTCAGTGAGAGGAGAACAGAGAGGGTTATGATATTAAAACGATATGTTTCTCTTTCAGTTAAAGCAGTGTAAATGAGATTATTTTTGACACAGGTGCCCATGAATCAAAGAAAAAATTGGATGTCATTGGAATTGGCATTATATAATAGGCAGAATATGACAAGGGAAGCCAACTTTTTCTTTAAATAATTTTATTGGAGAGCAATATACATATGATAAAATTATCCATTTTTAAAAGTATATCCATTTAAAATGTACAGTTTGATGAATTTTGGCAAATGTGTACTATGTGTAACCATCATTATCAGTACAATCAAGATATAGAACATATCCATCACCCCACAAAATTACCTTGTGCCACTTTGCAGTGAATCTCCATGTTTCTAGAATTTCATATAAATGGGATCATACAATGTATACTTGTTTCATTCAGCATAATGTTTTCAGTCACGTTGTTGTGACTAGTGGTAGTTCATTTCTTTTTATTACTGAGTAGTAGAAAAAATACATAGTTGGCTCAGCCACTTGCCTGTTGATACTGAGTTGTTTCCTGTTTTTGGTTCTTATGAACAAAGCTGATGTAATTACTCATGTTTAATTCTCTGTGTGGACATATGTTTTCATTTTTCTTGGGTAAGGACCTAGAAATGCAATTGTTGAGAAATTGCCAAGCTGTTTTCCAAACTGGTTATACTTTTTTGCATTCCCATCAGCAATGTGTGGGAGTTCAGTTGCTTTATATCTTGTCAGCACTTGATATTGTCAGTCTCTTTAATTTTAGCTAATCTAATGAGTGTGTAGTGGTATATTGTGATTTTAACTTACACTTCCCTCATCATCAAAGATGTTGAACATCTTTTCACGTGCTTATTGACCATTGGTATATCTTCACCGATGAAGTGTCTGTTCAAATACTTTGACTTATAATTGAATTTTAAGAGTTCTTTATATATTTTGATACAATCTTTTTAAAGACATATGTCTTGATAATATTTTCTTATAATCTGTAGCTTTTTGTTTTCTTAATGATGTTAAATTTTTAATTTTCATAAAATACAGTTTTTCAGTGTCTTGTGTCCTATATAAATTTTTTCCTAACCTAAGGTCGTAAAGGTTTTTCTCCTAAACATTTTACATGTTTTGCTTCTGTGTGTACTATGATCCATTTTCAGTAAATTTTTGTGTATAGTGTGGGGTAATGATGGACATTTATTTTTTTTCCGCCAAAATTCAGTTGTTCCAGCACCATTTCTTTTATTTATTTATTTATTTATTTATTTATTTATTTTTTGTGGTACGCGGGCCTCTCACTGTTGTGGCCTCTCCCGTTGCGGAGCACAGGCTCCGGACGCGCAGGCTCAGTGGCCATGGCTCACGGGCCCAGCCGCTCCACGGCATGTGGGATCTTCCCAGACCGGGGCACGAACCCGTGTCCCCTGCATCGGCAGGCGGACTCTCAACCACTGCGCCACCAGGGAAGCCCCCAGCACCATTTCTTGAAAAGACAATCCTTTCCCCATTGAATTGGCAACTTTATCAAAAATCAATTGTCTCTCTATTTTATTCCAGAGATCTCTGTGTTTATCCTTAGGCCATGGTATTCAATTGTCTCTCTATTTTATTCCAGAGATCTCTGTATTTATCCATAGGCCATGGTATTATAGTCTTGATTGCTACAGATTTATGATTCCTTTTGAAATCAAGTAGTGTAAGCACTGCAGTTCTGTTCTTTTTCAAAATTGTTTTGGCTATACTTGATTCTTTCATACCCATGGAAATTTTAAAATCTGCTTGTCAATTTCTACAAAAAGTCCTACTGGTATTTTGATTGAGAGTGTTTAATCTATAAAGCAGTTTGGGGGGAGTTGATGGTTTAACAATTTTGAGTCTTCCAATGCATGAACATGGTATATCCGTTCTTTCATTTAAGTCTTCTTTAGTTTCTCCCAGCAATGGTAAAATGAGTTACGAAATTAAAAGAATAGTTGGGGTTTCTTTTTTTCACTGATAAAAGAATACTTATCTGGAGTAGAGTAACTTACCTCACCCACTGAATATTTGTTTCTAGGGAAAGTATAGTAAAGTGTAAAAGTTGGTGGTATTAGTAAAATCTCATTAATTCAAATTTGGAAGACTTGCTTGAACTTGTAAAAAGTCTTAAATAGCCTGAAAAATGCGACTTTACTAAACAAATGTTGTCATGTAGAAGTCTTTGGGGAGATATATTTTAACAAATAGATAAGCAGAGTTTGTATATTTATGTAAAATGCTATTTTTACAGCCCTTAAAACATTTGCTCTCTCAACATGATAAACTACTTCTTTCTTCCTCTTGTTTGTTACCTTAGGAAATCACTTTCTTATATTTTAGAAGTAAATTTACTCCAGTTTTTGCCTAAATATTCACATTTCTTTAATTAGAAGGATCTGAACTTACAAATTTTTATATTTTGAAACAGGATCCCTCTTCTTATGAAACTGGTCCTATAGTCCTACTGGGTTACCAGCCTTTTTAAGAGTCTATTAAAATCTATTGATCCTTATGATTTCAAGAGATTTTAAGCCAACCTCTCTCTAAAAATACATTCAGGATGGCATTTGTCACCTTTAAAAATTAAATCGAATTTGAATTGACTATTTTTTTAAGAATGTTTTCTAATTATTTGACACTAGTTGTGATAATTTCCAAAGTCTTCAAACTTCATGAAGCCAGATTTGATAGAGATTGAATTGACCTGACATAGCATATTATGTATATGCACTATAAATATGAATCAGTAAACATTTATCTAATGCCTAAAGCAACTAACATCAAATCCCCCCACCCTTGTTTTAAGCAGATTATAAAACAGCAGTCCTGTAATAACCCCCAGTTAACTAATGTAGTGTTTTGAAAACTATGGGGATGAATATACTTAATGGATTATGAGTTCATCTGTACTGACTTTCTCACCCTTTTTCTGAGCTGGTTCCAGGTAGCCCTACTATATTAGTTATTTTTGGTGTAAGTATATAGCACAATGCTTCAGAACCGGGGAGTTGAGACAGACAGACAAGGGGGCCTACTTTTACTCGGTAGCTGTGAGCATCTTATCTCAGCCTTAGTTTGTTCATCTGTAAAATGGGTATAATAGGTAACCTCATGAGATTCTTATAATTCTTTTTTTTTTTTTTTTTTTTTTTTTTTTTTTTTTTTTGGTGGTATGCGGGCCTCTCACTGCTGTGGCCTCTCCCGCTGCGGAGCACAGGCTCCGGACGCTCAGGCTCAGCGGCCATGGCTCACGGGTCCAGCCGCTCCGCGGCACGTGGGACCCCCCCGGACGGGAGCACGAACCCGTGTCCCCTGCATCGGCAGGCGGACTCTCAACCACTGCGCCACCAGGGAAGCCCTCTTATAATTCTTAAGTGAAATAGGTAGGTAGGGGGACAAGCCCTTAATGGTGCATAAGCAATCAATAGTTTAATTATTTTTAAAGTTTTCCATACCAGAAATACTACATAGTGTGTGTATATTGGTTATGAGATGGAGTATAATTGAGGGTAGAAATGGCAGCATCAGATGTATACAAATTGAAAAGAATGAAAAAAAAAATTTTAAATGAAAAAGTTATTATTTGGTCCCTGCCATCTGGCAGCCTGCATTCTCAGGGGACAGGATGAATGAAATATATATAAAATTCATGCATGTATACTTTATTTTGATATTGATTTGTAGAAACGTTTTCACACATATACAGTTACCTAAGATAAGTGTTCTTGCTTCTCTTTATATCCACAGTCTCCTCGCTTCTGGTATCATTCTCATGGGTTTCTGTAATAGTCACCTTAACTTGTCTTCTTAGCTCCCCTTCCACCACGCCTAGGTGATTTTTTTGCCTCTTTAAAAAAACTGAGATATAATTAACATACTATAAAATGCACAGATATTGTCTTCTATTCTATTAGTTTTGACAATTTTACCTGCACCTATAAGCACCACCCAAGTAAGATATAGAGCATTTCTCATCACTTCAGAAAGTTCTCTTGTGCCTTTTCCAAATGGCTTCCCTCATCACTAGGCAGTCATTTTATGATTTTTATGATTTAAGATTAGTTTTGCCTTGGAGTTAATGTATGTGGAATTACACAATTTGTATTCTTTTATGTCAGCTAGCTTGCTGATCACGTTTTCCAATGGCCAACAGCTGTTCAAAAGCTCAATGACTCTGATTTTTGAACTAAATATAAACTTTTTTGCCCAGGTGTTTAAAGCTAGCCACCACACGGCTGCCACTTTCCTCTCCTGGCTTAACTCCCACTACTACTCTGTATTTATTATTTGCTTTTTCCTGAGTGCCTTCTCTCATGCAAGGCCTTCTATTTGGATCTTACCTCTATTTCCAGCTATTCAAATCTTAACCATTTTCTAACTCTTTGAAGTTCATCTCAGGTATCAGTTACTCTGTGGATTTTCCTGGTTCTCCTAATGTGATGGTTCTCAAGCACTTTTTTTTTTTTTTTTTTTGAATCATCATCCCATGGTCATCATCATAGAAACCTCTTTTGCACACAGAACAATTATTCTCAACTTTTCCAACATCATCCTTCTCCTGTCCCCTGCCCCTCTAAATCACTGCTCCCTACCAAAACGCATCCCACATTTTTGAATACCCTGTTGCACTTTTTAATGAAGGGGGCATGGTTCCTGGTTTACATGCTCTGGAATCTGACTTTTGAGGCTGAAATTCTCATTCTGCCCACTGTATGACCTTGGGTAGATTAACTTCTCTGCACCTCAGTTTCTTCCTCTGTAAAATGGGCATACGTATCGCATACTATATCATGGGCTGTTGTGAGTTTTTAAATGAAATTAAATGCTTATTACTTAGTAAAGACTCAATAAATGTTACCTATTATTATTAGGTATTATCATATTGGAGTTTTATGTTATTGCTTTATACTTCCAATTACATTGCATTTTCCCTGTGACTTGGGTGTATTCATCTTAGTGGCTATCAAACTAAACAATAATAGTAATTTGTCCATTTAATGATGTGTTGGGAGATTTATTTAAAGACAGAATATTAGTGGTTCTGGGTTTTGTGCTTAATTCACCTAACACCTGTATTTATTTAATCTCATGTTTCAGAGTGTCTTGCTTATTAAAGTAAACACAATAATGTCAGTATCCTTCTCTTTATTAAGGAAAATGTGAATGGAATTCATACCTTAGTAGTGGTACCATATTTTATCTTATCTCAAGCTTGATATTTAAGGAGAATCTTTTAAATACAAATAATCATTCCCTAATTTTTCTGATTCATATGTTTGTAGTTTTGTTTGTTAGATTTTCTTAAAGTCATGCATATCTGTAGTTCTTTTTTTTTAAAGCTTCATGATACTTTGATATAGATGCTGCAGCATGCTTTGCATTGCTTAACCTCCATTTAAGTGGATTAGTGGCATTTGATAAACTTTTTTCTTTTCTTTTTTTTTTTTTTTGTCTGCATTGGGTCTTCGTTGCTGTGCGCAGGCTGCCTCTAGTTGCAGCAAGCAGGGACTACTCTTTGTTGCGGTGTGTGGGCTTCTCATTGCGGTGGCTTCTCTTGTTGCAGAACACAGGCTATAGGCACACAGGCCTCAGTAGTTGTGGCTCGCAGGCTCTAGAGTGCAGGCTCAGTAGTTGTGGCGCACGGGCTTAGTTGCTCCACGGCATGTAGGATCTTCCTGGACCAGGGCTCGAACCCGTGTCCTCTACATTGGCAGGTGGATTCTTAACCACTGCGCCACCAAGGAAGTCCCTTGATAAACTTCTTGATGCTTAATTGGAATACACAGAATTATCACTACTTAAGTAGGAATAGTAGGGAAATAAAAGACCTATGAGTTTACTCTTGGGTTTATTTCTTTTAGGTTTTATACTAGCATGTATCAGAGATGTTTTTGTTTGTGTAAGGGGGAACAGACAGCAGCATTACTACTCTCTGCAGTATTTGTGCGTATCATGAAAGACTTTTACTGTGGTGTTGCAAGATGCCTTGCTTCCCTTCAGGCTTTCACTAAGCAAATACAATCTTACATTTGATTTCATGCAGAGGATTGGAGAGTTGGGTTTTCTAGATATAAAATACCCAGGTCCCTGAGTCTTTGGGTCTTCATCGGCTGGGTATTCATCAGCTGCACACCTGACTATCATCCATTTGTTTTTAGTATTAAATTGACCTTTTCCAGGCTCTCTTGTTGAGGAAGTTGGAGTCTGCATAACACCAGCTGTGTGTGGTGTCAGAATGGAACAATAATTCAGGGATACAGAGTATGCCTCGCCTTTGTTTCCTGAAATTGTGCATTGATTCCTTTTGTCAGTAGAATATTTCAAATGAATGAAAGCAACATTTTCTATTTTTAGTTATTGGGGGAGGGGTATTTGCTTTAAAAAGCAAATAATCTGTCTGAAAATTCAAATTTTATTCAGTACGTCTAATTTGCTTAAAGTAAAACACACATATATAGGAGAAATTTTAACTGTCTTCAATGTCATGGTTGTCAGACCCTTTCTCTTCACAGCAACTTGATTATTTAAAGTTATTTTTTAGGCTTTTTCATTTTTAATAAAGGAAATATCTCCATTCTAACTACTGCCAGCACGAGAACAGTTTTTTTTCACAAATATTTTCAGGAATTTTTCTATCTGACATTTTAAAGTAGATAAAAGTGGATTATGTTTATGGAGTTAATATTTCCTTTCCTTTGGCATTGAATGTACTGTAATTTGTAGCTTCCAAAAATTAGGGTTAGTCTAGTTTTTTTTTCTTCCCCTGAGTACATTCTTTGTAGAATAGATAACCCTCAAAGAATTTGTTAGTTCAGGATCTAATATGAATCAGTAAATATTTTCTGCTAACTATTATGGACAACCAGATGATTGGGAGTTCTTGAGAAGCATACAAAGAAATATATAGCTTTATGTGTACTTTATAAATCATTCTGGAGATTTCTTAGGATATTGGCATTAAAAGCCTGAGGTACTGATTTTTCTTTTTCTGACCTGGACTGCATTTGTGGAGGACCCAGGCTGACAAGTAAAATAGTTCCTTGCTGTTTAATAAATCTTGCTGGGAGTTGTTTATTATGGTTTGGGAAGCTCATTCCATGCATTAAGACTTGACTTTCCTGTGTTTTCTTAGAACTCCTCGCTCCTGAAATACTAAAATTTCTGCTTTGCCTTCCATGCGGCTGAGCCACCTCCCTATTAGTGACCCATCCTCTTTGGCAGTCAGCTCACGTTAGCAATGATTGGATGTCAGGCCAAATGATGCAGCATATTTTATTTTATCATTTTTGTTGTGTAGGACCCCCCAAAACATCATGTCTGGAATAAGGGACAATATGACATGTATAGTGAATCAGTAGAACTGGATAGAAAATTCCTCAGTATTTTACTCATTGAGCTGACTGGACTTCTATTTAATTTTTTGCTTTTGGAAATTAGTAGTAGAAATAAGGCTAAGTAACAGCTGTGCTAGGCTTTATACTCTTAGTTTCCTTCCCAGTCACTATGAAAATGAGGCGTGATCATTTAAGCTGCCTTTTCAGAGAACCCATTTTGTATTTTGAAAAAGTAGTTGCATAATAATAAAATGCCCCACATGTGGTGGAAAAACCACAACTGCTCGAATCTCCCAATCCAATCTTCAGTTTAAAATCCTGTCCTAGGGGTGGAAGTAGGTGTGGTAACAATGTCAGACTTTTTTTTTTTCCATGCCATTTTTCAGCAGTTCAGCCTAAAGGTCCATTATACTCTTACAAAATTCAGGAGGTCACTTCATAATAACCAAATTTAAAAGCTGATGGTTGGAGCCAGCATTCTGTCTCTAGGATCGCTGGCAATATAAGCAGAGAGAGCAGCTCTGCCCTGAACAGTTGCCATGGAAGCCACACGGGCAGCCAGAGCAATTGCCTGTGCCATGTTTTGTGAGGCAGCCTTTCCCTTAAACATTGGTATTTTATGCTGGTGATTAGAAGAATTTGGCATTTGGGAGCAAGGCCCTGTGACCTTGTATTTTTTATGAAAATGCACAGCATTGAAGTTTTATGTTATGCCCTTAATATACAGTCCTACCACAAAAGCTTCCTGAGGAGAGCCAATTTCAGGCTGAGGAGGAAAAGATTTTATGATGCTATTTAAACTGAGCAAGGCTCTCAAATGTAATGGATTAGAATGAGGTGGAAAACAGACAAGCCTATGGTAAGACGGATCCAAAAAGGTTGATCCTAGCCTCTGACCATCACCTCTTGCATAGACTGGACCCAGGTTACCAATAGAGATTTCCTTTTGGTCAAGATAATTGAAGTGCTATGATCTTTTCAAATTCTCCTGTTGGAGATGGAGGGAATATTTTATTCAGTTTTCATGAAACTATTAAAATTATCTGTTACATGTTCAGCACACTGTGCTGCACTTAAAGTTTAAACAAAAATTTTTTTTTTTATTGTTCTTATGTTCCCTAAGGGCTTTTACTACTAGCCTCCTTCTGAAATGTGTAAGGGAGGGATCAAATGACACTTCTTTTAATTAATTATATAGCAAATAGCATAATAGTGAATTTCATGAAATTATTTCTAGATAGAGTTGAATCTGATATCTGACATTATAGTTTAGCTAATCACTTCCCAGCATTTAAACTGTCTAGCCAGTGGTAAATGGATGCTTTGAGAAATAATTTTCTGTAGTAGGCTTCTGGGGAATGTTAGTGTTAGTCTGTATAGGAACAAGAGTGACCCCAGACTGCATTGAAATAGTTGTTTCAGATACTTGTGCTCAGCATGTGGAGATGTTGAGGGTAGTTTTTAAAGTAAAAACTCGTAGTGCCTTTTGTTCTTTAAGGGGGATGATGGAGGAAGGAGGAAGCTAGACTTTTTATCACTACAGCCTTAAGTGAAAAATACCTTATAGATGTTGGATGCTAGAAAGGTAGTCTAATGTGACAGCTTTTTTTTTTTTTTTTTCTGCGGTACGCGGGCCTCTCACTGTTGTGGCCTCTCACGTTGCGGAGCACAGGCTCCGGACGCGCAGGCTCAGTGGCCATGGCTCACGGTCCCAGCCGCTCCGCGGCATGTGGGATCCTCCCGGACCGGGGCACAAACCCGTGTCCCCTGCATCGGCAGGCGGACTCTCAACCACTGCGCCACCAGGGAAGCCCGTGACAGCTTTTTAAAGGGATAGTTGTAGGTAGATATAATGTGATAACTGTTCTGTAATTTGCCTGGAGTCCTCTTCATTGCTAATGATCATTCCTAAGCCAATTGGAAAGGAGTCCCAGTTTACTAAGGAGACCACAGTGAATGGCCAGAATTGAGCAGTTCCTACTGCTAAGAAGCTTTTGTTCACTTCGGTTCCTGCAGTAACCAGTGCTGGTCAGTTTTAGTTCTCCTTACAATTAAGAGTTTCCTCCAGTGAGTATTGATTGATACCTAATGACATTCCTCAAGGCTAGGGTGAGAACTACTTTTAAAACATGAAACCACTTTAATCTTTTTAGTGTACATCTAAAATAACATATTGTTTCTTGAGCACACCAAAGTTCATTTTCATTGTAGACATCTTAAATAATACAAATAATGAGAAAAGGGAGAGAGAAGAGAAAGAAGGCCCTGAGCTTTGGAGCCAGATGGACTTGGGATTGAATCCTGGTTCTGCCCTTTACTGGGCAAGTGATCTTTGGTCATCTTATAATCTTTCAATAGAGAGCAACACCCAGCCCATGCTGAAAGGGTTAATGAGATAGTATATATAAATACCTTAAAACAATGCTCCATATATAGTAAGTGTTGAATATGTACTTATACAAGTATAAATACGAATAAACATGTATTGAATACTTGTAGGTTGGTGTATTGAGGGATTTACAATATAGATAGATCTATATAAAAGTGTGTATGTGTGTAAATTCTAGTGAACGTCTTCAGCTGTGTCTTTAAAGCAGAGTGCCCTGCTCAGTAAGTGGGAGGTTTTATGATTATTCATAACATCCCAAATCCTCTCCCTTGGTGATAACTTCTCTTTATTTGTTTTTAACATAAAATAGTCTTTGAGTGATATATCTATAAAAGGATATCACTTTCTATATACTACTTTGCAATCTACTTTTTTTCATTTAACACTATTTTATAAATATTTTGCACAATGCCAAATTTAACAGCCATAGATTTTTTTTACATTTATTTATTTATTTAAAATTTTTTTATTGGAGTATGTAATGTTGTGTTAGTTTCAGGTGTATAGCAAAGTGAATGTTATACATATACATATATCTACTCTTTTTTAGATTCTAGCCATAGATTATTTTGCTGTAGGTTGAAACATTTTTAAACTAATCCTTTACTAATGTTAAGTTTTGTTTGTTTTGGTTTTCATTTTATCTCCTATAAACATGTGTAGTAAACATTCTTGTGGTTAAATCTTTGCACATAATGATGCTTTTTTCCTTAGGATAAATTCCTAGAAGGTAGAATTAAAGGACAAAAGGCATGCAAGAATTTAAAATACTTAGTTCCTATTACTAGATTACCCCGGGAATTTGTACTCCTTTGGTATATATTTTACAAATGTATTTGTGTAAACTCAGAAGTTATAAGGTTATGGAAGAATGCAGTAATATCATTTACTTTCTCCCTTTTGTATAAGAAAAAGCTTTTAATTTTATTTTTTTAAATTTATAATTTTTGTGTAAAGGAAAGGTGGCTGCAGTGAATCCCTTCTCCCTATTCTGCACCTGTGCAGGTCCCAGCAGGGTGGCTGGGGCTCTAGGTTAGGCTGTGATCTTGGTGTGTCTGGTTTGAGCTCAGTTTGCTACAGTTGGCCCACCTCTTTATAGTCATAGACCATACTGTCTATCCTAGCCAGTCATCCTGCAAAACTTGGACAGCAGTCCCAAGGGAAAGAATCTGTTGTGGGAGCTAGAAGAGCCCAAGAAACTTCATTAGTAACATGCTTGCTCATGAAAAGAGTTCTTTTTAAGAAATTCAGACACTATCAATTGGTAAGAATGTATTTATGCTATGAACAATAAATGACACGCTTAAATTGAGCAAGTTGCATCATAATAAGTCTCTAGGGAGTGGTCATTGTTATTTTAAAGATTGGAGTCTTAATCTGCTGATCCAGTTCATTTCTTTGCCAGTGGATCCAGATGTATCTGTTTGTCACTATGGAGTATTGACAGGTGCCAGTTTTTTTTTTGGAAACCATCACTGGTAGGGAGAGTTCCTGATATATTTAGACTTCCATATTTGCATTTAATATAGCCTATGCAATAATATCATTGCCAAAACATCTATAATTAACTCTGAATTAATCTAGTGTCTTGAACAATATTTTTCTTGTTTTATTCTATAAAACCTAGTTCATGGAATTACACACACACACACACACACACACACACACACCATCAAACCTTACTATTCACTGGTTTGGGTTTTATTTTTTTTCCTTCTCTTCTTCCCTCCTCTCTCCACTATGTACTCCACCCCTTTTCTTTGGGTTGAGTTAGAGTTACCTTCAGTACGAGATACTTCCTGAAAATTCAAGGATTTCTCTAGGGAAGTCTTTAAGGACTGTATCTGCTTTGTGGTGTGAAGCCTCTGAACATGAGCAAGAAAGCCTGGGTGATGTGTGTGCAAATGTATTAGCTGTTTTCTATTTAAAGGGCTTAGAAATGTGTCATTCTGAAATACAGCATTGGATTTTTACTGCATTTTTTCTTCACTGAGGATAAATGCAGTTTGGGTAGGTAAGCAAGCAGATCGGTTATTCGTTGCAAATTCTGCTGTTGCTGGAGTGATCTGCTTTTCTCCTCCAGTGAAGCCTAGAGACGTTTATGTGCCAAGGAATCATGTTACAGTAACTAAATTAGCAAGAGCTATGAGACAGTGGTATGGATACTTTTAGAGAATTGATATTAGCAAAGAATGAAGGTCTGAAAAGCAGTTGCTACTTTAATTGCAACTTTAATTCATTAATCAAGAATTTAATGCTTGATTAATGCTTGGTGCTAACTGGAATGTGTCCCTCTTTTCCATACATTTTCTCCTATGTTATTTCTCTTGCATTATTACTGTGTATCCATATATATTGTCTTTTAATAAGATCAGTTTTCTCACATATAAATTCCCCTTCTGTCTGCATACCTATGTTCCTCTTTTCCTAAAATAGCTGTATAGGTTATTTCAGCACAGCATATTTTGCCTTAAAGAAAAATAAGAAAGTCCTTTTCCCTAAACTGCATGCTTATACTTGTGGTAAGCAGAATAATGACCTCCAAAGATGTCCACGTCCTAATCCCTGGAACCTGCATATATATAATACCGAATGGCAATGGAAAATTAAGGTATCAGTTGGAACTAAGGTTTTTAATGAGCTGACTATAAAATACAGAGATTATCCTGAATTATCTAGGTGGTCCCAGTGTACTCACAAAAGGTCCTTTAATGTGGAAGGGGGAGGTAGAAGAAGAGCCCAGAGTAATGCAATGTGAGAAGAACTCAACCTGCTGTTGCTGGCTTCGAAGTTGGAGGAAGAGGGCCGCGAGCCAAGAAATGTGGGTGGCCATATGTAACCTTCCAGAAAGATTTTTGTGTAGTAAATGCATGCATATATTTCTCATCCTTTTATTTTGTACAAATGGGAGCCTTTTAATCTATACTTTTATATTCCTTGAGTTATTGATTTTTTTTTTTTTTTTTTTTTTTTTTTTTTTTTTTGTGGTATGCGGGCCTCTCACTGTTGTGGCCTCTCCCGTTGCGGAGCACAGGCTCCGGATGCGCAGGCTCAGCAGCCATGGCTCACGGGCCCAGCCGCTCCGCGGCATATGGGATCCTCCCAGACCGGGGCACGAACCCGTATCCCCTGCATCGGCAGGCGGACTCTCAACCACTGCGCCACCAGGGAGGCCCTGAGTTATTGATTTTAGATCAGGTGTTGAAAAGATATTGTAGAGACTATCATTTAGATCAATTATATATTTTTAAAAAAACAGCTTCCTAGTATTCCTTTATATGGCTGTACAACAGTTTATTTAAATAGTCCTCTATTGATGGACTATTAGGTTGTTTTCAGTTTTGGCTGTTACACGTTGTCTTAAACCTTTGAGGCTGCTATAACAAAATATCATAGTGTGGGTGGCTTATGGACAGCAGAAATTTATTTCTCACAGTTCTGAAGGCTGGGAAGTCCAAGATCAAGGCACTAGCATGGTTGGATTCCAGTCAGGGCCTGCTTCCTGGTTCTTGCTGTGTCCTCACATGGCAGAAGGACAGGGGAGCTCTTTGGGGTGTCCTTGGGGTTAGGATTTAACATGTGAATTTTGGAGGTACATAGACATTCAGCTACAGCACAAGTCTTTGTGAACATGCATAAGTATATTTTCAACATAAATTCCTAAAAATGGAGTGTATGGAGAAGTTTATGATTTAAAAATTTTGATGGTTATTGCCAATTTACTTTCCAAAGAGGCTATCCAAGGTATACTCTGTTTTATAGCCTCTGTCTGGGCTAGAGTGTACCTTGATTTTTAGTCACAGTGAAATGGAAAGAGCAAAACGCTAAAAGACAGAGATCAGACAGACTGTCCCTCTCTTTACTCCCAATTAAACACAATGTCAAACACTGTTTCCTGATTTCCAGGCTTCAGTTATGCAGATGATCTGGGTCTTAGAGCCAGTGTGGTTCCTTTGGCAGTGATGAGAATGGGACAGCAGTTGGGGTGCCCATGTCCTGCAGCCTAGTTCCTGTGGGATGACTGTGTAACTCTAGCAGGGGAAGGAAGGTGGTCTGATGTCCAACCTTGTCTTTTCCCTCACTTGGGATACTGATGCACTCAGAAACACAATATTTAGCTAGTGTGCATGATTCCTGAGTATAGTTCTGTTTTGGAAATACGCAGCCTGTTTCTAGAAGGGGCACAAGACTTTGGCATATTAATTTTTCAATGACAGATAAGATGTTTGCCTCATGAGCTGGAAAAATCATGTAGCATTTGAAGGGGCCCTGGACGTGGGTTACAGGACATTTTCTTCCAAGAGTCTTCCATAAGACATCATCAGCAATAATGTATGAAAATACCTGCTCACTTCACTTTCATCAAGTTAGTCTGAACAAACTTTAAAAAATGACAATTCTACCACTTCCTAGCTCTGTGATGTTAGGATGATTACATAGTTTTCTCACCTATAAAATGAAGATAATAGTACATAGGAAGCATGATCAATTTTTACAGTTACTGTTACTCTTTGTCAACCTGATGAGTGAAAATAATATCTCATTTAACTGTTTCTTTAATTATTAATGAGGTTGAACATTGTTAAATATGTATAAAGATTTTTATTGATGTATAATTGCTTATTTTATATTAAGAAGGTTAATTGTTTTTCTGCCATCTAGTTTTCAAATAAACTTTTCCAGTTTGTCATTTATCTTTTGTCTTTATTCATGACATTCTTCTCTCATGCAGATATTTCAAATATTTATGTAGTCAGATTTTTTTGTGTTGTTTTGTTTATAGCTTTTTCTTTGTGTCTTGCCTACAAAGGCCTTCCCCTCTACAAGATGTTTAAAAAATTATTAAAACCTCCCATATTTCCTTCTAGAACTTTTACACTTTTTTTTTTACTTTTCAATCTTTGATCCACCAATAGATTTTTTTCTCTTTTCAAGGAAAACTTTATGCAATTAAATAGTAGAATGAGATTTGGCATAATCTTTAGGGTCTTTATGTTAAATATAATATTTTAACAGAGTGGTACTGCTCAGTATATATTCTTTCATTAACGATGATAATAAATAATTGTTTTTTTACTTTTGAAGTTTTCAGTATAACTGTTTAGGGGTGGGATAAGTAGTGTTTTGGACCATAATTGCAATGCAAAACAAATCACCTTATTGTTTTAAAATTATCATAGTAATTGATAAAGAATTAGGCATTCAGGAATGAGTTATAATTGAAACATCACAAAACATGCTACTAATAATCAATCTTTGGAATACCTTGCTGTTATCTAAGTCTACTCTCCGATGTCTGATAATAGCCGTTTGGGGGAGGAAAAGGTATTCAGTCTTAGTAATTTTTTGTTTTGACTTAAGCTTCTCAGTGGGGGAATAAAGATGAATTACTTATGCCTTATAGTCTTAGAGTTGTTTGAAATTGATGTTGATGAACACAGTGGCTAATGAAGCAAGCATTGGTATACATTGCTGGGTTGTTTGAGACTATTCTTTTTCAGTTTTTCCATTGTGGCCTTACAAAATTCTGTTCTCCTTAAAGAAGTCATGAGTTTGAGACAAATTTACTTTTTAGGTCCAAAAATATTTTCTTTATTAAATGTGTATTACTTCTGTGAATAACTGCCTCCTATTCCCAGGTCAACAGGACTCAGAGGAGGCCAGAGAGTTTCCGGTGTTTAATTGCCTTTAGCCAACGAAGGCTTGTCATGAGTGGGGTCTAAAGGGAACCTGACCTCACCTCCCAAGATGAGGAAGTGATTGTCTGCACCATCATGATACATAAACATTGTTATTTATTGAAGTCCCTCAGAATATAGCATACATGTTATTTCAGTTTTCAGATTTTAATATCAGTGCTATTAAGTCCAAACTTGTAAAACAACACCAACACATCCCTGTGAGACAGCATATATTATTCCCATTCATAGCTGTAGAGATTCCAGTTGAGTATTAGTGCCTCCTGTGCCTGAGCATGAAGATGCCAGTCTCTGTTTCTTAACTTTCTAGCCAGTTTTCCTTAATTTCATTTACATTTCTCATGGTCTGCATTTCTCAGGGTCAAAGAAATTTTGAGAGAATAATAGAAAACTACATTCTTAGCAACTCTGAGGAAAGCACTTTATAATACTCTGCCTCTGGACCAGCCTGCCTGTTGTCATTATTTATTCTTTCTTAGTGCATTGTTCTTTCATAGTGCACAACCCTGCATGGGTGCTTAAATGCCTCCCTTTTCCCTTTCCTTCTGTCTCCAACATCTTTTCACCTTGGCTTCATAAAGAAAGAAAAGGGGATTGTTACAGTTTTGATTTACATATCTGATAGAATGTTTCATTTTAAAGGAAAGGATAAGGCATGAGGGAGATGGAAGAAGGAGAAAGAGGGGAAGAAGAATCTTATCTTTCTAACAAAACAAATTGGATAACACCACTCTGGTTAAAAATCTGATAACCCAGGGGCTTCCCTGGGGGTGCAGTGGTTGAGAGTCCGCCTGCGGATGCAGGGTACACGGGTTCGTGCCCTGGTCCGGGAAGATCTCACATGCCGCGGAGCGGCTGGGCCCGTGAGCCATGGCTGCTGAGCCTGCGCGTCCGGAGCCCGTGCTCCGCAATGGGTGAGGCCACAACAGTGAGAGGCCCGAGTACCGCAAAAAAAAAAAAAAAAAAAAAAATCTGATAACCCAGTACCATTTGAGGGCTTGATATATACCAGGCACCATTCAGGAGCTTTGTGTTCTTAATTCATTTAATCCCTAGGGTAGGTTTTATCATACCATTTCACACAAGATGAAGTGAATTCAGAGAAGTTTTAAAGAAACTTGTCTATGGTCACACAGTATAAGAGCCAAGAATCAAATCTAGAACTCTGTGACTCTAAAGTTAGTTAGTGTTTTTTTTATTCATCTATTTCTTACATCTCTACATACCATTCATATTCAGACATCTCTCAAATTTTTATCTCTAGACCTCTAGACCTAGTCTGGACTGCTCTAGTCTAGACCTTTAGCCTCGACCTCTCCTCTGAACTCCAGACCTATTCATCCAGTGGCCTTCTCAGCATCTCCACTTGAGTGGCCCATAAATTCATCAAACTCATTCTGATTTCAAGCGCCTCTTCTACCTACTACTCATGCATTTATTTCCTTCTCAGATCTTGACTGCTCCATCCTTTTAGTTGCTCAGGGAAAAAATTCCTAGAAGTCATCCATGACCCCTTTATTTCTTATGCTCCACATGTACTCTGTCAAGAAGTCTGGTTGACTTTATCTTCAAAATTTCAGACACCGTTTCTGCCTGGATTACTGCAGAGGTCTCCTGACTGGTGACCATTCTTTCACCCTTGATTCCCAAGTCTATTCTAAACACAGAGAGTAGAGAGAGCCTTTCCAATCAGACTTCTCTTCCGCTCAAACCCTCCAGAAGCTTTCCTTCACCCTCAGAGTTAAAGCCCTACGCAGGGGTCCCCAACCCCCGAGCCAGGGACCACTACCGGTCCAGGGCCTGTTAGGAACCGGGCTGCACAGCAGGAGGTGAGCGGCGGTGGGCTAGTGAAGCTTCATCTGCCGCTCCCCATCGCTCCCCATTGCTCGTGTTACTGCCTGAACTATCCCCTCCCCCCAACCCCATCCGTGGAAAAATTGTCTTCCACGAAACTGGTCCCTGGTGCCAAAAATGGTGGGGGGGGACTGCTGCCCTACAGGATCTGGCCCCGTTAACTCCCTGATCTTATCTCCTCTTACGTTTCCTCCTGACCTGCTATAGCCGTGCAGGCCTTTTCGCAATCCCTTGAACCACCAGGCACACAGCTGCCTTAGGGTTTCTGCACTTCACGTTCCTTTTTCCTGTAATGACCTCCCCCCAGACATCTGCAGGGCTCACTCTATCATTTCATCCAGTCTTTGAGCAGATGGTTCCTTCTCAATGTGGCTGATGAAATAAAATTCATATTGGGGCTTCCCTGGTGGCGCAGTGGTTGAGAATCTGCCTGCCAATGCAGGGGACACGGGTTCGAGCCCTGGTCCGGGAAGATCCCACGCCCCGCGGAGCAACTAGGCCCGTGAGCCACAACTACTGAGCCTGCGCGTCTGGAGCCTGTGCTCCGCAACAAGAGAGGCCACGACAGTGAGAGGCCCGTGCACCGCGATGAAGAGTGGCCCCCGCTTGCTGCAACTAGAGAAAGCCCTCGCACAGAAACAAAGACCCAACACGCCAAAATAAATAAATAAATAAAATAAATTTTAAAAAAATTTATATTGTAAGGCAGGACAAGAAAAACTGAACATAAAATTCTCTCTCTGTGTTTGGGCCTCCTTAGGTGTGGTGTGCATCTGTATTACACATAAACCAGAGCTCCTTAAAGATGGGAGTGCCTACTTAACTGTAAACATCTCTGAGAGTTCTGAGAATTGTTCTGCCTGCTAGAAGTCAAAGGCTCACTCATACACATGTTCAAGACAAAAGACTGTATATCAAAATGACACACTGATGTTTTACATAAAGTTCACCAAGGATACATAATACAGGTAAACACATACAAAGCAAGCAGCAAGTCACCATGACCCCCTACACAGTTGGGAAAGAAAGCTATTCTTTTAAGAAGTTACACTGTAGCATCAGAAGAAAGGGAAAAAAAGTGAAGTATGCACTTATCACCTTCTAATAGATTATATAATTTATTTATTAATGTGTATTGTCTATCTCCCCTGGCCTCTGCTCTCCCACCCCTAATTGAAAGTTCCATAAATGACAAGGATTTTTTTTTTGGTCTGCTTGGTTCATTTTGTATGCCTAGCAATTATCTCAAGGCCTGGCATGTTGTTGGTGATCAATAAAATGTGTGGAGTGAATAAATTTATTCACAAATGTGTCCAGCTCAGTGCTAAGAGTGAGAAATACAGAGGCCTTCCCTGGCTCTCAAACTTTTAATGATTCCGTTCTTTTAGGATTTCTACCTTTCGGTTAAAGGGAAATCAATTTCTAGAGAGGTTATAACTCCCAGTGGTGAAAGGAGCCAGCATGTGTTCAGCAGTTGCTTTGTAGGAGGTGCTTCATATAGATAGACAGAATGCGTTCTTTTATACCTTACAACAACCCACGAGGAATATGTTGTGTGTGTTTTGCAGGAAACTGTGTTTCAGGGGTATTATGTACTCTGCAAAATCCAGCTATGCCATAAGTATCACAAGGAAGGGTCAAACCCATGTCTGTCTGTCTCTGCTTTTCCTACTTTGCCCACTGCCTCTCAGACAGCTTCCCATCACCTCTGGGGTAAGCCCCATTTCCCAAGCATGGCATATAAGACCCTTTCAGTCTGCATTCAGCCTGTGTGGTGAGCCTTGGTTTTTCTTTCTCTTCTGGGGCACTGTCAACTCCCGCTTCTGTTTAAAATCTTGCTCTTTACCTAATAGGCCGTATGCTTTTAGTTTCACACCTCTGTGAAGTGTTTTTCACTAATTCAAATGCTTTTTCTTCCCTTTTCTGCCTGGAGAACCTCTGCTTGTTTGGAATCCCAGCTCATGTGTTACCTCTGTGAAGCCTTTTTTAGCTTCACTTGGGGAGGTAGTTGGTCGCTGCACATTGCTTCTCAGAATGCCACCTGTCTTGCGGTAATTACTTATACTTTCCACTATATTCTATCTAGTCCCCCAGGAATGGGGCTTTCTTCTGTTCTTCTTTGCTTTACCAATACATAGTACAGGGCCTAGAATATACAATATACTAAGAAAATGTTTCTTTACTCACTTGATGATATGAGCCATAATGGGTAATGGAAACATATAGGGATTTTGAATTTAAAAACAGAAGAATGGCAGTTGTAATCTGAGAAAAGTCTAGAAGACACCTCATAAATGCTCTGTGGCTGAAGCATTCATTCGTATATTCATTGCCATAGAATAGTTATTAAGTGCATGGACTTAATGGGTTCAACACCAGCCCTGCCACTTACGTCAGGCTTGACCTCGCCAAATTACTTATCTCTCTAAACCTCCACCTGATCTATGAAATGGGGAATAATATTGGTGCCTACCTAATAGTGTTGCTGGGAGGATTTAATGGCAATGCATGTAAAGGGACTGCCGTATATTAAGCACTAAACACATAAATACATAAAATTGCAACAAAGCTTTCTGGAGGAGTTAATATTTGTACGGCATTATCTTAGATTTAAATTGCATTGAATAGATTGAGCAAAATGCTAAATTAAGGACATCGGTCATTAAAAAAAAGCCATTTTTTTGTCACCTTGTGTGTTCATCCTTCAGAATTATTTCTGACACTCATCTTTTTTCTATATAGAGCCCTCATTTGAAGGGATAAATTGAATATTTTAAACATTTAAATGAAGAGGGTTTAGAAATGGTTATTGTTGCAGGGGAAACATTGTAATCTGAGAGTTGTATGTTTCATCAGAAGGGTTTAATTACAGGCATGTAACAGTCTTAGTGTTGTTTATGAGATGGGATAGGGAGAGGTTATACGAAGTGGAGCATTTGATTGCAAGAACTGAAGCTCACCCAGAATCTGTGTGGTAAGCCCTGTGATATGGTGTCCATATGATAGAATTTTGTTTAGAGAGTCTTCTATTAAAAATTTAAAACCATGCAAATGTGCATGTCCAGCTGCAATATGATTTTACATTGACTTAGTGTCTGGCACTTTATTCTCTGTGTACATTGTCAGAAAACTTCCTAGGCTGGCAATAATTAAAGGATTTGGATTAAATAGATGCAATGTGAAGTCTGTGACATCTGAGTGTAGGTTAGCCAGCTTAATACCAGGTGTTTGGAGGCTGGGGATGTTTTTCATGGTTATAAGTCTCCATGCCAAATTTTTATTCCAGAAATTGGTGTGAGAGGATATGCTGAGAAAATAAATGAAGACATAAACAATGATTTAAGAAATCAGCTTGGAAGTCAGGGATTTATTTTCCCTGTCCCACTCTAATATACTTGTAGAAATACTACCAATTACAGATGAAACAAAGTATTCTTCAGTTCATTAAACCATATTGTGTTAGCTGCTAGAGATACAACTGTGAACAAGATGGAAATAGTCCTTCCCTCCTGAAGCTTATAGTTTGATGAGTAAAGCAGACATCAAATAAATACATAGCACATCCATGTTTACCAAAGAGGGTGCAGAGATAGTTGGGCTGTTGCCATAGATAAGGTGGTCAGAGAAAGCTTTTCTGTGGACTTGAGAGTTAAGGTGCAGGATTCCAGGAAGTCAGCCTTGTGAAGAATTGCCTTTCAGGCAGAGGGGCTCTCAGTACGTACAAAGGTTCTGACAGGGGAAAGAGCTTGAGTCTTGTTGGTGCAGGAGAGAGGCCAGGGGAGCAGGAGTGGAAGTGGAAGACCAATTAGGAGGCTGTTGTGTAAGATGAGAAGTGATGGTGTCCTGGATCAGGGTGGTCATGGTGGGGAGAGAGAAGATGGTGTGTTCAGAATGTATCTGAAGGGTAGAACTCGTGGGGCTTGTTGGATTGGGTGTGGGGAGTGAGATTAGATGGAGAAATCAAGGATGACTCTCAAGTTCCTGGTTGGAGGAATTGAATGGATGGGAGTGTCAATAACTGACATAGGAAATTATCTGAAGGAAATAGAGAAGGACACACAACAAAGGCCAAAGGAAATATGAAGGTTGGCAACCCTTAGTAGAGTCTAGCCACCCACATGTTTTTATTCCCATTCTCTTGCTCTTTACCAAAATAAAAGCTTTTCATCTGCTGCAGACTCTTTGAACACAGTGCAGCCTCTGTGTCATCAATAATTTATGCAGTGTTCTCAAGTAAAAGTGCTAGTGTCCAAGGCCTTGTCATTCAGATCTGGTTTCCCAGAATATTTCACAGGGCAGATATGAAAGGGAAGATTTAAAAACAAAACATGCCATCATTGATTAGTGTGGCGCGATTTAAAGGGCCATAATTAAATTTTACCTAGGGTCACTCTCCTTTTCGTAGGTGTATATAAAATTTATTGTTCTTCCAGGACCTGTTGTACTAACCCCTATACCCTATTTATAGGAAACTAAACAGTTTGATTGGTATGTTTTGCTTTCTGTTGATTTTTTTCCCGTGTAAACCATTAGAAAGACTTTTGGATGTATAACTTTGTAACCTTCCATCTGACATTGTAGTTACTTTTCCAGGAAAGTAATTATTCATGTCCGTTCTTATTCTTTTAATAATAAATAACTTTTCTTGTTATAAATAAAATATTTTCAGTAAAGATAATTTGGAAAGTACAGAAAGTTATACAATCATCTGTAGTTTCAATACTAAGAAGTAATATTTTTTCCAGTCTTTTAAAAAAAATCTTATCAGTGGGATGCTTCATACTCTGTGCAGTTTTTTTGTTTTGTTTTGTTTTTTTTTTTTTGCTATACGCGGGCCTCTCGCTGTTGTGGCCTCTCCCGTTGCGGAGCACAGGCTCCGGACGTGCAGGCCCAGCGGCCACGGCCCACGGGCCCAGCTGCTCCGCGGCACGTGGGATCTTCCCGGACTGGGGCACGAACCCGCGTCCCCTGCATCAGCAGGCGGACTCTCAACCACTGCGCCACCAGGGAAGCCCAAAAGACAACATTTTAAATGGCTATGTGCCATTCCACGGCATACAGCATTTAATCATTTACCTGTTGTTGAGCATTTAGGTTATTTGCTGTTCTTGTAGAGAACTTTTAAATGAAAGGAAAAAGTCAGACAATTTTTACAGAACACAGAGTTTTAACAAAAGAAACAATCTTCTACTCAAATCAAAATAATTTGTAAAAACCACTGTCTTCTCCAGGCAGTTTTAGAAGAATGATTGGAGCATCTGAACAATAGCAGTAAAAGCCCTAGTCTCCTGGGCTCTCTGCTGTGTGCCCTGCTCTTTCTGTGTCCTGGAGGTACCAAAGATAAACATGGACTCCCTTTGCCAAGCCCCTCAGCATCACTGCTCACCGGCATCTTCTCCCTGGTCCTTTGGTGTCTCTCTGTATTTCCATTTGTAGCTGGCACCTCTGAATCTTGCCTTGCAGCACCGGCTGGAGCTAGGGAGATAGAGGCACAGCGCTCTTACCACAGTTTTGGGCTGCCAGATTTGCCTGGCTTCATCCCATCCTCAGCCCAGTCCTTCTCTGTGGCAATCCCTCAAGTCTTTGCTTGGTGGGAAACAGCTACACTGAGGGAGGATAGATTGTTATGCATGGCTTGGGAGAGTGATGTACTGAACAGTGTTCTAGTTCATAGTTCTGACCTTAGCTAGTGCAGCTAGTAAAGATTACTATAGCTAGTACAGGTTACTATATATTACATTTTAAAACCTGTGCACGTACCCATTTAGGTATGAGCTACATCTGTTAAAACTATAAAATGAGACAGAAGAACCCAGTCCGTGAAACAGAGGCATTGCTTGGTAATGCTGTGTCTCTCTGCTGGCCTTTTCCATTATTGGAGTTGTCAGGCTAGATCCTCAGGTGCCATAGTGCAAGTCTGTCCGTCCTTAAGGGATCAAAAACTCTGCCCCACTGTGCCTGTGACACGTGTCACATGTAACATGTGCACGTGCCCCATGTTCAAGGTGGTAGTGGGTAGAGCTGGACTTGAAGTCTGCCTAGAAGGTGACAATGACTATTTTTGCATTTCCCTCCTCTTCTTCTTAAAAGGACACCATGAACTAGAATATAAGTGAGTTTTGCCTTTGTCTGGTCATTTCCTTTATCACACTTGGTCTGTACTATAAATGTGCTGTGCTTGAGGGCAGGGTAACATGTTGCGCTTTCTTTTTGTTTGGTTTATTTGGTAATTTGGCAAATAAATCTTCATGGGTGAAGAGCAAGACGGTTTCATTTGCTAAGCTCTGTGTGAGCGTTTTCCCAACATTGATTATTTTTTAAAAACAACTAGTATTCCTGATGGATGCAATTGCTATGGGATTCTCTGCTGGGCATACCAGGGAAGGGCAACAGAGAAATAAATTTGGATTTTAGCAGTACATCCAATTCATATTCCTTTGCAGAGTTGAAGAAATATGGGCTAGTTAAAAGGAAAAGCAGATGAGTTAGGAAAGTCTTAGATTTAGTGATAATGTGGTATAAGGAACCCTAGGCACGCATTCATTGGTCCTGAATTAACACCTCTCATTAGTTGTGTGGATCTGATATTTACAATCAGATCATTATGACATGCACCAACCACTACACTGTACCTAATCTACCTAACTCCCAGTTTGCTCAGTGGGGTAGCGGGGATTTATTTATTTGATAAAATATTTATGGATCTGATAATTGATGTTCATATTTTAGTAAATTTCAGGTACCTTCCTGATACTCTTCCTTCTTTCTGTTCAAATTGTCAGTAGGACTTTTTGTTCCAGCTTAATGATCCAGGTGAGATGGGAATATTGATTTGTGCCAGGTGAAAAAAGAATTTTAGTGCATTATTGAAGAGTGTATTTCTTGCTCAGAGTTGTGAGAGTTACATGAGATTAAATGAGATAAAATAGAAGAAAGTGTAAATTGGAAATAGCTTTGCACCTATAAGGGAGTCTTCTGCATCAGAGTCACTCTGGGGGAGGATTCTGGTGGTATACTGCAGGGTTCTAACTTTGAACCTGCCCATTTCAACTCTGTATCAGTATCTGGGATGAAGAGAATAGAGAGATGCTGCTTATCATCAACTTGTGGATGATCTACAGCTGTAGGTTTAGTTTTCATTGATTCCTTATATTTTATTTTTTCTAATGATTTGAAAGGTAAACCTTTTAAAATGTAGTGATTTTATTTATTTTTTTAAATATAGGTGTAGGAGTATTTTTTTTTTTGCTTTTTAAAAAATTTTTTTATTTAATTAATTTATTTTTTGCTGTGTTGTGTCTTCGTTGCTGCGCATGGGCTTTCTCTAGTTGCAGTGAGCGGGGGCTACTCTTTGTTGCAGTGCATGGGCTTCTCATTGTGGTGGCTTCTCTGGTTGCGGAGCATGGGCTCTAGGTGTGTGGGCTTCAGTAGTTGTGGCACGTGGGCTCAGTAGTTGTGGCTCGCGGGCTCTAGAGCACAGGCTCAGTAGTTGTGGCTCACAGATTTAGCTGCTCCGTGACATGTGGGATCTTTCCCGCACCAGGGCTCGAACCCGCGTCCCCTACATTGACAGGCGGATTCTTAACCACTGTGCCACCAGGGAAGCCCCAAATGTAGTGATTTTAAATCGTGGCCAATTTAAAGCTTTTATGCTTAGAGCTGTATTTCACTATTTCATTTATCTTGTTATACTTATGTATTCATTATTTTTCTAATTGAGGTATAATTGACATATAACATTGTATATTTGTTTTAGATGTACAACATAATGATTTGGTATGTGTCCAAATTCATTCATTCTTAGTATGTGTGAAAGTGCCTTTCTTTTGCCATATGTGTGAATGAAAACTGGCCCAGGACAAAACTAAAGCTAGAGTTTTAAATTCATTAGGTCAGGGACTGTTTCTTCTACTTCTTTGCTTTTCATACAGTTCTTGACATTATATTTTGGATATAATTGATATTCTTTCTATAGTGTTGATTTGATGTGAATTTTTTAAAAAGAACTAAGTCTTAGGGAGTTGTAAGATATTGTTTACATGCTTTGAATTAGGGCTTCTCCTAATAGGAGATTGTTTGAGTTCTGTACTAATATGTCTGTGCTTGATTATTTGGCATCAGATGCCTAAACATAGCAAATAATAGCCCAGTTGAAGACCTCTGACATCAACTAATTATTATGTTATTTCAGACCCATACTAAATCATCAATTTGAATATAGTATAAGGTACTTCTTTATTGGGACTTATTTTTCCTTTTAACAGAATGTCTTTGAAAAAAAGTGGAGACGTAGAAAGAGTCAAGAGACCTGAACTTTGTCACTATGTAATATGTGAACGTGGCCTGTCACTTGTTGGGATCAAGTTATTTGTGCTGTAAAGTAAGAGGGTTAAAAATCAAGATCCCTTCCGATTTTTTTCAAGTCCTGTTACCATCTGTGGCGTCTGGCAGCTACAGTAATCCTATCAAAGTGGGATGTTTTGCAGAACGCCAGTTGGTTTGAGGCAGTGCCTCTGACTCCTCTGACTTAGGATAACAACTGTTTCTTGTGTGTGGGCCACAGATTCCAGGATTTATGTGAGCTGTCATTGTAAAGCATGCTCATTTTTCATGAGTTTTTATTTTTAAATTCTTTATAAATCGTATTTGTGAGTGTCAAGAGTATCAGGAATATTGCCTAACTGGTATGAGTGAGTGACTGGAAACACATCTGCTTTTGCTTTTTGAGAATAGATTATTCTTTAACTAGTCAGGTTATCTATTTAAATAAGACAGGGAAATCAATAACACATTTTCTTTTTGCAGAAGAGCAGTTTTTTCCCATACAGTTTGCATGATGGAATTTTTTTGTTTTTATTTCCCAGTAAAACATGAACTTCCTTTAGCTTTATCTGTTCAGAAGTTAATGGTCAATTTGCATAAAAATGTTAATGTGGAAAACTTAAAATGTGTTCTATTTAATACCCTTTGTTATCTTTTCTTTTGGTTTGTTAATGCAGACCTCTTTTTCATGAAGGAACATTGTGCTTCTTTACTTGAAGGCTAAATTTGCTTTGATTTTTTGGTTCAATGTGATGAAATTGAGTATCATAATTCTGAGGAGGAAACCAAGTATCAAAAAAGAGAAATGCTGTAGGATTATAAATCCTATTTTCATAGCTATCCTGTGTCTTTTGAGAAATTACAATCCAGAAAAATTTTACCTCGGCATTTACAATTGTTGGCTATATTTATACAAATGCTATATGACGGTATCAAAGAAATAGCAAATATGATTTTTGTTCTTGAATAGAAATTATTATTTAAAGGGAAAAGAGAAGGAATGTTTCAAGTTAAGAATTGTTTCTTTACCTGTCTAACACATGCTAGAATGAACACAAATCATGGCAAATGTGTGTGTGTGTGTGGTATTTCTGGCACATATATGTATATATATGAAATTCCTGCTAATTTGAGACATATAGATCTATATTTATTCTGAAATTGAGAATGTCATCCCTCAGATACTTCATTTCATGAAAGTACCTCTGGTTAAAAACCTGTGAAGTACAGAAGAACTCTTGATATTAGATCAAATTCTTATATACCAAATAGTTATTAGTTATATTTTAATTTATTTCTGACCTTGGGCCTTAGGCTTCCACCAGTTTACAGATTTGTTTACTTAAATATTAACATTTAGTTTTGAAATTTCACATCCATTTGATCAGTATAACTAGTTGAGGCATATGTGGTCGCATCCTTTGTTGTGAAGGTCTGGGGGTAGCCAAGCAGCCTGCAAAGGAGGGGAAGGTCCACTAGAGACAGACTGTGGGTGGGGCTAGACACTGGCTGCTCAACGAAGAAGAGCCTGTGCATAACAGAGGTCAAAATGGGTCTGAAAGCTATGGAATCAGTTGAAGCAGGAAATGCAGACAAGGCAAGCAGAATATCAGGTAATTCATGACTGCAACACCATGTATAAGGGAAAGGTTTCTAATTGAAGTGCTGAACTAATTTTCCTCTGCCTCTTTCACAATTCCAGCTGAGTGGAAAACCTTGTCTCTTTCCAGGTGTTTTGTAGCTAGAACAGATGGTGGGCCTTCAAGTATGTTTTGAACTAAGTAAAGGCTGAGACATAGAAATAGAATCCCAGAGATCTTGTTATATACAACAACAGTCTCAAGAAATAGGCATGAAGCTTCTTCACTCTGAGAGAAACAGAAAACAAGTGTCAGAAAGCCAAAGCATTCCTTCTATGTGTATGCGGCAGTTTAATTTATAAATCCAGTCCCTGACCTTTCAAAGTTAATTTATGCATATACTACAATTTCAGTCAAAATCATTCTGGGATTTTGGGGAGAACTGGAAAGAATGATCTAATGGAAAAATAAACAAGAGCTTTCCAAGGAGCTTTCCAAATAGAAGAGCAATGAGTAATAATGATGAAAAAGTATAAACACAGGTCTATGGAACAATACTTAAGTCTAGAAATAGATTCAGCAATATGTAAACAATATAATAAGTTTTCTCCAAAGAAAGGATTACAGTGTTTTTGGGGAGCTGAGTAGCAGTTTTTAAACAAGTATTTGCAGGGCGTCCCTGGTGGTGCAGTGGTTAAGGATCCGCCTGCCAATGCAGGGGACACAGGTTCGATCCCTGGTCTGGGAAGATCCCACATGCCGCGGAGCGACTAAACGCATGTGCCACAACTACTGAAGCCCGTGCGCCTGGAGCCCGAGCTCTGCAACAAGAGAAGCCACCGCAATGAGAAGCCCGCGCACGGCAACGAAGAGTAGCCCCTGCTCACCGCAGCTAGAGAAAGCCCGTGTGCAGAAACGAAGACCCAATGCAGCCAAAAAAAAAAAAAAAGTATTTACATCAACATCTTTTACCATATACTAATATAAAATTGAAATAAATTAGTGAACTTAATGAATTAATGAAATTAATGAAAAAATCATGTTCTAGAAAGACTAAAAAAATAAAATATATAATAGAAATGTGAAAGGGTATCTTTTGGGGGTTTAAAGAAATAGAAAAACAAAGAAAAAGATAGATTTGAAAAATATTTAAGATGTATGTTCAGTAACAGCTTTTAGAAGAACAGTAGCAGAGTGGGAAAATAGATCTGTACCAATATGACTGCTAAAGAATATAAAGTACAGTCATCCCTTGGTATCTATAGGGCATTGGTTCTCGGACCCCTGCAGATACCTAAATCTGTGGATGCTCAAGTGCCGTATATAAAATGGCGTAGTATTTGCATTTAACCTGTGCAATCTTCCCATACACTTGAAATAATCTGTAGATTACTTATAATACCTAATACAGCAAATTCAAGTTTTGCTTTTTGGAACTTTCTGGAGTCTTTCTATTAAATATGTTTAATTGTGGCTGGTTGAATCCACAGATGGGGAACCCGAGAATATGGAGGGCTGTTTGTATAAAGTGCTTGTTTGTTTTTATCCCTCAAACATTGAGACTTTAATAGATGAATGGACCAAACAGATAATTCACACAAAGGGAAATATAGTTAGTAAAGTGAACATGAAAAAATGTTTATCATAATTCACTATCAAAGGTCTTGTTCAAATTTATAGCACATAGGTATCATTTTATAATTATATTGAGGTAATCCCCCCCTGCCGTCACAAAAGTGAATGTCTCATATTGGCAAATTTGCAGCAAAATTTGTACGTTTTTATTTTTAAAAGAAACCAGGAACTTATTGATTGCTGGCAAAGACATTGGCACAGTTCCTCTTGGGGGGAAAAGAAAAGGTAAACCACAGGAAAAGTAGAAAAATTGCTAAAACCCTTTGGGCTACTAATCCTGTCCCTAGGAATCCATTCCATGGTAATATGTGTTCACACCATGATCAAACCCTATTGTTTCCCACAGTAGCAAATGATTGGAAGTAACCTCAATGTTCATCAAAAGGGAATTGGGTTTGTTATAAAGCAGAAACTAATGCACCACTGTGAAGCAATTATACTCCAATAAGGTTGTAAAAAAAATGAAAATAAAAAAAAATAAAGGCGAAAAAAAAGTAATTGGTATATTAGTGATGCTATATCATCATGACATTATCTCATCAAGTCATTACAATGAAAGTATGAAGACTAAAAACTTGGGAAGTACATCTAAGGTGTAGTGTTATGGAAAAGTACCTATAATGTGATTTCAACAATAATAAGTGTGTATGAAAGCTAATAGGCAATAATGAAAGTAATTCTAATAAAATGATAGTTTACAGAATATTTTAAAATAATTAAGGTAATATTTAATGTAATATTGCCTTTCCTATAAATAAATAGGAAAGGAAACCTAATTCCTCTCTTGTGAAGCCAGTTATAAGCATCATGGAATTGAAACTCCCAGACATGGAGTTTCAGGTCTCTGGGGTGAGTGGGTGGTAGAAAATGAGACAGATCAAACATTTGGCTTTTTTCTTACAGTCCCAGTCATGCCATTCAGCTCTAAAGACTTCTTTACTAACAGGAGAAGCATGGAGGGCAGGTTTCACAAGATTCAAGGCCATTAGGCCAGCCTTTTCACTGGCCAGCTTGCTGAAATTTATTTGAACTTTACTTTCTACAACTTTTATGTGTATGTGGTCGTTGTGGTGGGGGGAAGGTAGTAGAAATAACTTATGATGCTTTTTACAAGTAATTTGGTGCAAATAATTTATGATTTAAAATAATTAGATATCCAAAGAACAACCTACTGTAAATGATCTGAATCCCAGATTTAGTGTTAAGAAAAAATTAGATGTAAATGCTCTACTTCCCAGAAAACATTAGTCAGAGAGTTTGAATTTTACTTCTGTATATCAGAGAGGAAGAATATAAGTTGAAGTAGTACTGAAAATGGCAGGTCTGGATCCGTAGGTATAGCAAAGATGGAGGATTACATATGAGTGGGTACTGGAGAGTGACACTGACATTAAAAGGAAATGTGTAGCCATTGCTGTGACCCAAAAAGAAAATAAGCAATAGTTACACTAGTTGTCACTTGGAAAATGTAGGACAAAGCTTAAGAATCCAAGCCCATTTTCAGATTATATTTGTAGTTTGTCCTCTATTCTAAAGAATACCTTGTTTCTCACTGATTTGATGGAGTATTAATCATCTTGGGCTGCCATAACAAAATACCATAGACTGAGTGGCTTAAGCAACAGAAATTTATTTCTCAGAGTCTGGAGGCTAAGAATTCCAAGATCAGAGTGCTAATGACTCACATCTCTGGTGAGAGCAGCTCATTGTGATATGAAATTCAATCACACTTTCATAGTAATCTATGGAATTTATTTCAAAGAGTTAGCCTCCTGTTAGAATGCTAAACAACAATAGCAGTTCAGTTCACATGTTTATTTTCTTTTCCTTTACTAGCATGTTTTAAATATGCTAAATTTTCTAGGATACAATAAATCTGTGAGATCTCCTCAAAAGATGTAATTCCACTAGTTTATCATAGGTAAATGAAATCAAATTTACATACTTTGTAGGAAAAAAGTGAGTGCTTATGTACTCTATACATCAAACATTGGATAGACTTCAGGACAAGAGATGAAGGGAGAAATGGTACATCCTGAGCTTGGCCAGCACACCTTGTGACCAACCTAGTGTACCTATTCTGTGCCAAAATAATGGGTTAGTTCTGTCACTTCAGTTAGAAGTATTGGTGCCTTAATCCACCACTTAAATGATCAGATAGAGTGGAGCAAAAATGCTGAATTTTTAGTTTCTTCATCTTTCAAGAGGAAGAAAGTTAAGAAATCTCTTGTTTTTGACTTTTGCTGAGACTCTCTCATTAATCTATACCTAATGTTATTTTAAAACACTGACTTTTTTAGCATACTGTGATAGAGACATTGTCCTGTACATGGAAAAATATCTCAATCAGGATTAAAAATAAATGGAAATAGAATCTTAAGTGTTTGCTTTTTTTGTTTGTTTGCTTTTGTTTTTGTTTTTTATTTCACTCAGTTCTCTTTTGAGGCTCTAGGCAGAATTAAATTAGAAAGAAAATCTGAGTGGTAAGGTTCTTTTTATAATATGACTGTTGATTTTATGTAAATGATAAAATACATTTCTAGTTCTTTTTTTTTTCTTTTTGCCTTAAGCCAGGAGAAAGGTGAAAGGTTTTCAAAATGATAAAGCTTTTGTTTCCATTCATTGTGTTTCCTTCAGTTGAGAGGTAGTAGAGAAAGATTTTTATGTTTCCATTTCTATAAAATAATTCCATCTACTGCTTTCTTGGTTTCTTCTCTTCTTCTATAGAAGCATAGTTTATTTGCTTCTTGGAAGAAAGCTGGATTTTAAAAAACAAACACACACAAACTCTGAAAATACCTGTGGTACTGTTATCCTCCAGGGTCCCCTTCACCCAGCAGACATAACTTTATACCAACGTGTGCCATTTATAGCAATTTCCACAGGCATTATTTGTATTAGTCTGTATCAGTGTCTGTGTAGAGGATTTGAAGTACAATAATTTTCAGAACATTAAATCTCTATTCAGAGAAATCATTAGATTTCCTCCTATTTATTCAATAATTAATATTGAATAAATTAGCTATGACAACATAATATGGCATTTATTTAAAGGTGCTTTTTGTTTTGCTACCTTTGGCTTTTTAATATGGTATTTTATTAAATCATAAAACAAAAATCTGTTTTTTTCTTTTTAAGATAAAAGTTTATGAGACAATATACATGAGAAAGGTTTCTTTTTTTTGTTTCTTTTCATTATCTGATTCAACATACTGGTAAATAAACACATAATCCTTTGCTTTTCCTTTAGTTAATGCTTTCTTGGAAGAATTATAGGAAGAAATATGATATAATTATAAGTCAGCAAAAACATTAATGAACTATCAAGGTAATTAAAAAACTACTTCCCTTATATGCTTCTATCAGGGGCTTCCAGAAAAATCTCAGAAGAATTTGCCTTTTTTGTAACCGTTTAATTAACTTGAGATAAATCCCTTACTACAAATATACTTCAGAAAAAGTGGGGGCTCTAATGTGTACAGGGGTGTCTTCACCAGCAGCAAGACCAAAGTGGTGTGTTTTTCGGGTAGAATTTGGGTATAATTTATTAATTTCAGCAGAAGTTTAAACATGTAAACAGGATAATTTTGTCATGAACTTTGCTACATTTCTCTTAAAATCAATCCTTATACTGGTTGCTTCAAAAACAAGTTTTATAGCAAAATGTTCACTGCTTTTCTCCAGGTTCATACATTCCCTGGCCTGGGCTTCTTTAGGGAAGAGTTTTCTTTACGTAATATTTGCTCCCCAGAGATGTGTCTTTGGGAAAAGACTTTTATCTGCAACAACTGTATGGGTTTCCCAGCAAGTAAACGGCCATGGAACAAGTAGATGGATCCCTGCTGTTTTCTCTACAGGCCCAAGTATATTGAAGAAGCTTAGCACATACTCACTGAAACAAAACAAAACAAAACCCAAACCAAACCAAACAAAAAACAACTTTACCTTAAAGAGAAACAAACAACTAATCACAATCTGTACTTTGCTTTTGTTTTGGGTGTATCTCTCAAGTTGACTACCACTTAGAGGGCATATTGCCTGATGCCCTGCAGGCACTTTCACATATACGTCAGTTAAGTCTTAGGGTAACCCGGTGAGGTAGAGCTGTTATTCTAATTATACTGATAAGGAACTGAGGCTCAAGGAGGAAGTCTTTGCCAAGATTGCATAGCTGGTTGGCAGTAGAACTAGGAATTTGAGGGCTTCTGGGTTCAGGTCTGGTATGGTACACTTTCTTCTACATCATGTTCACTCTTCCTTTGGTGTTCTATCCAGTGCAAGCTGCATATGTAGAACAGAGTGGAAGGGATTCTGCTGCAAATCCTTGTTTTCATTTCTGTGTCTCAGCCTGGACAAGGTCATTAAGATCTCTACAACAGTCACTGTTATCTCTCCCCTGGAGCACAGCAGTAGCCTTCTGATTGCATCTCTTCCCCTCATAGCAGCCAGGGATCTTTTGGAAATGTAATTTGGATCATGTCATACTTCTCCCTTAAAAGCCTTCAGTGATTTTTCCATTGTACTTAGAATAAAAAACAAAATACTTACTTTGGTCTACAAGACCCAGCACAGTCTGGCCCCTGCTTACCTCTCCCTCACTTAGTGTCTGCTGAGCACATATAGCTCCTGGAATGCCTCAAGCTCTTCCTTGCCTCAAGACCTTTGTACTTGTATTTTCCTTTGTCTGTAGTTCTTTAAGTCTTTCTACCTTTAGCTGATCCTTCAAGTTTTAGCCCAAATGTCATTTCCTGAAGAGATACCTTCTCCAACTTCCCAACCTCAGCCCTCTTGTTTTATTTGTATTCCTTCTCTCTCTGGTGTTTATAATTTGCTTTTATAGTCACTTAATAATAACTGACATTTAGGGAGGCCTCCCAATGTGCCAGCCGCTGAGAACTGCCTTTCATCCTGTTTATAGATAAGGAAGTAAGATACTTTCCCAGATTACAGCAAATTGTGAACCAGGGTTTAAACCCAGCCTTCCTCCACAAGACTATAAGCTCTGGGAGGGCAGGAACCATGTCTGTGTATTATTATTTTCCCAGTGTCTGGAATATAGGAGGCACTTAACAAATACTATTGAACAAATAAACCTGTGAAAATGACTTGTTTTTTATAATGCTTTACTGAAGTATAATTCATATACAGTAAAATCTGCCCTTTTTTTTTTTTTTTGCGGTACGCGGGCCTCTCACTGTTGTGGCCTCTCCTATTGCGGAGCACAGGCTCTGGACGTGCAGGCCCAGCGGCCATGGCTCACGGGCCCAGCCGCTCCGCGGCATGTGGGATCCTCCTGGACTGGGGCACGAACCTGTGTCCCCTGCATCGGCAGGCGGACCTTCAACCACTGCGCCACCAGGGAAGCCCAAATCTGCCCTTTTAAAGTATGCAATTCAGTGGTTTTTAGTGTATCTAGAGTTGTGTAACCATCATCATTATCTGATTTTAGAATGTTTGCATCACCCCAGAAAAATACTGTGTATCCATTAGCTGTCACTTCTCATTTCCCTCTCCCCTCATCCCCTGGAGACCACTAATCTACCTTATGTCTCTATGGATTTTCTTATTCTGGAAATTTCATATGAATGGAATCATACAACATATGGTCTTTTGTGACTGGCTTTTTTCATTGTGTGCAATGTTTTCAAGGTCCCTCCATGTGGTGGCATGTTTCAGTGCTCCATTCCTTTCTATTGCTGAATATTATTCTTTTGTATGGATATACTACATTTTATTGATATTTATCCATTCATCATTTGATGGGGATTTGGGTTGTTTCTAGTTTCTGTCTGTGTGAATAATACTGCTGTGGACATTTACGTACAAGTTTTTGCAAGGACATATCTTTTCAGTTCTCATGGGTATATGCCTAGGAGTGGAACTGCTGAGTTTTGTGGTAACTCTATGTTTAACATTTTGAAGAATTGCCAAACTGTTTTCCAGAGAGGCACAATGACTAAGACCTCTCAAAGAAAATCAGAGCTGGACAATAGTTAAAGCAGTAAAAACAGGGACTATTGCAGTAGGGAGAAAGAGACCTCAGTATAGAACTGGGCTCAGTTCTGATCACAACAGGGAAGATTGGGGGTTTATAGTCAAGGAACAGGCTGGGGGTAGTGGGGGAGGTGGCTAGAAAATTACTAAGAGGGTAGGACAATTCTTTGCTAAACTGATCTAAAAAGATTCTTTCTGAAGACTGGCCAGAGTGATCAGCTATCATTTGGGGGATGGTGGAGGATGAGGAATTTGGTTAGATATTTAGGGTGGTCAGATATCAAGGGTGGAGATTCTGGCTAAACCTACTTAATAGGATCCTTGCTAAAGTTGGTGATGCAAAGGCAGGCATGCCAGTCCAAAAGTTGAGGCCTAGTTGGGAGGAAGATTCAGAGGAGCCTGATTAAAGGTTGGTCAAAGGGAGACTCTTTGTCAGACCCGTAACAGATGATTCAGGTTTTACCCTTCCAGTTGCTTTTCTTCAACTGTATTAGCAAGGAGGCTTCTAATAAATTCTCTTAAATTCCCTTAAATTCTACACGGTGACATTTCATTTAGCATCCAACAGATATTTATTGACATGGAGTTAGCTAAGCTGGGATTCAGTGTAGTATTTTCTTAAAGCTGGTAAAGCTGCTTTATTTTCTATTTCGTTCTTACAAATCAGTATTTTTGTTTTGTTTTTAGAAACATTTAGCATGTCTGATAGCTTAGGCCTCTTTGGAAATCTCATTTATGCTGTAAAGAGGAAAGGCAAAAAAAAAAAAAAAAAAAAAGAGGAAAGGCAACATCATATATTATTGTGGGTTTCACAGTTTATAAGACATCAACCCCATTTAAGTAAATTAGTATTCTACCATAAATACACATTTTAAGTGTGAATATCTTTTTTTCTTCTTTTTCCTTTTTATTAATTCTTTCCTTTTATAAAAAGCATTTTCTTTCTCTGCCTCAGGGTGGGTGGTGGCTCCAATCTAGTACTGAGTTGTTTTTATTAGTACTATTATTTTATCCCACTTACTGAAACATTGTTAGAGTAGGTTGTTTATAAATTAACCAGCCACTGCCAAGAATGATTTTACTTTCTCACAAACTGTTTCATCCTGTGTTTTTTCTACTTTACCACCACCCATCTGTAGTATGTCATGTATCTTCAATTAATGCAAATTCAAAATTTATTTTGAGAATTTAGCAATACTCCTGAAAATAATTGGCTGTCTTGGGGAGCTGAGAATCCAGAATCGTTACTCACTCAATGGGAAAAATGAAGGCTTCCTCTGAGTGACTAAAGCAGAGCTTCCTAACCTTCACCAAGGTTAACTGCAGCCTCTTCTGTGCAGTTAGTAACTAACGTGTGCCAGCTCCCATTGTAATGATTACAATTGCTTGGGTTACATTAATATTCATGGCACATGCCTCTCACCTTACTTGGCGCTCATTCTCTGTGTCTTTGACTAATGTACCAGTTTGCATTTCATTTTGGCGTGGGGAACCATGATTTTAGAGGATGTGAAGCAGAGAGCAGCTGGGGGAAGAATGAATACCCAGCACCCAGTGCCAGGATTAACATACTGATGCAGATATTCTGAGAAGGGATCTTTTGAGACAGGTTAAAAGGAAACGCCAAGTGGAACTGAAGCCGACCTTGCCCTGGCACGTGATGCTAGTCAAGGAGGCGCTTGGCTTCGTTCTGTTTTATTTCCCTCTTGGGTTGCCAGCTGCTTCAAGCCAGCTGCTTAGGCACAGCTAAAATAAAGGCAAGAAAATTATCACTATGTATTTTATATTTGAAAACCTGCCAGTAATTTCTAAAGCTTAGAAAGTTGGTAGTAGCATATGGATGAAAGCTAAAAACTTAAAGATCTAAAAGGAAAATAGCTTATCCTTCCCGTCTCTGCAGAATTATTTTTAAAAGGTTGTACCTTCTCTCTTTGGATAATTTTCAGAAGAAAGGCAAAAAACATTTTTCATTTTCACTCTTATAGCGTGATTTGATATAATTGAATTTTAATAAGTACATTGTGAAAATGAATGGGCATACAGTATAACTATTTTAAGTTTTATGGATTTAGAATCTGCAGAGAGAGGGAGTAGCTGCTGGAATTTAAATGCCATCCCACAATAGACCTTCTGACTAAGAGCTTGATATGTAATTCAACCCTTCTCTTCTGCTACCAGCTCCCCCATTTCATCCTAAACTTGATGTCTAGCAACAGACAATATCACTCCTTTTTGTGCTCTTTTGATTATTATTACTGGAAGACCCTCCTAACTTGTCCCTTCTCTGGAGCCTTAGGATGCTCGTTGAGAGACACAGGTACTAAAGAGCATAAGAATTGGTATGAACTGTCCAGGTGCCTGTGGAAGTACAGTTTGGTTCATGGGTTACCAGGGTGTTCCTCCTGAGCTGTATCCCAGGTCTTACTATAGGTTTTAGGTTTTTCGCCTCCACGCTAGATTCAAATGGGAAAGGATAGGCAGCTGGGGCCACAGGCCAATGTGTAGCTCACTGCTGAAACAGGATTCCCTTGAAGTCCTTTTAAAATAGGTCAGTTTTATATCTTGCCTTGCAATAGATCCATGATGATTTTAATATCAAAATATTTATTTATCATTTAATCATCAAGTACAATAGATGCTCCAGGAGGATATGGCATGTTTAAATTGGGACTTCCTGATGTCATGTGTACCCCAGTTTGGAATACTGTGGATTTAGTGTGACTTTTGGGAGAATTCTTTTACCTAATAGTCCTTTATTTGGAATGGATCTGGTGGATACTAGGTGTTTTCAGAGTAGATGTTGGTAGAATTTGGATAATCATTAGCTTATTTCAGCAGTCTACTCTTTCTGTGGTGAAAAGAGGTCAGACTGAAAGTCCAGCAGCCTGTGTTCTAGGCCTGGCTCACTATTAACTTGTGATGTTGTATAAATTCCTTAACATCTTCAGGCCCATTTTCTCATCTATAAAAAGAGGGGGTGAGCTAAAAGAGATAAAGTAGTATTTTCCAAAGTATGTTTTGTGAATTATTACTTGCTAAAGATATTCTAAGAGTGGTTGCCAGGGACCGGGAGGAGAGGGAAATGGGGAGCTGTGGTTTAATGGGTGTAGAGTTTCAGTTTTGCAAGATGACAAGTTCTGGAGATTGGTTGCACAACAATGTGTATATACTTAACACTGTTGAACGTACACTTAAAAATGATTAAGACGATAAATTTTTGTTACGTGTATTTTACCACAATTGAAAAAAAAAAAAGATATTCTTAGGGCTCCACTCTTAAGTAAACATAAATTGTGTGCTACACTCCCCTTCTGGAGAGTCACAGTGTATTCAGCATATGGTAGCTTCTGAGACATCCTGCACTAAAAAAAATCTACTTAATTTTAACCCAGTGTTTCTCAAATTGCCCCTCCCCCAATTAAACTAACATCTCTTAATATCCTATGGAACCTACATTTGGAGAATCCCCGTGTGGGAAGAGGTAATTTGAGGTCTTTTCCAGCTCGGACATGTTACCATTCTTCAAAGACACCATATGATAATATGGGCTATGCCAAAATAAGCCCTAGATGACAAAGATTAATTCAGGGCTTCCCCACCTTTTCCATATCATGGCAATCATAGAAAGTAATAATGTTTGAATGGTACATGTGAGTAAACAGACAAAGTGACTCTGGACTAGGAGCTCAGTAATCCAATTAGCACACCAGTTGAGTACAGATCTGGTAGTAAGATCTTTAAAAAGCTATCGTTGAGCAAGCTGCATGAAGTGTCATGCTCTTCAGATGTCATGTTCAGCCTGCGAAAGAGGCATTAGAGGCAGAACATACTATACTATGTGTTCCATTTTCTTTTTGTTGGCAACAGTTTTCCACTTTAGGTAAATCAGAAACTCTCCTGACCGTCTGTATGGCTGTGGTTATTACTGGTCATTAGACCTAACTGGAAATCTCCAGTAGTTGTGTGAGTGAGGAGTGGAGTTTCCAGCAGGATAATACTCTTCCACAGTTTGTTCAATATACTTAAGTGATTAATTCAACAGCCTCTTATTTTTAAAGTGAGAGCATATGTACTAATGTCATTAAGAGAGTAGTTCTCATTTAATGGGAGACATTTGTTTTCAATCTCACATTTCCTAGAGGAATAATTGTTTGGGGCAGTGATATGGATTGGATGCGGGGGAGAAAAGCATATTCATATTAATGCATTCTTAAAAGAAATATGGTATATAGATCAGTGAGTGAAAGCAGCACTTTTCCCACTTCAGGCCACTGAAGTTGTCCTCGGCCCTTACGCTTCACCCTATTCCCCTCAGTTGGTGTCATCCTGTAATATTATATCTTCTAAATGGCTTGCTTAAAGATTCTAGACTGAAGGAAAAAACGAGAGAATAGATTATATTTGAAGGTGACCTACATCACTTTTCAGTCAGTGTTTCTATTCAACTTACCTAGAAACGAAGATTAGTCATGATCTACTTAGCCATAGGCATTTTGATTTTGGAAATGCCAAGTCCTCCCTTATTGCCCTTTTTCCCATAAAACAACTCTTACTATTGCCTTTATTTACTCTTTATTCTTTTCTCTAAGAATCCTGTTGGAGAAAGTTCAAGTTTTAAAACTAAATATAAAATCGCATCCTTGCTTAGCAGCAGGGATCCACTGAGAAATCCCATTGACAACCTCTGCTGGGCTTTTGAGGCAGAAATTTAATTACCACCTATTGATTGAGCTTGATTTGTCACTTCTTGGCATCTGGCCAGGCAGAGCTAATTCCTTCTAGCTGAGCAAGGTAGGTGGGCAGGAGGCAGAATGGGGAAAAAGATGCAGCCACTGCAGCTGGTCCAGCTTCAGGTGTGGATGAAGGAAGTGAAGTGTGTCAGATCAAGACCAGAGACCAAAGAGGTGCTCAGGCAGTAAGGGCACATGGTAGGCCATTGCGAAAGGGAATTTGAGACGAAGGAAAGGGGAGCATAGTGACTCAGAATTTCAGGCTCAGAGTTCTCAGAAGTCCAACCAGACTATGCTGGAACCTACTAGGGAGCATTGAGGCTAAGCTTCAGTCTTTGAAGAACAGGGCTGAAATGGGGTGGGATTTTAAGTAGGTTACTGGAATGAGACCCAGAAAAAAAAGCAAAAGAAACTCAGTAAAAAAAAAACTCAGAGAAATCAACAGGCTATTTAACCACATCCCTGGGCCTCCACACAATCTAGTGCTGTTGCAGCATTTAATTTAATTTAATTTTACTTATTTATTTTTAATTGAAGTATAGTTGATTAACTATATTGTGTTAATTTCAGGTGTACAACAAAGTGATTCAGTTATACATATATACGTATATAGATTCTTTTCCATTATAGGTTATTACAAGATATTGAATACAGTTCCCTGTGCTCTACACTAATCCTTGTGGCTTATCTATTTTATATATAGTAGTGTGTATCTCCTAATTTATCCCTCCCCCCTTCCCCTTTGGTAACAATAAGTTTGTTTTCTATGCCTCTATGTCTGTGAGTCTGTTTCTGTTTTGTAAATAAATTCATTTGTATTATTTTTTAGATGCCACATATAAGTGATATCATGTAATATTTGTGTTTCTCTGACTTCACTTAGTATGATAATCTCTAGATCCATCCATGTTGCTGCAATTGGCAATATTTCTTTTTTATGGCTGAGTAATGTTCCATTGTGTGTGTGTGTGTGTGTGTGTGTCTGTGTGTGTATATCTCACATCTTCTTTATCCATTCCTCTGTCGGTGGACACTTAGGTTACTTCCATGTCTTGGGTATTGTAAATAGTGCTGCTATGAACATTGGGGTGCATGTGTCTTTTCAAGTTAGAGTTTTCATCTTTTCTGGATCTATGCCCAGGAGTGTGATTACTGGGTCATATGGTAGTTCTATTTTTAGTTTTTTTGAGGACCCTCCATACTGTTCTACACAGTGGCTGCACCAATTTACATTCCCACCAACAGTGTAAGAGGGTTCCCTTTTCTCCACACCCTCTCCAGCATTTACTGTTTGTAGATTTTTTGATGATGGCCATTCTGACTGGTATGAGGTGATATCTCATTGTGGTTTTATTTGCATTTCCCTGATGATTAGCGATGTTGAGCATCTTTTCATGTGTCTACTGGCCATCTGCGTTTTCTCTTTGGAAAAATGTCTATTCAGTTCTTCTGCCCATTTTTCCCAATTAGATGTATTAATTAATCCAGCCATCTTGGAACACAAATTAATTGTACTTATTGGGTTATAATATAAGCATTGTGAATCCAAGTTCTCTTGCTGCTTTCATTCTTTCTAATGGAGTTATTATGCAATAATCAGCTTATTACCATGCAGTAACTTACATTATTTAAACAACACTGCTTAAAGCCTAGGGTGAAGCATAGAAATTCATGCCCAGCTGGAGAAAGCTGAATGCCTGCTACATGGTAGCAAGATAGATGCTCTGCATCAGGGTCTTTCCTACTATTATAAAGGCTGAAAAAGAATAGAACAAAAAAAAGTCGTGCTTGTATGGATGCCTTTATGGGTAATAAAGTTTAAATTAGCATAGGCAGGACATTCTAAGACAATTAATGTCTACTCTTTTAGTTAATTGGTTGGGGTGAATTCTCTCTTATTGTTTCATTTGCCTTATAATTAGCTTTAGCTCAGCAATTAAGTCATGTCACCAGCCCACTGTGACACTGAAGGATGGCGACAGTGCTTGGGTGGGTGGCACTGCTTGGTGCAGACTGTGCATGTTAAATGAGTTGCTGGCTTCCTAAATGGCTCTCCTTCTCTGGCTTAGGAACAGTCTTTCATGTTCTTGAATAAATCTGTGTGCTATCCATATGCAATTATAAATGTACTGAAATAAATAATTTCATACAAGATTTTGTGACTGTAGCATTGTAATCATTAAAAATTGCTCAGTGTTCATCTTTATAAAACTGGAATTCAGATACATGTAAACATATATAACTTTTCCTATGTAGTTCTCCTTGAAAACTTCTTAATAAAAGTAGGAGCGTTTTGTTGTTGTTGCTATTAATCTGTCAACTTATCCTTAAATATCTTATTTTAAACTAAAATAGATATGTTCTTTTAAAAATTCCCTTGAATAAGAAAATATCTTATTTGTTGAAATTAAAGAACAGCATATATTGGTTGTGTTAAAAACTATATATACTTTTATTGATTACCAGAATAATACATGCATATGTAAAAAATTTAAGACTATAGATAGTGTAAAAAAGTATAAAATGAAGGTTTCACATAATCTCACCCTCCAAAGGTAACTATTGCACTGTATAGTTTTTAGCTTTATGTCATGCTTTGAAAATCTCTTTTTCCCCTGATTAAAAGAAACAACACATATAGTAGAAAATTTCAAGTCTATAGTGAAGGAAAAAAATTGCACACATAATTCTACCACTCAGAGTTGAGCAGTATTGGAAAGCTGCTTTGTATCCTTCAACTTTACTTTTTTTTTTTTTTTTTGCGGTACGCGGGCCTCTCACTGCTGTGGCCCCTCCCATCGCGGAGCACAGGCTCCGGACGCGCAGGCTCAGCGGCCATGGCCCACGGGCCCAGCCGCTCCGCGGCATGTGGTATCCTCCAGGACCGGGGCACGAACCCAGTCCCCTGCATCGGCAAGCGGACTCTCAACCACTGCGCCACCAGGGAAGCCCTTCTTTTTTTTTTAAAATACATCTTTATTGGAGTATAATTGCTTCACAATACTGTGTTAGTTTCTGCTGCTGTATAACAAAGTGAATCAGCTATACATATACATGTATCCCTGTATCTCTTCCCTCTTGAGCTTCCCTCCCACCCTCCCTATCCCATCCCTCTAGGTCATTGCAAAGCACTGAGCTGAGCTCCCTGTGCTATGCGGCTGCTTCCCACTAGCTATCTGTTTTACATTTGGTAGTGTATATATGTCGATGCTACTCTCACTTCGCCCTAGCTTCCCCCTCCACGGCCCCCTCTCCCCCCCGTGTCCTCAAGTCCATTCTCTATGTCTACGTTTTTATTCCTGCCCTGCCACTAGGTTCATCAGTACCATTTTTTTTTTTTTTTAGATTCCATACACAGGCATTAGCATACAGTATTTGTTTTTCTCTTTCAAGTTTTCTTTGTGTGCCCAGAAACTATACTTACGCCTATGTACCTACACAGATAGTAAATGTATAATCTATGAACTTTTTACAAAAGGTGTCAAACTATAAAAAGTTATATAATATGCTTTTTAAACTAAAATGTGGTGATCATTTTTTCCTAAGTAACTTTATAGCATGATTTTTAATGGCTGCATACTATTCTATCATAATGATATATAATATTTAACCATTTCTTTTGTTGGATATTTAGTGGTTTTTTATTTTGCTTTTATAAATAATATATTTATAAATATATTTTCCTGAATATCCTTGAAGATAAATATATGCAGAAATCCATGATTATTTCCTTAGGGTAAATTCCTAGGTGTATAATGATTTAAAAAACAATAAAAATGTGCTCAATTCACATGTATGAACTTCAGGATTGACAAGTGGATGAGCAAGATCTCTTCATATTTTTAGAATGATTTTAGCAAGTAAATCTGCAAATTCCAAATTTCAGGCTTTTAATTTATATAGATAATCTTCTAAGTTCAAACATCCTGGGTTTAGGTATTCAAATCCTGTGTTTGAATGTATAACCATCCCATTTGCTCACGGGAAGCCTATTGTATGTGTTTTAGCATTTATACTCTTGTTTTTGTCACTGAGTTTCACACTTATTCAATGTTTGGAATTGCACATATCACATCAAATCCAAATCCAAAGTGAAAAACGAACACATGTTTTATGGCTCAGTAACAAGTATAACAAGATTTCCTGGAGAGAAAGGATATGTGATTTTCCAGGGTGCTCTAAACTTCTTTTCTTGTATTAGCAGCTTTTACTCTAGGAGCAGAAAATAAATTATGTTAGTTGTTTTGTTTGTTTCTTTGTTTCAAAATAAAAATAAAAGTAATTATCATAACTTGAAAAATGTAAAAGGGCACTTCCTCAAGTGTTGACTAAATCAATAACTATATGATTAGAGTAAAACTACAATTTTGTGCATGTGGTGACTGTAATAGCTACTGTGTAGAGAGCTCATATTAGGCGCCCAACTCAGCCGTAGGAGCTTCTTGCCACTCTTATTAATCTTCACTAAGGCCAGGATAATAATGTGTGCATGGCAGGCTTGAGTGCTTTGGTTTGAAATGCTCCTCAAATTATTCATCTTTTTGATGTTTTGCATCCAGGAAATGTTTGGGCATCTCTCTACAGTTTGTTAGACTTTTTCAGTGAATTAAAATTTCTTTTAGACCATGGCATTTTCATAGAAACTGTTTCAAGTGTGATTGGGTGTAACCTGTAGCAGAAGTTTTAATCATTTTATCCATCTTCTTACTTCTTACTGCCATAGTTTATTGATAAAGACATTTACACTTTACATGAAAATTCAGTACTTTATGCTCTCAAGTAGTTTTTGTTTAGCTTAATTTTACTCTTTTAGAATTTGTGGTTTGCCAGAGGGACGTGAGGAATTTAGATATAATAGGAGTGATAATACAATAATGTGACTATAAAGTAATGAGTTTCATTTCTAGGTGTCTATATTTATCCAAGGGATTGGTGTTGTCTAAAATGGTAACTATAAAGAGCTAATTTAAATTATTTTTGAAATATTTTCAGACTTGATATATCAGGGTTCTACTAGTAAAACAGAACCAGTGGGAGTTTTTATGTATATATACATATACATGCAGGGGTCAGGGTGGGGAGAGAGAGAGAGAAGGGGAGAAGTAAGGAGTTGGCTTACAGGATTGCAGGCTGGCTAGGCAAGTCTGAAATCCCTACGGCAGGCTGGAACTCTTAGGCACAAGCTGAAGCTGCTATCCACAGGCAGAATTTCTTCTCTGTCAGGGAGACCTCAGTTCTGTCAACTGATTGAATCAAGTCCATCTAGATTATCTAGGATAATCTTCTTAAAGTTAACTGTGTACTTTAATCACATCTACAAAATACCTTTATAGCAATACTTAGATTGGTGTTTGATTAAATAACTGGAGACTGTAGCCTAGACAAGTTGACACACACAAAATGATATTTGATATCTGAATCAGTGCACAGGTTATATAAAAGAACGAGCTTCATTAATATGTAATCATAGTTTATCTGTGATGAAAACCAGAAATACCTGATTTGACTACCTAATTCAGGTACTAGTTTGAGCCATACAAAATTTTGTATGTTACCAAAGATAAAATCTACCTTCAAAGTACTAATATTTACCAGAGTTGAGATTGTTGAGAAGAAAGTACATCAAGCTACAATTACAATTTAAAAAAATTTTTTTGAGGAATGGCAACATCATTGGAACACTGATGCCTCCCCAACAGGATGTGAAGGGGCAAGTGATCATTTAGATCTATGCTTCTCAAGCTGGGGTTCATGACTGCACTTAATTTTCTTCTGCCATTAAGGGATACGTCAGTAGAAAATACCAGAGAAACACTTTTTATTTAATGTAGGCCAGGGGTCAGCAAACCGTTCTGCACAGGGACAAATAGTGCATATTTTGAGCTTTGCAGGTCATAGAGACTCTGTCAAAACTGTTCAACTCCGCTGTTGTAGCATGAAAGCAGCCAGAGGCCATAAGTAAACTAATGAGCACAGATGGAAAGAAATGATCTGACCAGAGACTTTGGATGAGAGCTGCTGTGGGGTCCCTCCAGTGAAAGATGCCCTTAGAACAGTGGTTAGGAACTCAGCCTTCAGAGCCAGTTGCGCCTGAATTTATGTCTTGGGTATGTCACCTTCTAGCTGTGTGACTTTGGATAAGCGACTTGAGTAATTTAATCTTCATGATTCTTATCTGTAAAAATGGGCAGAATAATAACACCCCATGAAGTTGTGAAAATCAACAAAGAAGGAATGTAAAGCATTTAACCCATTGCTGGGAGTCTTATGAAGATCGCATAACTATTTTCTGCTATTATTATTATTATTATTATTATTAGTCAGATGTCAAGTTTCAGCACCAAAGCAAAATTTCAGCCATTTAAAAAAATATGATTATAAAAGTCTTTATAATTTTCCAGAACTAGGACATGCTCTATTTTTTTTTATTTGGTGGGAATAAAGATAAATTTTATGTTTTTACTTTGATCAAAAGTATTAGGAGTAAATTAATTTTAGATTGTCATTTTTTTCTGTTTCCTGGTTTTAGAACATAAATACCTGTTCTCTATCATTTGGATGTGTCCATTTTTATAATGTTTAAGTCGGTAATGGTGGTTATTCCTAAGAAAGAGGAAATAAGAGACAAGTACATAGCAATTCTGTACAAGAAAAAGAAGAAAAGAAGGGGAAAAACGCCAAAAGGAAAAACCAAGGTGTCCATCAAGTCACTAGTGCTCCGTGGCAAGAAGAGAAAGAGCTTCTGTTTCATGCTAAACTGAGGTAGACAGTTTAGAGTATTTTCAACCCCAGTACTCTGCAAGTGGGATTTTTTTTTCCTGAGTATTTCCTTTCAGCAGCTAGATCCCTTGCCTCCCTGTTTTGAGAAATTATTTGATTTTCTCTACAGCTGTTTGTCTCATGTTATATTCCCATCATTTCTAATTCTGGTTTTGTCTGTGATGAAGTCTGAGAAGTAGTTCATTTTAATGGTTTCTATGTTTTGTGTATATTTGTTTTTCATTCTTCAGCAGTCAGTTAAAACAATAGTCATGCCTTCTCATGTGATTACATGCCTCTCCTCAAGCCTCCCTTCTGTTAGTGAGCAGTATTTATGGTTTGTGTATGTGAAAGTCTGCTATATCTGTTTGCTATGCACTTGCCTAGAGCACTGAGAAGTTCAGTGTAGTCACTGGAGTGGTTTCTTTTTGTTTTGTTTTTCCACATGTCATCAAATACTGCAGGAGTGCCCTTTCTACATTCTGCATCAAAGACAACTGGAAGATAGAAAGGAGCACTCCAGTCAGTTTTACTTTCTAATAAGCTGTATGTAGTTGTTTTCCCCCCAGTAACGTTTTTATCCCAAGTCCTCAAATTTTTTAAAAGAAATGTTCTGTTAAAATTCTGGAAATAAAATAAAACTCATAAACAATATTAAAAAACAACCTAGGGAAAATTTTCATCAACTATCACAATAAAGGTTTAACATACTCAACTAAAGAAGGAACTTCTGTAAATCTGTGACCTTCCAATAGAAAAATAAGCAAACAACATGAATCAATAGTTCCCCAAAGAATAAAAACTAGAGAAAATAAAAATGAAAAAATTTAGCTTAGCTAGTAATCAAAAAAAATAACTCCCTCCCTTCCTTCCTCTCTTTCTCTCTCCCTTTCTTTCTCTCTTTATCTTTTTTCTTCCTCTCTGTCTCCCCTCCCTCAATTCCTCCCTCCTTCTTACCTCCCTACTAATTTGGAAACACATAATACTTAATTTGATGAGGTGGGTACTCTCAAACACTGCTGGAGTGGAAAGTGGCACAACCATTTTGGAAAGTAATTTGACAGTATGAACTGAGACTTTAAAATGCCTGTCATCTTTAGGTCATTAATATTACTTCTAGGAATCCATTCTAAGGAAGTCATTAGAGACGCCTATCAGAGCATTGTACACAAGGACAGTCACTTTGATTTGTAATAGCATCGGAAACATCAAAAACTTTAGAAACAACCTAAATTTACAATGACAAAAGTGGTTACATAAATTATAAAAAAAAATTCAGGAAGAAATATTATTATACAGCCATTAAATTCATGTTTTCAAAGAATGTTTACTGAGATTGGAAAATATTCACACTGTGTTTTTATTTATTTATTTATTTATTTTTTATTGGAGTATGGTTGCTTTACAATGTTGTGTTAGCCTCCACTGCGCAACAAAATGAATCAGCCCGATCAAAAAAGCTCTTGCTGTGATTTATGTCAAAGAGTGTTCTTCATTCGTTTTCCTCTAAGAGTTTTATAGTGTCCAGTCTTACATTTAGGTCTTTAATCCATTTTGAGGTTTTTTTTTTTTTTTTTTTTTTTTCTGGTATGCGGGCCTCTCACTGTTGTGGCCTCTCCCATTGTGGAGCACAGGCTCCGGACGCGCAGGCTCAGCGGCCATGGCTCACAGGCCTAGCCGCTCCACGGCATGTGGGATCTTCCCGGACCGGGGCATGAACCCGTGTCCCCGGCATCCGCAGACGGACTCTCAACCACTGCGCCACCAGGGAAGCCCCATTTTGAGTTTATTTTTGTGTATGGTGTTACAGAGTGTTATAATTTCAATCTTTTACGTGTAGCTGTCCAGTTTTCCCAGCACCACTTATTGAAGAGACTGTCTTTTCTCCATTGTATATGCTTGCCTCCTTTGTCATAGATTAGTTGACCATAGGTGTGTGGGTTTATCTCTGGGCTTTCTATCCTGTTCCATTGATCTATATTTCTGGTTTTGGGCCAGTACTATATTGTCTTGATTACTGTAGCTTTGTAGTATAGTCTGAAGTCAAGGAGTCTGATTCCTCCAGCTCTGTTTTTTCCCTCAAGACTGCTTTGGCTATTCGGGGTGTTTTGTGTCTCCATGCAAAGTGTGCAATTTTTTGTTTTAGTTCTGTAAAAAATGCAATTCGTAATTTGATAGGGATTGCATTGAATATGTAGATTGCTTTGGGTAGTGTAGTCATTTTTACAATATTGATTCTTCCAATCCAAGGACGTGGTATATCTCTCCATCTGTTTGTGTCATCTTTGATTTCTTTCACTAGTGTCTTATAGTTTTCTGTGTACATGTCTTTTCCCTCCTTAGGTTTATACCTAGGTATTTTATTCTTTTTGTTGCAGTGGTGGATGGGATTGTTTCCTTGATTTCTCTTTCTGCCCTTTCGTTGTTAGTGTATAGGAATGCAAGAGCTTTCTGTGCATTAATTTTGTATTCTGCAGCTTTACCAAATTCATTGATTAGCTCTAATAATTTTTTGGTGGCATCTTTAGGATTTCCTATGTATAGTATCGTGTCATCTGCAAACAGTGACAGCACACTGCAATTTTAAATGAAGAAGAATGAATGGTGCCTAGCAAAGAGTCAGAGAAAGGAGCCAGATCTACTAATGTCCATGTTTATGCCCTGAGCATTAGATAGTGCTGCCTCTTTGTGAAAAATCTGGTGCTGGATTTTTATCTTGACCCATAGTAATTTAAATGGACAAGATACAAAATAAAATAGAATATAGAATAGAATGCATCAGAATGTGCAAACATCATTCTTCACTGCTAATGATAGTCTTGAGAAAGAGTCAGAGTCATTTAACATGAGGTTTGTGTGGTAATGAATGGCTCAGTAATCAGCCACCTTCCCCCTCACCCTCAACTCAGGAGGAAGTCATCTCACGGCCTATGTGCCCCTGACTGAGGCTGTGGTTTGGGGCAGTCCTTTGCTCTCAGGTCCCAGAGGGCTCCCTGAGCCCAGCCACAGGGTCTGGAGCAAGTGCCACATTGTCATTTCAAAAGAGGCAGTAACATTGGAAACCTCAAACAGCAGATTTGAAACTTGGGCATTTCTGTTTTATCTCCCCAAATATGGTATCATTTACCCCAAAGAAAGGTATGCCCCAAGGGGAAAGAGCACAGGCTTTGGGGTCTGGTAGAGTCATGTTCGAATCAACCTTCAGCTGATAGCTGCATGTCCTTGGGTGAGAATGGGGGTAATAATGTACTTTGCAAGGCTGTGGGGGGGGATCATATGATTAAAGATATATGTTAAACACCTAAAACAGTGCCTGACACGTAATAGCCTTCAGTACATCTTCTGAGTAAATATTAGTCAGCCCGTCTCCCTATACTTTGTTTAACTGAAATAAGCATTTAAAATGAAAGTATGGCATGATATGGCACTTTTTTTGTCCCCATAATGATGATGTTAGATATCTTGCTGATAATGATCTGATTTATACTGAAAATGGCACTTTTGCAAATCACTTATGTAGTTGCTTACTGAGTAGTTATATTGAATATTTCTTTGTGCATGTCAGTTTGCATGATTTTATCTTAGCAATTATTCCTAAGAAAAATTTACTGTGCAGGTTGTCATTAGCAGTGCTGTGTGTGCTGGTTTTTCTTTTCTTTTCTTTCTTTTTTCTTTCTTTGGCAGGGTATGGAGGGAGATTTTTTTTTTTTTAATTTGTTTTTAAAAATGTTTTAGAAAAATAACCTTGAAAATTAATCCATTTTTTTCCTTTTAAAATGTGGCTATTTTATAGTAATGTGATGGTTGGCCTCCCACTGGTAGTCCCCATTTATAATACAGCTGGCTGAGGTGCCCTCTGAGTTTGTGGCACAGTATTTCTTGGTATGAGGTTCACAGACTCATTCAGACCCAGGACTGTGGCCTCATTAACCCTGGGTTTTAACCACTACCGATCCACCTGTAGGTAAACTGCTGGGTCCTAAGGAACTAGGCATTAAACAATTGCTAATTAAAACATGCAGATTTCTTTCTTTCTGCCTTTTTACATTATAGATGAATGGGTCATTCACAGTGAGGACTGACAATGTCTGAAAACTATTTGAGACAGTAAGAATAGATTTGGAAGGGAAAGAAAGGCCATCCACAGGCATTGGGAGCATTTGTATTAGGGACAACATAGGGCATCTGGAATTTAGATGCATCTTTTAATAGATTTGTTTTTAAAAAACTGGCTTAACAGTGTTTGAAAATACCAGTGTTCCAGTTTCCATTGACTGCCACCTGTAGACATTACTTAAAGCTGGGTTCATTTGTGATTTACTACTTATAATTTGCTTCCAGCCCTGAACCTGGGGAGATAATTTTAAGTGCCCTCTGGAATAATAACCAGTCATTTGATGCAAATGCAAAGCCAAATCTAGTTACTGGAATTGAAAATAATGAACCCAAGGGCTTATTTTGGATTAGGCAGTTGGAGCAGCTGAATACTAAACATTGGTCTGTCTAGTGGTTTCCCCTGTGGCTTCTTAACTCTGTGGGTTATGCATCCTCACCCAAAAGGAAATAGCCTAACATAGGTTCCAGCAGACCTTCTGTTGTGGGGCAGCTTTTCACTCAAAAGAGAAGTAGATTAATCATTGAACTAATATAATGGAATATAATAGAAAGAAACACGTAACTTAAAAGTCAGATTTGAATTTTACTACCCCGTGGTCTATAGTTGCTTCTCTGGGCCAAACTATTGTCTTCGTCTGAGCAAACTCTTCAGCTATAAGTTAGCAGAGGGTTTCAAAACAGAGCAAGGAAATTATTAGAAAGTGCAAAAATCAGAATAAATAGAAGATAATTTATTTTTGTTTTGTTGTTTAATCCCAAGTGATAAAACAGGAATGTATATAAGTATAATTGTTAGGTTCAGAATCATTTCCATTAAAGTGCTTCACTCTGTTTTAATTATTCTTTAAGACATATAAAAAGAAAAATCTGAGAAAAAGTAGATACATTTCTAACAATTAACCATATATCTTTAAAAGTTTGGTAGAATGAACCAGCATTGGATTTCTTGGGCGAGCTAATCTTATTGAAGTAGAATAAAGGTTTGAGTTTTATTCCTAGTTCACTTACTAAGTCATAAGGTGCTATTTATATTTTCTTTTAACTTAAATCACACTTAATGATAAACTCTCTTCTTTTCTTTCCTTCCAGACTTCCTGTAGAGGTAGTCTGTGCTTGCTGCTATAATTCCCTTACCACTCACTCACTGTCTTTAATCACTTGCCATTTGACATTGGCCTCACTTTGCCAACATTCTCTAAAATCTTACTCTTTATGTCACATTGTTGAGAACCAAATCCTGTTGAATTTATGTCTGCAGCAACTGATACGCGCAACTGTCCACCGTAGTGGTATTACAGGAGCTCCCCTCTAGAGTAACTCCTAAAACTATACATTTTACATACTGTTTCATTACTACCAGACACATCTGTCTTGCTCACATCTCTGTTCATGAATGGTGAGTACGTTCTCACTGTCTGCCGTGTAAAGTCTGATTTTCTCGGCCTGGCATTTGAGCCAACATTCTCTCCCACTGCTTCTCATCTGCCTTGTACTGCAACCCAATTCCTTTGTGTGTGTTGTAATATCTGTCTGGAGTCCATACACTCTCTTTTCTCCTCTCAAACCTCATGCTCAAAGCTTATCCTTCTTTCAAAGCCCAGAAGGAAGGACATCTCATTCATTAAGCTTCTCTGATCCTTCTAGCTGGAAGCAATATTTTATTCCTTTAGATTTTATCTGTACCTCTCTTCTGATATGTTTCGTATTGTGTCCTGTGCTATTTGTGTGGGCATCCTATTTTCCTTTCTCAAGGTCAGTCTCGTTATTTATTTTTTTTAATTTTCAAATTTTATTTAATTTATTTTTTTATACAGCAGGTTCTTATTAGTTATCCATTTTATACATATTAGTGTATATATGTCAATCCCAATCTCCCAATTCATCCCACCACCCCACCCCCCACCACTTGCCCCCCTTGGTGTCCATATGTTTGTTCTCTACATCTGTGTCTTAATTTCTGCCCTGCAGACAAGTTCATCTGTACCATTTTTCTACATTCCACATATATACGTTAATATATGATATTTGTTTTTCTCTGACTTACTTCACTCTGTATGACAGTCTCTAGATTCATCCACGTCTCTACAAATGTCCCAATTTCGTTCCTTTATAACGGCCGAGTAATATTCCATTGTATATATGTACCACATCTTCTTTATCCATTCGTCTGTCAATGGGCATTTAGGTTGCTTCCATGACCTGGATATTGTAAATAGTGCTGCAATGAACGTTGGGGTGCATGTGTCTTTTGGAATTATGCTTTTCTCTGGGTATATGCCCAGTAGTGGGATTGCTGGGTCATATGGTAATTCTATTTTTAGTTTTTTAAGGAACCTCCATACTGTTCTCCATAGTGGCTGTATCAATTTACATTCCCACACACAGTGCAAGAGGGTTCCCTTTTCTCCACACCCTCTCCAGCATTGGTTGTTTGTAGATTTTCTTATGATGCCCATTCTAACTGGGGTGAAGTGATACCTCATTGTAGTTTTAATTTGCATTTCTCTAATAATTAGTGATGTTGAGCAGCTTTTCATGTTCTTCTTGGCCATCTGTATGTCTTCTTTGGAGAAATGTCTATTTACATCTTCTGCCCATTTTTACATTGGGTTGTTTGCTTTTTTAATATTGAGCAGCATGAGCTGTTTATATATTTTGGAGCTTAATCCTTTGTCCGTTGATTCGTTTGCAACTATTTTCTCCCATTCTAAGGACTGTCTTTTCATCTTGTTTGTAGTTATCTCTGCTGTGCGAAGGCTTTTAAGTTTCATTAGGTCCCATTTGTTTATTTTTGTTTTTATTTCCATTACTCTAGGAGATGGATCAAAAAAGATCTTGCTGTGATTTATGTCGAAGAGTGTTTTTCCTATGTTTTCTGCTAAGAGTTTTATAGTGTCTGGTCTTACATTTAGGTCTCTAATCCATTTTGAGTTTATTTTTGTGTATGGTGTTGGGGAGTGTTCTAATTTCATTCTTTTACATGTAGCTGTCCAGTTTCCCCAGCACCAGTTATTGAAGAGGCTGTCTTTTCTCCATTGTATATCCTTGCCTCCTTTGTCATAGATTAGGTGACCATAGGTGCGAGGGTTTATCTCTGGGCTTTCTATCCTGTTCCACTGATCTATATTTCTGTTTTTGTGCCAGTACCATATTGCCTTGATTACTGTAGCTTTGTAGTATAGTCTGAAGTCTGGGAACCTCATTCCTCTGGCTCCGTTTTTTTCCCTCAAGACTGCTTTGGCTTTTCGGGGACTTTTGTGTCTCCATACGAATTTAAAAATTTTTTGTTCTAGTTCTGTAAAAAAATGCCATTGGTAATTTGATAGCGATTGCATTGAATCTGTAGATTGCTTTGGGTAGTGTAGTCATTTTCACAATATTGATTCTTCCAATCCAAGAACATGGTATACCTCTCCATGGGTTTGTATCATCTTTAATTTCTTTCATCAGTGTCTTACAGTTTTCTGCATACAGGTCTTTTGTCTCCTTGGGTAGGTTTATTCCTAGGTATTTTATTCTTTTTGTTGCAGTGGTAAATGGGCGTGTTTCCTTAATTTCTCTTTCAGATTCTTCATCATTAGTGTATAGGAATGCAAGAGATTTCTGTGCATTAATTTTGTATCCTGCATCTTTACCAGATTCATTGATTAGCTCTAGCAGTTTTCTTGTGGCATCTTTAGGATTCTCTACGTATAGTATCATGTCATCTGCAAACAGTGACAGTTTTACTTCTTATTTTCCAATTTGTATTCCTTTTATTTCTTTTTCTTTTCTGTTTGCCATGGCTAGGACTTCCAAAACTATGTTGAATAATAGTGGTGACAGTGGACATCCTTGTCTCGTTCCTCATCTTAGAGGAAATGCTTTCAGTTTTTCACCATTGAGAATGATGTTTGCTGTGAGTTTGTCATATATGGCCTTTAATATGTTGAGGTAGGTTCCCTCTATGCCCACTTTCTGGAGAGTTTTTATCATAAATAGGTGTCGAATTTTGTCAAAAGCTTTTTCTGCGTCTATTGAGATGATCATATGGTTTTTATTCTTCAATTTGTTAATATGCTGTATCACATTGATTGATTTGCATATATTGAAGAATGCTTGCATCCCTGGAATAAACCCCACTTGATCATGGTGTATAATCCTTTTAATGTGTTGTTGGATCCTGTTTTCTAGTATTTTGTTGAGGATTTTTGCATCTATATTCATCAGTGATATTGATCTGTAATTTTCTTTTTTTGTAATATCTTTGTCTGGTTTTGGTATCAGGGTGATGGTGGCCTCATAGAATGAGTTTGGGAGTGTTCCTTCCTCTGCAAGTTTTTGGAAGAGTTTGAGAAGGATGGGTGGTAGCTCTTCTCTAAAGATCTGGTAGAATTCACCTGTGGAGCCATGTGGTCCTGGACTTTTTTTTGTTGGAAGATTTTTAATCACAGTTTCAATTTCATTATTTGTGATTGGTCTGTTCATATTTTGTATTTCTTCCTGATTCAGTCTTGGAAGGTTATACCTTTCTAAGAATTTGTCCATTTCTTCCAGGTTGTCCATTTTATTGGCATAGAGTTGCTTGTAGTAATCTCTTAGGATGCTTTGTATTTCTGCGGTGTCTGCGGTGTCTTCTCCTTTTTCATTTCTAATTTTATTGATTTGGGTCTTATCTCTCTTTTTCTTGAAGAGTTTGGCTAATGGTTTACCAGTTTTCTTTATCTTCTCAAAGAACCAGCTTTTAGTTTTATTGATCTTTGCTATTGTTTTCTTTGTTTTTGTTTCATTTACTTCTGCTCTGATCTTTACGATTTCTTTACTTCTGATAACATTGGGTTTTGTTTGTTCTTCTTTCTTTAGTTCCTTTAGGTGTAAGGTTAGATTGTTTATTTGAGATTTTTCTTGTTTCTTGAGGTAGGCTTGTATAGCTATAAACTTCCTTCTTAGAACTGCTTTTGCTGCATCCAGCAGGTTTTCGATCGTCGTGTTTTCGTTGTCATTTGTCTCTGGGTATTTTTTGATCTCCTCTTTGATTTCTTCAGTGATCTGTTGGTTATTTAGTAACGTATTGTTTAGCCTCCATGTTTTTTTTTTGTTGTTTTTTTTTTTACGTTTTTTCCCTGTAATGGATTTCTAATCTCATAGCATTGTGGTCAGAAAAGATGCTTGATATGATTTCAATTTTCTTAAATTTACTCAGGCTGGATTTGTGACCCAAGATGTGATCTATCCTGGAGAATGTTCCATGTGCACTTGAGAAGAAAGTGTGTTCTGTTGTTTTTGGATGGAATGTCCTGTAAATATTAATTAAATCTGTCTGGTCTATTGTGTCATTTAAAGCTTGTGTTTCCTTATTAATTTCCTGTTTGGATGATCTGTCCATTGGTGTAAGTGAGGTGTTAAAGTCCCCCACTCTTATTGTGTTACTGTCAATTTCCTCTTTTATAGCTGTTAGCAGTAGCCTTATGTATTGAGTTGCTCCTATGTTGGGTGCATATATATTTATAATTATTATATCTTCTTCTTGGATTGATCCCTTGATCATCATGTAATGTACTTCCTTGTCTCTTGTAACGTTCTTTCTTTTAAAGTCTATTTTATCTGATATGAGTATTGCTACTCCAGCTTTCTTTTGATTTCCATTTGCATGGAATATCTTTTTGTATCCCCTCACTTTCAGTCTGTCTGTGTCCCTAGGTCTGAGGTGGGTCTCTTGTAGGCAGCATATATATGCGTCTTGGTTTTGTATTCATTCAGTGAGCCTGTGTCTTTTGATTCGAGCATTTAATCCATTCACGTTTAAGGTAATTATTGATATGTGTGTTCCTATTACCATTTTCTTAATTGTTTTGGGTTTGTTTTTGTAGGTCCTTTTCTTCTCTTGTGTTTCCCACTTAGAGAAGTTCCTTTAGCATTTGTTGTAGAGCTGGTTTGGTGGTGCTGAATTCTCTTAGCTTTTGCTTGTCTGTAAAGCTTTTGATTTCTCCATCGAATCTGAATGAGATCCTTGCTGGGTAGAGTAATCTCAGTTGTAGGTTCTTCCCTTTCATCACTTTAAATATGTCATGACACTCCCTTCTGCCTTGTAGAGCTTCTGCTGAGAAATCAGCTGTTAACCTTATGGGAGTTCCCTTTTATGTTATTTGTCGTTTTTCCCTTGCTGCTTCCAATAATTTTCCTTTGTGTTTAGTTTTTGCCAATTTGATTACTATGTGTCTCGGCATGTTTCTCCTTGGGTTTATCCAGTATGGGACTCTCTGCACTTCCTGGACTTCGGTGGCTATTTCCTTTCCTTTGTTAGGGAAGTTTTCGACTATAATCTCTTCAGATATTTTCTCGGGTCCTTTCTCTCTCTCTTCTCCTTCTGGGGCCCCTAAAATGCAAATGTTGTTGCCTTTAATGTTGTCCCAGAGGTCTCTTAGGCTGCCTTCATTTCTTTTCATTATTTCCTCTTTATTCTGTTCTGCAGCAGTTAATTCCACCATTCTGTCTTCCAGGTCACTTACCCGTTCTTCTGCCTCAGTTATTCTGCTCTTGATACCTTCTAGTGTATTTTTCATTTCAGTTATTGTTTTGTTCATCTTTGTTTGTTTGTTGTTTAATTCTTCTAGGTGGTTTTTAAACATTTCTTGCTTCTTCTTGATCTTTGCCTCCATTCTTTTTCCGAGGTCCTGGATCATCTTCACTATCATTATTCTGAATTCTTTTCCGGAAGGTTGTCTCTCTCCATTTCACTTAGTTGTTTTTCTGGGCTTTTATTATTTTCCTTCATTTGGTACATAGCCCTCTGCCTTTTCATCTTGCCTGTCTTTCTGTGAATGTGGTGTTTGTTCCACAGGCTGCAGGACTGTAGTTCTTCTTGCTTCTTCTGTCTCCCCTCTGGTGGGTTAGGCTATCTAAGAGGCTTGTGCAAGTTTCCTGATGGGAGGGACTGGTGATGGGTGGAGCTGGGTGTTGCTATGGTGAGCAGAGCTCAGTAAAACTTTAATCTGCTTGTCTGTTGATGGGTGGGGCTGGGTTTCCTCCCTGTTGGTTGTTTGACCTGAGGCGACCCAACACTGGAGCCTACCTAGGCTGTTTGGTGGGGCTAATGGCGGACTCTGGGAAGGCTCATGCCAAGGAGTACCAGAACTTCTGCCAGTGTCCTTGTCCCCACGGTGAGCCACAGCCACCCCCCGCCTCTGCAGGAGACCCTCCAAGACTAGCAGGTAGGTCTGGTTCAGTGTCCTATGGGGTCACTGCTCCTTCCCTTGGGTCCTGATGTGCACACTATTTTGTGTGTGCCTTCCAAGTGTGGAGTCTCTGTTTCCCCCAGTCCTGTCTAAGTCCTGCAATCAAATGTCACTAGGCTTCAAATTCTAATTCTCTAGGAATTCTTCCTCCCATTATTGGACCCTCAGATTCGGAAGCCTGACTTGGGGCTTAAAACCTTCACTCCAGTGCATGGACTTCTGTGGTATGAGTGTTCTCCAGTTTGTGAGTCACCCACCCAGCAGTCATGGGATTTGATTTTATTGTGATTGCGCCCCTCCTACCGTCTCATTGTGTCTTATCCTTTGTGTTTGGATGTGAGGTATCTTTTTTGGTGAGTTCCACTGTCTTCCTATCAATGATTGTTCAACAGTTAGTTGTGATTCCAGTGTTCTTGCAAGAGGGAGTGAGAGCATGTCCTTCTACTCCACCATCTTGAACCAATCTCAATGTCCCATTTGTTAAAATCAGGCCTCACTGCATACCTTAGCCTTCAGTTAGGACCACAGAATGGCTACACCTTGGAAAAGCACCACTCCCTAAAGAAGAGTGATGCCCTAGCACTAAGAACAAAACCTAAAATAGAGCAATCCTAACAGGATAAAACCAAGTCTCAGTCTCGTTCTTTTTTAATTTCACAATCCCAGTGTGTAGTTCAGTGTCTTGTACCTTTTATAAGCCACATACATTTTGGATAAATGAATGAACTAGCTAATATTAATAAATGTAGAACATTTCCTGAAAGATGTTTTAGACTATAGATTCATTACTCTTGTTTATATTCTTCTTACCTTTCTTAGTTATTTCCATGCATCTTAGATTTAACAGTGATCTGTTCAGACACCTGATTGCCACAAGTATTTTGAACGCTTTTAGGTAGTTACATCTATTCTAACCCTTTAAGTAATGAACTTTGCCACATGTAATCTTCTTAAATGAAACCATTAAGGCTTCTTTTTAAAAAAAATAACTTCCAGTAAAGGAGGGGTAAATGAGAAGCTGATGACCATATTCTTTTCAAGATGATAGAAAAGGGGCTTCCCTGGTGGCACAGTGGTTGAGAATCTGCCTGCTAATGCAGGGGACACGGGTTCGTGCCCTGGTCTGGGAGGATCCCACATGCCACGGAGCAACTAGGCCCGTGAGCCACAACTACTGAGCCTGCGCGTCTGGAGCCTGTGCTCCGCAACAGGAGAGGCCGCAATAGTGAGAGACCCGCGCACCGTGATGAAGAGTGGCCCCCACTCGCCACAACTAGAGAAAGCCCTCGCACAGAAACGAAGACCCAACACAGCAAAAATAAATTAATTAATTAATAAACTCCTACCCCCAACATCAAAAAAAAAAAGATGATAGAAAAGTCCAAGCACATTTTGCATGGCCGATTCTGTAAGGAGCCTTTTGGAGCCCTCCAGTGTGAACACAAGAACCACCTAGAGTGTTCTTATACAACACTGGTTACAGCCACCCTACCGAAGTGTGTATGATAGCTCACTATAGTGATACTAGACCTTTCTGGAACTCAGCCATCCAGTCATCTTAACTCGTCAAACCACCGAGCTCTAAGAACAAAAGACCAGTGTATATAACACATACAGATGAGCATCAAAGAGTTACCAATGTGAGATCTCAGGTCTTATTTTACATAGATCCAGTGAACATCCTTCGGCTCTGCTTAGCAGTCTTCTCAAAGGAACATTCCTTGATGAACATTCTGTCCCCCACCCTAGCCCAAGGCTGAGTTAGAAGTACCAACTTTCTATTTCCAGAGTAACGCTCAGAATAATTGCCTGTTAGTTCGGTTCCATATCTGCCTCTTCCACAAAGTCCAGAGCTCCTTGAGGACAAGAACTATGTATTATATATCTTTGTATCCCCAGCATTTTACAGTGTTTGACATACGTTAAACATCAATATTTATTCAATGACCAAAGTTGTTTTTTGCCTTTGAAGGAACAGTAGATTTTTAAGTAGCATATTAAAAAGGAGAGAAAGTGGTTTGAAACAGGCACACAACAACAATAAATAATAGTATGCCAGGTGACAAAAATGGTATGAGAAAGACTGAAAACAGTCTGGAATAACTTCATTTTGGAGGGAAAAAACATAGAGTACTTGAACAGTTTCTAAACACATTGCTGAATGCTAGCACAGTACTATAGTTTATGTTAATTTTGTTGACTTAGGGCCATCAAATAAAGATTGAAATATTTTCTGAATATTTTGTTTAAAGATGCAGTCAAGTATGTAATGCATTTTGTAAAGATTTACTTGTTAAATTGTTTTAGAAAGAAAACGTCTGGTTTTTAATAGAATAGGTCCTTAGCTATCTCAAATAATTCAGTTCTGAGGGTTCTACATAGCCAAGGTCTTACTGTGTGAGGGTAGTATAAGTATGTCTGGACCTTCTTGATTTATTGGTGAGTAGTGGTCATTCAGTCTACCTAATAAGCATCTCATACTGTGCAGGTACTCTGGGGATAGAAACACACACTCACACACACACACACACACACACGATCAGAAGACAAGCCATCAAAGACTCAATGTTTCCAGATACAGGAAGTTTTTTTTGTTTTTTTAATCAGAAGTCCTGGGTTAATGTTATTACAACTTCATCACCTAGTCCTCTACCCTTATGCAGGCATGCAGTGTTCATCAAGCATTGAGTACCCCTGTGGACGAGGCTCTATGCTGGGTGCTGGATGCTGGATGATGGAGGCACAGTGAGTGCTTGTAGGCTAGAGGAGGCCAGACCCTGGAGGACCGTGTCTCCACAAGGCTTCTGTCTCTTTGCAGAATAAGTATAGGGAAGATTTTCTCCCATTAGAGGCAAATATGTCTTTTTTCTTCCTAATGTTAAACAGTTTATGAAAAACAAAAAGATTCATAAGTCTTCAACCCTAAATTAAAGCATGTTTTAAATAGCTAAAAATGTAAGACTTATACAAGCCTCTCTTCTGTTCTTGACTAGAGTTCCCCATCATCAGCTTGCTTGTAAATAAAAGGGAACAGGTAATCTGAGATCTTGCTTCACTCATCCTTTTGGGTTACCGAGGTTTGTATGTGACTGGGCTTTGGACAGTCCTTCATGGCTTGACAGATGGCCTCCCTCCAGCAAAGGACAGGGAACCATGAAGATTGAATACTGCTTCGTTATAGTTTCCCAGATCACAGCTGAGAAAAGAAAGAATGTGCTCAGCTCCACTCCTCAGTAGAGCCGGATGCCCAGTAAAGCAAAAACAGTATACCTGTAAAGTTGCCAAGGCAACGTCAAGGGTAGAGGGAAGGGTAGACAGAATGATTTATGAAGGTTTCTTGCCATAAGAACGGGTCTAAAAATATACTTCCATGTCTTTTTCCTCTCAAGGATAAATGCCACAGGATTTATCCAGGGAATTGTGATGCATAAAGCTTGAGACCTTATCAGAGCTCAAGGAGACCAGGGGTAAAGGGCAAGGAGAAGGGAAACAGAAGCAACAAATGAGAAAATGTGCTCCTGGTGTGCTTTTAATCTTCTGTTGAACTGATGCAGTTTTGCAGATGTAAAACTGACTCTTTTGGGAAAAATGCAAATGTTGTATATTTAAAGTGTGCCTATTTTTTTTTTAAAAGGCCATTTACTGGGGTAAAATGAAGATACTTAGTTTCCGTATTTAAAAAAAATTTCCTCTGAGCTTCTACTTTAATATTAGTGGATTTGCAAAGGCAATCACAGATCAGCATGTGGAATAACATGCTGTCATGGCAGCAGAGTTTGAAGTTGCATTTTATTTATGAACAGTTTAGAAAGACGCTCTTGGAGCAGATAGAGTTGGCTTATCTTAACACCCTTTCTGGGCTCACTGCAGTTAGCTGGAGTTATTGGATGTCCACATGGATTTTCACTTTCATGAATTATACATGATTCTCTCAGTTTCATATTGTTGCGTAACAAATGATCATGGATATAGCAGCTTAAAATAGCACACATTGATTATCTCACATCTTCTGTGGGTCAGGAGTACAGGCACAGTTTAGCTGGGTCTCACTAGGTTGTAATCAAGGTGACTGTCAGGCTTCAGGCTCAACTGAGGGAGAGTCTACTTCCAAGTTCACTTAGGCTGGAGACTCAGGTTGGGACTATTGACCTAAATGATCATCAGCTAAATGAAATGAAGGAAAAGTAAAATTAAACAAGATAAACATTTCCTTTCCCTGGGATGCTTATTATCTACTTCTCTGGTAGAAGTTGTCAACTCCTTGGGAAAATAAATTGCACCTCACTGTGAGGGTTGAGGGAATGCCTGTTTCATGTGAGCCTCAGAACCACTCTGGGAAGGTGTGGGACTTTCCCAGGGCCACCATGCTGCAGTTGGTTTCACATTTAGAGACGAAGTCTCCTAACCCTGCTCTCCTTCCCAGGCATAATGCTTTTACACAAAATCTCTTTATTATTATTATTATTTTTCATCCAGCTAGACATAGTTTCTTTAACCTTTCTTCCTAGGGACTTTAGTCCTAATCTTTTCAGTGATTGCTAATTGTTATCACTTTCTGATTTTTTTCTACTTCCCATGCCCTATTTTAGCAAGGTGTTAAGTGGAACACAGGGCAAAGCAGACCCATATTTTTGGGTGCTGTAGACTTTATCACACTGCATATTCAGCTCTATCTAGTCAGTACCTCCAAGTCTTTGATGCTGCCTTAACCTCTTTCTTTTTTCTTTTAATTTTTTTTCTATTTTTTATTGTATTTATTTATTTATTTATTTATTTATTTTTGACTGTGTTGGGTCTTTGTTGCTGCACACAGGCTTTTTCTAGTTGCGGCGAGCGGGGGTTACTCTTTGTTGCGGTGCGTGGGCTTCTCATTGCGGTGGCTTCTCCTGTTGCGGAGCACCAGATTTAGGTGCATGGGTTTCAGTAGTTGTGGCACATGGGCTCAGTAGTTGTGACTCACAGGCTCTAGAGCACAGGCTCAGTAGTTGTGGCGCGCAGACTTAGTTGTTCCGTGGCATGTGGGATCTTCCCGGACCAGGGCTCTAACCCATGTCCCCTGCACTGGCAGGTGGATTCTTGGATTCTTAACCACTGTGCCACCAGGGAAGCCCAACCTCTTCTTTCAAGGGCTTGAATAAGGCGGAATATATCTTAAGGAGTCAAACACTTCTTAAGCGTTATGTGCTCACTCTGTTTTACAGAACATCTTTTCCAGGAGTCTAATTTGGGAATTGTTTGTGCTCTGAAGGATACGGGAGGAGGCTCTTACTGTCACGAGGACCAGAAACAGGGCTGGCTCCTCACAGACAGGGCTGGCTCCTCACAGACAGGGCCTCACAGGGCCATTCCGAGTGCCTCCTCATTAAGCCCTCCGGTATTCTAGTTCCCTGCTCACAGGAGTGATTCTTCACTTTCCACAGTTGACCCGTTGTACTATATTCTTCCGTCCTCTCTTCTGTGATCCAGAGGGGTCACTGAGTTTTCAATCCATTAACCCACCCCTCCTACCTAGTTTCTTCTCAGACCTGTACTTAATTTCTTCCTGTTTACTCATTAATTAAATGCGAAGACTGTACCAAGTTAAGGTTCAGCATCTTCAGAACGCCTGATGACACAGTCCCTAAGGCTGCCCTTGAATAACTGATGCAGTATTCTTTGAGCAGTGACCTGTTAGAGTGCCCATCTGGATCGATGAACAGCCTTCTGACTTATTAATTTTTGTTTCCAGGTTGATACAGGACATTGTATAATTTATTTTTACCAAAGCTAGATTAGTCTTTCCTGTTTTTGTTTTTTTTTTTGTGGTACGCGGGCCTCTCACTGTTGTGGCCTCTCCTGTTGCGGAGCACAGGCTCCGGACGCGCAGGCTCAGTGGCCATGGCTCACGGGCCCAGCTGCTCCGCGGCACGTGAGATCTTCCCGGACCGGGGCACGAACCCACGTCCCCCGCATCGGCAGGCGGACTCTCAACCACTGCGCCACAAGGGAAGCCCCAGTGGACTTATCTTTAATAGTCAGTGATAAAAATAAGTACAGTGTTAAAAACATCCATCTTTCAGTATCACTTATTTAGAGCTTCCTCTCCTTTTCTAATGAAAGACTACTGCTTTCCTTTTGCTATTTTGTTCCTTAATGCTTTTCAGCAGCGTTCTCATGTTGCACCCTTGATGCCATGAGCCTGAGCTCTGGAGGCTGGATGACCAGTGTTCAGCTCTTTGCCCAGCCTCCACCTGTGAAATAAGATGAATAATAATGTTGACCTCACAGAGCTGAAGTGAGCATTAAGTTCTCTAATTTGTAAAATTGCTTTGTTATAAACTTTAAACACATAGCTAGATAGATTCAAATGGCAAGTACTGATTGTTGATACTTGTGCTCGGAACTGCTAAATGCCATGTCTTAATGATGTTAGCCAGAATGCCCAGTAAGACTGTAAAATTAATAGGTTATTAAATGAACACCTCCCACTCTCTAAATGTTTTCTATTTCTACTTTTCTCATTTTCTATTTGTGTCTCTATTTCTTTTAATGCCCACCATCCTCTTTCCCAACTTTGGTAGCTTTCTATAACTGGATATAGTAGGGAAGCATGTTTTAATTTTTGTATTACCTATGGTAGCTATATAATCTTAAGTAAAACTAAAGGTATAGAATGTTTATCTCTTTAAAAAACTCACATAGTTTCTTTTTTTTTTACTTGTCAATTCATTCTATAATCTTTTGTCCCCAGTCGATCAGCAATTTTCAGTAGAAAATCTTTTTTCCTCTATTGCTTGATGCTTTTGTTGCTGGGGAGTTAGCAGGGCAACCAAAGCACTTCAAATTCAGGCAAGTCTTTTCCTCTTTCTTTTAGAAATGGATTTTGTTGAATTCTATGTTCAGTTTGTCCCCAGAAACTTACTGAAAAGTATATGGTACAGGGCTTCCCTGGTGGCACAGTGATTGAGAGTCCGCCTGCCAATGCAGGGGACGCGGGTTCGTGCCCCGGTCGGTCCGGGAAGATCCCACATGCCGCGGAGCAGCTGGGCCCGTGAGCCATGGCCGCTGAACCTGTGCGTCCGGAGCCTGTGCTCCGCATCGGGAGAGGCCACAACAGGGAGAGGCCTGCGTACCCCCCCCCCCCCAAAAAAAGTATATGGTACAGATATGAATGTTCATAAATACAGAATAACAAAGTGAATACTCTATTTTGGTGACTTTTTAAAAATAATGGAAAATGTGAGATCATTCATAGCATTAGGAGGGGAATTTTGAGAATTTTAGGCACCTCAGAATCAGACTGTCAATTACAAGCTTTAGGTTTGTTTTTTTAATGGCCAAGCATAACCACCTCAGCTCAACTGTACCTCCTCTTGCCTCACAGCCGTAGGCTGACTGCTTCTTCTGTGCTTTTCTCTACCTCCCTGAAAGAGTCCACTTAGTCAAGTTGTGACTATTGACTGAGCACTTTGTGTTAGTCCAGATTTGTGATTGCAAATGACAGACCATGAGTCGCGGCAAACCAATCCATTTAAAGTGGGCGTTGCGGGGAGAAGGCTTACTGAGAGCATGCCCAGTAACCAGGAAGGATGGAGTTAGTGCATCCTTCCCCATTTGTGCCTTTGCGAAGGGTCCACAGCCCAAGCTCCTTCCCTCTTCAGCCCGTGCGACCAGCTGTTAAGGCTGCGTGCTGTTTCCTCAGGGCCTCAAAGCAGGCCCCGTCCTTCGCTCACATTGCTCTCCTTTCCTCCTCCTGCCCACCTTGCTCTGGTTAACTCCTGCTTACTCTCCCAGACATCTTCCTGACTCCTGGCCTGAGATGCACACCTTTTATGTGTTTTCATAAAATTCTGTTCACAGGACCCTTCTATGCACTTATCAAAACTGTCTGGTGATTGCTTGTTTACTTGTCTGTTTCCCAGCTAGACTTTGGCCTTCTAGAGGGTGGGAGCTGTGTCTGTATCATGCTTCCATTCTTTGTCCACAGTCTCATTCATAAACAGAGAGAAGCATTTGTTGAATGAGTGAGCATAGGATCTTTGTTCACGTTGGTGACTTTGCTTTCTGGGCTGATCTCTGTTCATGCTGGTGACTTTGCTTTGACAAATACAAAAGCCTTTTCCCCTAATGACATAAAAGTCCTACTTCTTTTTTTTTCGTTTTTTGGCAGTACGCAGGCCTCTCACTGTTGTGGCCTCTCCCGTTGCGGAGTGCAGGCTCCGGACGCACAGGCCCAGCGGCCATGGCTCACAGGCCCAGCCGCTCCGCGGCATGTGGGATCTTCCCGGACCGGGGCACGAACCCGTGTCCCCTGCATCGGCAGGCAGACTCTCAACCGCTGTGCCACCAGGGAAGCCCAAAAGTCCTACTTCGAATGTTCTTCATTTTAAAACAGGACTGGATATGATCCCCTTCCACAAACATATTCAGTAAAGAAATGTGAATATGCATGCAAAAAACCCTTTAGGTCAGTTGTTGTTTTGGTAGTAGTCAAAGTTTTGTGCAATTTCTAGATATAAAGAATGACTTAAAATATACTTATAAAATGTATAAGTGACCTTCCTTAATGGGCCACCAGATCAACTGTGTAGTTGATATGAACAGTGTCAGGAGCAGGTCAGGAAGGTGTCTGACAATACACATTCATTTTTAGTGGCTTATTTTTCATCTTTTCTGCATTGAATACAATTATTTTTATTATTATTATTATTTTTGTGGTACGCGGGCCTCTCACTGCCGTGGCCTCTCCCGTTGCGGAGCACAGGCACCGGACGTGCAGGTTCAGCGGCCATGGCTCACGGGCCCAGCTGCTCTGCGGCAATGTGGGATCTTCCTGGACCGGGGCACGAACCCGCATCCCCTGCATCGGCAGGCGGACTCCCAACCACTGCGCCACCAGGGAAGCCCGAATACAATTATTTTGATGAGCAGTCTGACAACCTTGTAAGTTAGCTGAAAAAATTTTACTGATATATGCTAACTTATATGCTAACTCGTCCTTTCTTTTTCAGGGATAAACATAGTGTTAGAATCTTTAATAACTTTAATATAGTTATTTTTCATTTGTTCTAAGGTTGAAATATGCTTGTTGGCTCATCAAAGACTCTGATGTGAGGGTCCCACAAAACATATTAGGGTACCTTCCGTTCCTCTCTAACAGTTTAATAACCAGCTTTGATTTGACTCCTCAGTGGCTGTAAATCCATGAAGATCATTCACAACAATAGTTTTGGGAGGCAGAAACAAAAAGCTGCTCTTTCTTCTTGTCTGTAGTTGTTTTCTTTTAGGATATATAACTTGAATCTAGTATTCCGAGCCTGTGTACTGCTGAACCATTTTAGTGGCCCTTGGCTATGATTCTAATAATTCTTGTCATCAGAAACAAATGATTTCACCAGAAAGGAAAATGAGAGCTGGTTTTACTGATGACATACTCATGCATTCTCTGTTCTTCTCCCTCTCTCTTGTTTTTCAGTGAGCATGTTTTTGAACACATTAACACCGAAGTTCTACGTGGCCCTGACAGGCACTTCCTCACTAATATCAGGGCTTATTTTGGTAAGTGGTGGAATCCTTCCTATTTAAAAACATGCTGATTACTAATATATATGTTATATATGTACAGGAAGAAATTCTGGAAGAGTATACACCAGCACCTTACAGTGACTGCGTGTGTGTATATGTTGGATAGGTGACTGATAGAGGCCTTTCACTATCCAGGTTTTATGTTTTTAAAATATTGGAAAAAAGATTTTTTTAAACAATTATATACTGCTTTTGTTGAAGGAAAAAACAAAATGGAAAATAAAGGAAGACATAATTCTGTGTCAAATTCTAATGTCTAAGATACTATAAAGTAAGTGTGACTCAGTTAAACTAAAATGTTTTTCATTACCCTTTTCAAAATGGATTATTGGACATAATCAAGATCAGTAGAAATATAGCTCAGTTTCTTTAAATATATTGACATGGATGTGGCAGTTCTAAGCTTTTTCCCCCTTCATCTCCTTTTCTTTTAAAATTTACATATGTTTCCCTATTGCTTCCTTGAAAAAAAATCCCCAGTAGGCAAAAAGCAGTATGATAATCACCCCTAAGGCTCCATTGCCTTATGCGCTAAAATAGTTATAGGTGTAATAAGTTATAACACCTGCAGCAGTTTTCTTTAATTTAAGTGACCTTAGAGGGGGCCATCTAAACTAATGGAATCACTCTAATAATTAAATTTATATTAAGGACCTTTAAGGAGAAAGAGGTTTTAGAAAGCTTTTTTACCCTCTATACATAATGCTGTGATTACTAATTATTATAGAGACATGGACAAGAAACAGTACAATGAGGTAACTGCTAGTGCTGTTTCCATTTTACTAATACATAAGCTGGATAGGAAGTAACCTATCTTAGGTCACATAGCTGGCAAGTGGCAGAGCAGGATTTCAACCCAGGCTGGCTTGCACCAGAGCCTGTGCTTTTATCACTCACTTCACTGCCTCTCTGGTTAAGTTCTCAGCTGTTTTTCCAGCTTGCTGAACAAATGGCAAGTCTGGATTTTATTCTAGTAGTATCTTGGTGTGGGTTCACTAGGCTATAAATTAATTACCAGAATGCAGGGTGAGCTAAGCCTAACAGTCATTTTCCCTTCTCACTTAGAGATGGTGATGTCCCATCTCCTTGCTTCTCTTCCTCTCCAAATAAAGGGGTTTCCTTAGACCATGACCACCTTTGCAGATCCAGGCTTGTGAGGCTTTCTCCCTGTGTGTGGAGTGCAGCTGCTGAAGCCTGATGATCACTGCTGTGTTGTTTTATGATATATTTGCCTTGCTGCATTCCTAGGAAGCAGAGGATACTCCTGACTAATGAAAAACTTTGAGCAAAGGAAAACCTCTGATGTGTGAAGATTTTGAAAGCCTTTCTCAAAAATGCTTGGTCTGTCATATATACACTACCAAATATAAAATGGATGGCTAGTGGGAAGCTGCTGCATAGTACAGGGAGATAAGCTCGATGCTTTGTGACGACCTAGAGGAGTGGGAGGGAGGCTCAAGAGGGAGGGAATATGGGGCTATACATATACATATACCTGATTCACTTTGTTGTACAGCAGAAACTAACACAACATTGTAAAGCAATTATACTCCAATAAAGATGTAAAAAAATAAAAATATAGTGTAAAGAACACTAAATCACCTCTAAAAAAATTAAAAAATAGAAAAATTAAGAAGTGGATATATGTATATGTATAACTGATTCACTTTGCTGTACAGCAGAAACTAACACAACACTTTATTTAATTCTATTTCATTTTTTTAAAAATTTTTATTTATTATTATTATTTTTTAACATCTTTATTGGAGTATAATTGCTTTACAATGGTGTGTTAGTTTCTGCTTTATAACAAAGTGAATCAGTTATACATATACATATGTTACCATATCTCTTCCCTCTTGCGTCTCCCTCCCTCCCACCCTCCCTATCCCACCCCTCTAGGTGGTCACAAAGCACCGAACTGATCTCCCTGTGCTATGCGGCTGCTTCCCACTAGCTATCAACTTTACGTTTGGTAGTGTATATATGTCCATGCCACTCTCTCACTTAAACACAACACTTTAAATCAACTATACTCCAATAAAAATTTAAAAAATAATAATATATTAAAAAAAATTCTTGGTCTGTACTGAAGACAAAGTCACTACCGTGTGGGAATAGCTCTTGATAGCTTTAGGCTCCTGCTTTAGAGATTGTTGACCCTGGTGGTATCCAGCCCTTGGGGACTCAGCTTTGCTAGCCCTTGAAATGCACCCAGGGCTGAGCTTTCTCTTCAGCCACTGTTCTTTTCTGCCAAGTGCATTTCATGGAGAGGCAGCATTGAGGTCAAGGGTCAGGTGCTTTGCAGAATAGCTGTGTGCGTAGAACTGCTTAGTGGTTTGTTTCCTGGCACCAGAGAGATAATTACCTAACTACTCTTCCCCTGAGCAATGTCAAGGGAGCCAGGCGGTGAATACTGAAAGTGCAGGGCTGGCCCTGAGGAATTTGTTTGGGGACCTCAGGATTCCTATGCTGGAGACTGAAATGGTCATGCAATGTGATGTCTTAGGCGAAGAGAGGTAAACACAAACAAACAAAAAACCCCCCTGCTATTTCCCCTATGAAGGAAAAATCAGTTAACTGAACAAACATACATAGAAATAAAATGTGTTTGGCAAATGCTGCTTTTACACTAACATGTTTAAAAATAAGTGAGGACTCAGAAGTGTGTATTTTACTAGATATCACTGCTAGTTCTTAATTTCACAAGCTGAAAGCCAGCAATGAGTTTGTTATGCCACCTACTTGTCATTCTTCCCTTACGGTTCCTGGGCCCATATCCCTTCCAGGCACCCCCTTCCCTTGCTTAACTTCCAGCTGCCCCCTCTGGCCACTTGGCACAAGCTTCCTCATCTCAGCCCAGTTCCAGCCACAGGAACTGCACCTGTTGTCACAGTCCAAACCTACCAATTTAGTCTTTTATCTGCTGTAGGAAGGACATGCCCAGTCTGCTTGATGTAGCCTCTGTGGGCAATGTTTATTTCTGTGGAAAAAATTTCTGAGTTTTGTTTTTGCTCTTGAGAATGGTGAGGTGGATATGTGGAGAAATGCTCCCCTTAATTTTCTCAAAATGTTGGTAGAATGGAGAAAATGCTGCTGTATTGACATTTATACGTAGATCCCTGTGTCCCCATTAACATGTGTATAGAAATGCTCCTACACCTACGTGTTACACATGCACGTTAAATACAGAGATATGGGGGCAGCCAAAGCAATATTTTTAAAAATGAGAATCAAGAATAAAAATAGAAAATTAGGGCTTCCCTGGTGGCGCAGTGGTGAAGAATCCGCCTGCCAATGCAGGGAACACGGGTTCAAGCCCTGGTCCAGGAAGATCCCACATGCCACGGAGCAACTAAGCCTATATACCACAACTACCGAGCCTGTGCTCTAGAAGCCGCGAGCCACAACTACTGAAGCTCGCGCTCCTAGAGCCTGTGCTCCACAACAAGAGGAGCCACCACAATGAGAAGCCCGCGCACCACAAGGAAGAGTAGCCCCCGCTTGCCGCAACTAGAGGAAGCCTGAACGCAGCAACAAAGACCCAATGCAGCCAAAAATAAAATAAATAAATTTAAAAAAAAAGAAAATTAAAATAGTAAATAAAAGAATTAATTCAGGGATTAGGTGTAAAAGAATTGTTTTCAGAAAAGCAGTAGAAGAGATGACAATTAGATAGGAATCAGTTGTAATGAAAGGCCCTTTTATTGTGTTTTCCACTCTATGCCAGGTACTGTTTTGAGCACTTTGAATATATTATTTCATTTAATTCTAAGTGAATTCTAATTCTGATTTCATTGAAATTTTAAGTGGTTGATATAACCAATGCCTTTATGCTCTGAGTATAAACAGACACAAAATTTAAATAAATTGCCCAAGGATATATAGCAGACAGGTGGTGAGATTTGAATTTCGGTCTGTCTGACCATGCCCTCTATCCCCTCCTGTTCAAAAGTAAGGGAGTGGGACTAGAAGATTGTTATGGCTCCTTTCAACTCTTTTTCATTCATCTAAAGAACTTGACCTCCACTTGACCTGAAAACCATGCAGTTGCAGGGCTGGAGGAAGGAACCCTCAGAAGCCATCCAGTTTAAGCCAGCAAAGACCTAAGGAACAGGCACCCAGAAAGCTTATGACTTGCCTAGGTCACCGTGCTAGGTAAGGTATAGGGAAGGCTCAAATTTAAATTTCCACTGCTTTGTCCCAGCGTCATTCTGCCTCTCATGAACATGTTGACTAGGAAGATGGGTGGCAGCATTGTCTAGTGGTTGATGTATTCCTTTGAACAGACCCATAGAAATGGGTCAGGTAGATAAGAATGCAGAGAGGAGAGAAGGAAAAGAAAAAGAAAAAAAGAGAAAGGAAAGGGGGAGGGAGGGAGGGAGACTACAAATGTCTCTGTAGGGAACATTTTTTATTTTTCCAATCAGCCATGGATTAGGTCAGATTTGGTCAGTCTAGAACATGGACCATCACTTAACATGATTTATAATTTCATTTGTGACATTTATGGTCTTATCCTCTCTGTGATGGAAGCTCCACAAAGGCTGGGAACATATCTGTGTTTTTGTGTTCAACTGTATAATGTTTGGGTAGACTCTTAAGAAATATTTGTTGAATGCACACAGATCCAATGAGTGAATGAATTAACTGACTGTATCAGAATTATCTGGGGAGCTTGTTTAAAGTGATGGATTCTGAGTACCACCCCAGACCAACTGAATCAGAATCTCTAGGGCAAGGGCCTAGAGGAAAGCTGCCACCCAGGAGGAGCTGACAGAGCTTGGGGTGCCATGGCACAGGCTGGCATTTCCCACTTGTCAGTGGTCCCCATGACTTCACCCCAGGAGAGTGATCCTCCCGTCCAGGCCATAGTCATTAATGCTACAGTGGAAAATCTCATCCTGTGAACATGCAGACACTGAGGTGGGGATGGATCACTGGCTGTTGACCTTGAAGAGAACATCACTTCTCTGTCTCCTCTCTTTTCTTAAAGCCTTGGCAATAGGTGGCCAGGAAAGGGGGTGGAAGGACATGAAGAGCAGTTCTTTACACAGCCCCCCTGAACTGGTTAGGGGACCAGATGACTGAGGGGTGATTGGCTGGGCCCAAGGCAGCAGGAGGCCAAGACCCACTCTGTAAGCTCTTCTGTATTCCTAAACAAAACAGGCAGGAGGCAGGAGGAAAGAAAGGGGCGGGAGGGGGAGAGAGAGAAAGAAAGAAAGAAAGGAAAGAAGGAAGGAAGGAAAGAAGGGGGAGGGAGGGAGGGAGGGAGGAAGTTAGTTCTGTCATGAGGAATTGGGAGGGACTTTGAAAGGGTCAGTGGTATGGAGGAAAGGGTATACTTGCAAATTCTAAGAGGAAACTAAAAATGTTATGGATATTACTATAACCCATACCATTTGCCTTGGTTTATCTTCAAGCCTAGAAGAGCCCCTCTTGTCAAAAAACTGTTTACCACTAGATATATTTCAAGACTTAGAGCAGGTGTCAGTTTGGCAGTCTATTTGGGAGTAGACTGCCAGAGTTTCATATTTCCTCTTCAATCTCCACCATTGCTGTATCTATCCTGTGATATCATTATCTACTCTAATCCTTGGGAAACATAGCCAGTTTCAGGCTGTGACATCTTTGTGTTTCCCATGGGTTTAATGGAATTACATTGTGGAATTACAGTGGTGCTGCTATGTGGAAATTACAATGGTGCTGCTATGTGGAAATCTTGAAGCATTTTTGAGTATGTTATAGGATACAGGGGAGAGACGTGTTTTATATATAGAACATGCAAGTCAAGAAGGGGAGGTCTTGTTGGATAGGAAGAATCTAGGCATCTTTATGAAAGATTCAGCTTTTAGGTCTGCAAGACAGATGGAAGCGCCTTGTTTGTTAACCCTTTGCCAGATTTTTGTTCCTTCCCTGCAGGTGAAGATGAGATAAATTTACACCCTTAGGCCAGCTGCAAACCTAGATCTCCACTCCCAGCCCACAGCCCCATTGCTCCTTGATCATCCTCTCTGCTTCTGTCATATAGTAATGGAGAGGGTTACGAGGCCTAGGTAACTGGGTTCTTGACAAATGAGTCTTTGTTTTAAATATGATCTGGGTCCTGAGTATAGCGTATGGCCCTTCTGTCCTGCAAGGTATAGATCCAAACCATTTCTTTGACCCTCACATTCCCAATTCCATCCCTGCTTCCCTTATTCTCAGATAATAACCCTTACCTGCCTCTCCACTGAGATCAGTGTCACCTACATTTTATCCATTTGTTGCCTTCTTACCTGTAAAACAGCTCATCTCACACCCTATTTTCCAAAATAGAATGTATTCTTCTGTTCATTCCTGCTTCCCTTTCATCCTTAGAGCAAGAAATGGTAAGGTACCTTTTTAAGGCAGGGTAAATGTTCTTCCTGGGCTCTTGGTGTCATGCCTCTTGGTTACTTGTACACTTTTGCACTTTGGTTTCTCTCTTTCTACTAGATTCTTTCCTCTTCCACAAATATGTATAGGTCTCTCTTTTTTTATAGCAAACAAAATGTACACAAAACCTTTCATTGGTCCTGCTGTTTATTTAAACAACATCCCACTAAATCACCAGGCCAGCCCTTATCATCCATCCGTTCAACCTTTTAGCCATCTTTCCATTCAGTCTTCAAACCGTCCATCCTTCCATCCATCCATCCATCCATCCATCCATCCAACATTAACTGAGTGACCTTATTTTACACATTAGGTAACTGCGCCCCAGAGAATCAAGAGTACCAACCAAGACATACAACTCAGCTATTTTGAAATATTTTAGGGCCTTTAACTTTCAGCTAGATGGTAGGGTCACTGTTGACTTCCTGAATGACAAACCTAGTTGATGCTTTTTAGTTCTTATCTTACTTGATCTGTATAATTCTTGGGGTAGAGAGATTACACTTTTAAAGACTATGAAATGTGTAAATTTGTTTTAATTTTATGGTTATATGTCAGATTAAAAACTGTTTTGTTCCACTGTGGCAACTCCATTAAGCTACTAGCATGTCTAAGGGCTAGTTTTAAAATCTAAATTTGTTTATGAGAGCTTTGCTGTTTACACTGTAGGTTATGCACCAGGGAGAATAATTCAAAGTGACACCAAATATGTGCGTGTTAAATAACACCATCTGCCCATTTGGATCTGTGCAGCTCTTTAAAAATACTGTGAGGCTCTGGCCCAAATCCTGTCATGTTTCAGGATATGGGACAGATTATTATGCTAAGACCCCAGATTAGAAGATTTAGTTTGAAGTTTAAGAAGGCTTCACGTCCTTTCCTACTTCTTTTTAGTAGTTGTTCGTTTAATTCACATTAGAGTATCAGCCCCAGGGCATTGTGGACACTAGTATAAAGGACTGTGTTAGGAAAGAAGCCATCTACTGCTCTGATAGGACAGGCTTGAGAAGACCCTCCTTTGCCTCCCAAGCAGCTGCATGAATAACCCAGTTTTTACTGAGGTCTGTCATTTTTGCATTAGAAATACTGGGTGGAAGGTCTGTCTCCTGTTTTAATGCAAATACCCCATTAATATGAATCATTTATACCTTAGGATGTATTATCCAGTCCCATTTGATAGACTACTTCTGGATTAGTTTTGATAGCTAAGAGAGCAAAAAGAGACAGTGGAGTTGGAGGGCTTTTGAAAGTGAAGATTTTAAAAGGGAAGCGATAGGCTACATCTGTCTGTTTAAATGAGCAAGAGAGTTATAAAAAGATGTCTTGTTTTAGGGCCCTAGTAAGATTAGTGGCTCAAGAGCTGGGGCTTCAGGCTAAATAGCTACTTAATTAGGTATGTGACTCTGGTCAGGTCACCACACCTTGACATGTAGCCCTCATTCCTCATCCCTAAATGAAACTGTTCATGGTCCTTTAGGGTCCCTTTTAGTGCTGACGTTCTCTGATTCTGCTAGAGAAACTGATAAGTCTGAAAGAGTCCCAAAGTGTTTTTTTTTTTGGGGGGGGGTTGTGAATTGGGAGCAACTTGTGAGAAGCATTGTGGGTCTGTGGCATGCACTGGTAGTAGCAGGGGCTACATCTGTGTTCTGTGGCCCTGGAACACAGCCCATGCCTGGAATGGAGCATTTAATGCTGTGTAAATGAATGAATGAAGGCCTGGCAGATGCCTTAACAGCATAAAATAGAAAGCAGAGTAAAGGCTTGGGGCAAAGAAAACTCTACCCCACAAGTGATTGAGAGCCATTGCCAGTTCTGTGACCATTGTTCTGGGTCCTTTGGAGCCTTCCATCTCTTCTAATAAAGGCAAAGCCATGAATCTTTTTTGGGTGGTCAGGACCAAATGGTGAGCAGTCTCCTTTTTCACAATGATTACCACGGCTCTCAGCCAACCATTTAGTGACAAGATGCTGTACTATCCTGAATTGTAGACCAGCAAGAAGAGGGGTGCACCACAGCAGTATGTGAGGTGTGCTGACCATGTACAGCATCGATGTAATAAATGATAGCTTTGCTATTGCTTTTGGGAACCAACTATGCAGAAGGCACTGAACTAGGTCTTTTACATGGGGTTTGAATCTGGATGTTTTACATGAGTGTGAAATTGAGGACCCTCAAGGGTAAATAACAAGTATGATTTCCACTTTACAGTTGAAAAAACTGATGTTAAAATATATTAAATAACTCACTTGAGGTTACAAATTCCCTTCTAGATCCATGGTTAGTAAATTTGCCATTCTTGAACTTTCTGCTTTCTTCAAGCAAGATCTTTTATTCCTAACATTCCAGACATTACAGACTGGTCCTGTCCGTTCTTAGCTTTCATATTGTATTCTCCCTGTCTTCTCAGTCAAATTACTTAAATGTTTTAACATGTGAAAATTCATATAGTCAAAAGGAATAGCCCCTTGGAATTAAATCAAGTTTTCCTGTTATAGGATTGCAAACATTTGGTTTGATTAACACTTCCTTCTGGTCATTTGTAGATGTTCTTTCTGTCCTTCTAAAGAAATTTTTGGTAGAGCAAAATATCAATTTTTAAATGATAGCCCAAAGGCCATTCCACAGAAGATAACAAAATCTTGTTTTTATGAAATAAGTAAGGATAAAGGTAATTAAGTCTATGTTATTTCCACATTCTATATTATATTACAAAAATATAGTATAGTTATCCTAGGAGACTCTGGGATATAGTTGATTCTTAAATTTCTTCTGTGTAGTGATTTGTGACTGCTTAAGGAACAAATCGCAAATCAGGGAAGCCAAGGAAAGGATGTGGGGAGAGCAGCTTCAAACAGTGGTGGGAAAGTGTTCAGAGGGGGTTTGGGCGTAGGCGCAGGTAAAAAGATTGGGGGAGGTGGCTGGCTTTCCCCATGCTCAGGAGCCCTGATTTCAGTCTAGTCATGTGAGCATCGGTGCTTCTTTCCTTTTATTAATGAAAGTTATTTCTTTTCTCCCTTGCAAACAGCACATAACAAGTGGTAAGCTTGTGAGCTAGGAAACATTAATGGTGTACAACAGATGCTAGCATTTACAAAGCACACTCAGCAGGTGGGAAGCTACTGAATCTCTCAGCAGTTGGGTGCCCTCCGATACATGAAATAGGATGACTTTTATTCTTTCTGTAAAGCTGGATTTCTCTAGGGAGATACTTTTTTTAAAACAGAATTTTGCTGTCTTAAAAATGTATGCAGTTATGACTTTATCAGAATATAAAATGCCAAGAATTGGAATATTTCATAAGCCATACTTCTAAAACTGGCTTGTTGGTATTCATTTCTGGAATTGTTTTTTAGCTATGGTGATTTTATTATCAGAATATTATGTAAATTTGGAGGAAAATAACGAGCAGCTCTTAACAATGTTCTTTCACCAGGATTGTAGCTATAAATTTTCCTTAAAAACCAGTGTTAAGTGGACAAAACAGCATTGAGAAGTTAAAATGTAATTGGTATTTACTTTTATCAAACTTCTTAATTTTTAGAATTAAACCATTTTTTTGGAATAAAAATGTTTAAACCAGTGTTTAAGGTGGGTATAATTAGTAAATGCAACACAATTATGGGCACGTACAAAATCATAGCTGGTAACAAGGACCCTAATCACGCTTATTATCTTTCTGTTCTAGATATTTGAATGGTGGTATTTTCGCAAGTATGGAACATCGTTCATTGAACAAGTCTCAGTAAGCCACTTGCGCCCCCTTCTGGGAGGGGTTGACAACAACTCCTCCAACAATTCTAACTCCAGTAATGGGGACTCAGATTCCACCAGGCAAAGCGTCTCAGGTATGGAAAGTCCTTCAGTCTGCAACATTATTTACTTACTCTTACTAAATTATTATTACTATAAGACAATAAGAATGTTGTTATTTAAAGATTAGACTTCAAAGAAAAGTATGATTTATTTTCCCAAGAATTTGACAACTTCTACAAGAGAAGTAGAGTATAAGCATCCCAGGGAAAGGAAATGTTTATCTTGTTTAATTTTACTTTTTCTTCCATTTGATTTAGCTAATGATCATTTAGGTCAGTGGTTCCCACCTGAGTCTCCACCTCCTTGTCCTTAGTGTCTCAAACCTCATTAAATGTATCCATTCTCTTCCATGCTAATTGTAGAACCTTATGTCTAACTAGATCTGATAACATCACTCCTCTGCTTAAAAGTCTTGGTTGGTTCCCATTCCACTAAAGATAAAGCCCAGATTCCAGATTACCTAGCACAGCGTAAGCTGCTTCTATCTTGCCAACCTTGGTTTCTGTCACAATCTTGTTCCCCTCCTTTTCATTTCTTGAACGTGCCATGTTTTCTCATGACCCAGAAGTCTGTCTTCCCTCCTCCGTGTTTGCTCATCTTTCACAACCTAACTCAAATGTGACCTTCTGGGAAGCCCTCTCTGATAGGTTGTACAATATTCCTCCACCTTTGTTGACTCTCTTTTTTTTTTTTTTTGCGGTACGTGGGCCTCTCGCTGTTGCGGCCTCTCCCGTTGCGGAGCACAGGCTCCGGACGCGCAGGCTCAGCGGCCATGGCTCACGGGCCCAGCCGCTCCGCGGCATGTGGGATCTTCGCGGACCAGGGCACGAACCCGTGTCCCCTGCATCGGCAGGCGGACTCTCAACCACTGCGCCACCAGGGAAGCCCAACTCATATATTTTTACCTTTTGCAACATTTATTAAATTGTACCAAAATTTTTAAGCTTACTGCTTTACTGTAATATCTCTAGCATTTTGCATAGTGTCTACTATATCACTGAAACTCAGTGAATGAATGAAAGAGGACATACATGGCCTGTAATTTCTCTACTCATGAAAGAAGAGGGATGAATATAATTTCCTAGCTTGATCTCTTCATCATCTCAGTAATCATTTCCTAACTCTCTAATATGAACCTGGCCTTACACAGGTTCTTATGAATATTATGATTTAAAAAAAATGTCAAAGTCCTTGTCCCCATCGAACTCTTGTGTCTACTGAAGGGAGACAGAGTGTTAAGTGCTCTCATTATATAAGGGAAACATGCAATACTTTGGAGTACAAAGGAGGGCTTCCTGATCCAAACTGGGGGAAGAAGTTTGCTTCTTGAAGGAGAGGGTACCACTTCTGAGACTTGAAGGATGAAGAGGGAGAGATTAAAGAACTAAGTTAGATCTTTTTTCTTTCCTCCCTAGAATAACTCAGTTCATATTTCATAACTGTCTAGCCAGGTGATAGGCATCAAGGAGCGTTGTATATATATTTTATTCCTGATGTTGATTCAATGCTCTTTTAATATAATAGAACCTTTGCCAGCCGGTCATGAGTGGTAATGGGCACCTCTGAGTACACATTTATTTCATTCTAAAGGGTACACGTGTGAGAGATGGCACCATTCAGGTAACAAAATTGTCTGGGACTTTATAAACTCATCTACTTTGTGAAAGAAACAGAAAGAGATCTGAGCAAAGTGAAATATTACTTCAACCAGGTACTCTAACACACGCGGCATATTATTCTAATGACGAATCTTGGTCATTGTCACTGTGGATAATTGCCTCACTTTGCATATGTTGGAAGACCCTACAGATTCACTGTGCTCTTGTCTGATCTGATTTACTGTAGTCTTTGTATGTCACAGAACATTGTAGAAAATTAACAGATTGAAAACAGAAAGCAACCTCATTTAAGGACATTTTTTATTGTGACATTTTTATTTTCATTAAAATTCTCGCTCTGCCCAATTTAACATCATTCCTTAATGCGACGAAGAGTTCATACTCTCCTTATTGTTGCTGTTACTTTGCTCACTCTCTGTGGTTGCCTTGAATAAGCCTTATGCATTATATAAATCTTGATGCTATTCTTAGTGCCGGTACAGCAGTTTTTAACGGGAGAATCTCAGTCCTTTATAAAAATACATTCGACAATGATGATCATGGAACTTCCCAATTTTATTTGTACTGAGTTTTTACCCTGCTAAAACTAAGCTTTTGAATATTATTATTAATTCAATTTCACTAGTATTTGCTGAATGTCTACTACTATGCGTGCAATATTTCCATTCATTTCCTGTAACAGATAAAGCATTTATGATCTGATCTCGTAACAGTGTTCAAATAATTAGATTTAGGAAAATAGAAATGATCTTGTCCAAGTATATTTAGGGCTCAATCTGCCTACTTCTCCTTCACATCTGGGTTTCTAATATTTGGCTAACTCAGCTCAACAAACATGTATGTTGGTATGGAAGTGCCAGGTACCATGGGACTAATACCATTTCCCACTTCTCTTTTCTTGTGGTGATTTTTATTTTTGAATAAGAAAAATACTATAAAAGTACATTCTCTCTGTTTATCTCTACCCTTAATCACTTTCTATTTCATAGTCTAGTTTCAGCTATTTATAAAGGAAAAAGAAGGTCCAAAGCTGAGGGTAATCAATACATTTTCTTAAAATAGAGGGATTTGTTTTAAAATTTATATTGCCTTAATAATGATAAAATGACTATTGCCTTAATAAAAGAAGCATCATAAGACAACTCTTTGCTGAATCTTACATGAAATAAAACATGGCTAACCAAGTCCCATGGACATTTGCAAAGGCAATTAAATGGCATTTCTTATTTGAAAAAAATCATTGAAAAAGTTAAAAACAGACAGAAAATACTAGTTATAAACATTGGACTATATGAAAACTCATAGTGTAGCTCTTTCTTTAAAGAATCATTTGTTTTGATTAAAAGCTGAAAGACCTGGCCTACCTAAGAATAATTTGGGGTGGAGAAATGGGAAGGGAGAAAGTTGTAATTGTTACAGGAGACTATTCATATATTGTTTAACATTTGGATTTGTGCAAATTGGCCTGAGTGCAGACCCTCTCAAAACTTGCATTGATCTTTATCTGTGGGCCAGAAGAGAAATGTAGTTAATTATACAGCTTCTTTTTTTAAAAAAATATTTATTTATTTACTGGCTGTGTCAGGTCTTATTTGCGGCATGTGGGATTTTTTGTTGCGGTGCACAGGCTCCTCTCTAGTTGTGTCGCGCGGGCTCCAGAGCTCTTGGCCTCTGTAGCTGCGGCATGTGGGCTCTGTAGTTGTGGTTCATGGGCTCTCTAGTCGTGGTGCGCAGGCTTAGTTGTCCCGCAGCATGTGGGATCTTAGTTCCCCGACCAGGGATGGAACCAGCATCCCCTGCATTGCAAGACGGATTCTCAACCACTGGAACACCAGGGAAGTCCCACAGCTTCTTAATCTAGCCAAATTTCAGATTGTCTGTTTTAGGTTAACATTTATGAACATTTCACTGATCTCGATTTATTTGGGAGCTAAACTGCTATTTTTCTCACAAATATACAGTTTCTGATAAACCCTGCTGATATATTTTCCATGTCATCATGTTTCTTGCTGCCATTTCTTAATTCAACTTAACTTATGATGCACAGGGATTTAAAATGTGTACAACTTCTCCCTGTCTTAAGGGAAGGGATTCTCAGGGTCCAGTAACATTCTGAATTTGGGTTCATGGGAACATCTGTTTGATAATTTTCCCTGTTCTCAAATAAGATGTCATAAAGACAAAGGTTTGCAGTGTTCACTTTCTTCAAGATATTTACAAAAGTGCAGGGTGTTCCATTACATTAGAAGTATCCTTGTCAAAGTCAAGTTTAAATTCTCTGAGACACTTTAATAGCATCTTGCATAGAACTGGATCTTTAGACAAACTCTGGTTATAGTCACTTGGCTTCCTGTTGCAAATCATCTCATTTCAATCTCTATATAAGATAAATATATATCATATATATTTTTAACATCTTTATAGGAATATAATTGCTTTACAATGTTGTGTTAGTTGCTGCTGTATAACAAAGTGAATCAGCTATATGTATACATATATCCCCATATCTCCTCCCTCTTGCGTCTCCCTCCCACCCTCCCTATCCCACCCCTCTAGGTGGTCACAGAGCACTGAGCTGATCTCCTTGTGCTATGTGGCTGCTTCCTACTAGCTATCTATTTTACATTTGGTAGTGTATATATGTCCATGCCACTCTCTCACTTTGTCCCAGCTTACCCTTCCCACTCCCTGTGTCCTCAAGTCCATTCTCTACGTTTGCGTCTTTATTCCTGTCCTGCCACTAGGTTCCTCAGAATCTTTTTTTTTTTTTTTAGATTCCATATATATGTGTTAGCATACAGTATTTGTTTTTCTCTTTCTGACTTACTTCACTCTGTATGACAGACTCTAGGTCCATCCACCTCACTACAAATAACTCTATTTCATTTCTCTTTATGGCTGAGTAATATTCCATTGTATATGTATGCCACGTCTTCTTTATCCATTCATCTGTCAGTGCACACTTAGGTTGCTTCCATGTCCTGGCTATGGTAAATAGAGCTGCAATGAACATTGTGGTACATGACTCTTTTTGAATTATGGTTTTCTCAGGGTACATGCCCAGTAGTGGGATTGCTGGGTCATATGGTAGTTCTATTTTTAGTTTTTTAAGGAACCTCCATACTCTTCTCCATAGTGACTGTATCAATTTACATTCCCACCAACAGTGCAAGAGGGTTCCCTTTTCTCCACACCCTCTCCAGCATTTATTGTTTGTAGGTTTTTTGATGATGGGCATTCTGACTGGTGTGAGCTGATACCTCATTGTAATTTTGATTTGCATTTCTCTAATGATTAGTGTTGTTGAGCATCCTTTCATGTGTTTGTTGGCAATCTGTATATCTTCTTTGGAGAAATGTCTATTTAGGTCTTCTGCCCATTTTTGGATTGAGTAGTTTGTTTTTTTGATATTGAGCTGCATGAGCTGCTTGTATATTTTGGAGATTAAACCTTTATCAGTTGCTTCATTTGCAAATATTTTCTCCCATTATGGGGGTTGTCTTTTTGTCTTGTTTATGGCTTCCTTTACTGTGCAAAAGCTTTTAAGTTTCATTAGGTCCCATTTGTTTATTTTTGTTTTTATTTCCATTTCTCTAGGAGGTGTGTCAAAAACGACCCTGCTGTGATTTACATCAAAGAGTGTTCTGCCTATGTTTTCCTCTAAGAGTTTTATAGTGTCTGGCCTTACATTTAGGTCTTTAATCTATTTTGAGTTTATTTTTGTGTATGGTGTTAGGGAGTGTTCTAATTTCATTCCCCTACATGTAGCTGTCCAGTTTTCCCAGCACCACTTAATTGAAGGGCCATCTTTTCTCCATTGTATATTCTTGCCTCCTTTATCAAAAATAAGGTGACCATATGTGAGTGGGTTTATCTCTGGGCTTTCCATCCTATTCCATTGATCTGTATTTCTGTTTCTGTGCCAGTACCATACTGTGTTGATTAAGGTAGCTTTGTAGTATAGTCTGAAGTCAGGTAGCCTGATTCCTCCAGCTCCATTTTTCGTTCTCAAGATTGCTTTGGCTATTTGGGGTCTTTTATGTTTCCATATAAATTGTGAAATCTTTTGTTCTTGTTCTGTGAAAAATGCCATTGGTAGTTTGATAGGGATTGCACTGAATCTGTAGATTGCTTTGGGTAGTAGAGTCATATTCACAATGTTGATTCTTCCAATCCAAGCGCATGGTATATCTCTCCATCTGTTTGTATCATCTTTAATTTTTTCCAGCAGAGTCTTATAGTTTTCTGCGTACAGGTCTTTTGTTTGCATAGGTAGGTTTATTCCTAGGTATTTTACTCTTTTTGTTGCAATGGTAAATGGGAGTGTTTCCTTAATTTCTCTTTCAGATTTTTCATCATTAGTGTATAGGAATGCAAGAGATTTCAGAAGTGCATTAATTTTGTATCCTGATCCTTCACCAAATTCATTGATTAGCTCTAGTAGTTTTCTGGTGGCATCTTTAGGATTCTGTATGTATAGTATCATGTCATCTACAAACAGTGACAGTTTTACTTCTTCTTTTCTGAGTTGGATTCCTTTTATTTCTTTTTCTTTTCTGATTGCTGTGGCTAAAACTTCCAACACTATGTTGAATAAGAGTGGTGAGAGTGGGCAACCTTGTCTTGTTTCTGATCTTAATGGAAATCGTTTCAATTTTTCACCATTTAGAACGATATTGCCTGTGGGTTTGTCATATATGGCTTTTATTATGTTTAGGTATGTTCCCTCTATGCCCCCTTTCTGGAGAGTTTTTATCATAAATGGGTGTTGAATTTTGTCAAAAGCTTTTTCTGCATCTGTTGAGATGATGATATGGTTTTTCTCCTTCAGTTTGTTAATATGGTGTATTACATTAATTAATTTGCATATATTGAAGAATCCTTGCATTCCTAACATAAATCCCACTTGATCATGGTGTGTTATCCTTTTAATGTGCTGTTGGATTCTGTTTCCTAGTATTTTGTTGAGGATATTTGCATCTATGTTCATCAGTGATATTGGCCTGTAGTTTTTTTTGTGTGTGATATCTTTGTCTGGTTTTGGTATCGGGGTGATGGTGGCCTCGTAGAATGAGTTTGGGAGTGTTCCTCCCTCTGCTGTATTTTGGAAGAGTTTCAGAAGGATAGTCGTTAGCTCTTCACTAAATGTTTGACAGAATTACCTGTGAAGCCATCTGGTCCTGGGCTTTGGTTTGTTGGAAGATTTTTAATCACGGTTTCAGTATCAGTGCTTGTGATTGGTCTGTTTATATTTTCTATTTCTTCCTGGTTCAGTCTTAGATGGTTGTGCTTTTCTAAGAATTTGTCCATTTCTTCCAGGTTGTCCATTTTATTGGTATAGAGTTGCTTGTAGTAATCTCTCCTGATCCTTTGTATTTCTGCAGTGTCAGTTGTTACTTCTCCTTTTTCATTTCTAATTCTATTGATTTGTGTCTTCTCCATTTTTTTCTTGATGAGTCTGGCTAATGGTTTATCAATTTTGTTTAACTTCTCAAAGAACCATCTTTTAGTTTTATTGATATTTACTATTGTTTCCTTCGTTTCTTTTTCCTTTATTTCTGATCTGATCTTTATGATTTGTTTCCTTCTGCTAACTTTGGGGGTTTTTTGTTCTTCTTTCTCTAATTGCTTTAAGTGTAAGGTTAGGTTGTTTATATGAGATGTTTCTTGTTTCTTGAGATAGGATTGTATTGATATAAACTTCCCTCTTATAACTGCTTTTGCTTCATCCCATAGGTTTTGGGTTGTCTTGTTTTCATTGTCATTTGTCTCTAGGTGTTTTTTTATTTCCTCTTTGATTTCTTCAGTGATCTCTTAGTTATTTAGTAGTGTATTGTTTAGCCTCCATTTGTTTGGATATTTTACAGATTGTTTTCCAGTAATTGATATCTAGTCTCATAGTGTTGTGGTCAGAAAAGATACTTGATACGATTTTAATTTTCTTAAATTTACCAAGGCTTGATTTGTGACCCAAGATATGGTCTATCCTGGAGAATTTTCCATGAGCACTTGAGAAGAAAGTGTATTTTGTTTTTGGATGGAATGTCCTATAAATATCAATTAAGTCTATCTTGTTTAATGTATCATTTAAAGCTTGTGTTTCCTTATTTATTTTCATTTTGGGTGATCTGTCCATTGGTGAAAGTGGGGGGTTAAAGTCCCCTACTATGAATGTGTTACTGTCTATTTCCCCTTTTATGGCTGTTAGCATTTGCCTTATGTATTGAGGTGCTCTTATGTTGGCTGCATAAATCTTTACAAGTGTTATATCTTCTTCTTGGATTGATCCCTTGATCATTATGTACCGTACTTTTTTGTCTCTTGTAACAGTCTTTATTTTAAAGTCTATTTTGTCTGATATGAGAATTGCTACTCCAGCTTTCTTTTGATTTCCGTTTGCATGGAATATCTTTTTCCATCCCCTTACTTTCAGTCTGTATGTGTCCCTAGGTCTGAAGGGGGCCTCTTGTAGACAGCATATATAAGTGTCTTATTTTTGTATCCATTCAGCCAGTCTCTTGTCTTTTGGTTGGAGCATTTACTCCATTTACGTTAAGGTAGTTATTGATATGTATGTTCCTATTACCATTTTCTTAATTGTTTTGGGTTTGTTATCGCAGGTCTTTTCCTTCTCTGTGTTTCCTGTCTAGAGAAGTTCCTTTCGCATTTGTTGTAAAGCTCGTTTGTTGGTGCTGAATTTTCTCAGCTTCTGCTTGTCTGTAAAGGTTTTAATTTTTCCGTCGAATCTGAATGAGGTCCTCGCTGGGTAGAGTAATCTTGGTTGTAGGTTTTTCCCTTTCATCACTTTAAATATGTCCTGCCACTCCCTTCTGGCTTGCAGAGTTTCTGCTGAAAGATCAGCTGTCTACCTTATGGCGATTCCCTTGTATGTTATTTGTTGCTTTTCCCTTGCTGCTTTTAATATTTTTTCTTTGTATTTAATATTTGATGGTTTGATTAATATGTGTCTTGGCATGTTTCTCCTTGGATTTATCCCGTATGGGACTCTGCACTTCCTGGACTTGATTGACTGTTTCCTTTCCCATGTTAGGGAAGTTTTCAACTATAATCTCTTCAAATATTTTCTCAGTCCCTTTCTTTTTCTCTTCTTCTTCTGGGACCCCTATAATTCGAATGTCAGTGCATTTAATGTCATCCCAGAGGTCTCTGAGACTGTTCTCAATTCTTTTCAAACTTTTTCCTTTAATCTGCTCTACGGTAGTTATTTCCACTATTTTATCTTCCAGGTCACTTATCCATTCTTCTGCCTCAGTTATTCTGCTATTGATTCCTTCTAGAGAATTTTTAATTTCATTTATTGTGTTGTTCATCATTGTTTGTTTGCTCTTTAGTTCTTCTAGGTCCTTATTAAACATTTCTTGTGTTTTCTCCATTTTATTTCCAAGATTTTGGATCATCTTTATTATCATTACTCTGAATTCTTTTTCAGGTAGACTGCCTATTTCCTCTTTCATTTGTTTGGTCTGGTGGGTTTTTTATCTTGCTCCTTCATCTGCTGTGTATTTCTCTGTCTTCTCATTTTGCTTAACTTACTGTGTTTGGGGTCTCCTTTTCGCAGGCTGCATGTTCGTAGTTCCCATTGTTTTTGGTATCTGCCCCCATTGGGAAGGTTGGTTCAGTGGGTTGTGTAGGCTTCCTGGTGGAGGGGACTGGTGCCTCTATTCTGGTGGATAAGGCTGGATCTTGTCTTTCTGGTGGGCAGGTCCACGTCTGGTGGTGTGTTTTGGGGTGTCTGTGTACTTATGATTTTAGGCAGCTCTCAGCTAATGGGTCAGGTTGTGTTCCTGTCTTCCTAGTTGTTTGGCATAGCATGTCCAGCACTGTAGCTTGCTGGTCGTTGAGTGGAGCTGGGTCTTAGCGTTGAGATGGAGATCTCTAGGAGAGCTTTCGCCATTTGATATTATATGGGGCTGGGAGGTCTCTGGTGGACCAATGTCCTGAACTCAGCTCTCCCACCTCAGTCTCAGGCCTGACACCGGCCGGAGCGCCAGGACCCTGTCAGCCACACGGCAGCTTTGTGACTGCAGGTGAAAGATTCCACCTCTGTGCCTCAGTCTTCTCCTCTCAGCACTCTTTACCGGCTTTTCCTGAAGTCCTCTTCTTCCTTTGATCGCCTTTCTTATCTTCAGTTTCACCGTAGATGACAAACATCTCTCTATTTTTGATGTCAATCAATGGATGTGGTGATGTTTGGCTCACCGGGGCCGGGCCCAAGCCGTGTCAGACAACGGATGGACATTCATGGCGAACTGGGCCGCCCTTCTCGTTCTGCCCGGGGCCCCTCGCCTCTCCTCCCCACCTGTCGGTGGTGTTGGAAGTCAGGGGTGCTGCGTCCGGTCCTAACCCCAGTCTCCCAACCCCAGTATCGGGGCCTCGGTGGGCCGGCGTCCTCTGACACTCTTGCTTCGCCTCCTCAGCATATCTCGTGAGCTCATATACATTTTTATGTAAAACTTTTAATAAGAATTTCTCCTGGGAGAAATTAAGGTTCATTACATTACTAGAGGCAATTCAAGCACTAATTAAATACAGGTAATAATTTAAAGAAAAGCAGTGGAGATTGAAGAAACTCAGGTAGGTTGTAAAGATATATCCTAAGACCAGGCCTTTCAGAGCTTGCATTTCAAATATATCTGTCAGCAAATTTCATTGCTGCATGTCCAGGACCTTTAGAGTTGCTCTCTAATAGTCTCAATCTGGGGAAACTCAGTTTATACTTGCCAAAATCTATTTATGTGTTGAAAATGATTCTCTTAGCCAATGCTTATTACATCTTTTAAAATTTTTTGCCACTAAAATTTGTGTTCTAGCATAGATTAGCTCTCCAGATGAATGGTGAAAATGCCTCAAAAACACTTTTGTCCCCTGATGAACATTTATTTAATAAACTTATTTCACAGTTTTCACGTTATTTGGTAGAGTTGATTGATGTAGGTCAGAAATGACCAATGAGAAATGTATGAGAGACACAGAGATTTAGCCATTTTAGCAATATTCTTGAAGAAATTTGTACACTATCTTGAATAAAGTAGATCAATAAAAATGGTCTTAAAACTCGTAATTATTTACACCTTTTCTCATTCCAGAAGGGAATTTGAGAGAGTAATATATTTGTTGAATTGAAAGCTACCTACATATTACTTTGTGCCTTTACTTCTAGTAATCTTTTCAAACTAGTTATTTCAAAAAGTTATGAAAACAGTTAAACCTTAGTTATTTAAGAAAATGGGGGACTTCCCTGGCTGTCCAGCAGTTAAGACTTAGCCTTCTAATACAGGAGGTGCAGGTTCAATCCCTGGTCGGGGAGCTAAGAACCCACATGCCTCGAGGCCAAAAAACCAAAACATAAAACAGAAGTAATACTGTAACAAATTCAATAAAGACTTAAAGAAAGAAAATGGATATTTTGTTACTCTTAATGATTGCTTAAGATCAACCTGTATGATGTAGAGAATTGGGTATTCATTTCTGAGATAACAAAGCTAATAAATATATGCAGAATCACATGTCAAAAATTGACTGGTTTGGGGTTAATCTTGATTGTCATAATATATCTGAGAAAACATTAGTTAGGGCCCTTCTCTGTTGTACTTTGGAACTAAAATGTTTAAAAGTATTGTTTCAAAGTGCCTAACATTTCCCCAGAGGTGTTTTCAAAACTGTTCCTCTAGTAGAAAATTTAATTGATGAAGTCACAAGATTTTTAAAATATGATGTTGCAGGGTAACAGGTCTGTTATATATTGTGGGTAATTGTTAGGCAATCTGGATACCAGACTTTAATCTCATTTACTTTTACCTTGGGGAAATTATGTAGCTTTTCTGTGCTTTACTCTTTACTTCTATAAAAAGGGCCTACTCTGTGACCCTCACTAACTTATGTTAGGAATTTAGATGACTAGAGCTTTAAGCCTTTTTATAGAAAGGCTCTATGAAAATCAAGCTCATAGCTATGACACAAGTTGCTGTTGCTGCTATTTGTAATAGTATTACTGTCATTATTACATTTCAGATCCTGGGAAGAGGTGGTAACTTTTTGGTATAATACATCTTCCTAGGCTATAAATTAGTTATTTATATATTTGAGAGTCCTAGGAGTGGGGATTCTCTCTATGTATATGTTTTTAATTTTAGGGAAAAAAGGTTTTCAGAGTTAAATAGGTTGAATGTAGAAAAATATTTTCTTCCATGTGATTAAAAGCCCTGTGACTTTAGAGCCTTTTGGTTTTTCTGAGAATTAAGTTCTCTTTTTCCTTGAGGACTGTGACAAAGGGAAAGTCTTTGGTTCTCTCAGTACATTTATTCCTTCTAAGGAGCTTCTTCATCTGTATGCCATACAGTGATTCAGTGGCCTTTTCCTTTTTCTACCAATGTGTTGGCTTGGCCAAAAAGTTCGTTCGGGTTTTTCGTAAGATGTTATGGAAAAACCTGAATGAACTTTTTGGCCAACCCAGTATAAGCTCCTCTAGGTCATAAACTGTATCTTTTTTTTGTAACCTAGGACTCGTACAAGGAGTAATGCATAATAGCCATTCTGTACATGTTTAAACCACTCAGTCCTATGAGGTGGGCATTCTGGAGGAATAACTTGAGTATGAACAGGCAAGAAATAAGTATCACTGAGATGGAAAGTTTTGGTAGGGAATGGTGAGAGGGAAAACTGAAAAAAAGATTGGAGCATGATTTTATAAGTCCTTGACGGTGGTAAGTATTATTTTTTATGTTCTTTATCTCCCACACAGAAATTTATTGTCATCCTATGGGTGAATGGAATCTGTTCTCCATTTAGTTCCTTTGGGAACTAAACAAGCGCTATTCCAATGTTTACTGCTTCTCTTTCTCTTGAATTGCATTCTTATGTGCATGGTGAGGTCTGAACATTCCTATCAGCAGTTATGGGTAGAGACTCCTCTGTGGGCTACTACAGATGGAATCAGAGAGAACATGTTAATTGTATCAAGGGCATATTTTTAACTGAACTATTAATGATGTTAGCAAGCCCTTGATGAGTCCCAGTCAACCTTTAGTGCTGCTGAAGAGCACTAAAATTGTTGATATTGATGGATAATGGAAAATACCTTTTGGAGGTAAAATTTTAATTCAGACTTAAATAAGAAATTTACTTCTCAAAGATACAAGTAAGATAAGAAACTGGACCTCATGTAGAAAAACTTTTACCCTCTGGAGACCTGAGTTTAATTTATTGACTTAAATCTTCATATTATGATACTTTTGGCATTTACAACCTTTGTCCATATCATGAAACCATCAGGTAGTCTGATATTTATGGGGTATGTTCCCTAGAGTGATTCCAGACCAAGAGAGTTTTCGTAGTAAAGATAAAATTATGAAACAAAGCAGCAAAGAGGAAATTAATGTAGTTACAACCTAATTTGAAGTGAAATTTTTTACATGTGTTATTAGACCTCTAGATTGCTTATTTCTTAAAAGAAAATTGTACCTGCTCTGCACCCTCAACTTGAAGGACATAGCTCATGAAGACATTTCTTATATATTTATTCATCACGTTTTTTCTCATTCAGAACATTTTACATCTGTTACATTTACTTAAGTACTCATTTCTAAGTTTCAGGAATAGCTGAAGAAACTGAATACAGACCACATGTATGACACTGATATTAACAATGTTTTTTTTTTAAAGTTCAGTTCTCTAGTAGAAATCATAAAAACAATATTTCAAAATGTTTGCAGCACCCCCTGCTGGCTATATCATGGCAGTTCCTAAATAAAGATGGCATTTTTAGATACTGCTCAGTAATACTTTAGGTATACACACCATTTCTATTTGGAGTTATTTTTATTTAGAAATAATTTCATTTGTATCTAATGTATAATAGAATTAAAATTTTAATTGAAGACAATTTTCTTTTTAATTTGTCAACTGATATTTGACACTTATCCTTCCAGGCAATATATTTGTTTGAATGGCACTTATCCTTCCAGGCAATATATTTGTTGGAGACAAAGTATTTGCCATAACCTTTTTACTGATATTTCAAATGAAATTTGGTGGGGGGAGAGGCTCCTCCCCAAATGTCCTATTTTATTGTAAATAATACTAAAATGACCATGATTGCACACAAATTTGTGTGCATGTTTATTACGTGTTAAATACAAACCTAGCAATATTCATGAAGCTTTAAGAAGAGCACTTGGAATCTTGAAAGACATCCTCTTAGGAGGGTTTGGGAGTGGTGAGGACCTAAGAGCTATAAAAGCCATGAGGACTGAGATCATGGTTGTTTGGCTCAGCAGTTGTTTCAAGCCATGATCTGGAGTACTTTAGTGACCCCACTAAGGAGCTTTATGTCTGGAAAAAAAGTATTTACTTAAGGGAAGCATAATTTTCTAATTAGTGTCATATGAAATGACAGCCATCGAATCTCAGTTTCTCAAGAGCAAAATTCAAAACTGCTGAACTAACTGAGCAAACATCATTTCCTAAATGGCAAGTTAAGCTAAGTGACAAAAAATTTAGGACCATTGTTTCCAAACATTAAGTAAATTTCAGGTGGGATCCTGCCCTAACTTAAAGATAAATTTATTTTCTTTAAATAAAAACAAGATTTCCTGTTACCTGTACATCTTTCATTCACTATTTTAACAAAAATTTATTGAGATTACACAGTGTTCCCATAGTGCTTTATGTTTTCCTCCTCCATTTTCATGCTGTATTGTAATTGATGGTTTACTTGTTTGTTTCACCCACTGGGTGCTCAGTTAATGCATACTGGATGGATGGATGGATGGATGGATGGATGGATGGATGGATGGATGGATGGGTGGACAGATGGATGTTGAATGTAACAGGATTGAGGGTAGAATCTTAATGAATCATCCATGGCCTTTAATGTTCTTTCAGTTTCTGTAATAATTGCTCACTTTTGTGTATTTATGTCTTTGGGTGTGTGTTTTGGCTGACAGCACACATAGATTCTTAAATACTGTTAACTGATTTTATTTTCTAATAAAGAATTATTCATTCAAAGAAATGTAGCATTCTGAATCATTAGAAACTCTTAATCATAGACTGTTTTAAAAGAACTGTAGCTTATTAGTCACACATTTACTATAACACAGTCTTAAAAGCTAATGGTTGACTTTTCTAAATTAAAGTCCTATGGTTCTGTCTGTGTTCCTTGTATAACAAGATGTATAATCTATTATTACATGCTAACATTATGATATTAGTATGATGACTAATTACCTGTGTCTGCATAAGTAAACAATGTTAAAGTACTTGAAAACAATTTATTTTCATAGCATTTCTCTCTACCATAATGGTAACTTTAGTATTAATTTTCTTACCACTCCTTTACAGCAATGTGAAAGCAACCTGGTGAATTAACACAAAATCAATATTCGCATAGGCCCTAATTAAGAGTCTAAGGTTCTTTACATGTACTCTGGAGGTTAAATTTAGCTTGTTATATAGGTAGTCATTGTAAGATATATTTTAGAGTAACAGAAAGTAGTTTTACCTCTACCTATACCTTCTACCTATAATTTAGAAATAAATTATTCAATCTATTTGGACCTCTTGAAGTGACTATAGAGGTTACGAACTAGCTGCTCTTGGCATGTGCCTTGATTTAACAAATGAGGAAACTTGGGTCTGGAGAGATTAGATGAAACTTTCCAAAGTCCTGGTGCCTGAGCTACATTTCCTGATTAACTACCCAGAGTTTTTCCACATTGCTTACCATGTAGAGGATAGAGAATAAAATTATCTTATCAAATGGCCAGGAAGGGTGTTTTGCTGAATTAATTAGCTTGTAGTGTCTCTGAACTTATGTGTAACATTTTCGCATTTCTCTTTTTTGCAGAATGCAAAGTATGGAGAAATCCACTAAATTTATTTAGGGGTGCTGAATATAATCGGTAAGCATTTTGACAGCTTGGGAAACAAATGGGTCTAGTCCAGAGAGCAAAGACAGCAGTAAATGTTTTTGCAGGTTCATTTAGGGGTCATTTAACAGTCTGTATAGTGCTTCCATTTTTTGATGCTATCCTCAAATGTTTTGATTTTTCCGTTTTATAAATATTTTAGCATTGGAATTAGGATAACATACAAAAATGTGTGGTTTTTAGAGATTTTCTATTACAGTTATTCTTTTCACTATATACTATGTAGTCAAAATATTTTGAAGCTTACCTGGAACATGGTTATAAAGATGCCACAGAAGTAATGTTAGAATTTTATTTTGCAGAGTAATTAGGCAGATAAGAATTTTCATAGCTTTGGGGAAATCTCTATTCATAATAATAATTAGGAAAGTATTAATTACTAATTAATTAGTACTAATTAATTATAATTAGTACTAATTTTAAAAGTACTAATTAGCACATTAGCTAGTGCTACTAAAATTTTAAGACAAAAATATAGCAGAATTTTTTTAACTTTTTTTCTTTTTTTTTTTTTTTTTTTTTTAATGTGGTACATGGGCCTCTCACTGTTGTGGCCTCTCCCATTGCAGAGCACAGGCTCCGGATGCGCAGGCTCAGCGGCCATGGCTCACGGGCCCAGCCGCTCCGTGGCACGTGGGATACCCTGGACCAGGGCACGAACCTGTGTCCCCTGCATTGGCAGGCAGACTCCCAACCACTGCGCCACCAGGGAAGCCCTAACTTTTTTTCTGCTGATATACTTCCTAAAGGGAGACTAGGATGATTATTTTTTTTTATTTATTGGCAATAGTACTCAGTGTGTTATGAGATGATTATTTTTTTATTTATTGGCAATAGTATTCAGTGTGTTATGATTCAACACCTATGCAGCTTAGTATTTTGTAGGTCTTGCTTTCCTTCCTCAAAAGTGCCTGACCATCTTATTTCTCCTTTACAGGTACACTTGGGTGACTGGACGAGAGCCTCTGACTTACTATGACATGAATCTCTCTGCCCAGGACCACCAGACATTCTTTACTTGTGACTCGGACCATCTGCGTCCTGCAGATGCAAGTATGGAAAATCCTTTAGATAGTTACTGAGTGGGAGGGCTTTTTGGTTTGTTTTAAAGATCAAGGTTACTACTTATAGAATACCTGCTCTACAAAAACCCTGATGAATAAAATATTAAATTGGAGATTGACCAGTAAAACCCAGATTGTTGATACTTAAATAAAGGCTTTATCACAATGAAGTATTAATATAGAAATGGGTCCCCTCTTTATAATTTAAAATGTTATTTTAAAAAAAATACCATGAAGCTAACTAAATCCTTGGTTGAGATAGAGTGAAAGGTCATGTCTCCTTGATGATATTCTAGTTAGAAATTCAGTGAACCCAAATAATTAATGAATATATTGTAGTGATTTATATGCCTATTTGTAGGGTCACTAGCATTGAATGGGGGCATAGACTTTGTTATTGGAATCCAGATTTGTTTTCCACCCTAGAAGAGACTTTGTTTAGCATGCATTTCATACTGCTTGAGTTCCATATAACCCTACTGATACCTTTTATAGTACCAAACGTAAAGTAAATAGGTGAAAAAAAAAAACCTTTAAAAAAAGGAATATGTACATGCTCCTAAGAAACTAACTTAGAAGATACAAATTTATAAAACAACTTAGACAAGGAGATTGTTACCCTTTTTAAAAAGGTACCCTTGCCATGGTGGATACATAGTACAATGAAAATTCCAAGCATTAAGCTTCCCACAATATATTCACAAACTGCTCTGCTATATAAAAACTGGGTTTGCAGCAAACTTTGGGAACAGGTACGCATGTTAAGCAAAAACCTAAAGCACTTTTTTCTGATCCAACTCATAATTCTTCCAGTGGTTTTAGAATGTTCTAGTATCCAGATCCTGTAGCAAGTGTTTGGGAAAATGACCGATAAAAATTGTGTTGTGTATAAACAGAAGTAAGAGATTAGTAGCAATCTCATCCCAAAATGTGTAAAATAATGTATGTTCTCTAACAACAAATGATATTGATGAGCAAAAGAAATATTAAATCTCTGTTAGAATGCCTTTTCTTTTCTTGATTAAGAAATCTTTTTTTTTTTTTTTTTTTTTTTTTTGCGGTATGCGGGCCTCTCACTGTTGTGGCCTCTCCCGCTGCGGAGCACAGGCTCCGGACGCGCAGGCTCAGCGGCCATGGCTCACGGGCCCAGCTGCTCCGTGCCATGTGGGATCTTCCTGGATCAGGGCACGAACCCGTGTCCCCTGCATTGGCAGGTGGACTCTCAACCACTGTGCCACCAGGGAAGCCCCTTGATTAAGAAATCTTAATCAAGATTAAGTCTCTATTATTATAGACTATGGGTTAGTCTGTAAGATATTAGACCTCTAGTTTTATGAGCATAAGAAAGATTTGATATCAGCAGTTGAGGGACAATGGAATAGCAAATTAGAATGTATTTGTGTGACTTTGGAGTTTTGGGCTAACCCACTTTATAAGTGAACTGTTCTCTTGTAATTCAAGCTGAAAGCTATTAATTTAGCTATACCTGTACTGAGTCTTTTTAAGTATTTACTGATGTGCTTTTCTCTCTTTTTCTAAAATAGTAATGCAGAAAGCCTGGAGAGAGAGAAACCCCCAAGCTAGGATTTCTGCAGCCCATGAAGCCTTAGAGATAAATGAGTAAGTGGGGGGAAATCTTGCTTGCTGAATGTATTCAGTTGCCATTCATGGGATACTTAAACTACTCATTTGAACTTGAGGATTATTCTGGGGGGGGTATTAATTTATTTAAAAAATTTTTTTTATAAAGGACATCCATGTGAAGGTAGTTTTAGTCATTTTAGACAACAATTTAGTGGCTTTGCTATGACCCTAAATTAAATCCTTCAAGGGCTAGCCATGGAATAATGTGTGGACATAAAATAAATACAGTGCTTTACATATCTAAAACATTGTGGCAGGGACATTTTTCCAGATATAGAGTGCTCATCTCTGCCATCACATTTTCTAGGTAGAACTTCTGCTAGTAGGGAAAACATAGTAAAAAACATAAAGTGAAGAAATTATACTTTAAAAATATTTCAAGATCAAGACAAAGATGAGAGGAAATGCTGTCCTTAGTGCTGTTAAACATTCTGTGGGTCACCAAGGAAGACTGGGAAGTCTCGTCTGGAGATGTCAGGAAATGAGAAAGATTCTTAAAGTTGGAGTCATAAAAGCTCAGGGTTGGCAGAGACCTTGAAGGTCTTGTAGTTCAAACACCCATCTGGTGCTTGAATCACCTCGACACTCTCCCTGCCAAGTGGTCATTGTTAAACTATGTTATGATTTTTCTGAAGAGGGTTGCAGAATCTTCAGAGGTCTTTAGTGAAAAGATTCACTTGAGAGTTGGAAATCCTGCCAATGTAACCTGTTGATCTATTTGGTTTCTGATTCTGTCATGCAACATATTTATTTTCCAGTTTCTTGTCATCTACAAATTTGATATGCCTGCCTTCTATGTGTCATCCGTGTTTCTAATAAAAGTATCAGGACCAGGGATAGAACCCTGTGACATGACATATAGAAACCACCCTCCAGGTTCATGTCTTCATGGATCATCACCCTTTGGTATTTATTGTACAACCAATTACTAAGCCACCCAGTTACACTGTGATTCAACCCATATTTCTGCATTTTGATCTTAAAAATGCCAGTTGTAGCTATGGATCTTTAATGTATAGTAAATCCATTAGAGTACATTAAGCTAGCACAAACTGATTTATTTATTCTTAGTGAATTTAAGCTAGCTTCCAGCATTCACTACTTTCTTTTAAAAATGCTTAGAAACTATCCCTTTAATAATCCATTAGAATATCTTTCCAAATCACCGTTCTGTAGTTTGGGAAGTCTGCCTTCTTCCCCTTTTTGAACATTTTTACTACATTAGTCATCTCATCTTCTAGAACCTCTCCATTCTTGTGATTCCTTAACAATACACAGAGAGCAATTCCGTGGGCTGCCTACAAGATCTGTTGGCTTCCTGGGATTTGCCTATCCCAGTACAATAATTCATTTACAATAGATCAGTCACTTGCTATCTTACATCTTTTTATTCATTTTAGGGTTTAATTTCTTCTCCCTTTGTCAGCCTGACAATCATTCTCCCTGATGGAGAAATCAGGAACCAAATAGGAGTTAGAGAGTTTTGTTTTCTCTTTATTATCTGCTGCTACTCACTATAAACTTTCCTTGTTTTGATGTTGTTGTTGTGTTGTTTGTCTTTTTTGTTTATTTATATTTGTCATGGTTTTGCTGAAGTGGGGGTGGTGATAGGGCCTTAAACATAAGTTAAAAACAAGGAATAGATGGTTGTCTTGAGCATTTTTTGTTTTGCCTTTATTTTGTTTTGCAAGCTTCAGCTAATGTGGAGTTGTAGCTCTCCTGACATTATTCTGAAAAGCTCATTTCTCTTGTGGCCCTTCATTACATGCCCTCCTTCCATCTTTTTTTACATGTCCTTTAGAAATATGACCTTGTGAGAGATCTCTGTGCAGCCATAGTGGTTACTTGTCACCCCTCTTTTCTTCCTGAGAGGGTCATTTGTGATTGCAGTTTTGATTAGACATTTGGAAGCTGCTTAATCCTCTTAAACCATTTTTCCTTCTGCGTCTCATGCCATTGAATCACGCCTCTTTTCTTTGAATTTTTTGAAGTCCACCTTACCTTCTCTGATTATCCTGAAGTCTGAAATGACATAGTAACTCTCTCTGAATGTTCCTATCAATTTTCATTTCACCAACTATTTTTTTCTTCTTGGTCAGAATTAGGTCCAGAGTTGAAGTTCCCCTAATTGCTTCCTCTACCATCTGGGAGATAAAATTATTACCAAAGTAAGTCAAGAACCTGTTGAGTGCCCTACTTCTAACCAAATGAGACTTCTTCTAGCAGATATCTGGATGGTTGACACCCCCATCACCATACTTTCTTGCTTCTGTATGTGTATTGTGTTGTGACAGGATGCATCATCTCTATCTTCCATTGAGCTGAACAGTCTGTTCTGTACTCCCCAACCATTAGCACTTCTATTGCTCTTTCCTTTCTCCTTCACTCATAAGCTCTTAGCATGTTTCTACCCCAGACTCATGAGTTTCTACATAGATGTATGTTTTCTTGGCCAGTAGTGCTACTCTGCCTCTCCTCCTAAGAGTGCTATTTGCAATATAAATAAACAAAGCAAGCGAGCTAGCCCCAACCTGTCTTGAGTTCCCAGCCCACCAGCTATAATCTTATAGCTAATTCCTCTGATACTGTGTCCACCACTCAGTATTACAATCTCAATTTTCACTTCATTACCCTGGACCTATATTTATGTGTCGGCATCTGAAGCCTGAAGTGTTGCTTCCCAATGCCCAACCCATTTATTTCTCCAATGAATCACTGGGCAGTTTTAGCATCATAATTGTTCTCTCCAAGTCATATCTGCTGCCCTCCACAGTAATTGGTTTTACAGCTTTTTTTCTGGGCATTTTTTTCCTCCCTACCTCACCACATTCAGCTTAAAGCCCTATTGATCAGTCCTGCCTGAAATTAGAGGGACTGGCTAAAGAACTTACGAGACCCCTCCTCAAGGCTAAGATTAACTAGTAACCCCAAATCTCACAAAAGCCATAAATTCAGCCTCCTTTTCCTACCTGGCTGTTGTAGTTTATGAATAGTAGAAGTAACATTTGGTTTCACTTTCTGTTTATTTTCTCTCTTGTGGTCTGATGGAGGTTCTGATAAGTAGGGAAATGACCACAAGAGAGGCAGTGGAGAAAGCCAAGGGATATGTACAGATCAGGACCTGTGTGGTCTGCTCTGGCCTCACCATTTCCTTATCACATTCCCTTTCTTTGGCATTTGGGTGGTTGTTCTATGATTTGGAAGGTTTAAATTTTCAAGAGTTCCCCTTGTTCGTTAGTTGAGTGTTTATCCTTTCTGACTTCCTATGTTAGAGGTTGTTGAAAGGATTAAATGAGACGATATATGTTAAGTGCCTGGTACAGTGCTTAATAGAAACTAAGCAACAGGCGGTAGCTATTATTGTTAAAGGTGTGAGATTTAACCCTTGTTTGCTCCGGAGGCTGAATCTAATTTTGAGCTCTTCTGAAATAACTCTACCTGTAGGTTCTTCCAGTATTCTTCTCTGACATAGAAAACCAGTGCTAACTGTAATGAAATGTTGAAGCACTGCTTGTTAAATGAATAACTTACTTGATTTAATGAATTTCTCATTCTGAATAAATCCTTAGACTAAAGAGAATCTGTGTTTAGTAAATAAAAGTAAACTTTATGGTATCTCTAACTTTGAGTGTCAGAAGGAGATGTTTAATAACAGCTATTCTCATTGCCATCGTTAGCTGACATTGTTGAGCATGTACCACATGCTGGCTACTACTGTACTGAGCACTTTTCATGCATCACCTTACTTAACCTTCACAACAACGCTGTGAACAAGTGGATTCCATGTTGTTCTCCATCAGGGAGGCAGAGTAATAACTTGCCCAAAGTGACACACTAATAAGGGGCAGAGTCCATATGCTCCTAACACTACTCATCCTACCTCTCAAGCTAAAACACAGACATTTCTTTTGTACCATTATTTTGTGTCAATGACTACAAACAGGGGTGCATGAACCAGTTGGCCACTCTGCATGTTTTGGCATAACTCCTGCCCTTCTGCATGCACTCCTACAGCTATTACAATGTCCTTGGATTTGTAATTGATGGCGGCTGTTATCTGAATGGACAGGTGTGCAACTGCTTATATTCTCTTGGCTGAAGAAGAAGCAACAACCATTGCTGAAGCAGAAAAGCTGTTTAAGCAGGCCCTGAAAGCTGGAGACGGCTGTTACCGGCGTTCTCAGCAGCTACAGCATCATGGATCCCAGTATGAAGCCCAACATAGTAAGGTTTCCTCCAGGTTGACGTGTTGGGGGATCAGAATTGTAACATGATTAATCAGAGCAAATTTTTCAGTCCAGTTCAAAAGACATTTCTCCTAGATTAGAATAAATATTGTTTTTTGCCTTTCTTTGTTTTTATTAATTTTTCTTCCCCACAAGAGCACAGCACATAATTAACTTATAGCTTCATTACTGTTCATGTTTTCATGCCTACCCATAGATTTTTTAACTCTAGAAATAAAGGTAATAACCTTTAATGGTGACCCTTTTTCTCCTCAGAATTCTTACATACTTCTGTTTATCAGTTGCTTCTCTGCCCCATAATTTTAAATCCTAATTGGGAAACAGGACTTAAATTAGCATTAATGCTATCAGAGGTTTTGTCTTATGGGTCTTCTACAGCATGGGTTGCAATAGGACAGCTAAGAATATAACAGCTATTGGTGATTGTCTCAGTATTTAGCTCTTATTTAGGAAGCACTGCTGTTGGCTCCTAGGGAGAAAGAGCCATGAATTCCTAATTTTGTATCTTTTTAATATTTAAATTATTTAAAATAATGGTTTCTTTTATTTAACATAACTTTAAAATGAGGCCTTTCATTTTAGTACACTAAACTGAGAGTCAGTGTTATTTTGGGGGAATGGTATAAAAACAAGACAACAAAATCATTTCTGGAATTTCTTGAGCTCCTCAACTTGTCAATTTGGTGGTTGTTTAAGCAGAAATTTAGTGATCCTTGTGAGAGGGAGTGTTTTCACTGTCTAACCAAACTTTGGGTTGTTTCTTTAAAATGGAATTTCTCTCATTTCTCTCTCCTGCGTCTTGGAGAGTAGGAGTGTATCTCCTTCATATTTGAGATTATAAAATTAAGTTGTAGTGTTAAGCCTGGATTTGGTGCAGAAACTGAATGTATTAGTCCCTATGACTAAGGTACAGTGAGATCTTTGCATTGTGGCCTGTGTATATAAGTCTGTCCACATAACCCCTCAATACACAGGTTTTAATTTTTATTCTTAGTAGTATATATGTTAATCAACTCTCTAATTGCCATCTATATCTTGCTTTTTAAAAAAAATTATGTATAACACTGTGAATTTTGAAGACATATATAGTAAATGTCTGTTTTGTGAATAAAATGAGGATTAATACATAAAGTTACATAATCTGTAATATAACTTGAGAAATTTTCTTTATTTCTTTTCTTCTGTAAATTAATCCCTTCAACCTGTTGCCTAAATCTATCCAAAAAAATATAATCACATCTTTAAAGTAATTTGTAGGTACTTGGCAGATTTTCAGCACACATCTTGTTCTCATTGTTTAAAACTTGAAATGTTAGGACTTTGGTCTTAACATCTTTTAATAGCTGCATATTATACATATACTTAATCTATAACAGGTGTGTCATATTTTTCTAAAACATGGTAATTTTATTGAGGATTAAGTACATACATGTTCTCACTGGTCTGGAAACATAGCCAGAAATACACATAATTAAATAAGAGATTAAGATGAGAAGTTGTTAATGTACTTTTTAAGAGCCATCTTAGTGACTATTATTACAACTATTTAGCTTGTCAATACTTTCTCTAACACTAGGGTAGTTTTTCATTTTGTTGCATGGTCTATTGTCATATCTGGAATGTGTTATGTTGCCATTTAAAATTGACTGCTTTGGGGACCTGGAGATGATTATGATGTCACTAGTGTTAGGGAAAGAATAATGTAAAACAGAAGGTCAAGATGAGGCTTCTCCAGACTTAATGTCAAGAAGGAAAAAAAAATAGTTCATCAGGATGCAACCTGAGATTCACCTCTTTGCATCTTCACCAAAAGCATGCACGCTAGAAGAATGTGGAATTCTTGCTTGTAAACCTCATGCAATTTGGGTATGTTCATTTTCCCAGCACTTTGTGGCAGATGATTTTATTTATCGAATATTCAACATCCTAACTCAAAAGCATGACTTAATAGTCACATGATTTGACCTTTGGAAGTCTAAGTACTTTGACTTTACTCTGTTTGCGTTCTGCTATTAGGAAAGTTGTCAGTGCTCCTAGCAGTAAGGAAGAGTCAAAGGAGCAGACTCTTCTCTCTGAGGTTTTCCTTTAAGGGCATGAAAAATATGCCTCTGTATTTTTTCTTGCTGCTGAGCTGAAAGCTCTTTTTTTTTTTTTTTTTTAAGTTTTGGTGTTTTATGTCTCCCTCTTCAGGACGAGACACCAATGTCTTGGTCTACATCAAAAGAAGGCTAGCAATGTGTGCCAGAAGACTCGGGAGGACCAGAGAAGCAGTGAAAATGATGAGAGATGTGAGTTTGAATTAATGTTTGGGAACAGTGACAATGCACCTGACTTACAGAAGGAGGAACCCACTGAATGAGGCCACAGCAGATAGTACTACTGATGATGTGGTGGTCCCATAAGGGCTGGGGTTCTGTTCTAGCTCCAAACTTAGTAGATGAGTAATCTTGGACAAGTTACTCAACTTGTTTGTGCCCTGTTTCCTCATCTGTAAAATGGGGATAACAGTAACTTTAGCAATAACAATACACGAATAATAATGATTACTACTTAGGAGTGTTGTGAAGATTAAATGAGATAATACATGCAAAGCTTTTAGTAGAGTGACTGGCCTATTAAAGAAATCTCAGTAGATATCCTTACTGTTAGACCTTTGGGACTGTAGCCAGAAGCCAAGAATGAGATCAGCCATTTTAGCTAACTGACTTTTTTTGTGTTTAGTTGTTAGGAAGATTTGAATAAACTATGGCTCAAATTGCTACTCTCAAATTTAATAACATTATGATCTAATCTTATTATGGTCACTTCAAGCATTTTCCTAGGTTCTTGAATCAGGATATTTTATTAGTGGTAGTCAACATAGTAAGAGAGAAAATAGGTGAGAGTTTTAAAACAAAAGAGAACCAAAGGAGGTTATTATTATGTAACTTTAAATAAAAACAGTGGTTTTAAGGGAAACCAGTTGAGGAACTTTTGCTTCCACATTTCTTTTTATAGTAAGAAATACTTTTCATAAAGAGACACACCAGTGGGAATTGTATTTATAAACCATTTTCTTTTTAAAAACAATCTCAGAAAGCCTTTGTCAACATTTTATTCTACTGTCTTCCTGAATTAGGAGACAGGTAACTGCCCATTATAAAAATAAAAGAAACGAGGGGTAAGATAAAAGTGGCATCCTGCCCAATTCTCAGCTTTTGGGTTTGAGAACAGGACTGTGTAAACCCAGTGAGCCTTTCCTCAGTTTGTCTCTGGAAGGGCAGTAATTCATGTAAATTCCCAGTTACTCTTTGGTGGTGGGGACCTGCACTCCAGGCTCACCCCTGGTTATTTCTGCAAGTTACAGTATAATGTGAAGGCCCAAGTGAGGCCCGTACTTCTGGCTTGGGTTCTGGCTACTCCATTAAACAGCAATTTAGCTAGCCACCAGACGTGAGGAGAGGAACAGAGGAGGGAGATTCCAAGATAATTCTAACTTGACTGAAGGTGATAGATGCTTCTTAGGCAAAGCCACTGCAAGGGGGATCTCCCAGGATTAAATTCTTTTGGTCGAAGGAAGAATTTAAAGAATGTTATATAAGTGCTAAATTTTAGAAAAGGAGATTTCTGTAGAAACATGACTTGCTCGAAAAGCTTTTTAACTTGCAGAAATTCCAGCTTTTGATATAGTGCAGAAACTCTACCAGTCCCTGAAAGAGCTGAGAATTTTATGAAGGATGGGGTATTTCTCTATCTTAAAGTGGCCCAGCCACATTCAACCTTTAACAAGGTATTTTATATTTATTGCCTTTTCTTAACCTTAATTAGCCTGGGACAGGCATGCATGGAGGAACAGATTTTGGTGATTTTCTTTATTATATGCTTAAGCAATTTCATAGGAAAAACAAACTCAGCTGATTTTAATTCCAGTTTTTTTCAATCAGTCTCATGCTGATTGTCATCATTTTTAGTATATACATATAAAATTTCACATGATTAAAAGCAATATGTCTATACTATGGTTTGATTTTTGTTTAACCTTATTTTATATTTACAATCCCATTTATTGACTTAGTCTACAAATAGATCTTGGGGGAAAATTTGGAATCCAGTGTAATAAATGCTGGGCAGGGAGTAAGAAAACCTGCAAGTAACCCTCAGCTTTGCTCTTCACTAGCTTTGTGACTCGGGGCAACTTCCTTCCCTTTCATGGGCTCTTCATTTGTCTTCTGTAAATTGGGGATAATGATTCTTACCTAAAAGAGTAACTGAGGGAGTCAAGGGGACAATGAAATGAGATAATGTGAAAACACCTGGCATATAGTAGATGTGCTTACCTTTTTTCCCTATTTTTTCTCCATTACATAATTATGTCTTAATTCGCTGAACTATTCCCCTGATGGGCATTTTGGGATATTTATGATTTCTTTTTCTTGAATGGATCAATTAGTCTCTCTCCTTCTCTTTTCATATGTGTATACACACACATCCATATACATGTGTATATCTATAATCCTATGTATATATTTCTTAGGTTACTTTTCTAAGAAAAAATCTGTCATATTATTAGACTACCAATACATGTTGTCTTTTGACTGGGTCTACGGAGCATCCAGTAGATATGGGCCCTAGTGTTGTAACAGTCCAGTGAAGGACACTGTCAGACATGGTGGAGATTTGTTTTGAAGAGAAATATCCAAAGTGCTCTTTCCTTCAGAAACTGCTGGAACCCTAAATGGAGGAGGGGAGGTTGAGGCCCCTCTCTCTGTTAAAGCCGAAGCTGGTCCCCGCCCTGCAGCAGACAGTTGGGCCAGCCTGGCTCCTCTCAGGTCACGGGTCATGCGTAGACAGGGACTTCCCTGAGGGGCCACTCCTTCAACAGCGTGCTCACAAACCATCTTGCTGGGAAGCTTCCTCTGATAAAACAGCACGCTGGGTTCCAGGCAGCCTGCTGATAAAGCATTAGGGCAGGAGGATCTAAGTTTTCATTAAGACACAGCCATCCTACCCCGTGTGCATTAGTCGAAACTTTCCTAGAGCAGATTTTAAAGTGGACATAGAAATGGCAGAGTCAGAATGCCTTCCCTGTAGAAAGTAGACTCTTTAAAACATTTCTCTGGCAATCCCTTAAGAAAGGGAAAACTGTTAAAAACTGTTCATTGGTGATTTATCCTGAAAAAGAATGAATGGGAATTCTGGGAAGGCCAGCTGTCGATGGTTATGGATCAAAATATTGATCCTGTAAGTGAAATATTGATGAGGTAAGAAAACATAGGCTCCTTAATGTCAAGATTCATGGTTTCTCGTTTTGAAAGCAACACATTAATTATTTTGAATTCCCAGGATGTTTTCTCAAAAACTCACTTTAACTAGCTTCCTTTTGCAGTCAAGAATACAAAAGCACCTTCCTTACTGAAGGAGTGTTTGGCAGTGAATAGAGCTAATAAGAGAGCATGGTGGCTTTTGAACTTCACTATAAGGTGTTACTTATTATTCAAAATGAAAAGAGCTACATTTAAAGAAAGTCTTTCTTTTTCAAATTTAAAGAAAGTCTATTTGCTTGTTCTCATTTGGGGGAATTTCGCCTTTTTTATTTTTTTTTTTATTTTTATTTTATTTTTTATTTATTTATTTTTTTTTGTGTGGTAGGCGGGCCTCTCACTGTTGTGGCCTCTCCCCTTGCAGAGCACAGGCTCCGGACGCGCAGGCTCAGCGGCCATGGTTCACAGGCCTAGCCGCTCTGCGGCATGTGGGATCTTCCCAGACCGGGGCACGAACCCGTGTCCCCTGCATCGGCAGGCGGACTCTCAACCACTGCGCCACCAGGGAAGCCCCTTTTTTATTTTTTTAATTTAAAAAAAATTTATTTTATTTTTGTTGTTGTTTTTTTTCTTCCCTGCCTCTTTTATTAACATTTGATATATGACACAATTTTTCTCTTTTTGACTTTTACCATTTAACTAACCTCACATTTTTCCTCTGTCTTTCCCTGGCCCTATTTGAGTAGACTGGAAATAGAATTCATAAGGCTGACTGGTCTGGCCCCTTAGCCATACTCAGTCAGAATTGGTGTAAACTGGTATGGGTGAGATTGTGTGCCCAGATAAGAGGACCCTCTTAAAACTCCTCTTGCCCCAGGTCATTTGGTCTAGGGTATGATTTCCCAGTCTTGGCACTATTGACATTTTGTGCCACATGGCTTTGTTGTGGGTGTCCTGTATTGTAGGCTGTTCAGCAGTATTGCTGGCCTCTACCCACTAGATGCAGTAGCAGCCCATCCCCTTGTTGCTCCCCAGTGTGACAACCAAAAATGTCTCTAGACACTGCTAGTCTTTAGACATTTGTCCCCTAGGGGAGGGGGTGTGCAAAACCATTACCCATTAAGAACCACTGATCTGGAGAATCCTACAGTGAGTAGATATGTTTTAGGGCAGACATCAGATTTTTATTCACTCTGCTTGTTGGTAGTCTGACTTCCCCCTATGGTGGGTACAAACCTCTAAAGCGCCCCTAGAATTGATTAGCTCCTACTAGAACCCTTGACCTGGGACCAGGCTGGTTTGAGGAGCTATTTTGTCTCATATGGGACTCACTGAATAGGTATCCTGGGGTATGAAGAGTAAATGAACTTAAAGATTTTGGCGGAGTCCTAGTTGGAGGGATAAGAAAGAAACAGAGGCAAATTATGGGGTAGCGGTCTTCCTTGGTCCTTGTCCATGCTTTCAGATCATTGTCTGCCTCTCTTCCCTAACATCTAAAGCTCCTTTGAAAGTTGACCGTAAGCTCTCAGACTTTACCACCTGTTTTGCCTCCTTTTGGTAGTTTTCTGCAGACCTCTGAGTCATTCTCCCCGATTCCTGTTTCACCCTCTCTCTCTGCAACACTACCTCTTTCACTATCCTGGCCTCTCATTTGACACAGGTCATCACAACCTTCTTAAAACATTTGACTTATTTTAGGAAACCATGCTCTCTAAGTTCTCCTGAAATTGTAGTCTTCCTGGCTAGATTCTCCTCATCTTCCCAACTTCCCAAATTTGAAGTGTCCCCTGTCCTGTCCTAAGCCTTCCTTTCTATTTCCATCTACAACTCTGGATGACGACATTTAGACTCAGAGTTTTAAATACCATCTAAATGCTGATGAACATTTCTGTAGTGTTTATTATGTTCTAGGCGTTATTTTAAGTGCTTTACAAATATAAATTACTTAATTCTCATAACAGCCCTTGACATAGGTGCTTGTTCAAGGTTACATAGCTAATGAGTATTTCTGAGAATGTGATCTTCCAGTCCAATCACCTGCACCAGAAGTATCCAGGGTGCTAGTTGAGTACCTGCTTCACAGGATTAGTGTAGGAATTAAATGGAATAATCCATACAAGGCACTCGGCACAGGACTTCACGAATAAGTACTCAGTTAGTGTGCTATTCTTACCATTACTGTCTAAGATATATTGTTAAGTGATAAGGAAAGGTGTAAATATTAGGTATAGTTTGATTCCATTTTTTTCAATTAAAAATAGATGCTAATATCAACCAGTCGTTCTCAAACTTTTTGGTCTCAGGACCCCTTTAAAATTACTAAGGACCCCAAAACTTTTGTTTGTGTGGGTTTATCTATTGATATTTACCATTGTTGAAACTAAAACTAAAACTAAATTACATCCACAAAGACCCTGTCTCCAAATAAGGTCACTTTCATAGGTACCAAGGGTAAGGATTTCAATATATTTTTTGGAGGACACAATTCAACCCACAACACCAGGTTATATATAAAAGCAAAATATAGACTCTTTGTCAATACTTTTATTCTTTCTAAATTTCACTACCTATATCAGATTAGCTGAAGGCATGTTTTATATTCTTTAGACCATGTTAAACCCTTTCTCAGTCTAGCCAGTAAAGGTTATAACTGCTAAACACCCTTCTTTTGTTCTTAGTCGGGGCTCTTTATAAAAAATAGAGAGGAAACTGCAGTTAACTCAGCCCTGGGCTTGTATCCTTACTGCATTTTCAGCATCATTTCCATGATTCCCAGTTGAGAACTGGAGCGTTTTCAGTTTTTGTCATGTAAGTTACATATTGAGTATTACTATGTACCAGACATTTTGCTAAGAAGTTTACATATACCATCTCATTTAACTCACACACCATAGTTGTCCTATTAAGTTGGAAGAATAATTTGTATTCACTGTAACAAGTCAAAGAATAAGGAAGTTATGATCTCTCCTCCACTCCTGCAGTGCCATCTCACTGAGGTAACCAACACTCATGATTCAGTGTACATATTTCCACCCCCTTTTCTTTGCTCCTATAAATACGTATCTGATCCTGTAAGGATTTTGAGCAGAGTTGATTTGTATCTTAACCAAGTTTCCATATGAGAATTAAGCCTTCATGGGGATGCTCACTTTCTGAGCTTCTTCTGTGGGGACTCCCTCTTAAAGAAGACATACAGGTTTTGAGATAATATAGTGCCATTTCTCCTGATCTCTTTTTTCACAATTATTTTATCCCTGTTTTTCACTGTTCTCAATTTTTATCTCAAATCACTTATTCAGGTGATCCCTTCATTAAGGAGAGATTAGGGCCAATGAACAGAGAGAGAGACAGGGTTTTTGAGCCAAATTTTAAAAGTATACAAAAGGATAAGCGAAGCTCATTAGATTTTGAGCGTCTTGAGTGCTGGTATGGTGTTTAGTTTTCTTGTGTGTCCCTCTCAGCACACTGCACATTATCTTGTAGGTACACAGTCAAGAAAATATTTGAGTTGGTGAATCAGAGCTGTGGCATACAAATTAGCACTTTGCACCTGTGACCTCTTTGTTACTGGTTTAATTCTGCTGATTTTCTACCTTCCTTAGAAGTGGTAACATTTATTTTTAAACTAAAGTAAATTAAAGCAAGTTCTATTTAGAATATTATTGTAGATGTTCATTGTATATCATCCCTTTTAGGTCATTAGAAGTATCTTAGGGTGTCAGCAATTGACCTTTGGGAATTAATTTAATAGTATTGGTACTAATAGCAAGAGTATGCACTTTAAATGATTTGCGAAGTGGAGCACTTCTAATGAAAGCACACTTTAGAAAATATAAACCTCTGGGACTAATCAAACTCTTCGGAACATTAAGGACTATTAATTTGCATTTTTGTCTGCTTATGTTCATGAAATTAATGATTTATAAAAAGAACTGGTATGCCCTTCCCAAATTGTTAAAAAAATTTTAGAGAATATTCTGTAACGAAAATTCTGTTTTTATTGCATAGGTAGGAAGATCTTTTTAGGAAAAAAGGAAAATTCTAGCTGGATATATTGGAGGTTAATTTCTATTCCCTTTTATCTCCTTTTCCTTATTCTTAAATCCTCTAGTTTCATTCCTTTCTTCCCTCCACCTTTCCATTCCACAGGTCACATTTCCCTTTTATCAGTATTTCCTTTTTTCCCTTAAAATTGTCTTGGATTATTATGAATAACTTGGTTGATAGATTGTTTTAGAAGATGTTAAGTAGATTGTTGAATGAAGTCAAGTACCATTATGTAGGCGTGAGGCACGGGAAGAGTAGCATTTTAATATGTTCTGGCAACCAAGAATCACTTGAACATAGTTACTTTCAAGCTTTTAAGACAACCAGATATATCATTAAACTAAAGACAAAGTGTGCAGCGAAATATGTTAATTCCTAGTAAGTGTTCCTGAAGTGTTTGTTGGCATGTTTTCTAGATTCTATCTTTGCTATACTCACAAATAAAGAAAAAGTGAATCTTGAAAGCAAATGCTATCAGTAGTAACTCACTGATCTTCAAAGGCTGTGACTTTGAAAACTTTATAGACCTTTGCTTTTTTTTTAAATCATGATTTGCTTTTCTAGATTTGTCTGATATATTAAGTTGACTTATTCAATAAATTATTGGCAATTAGTAATTTATATAGAAAGAAAATTATTTAACTAATAAGAGCAAATAATAGATTTATTGATTATTGACTTACCTTGTTGCATCAGCAATGATGAAGCAGTTTCATCAGCACTGTACTCTGTATTCACTATTCAGAGTGAAGGGCTTGTGGCAAATAATCCCTGAGGCAGATGAGTGTTATTTACCTTAGGTGTTGTCATTTACATAAAAGTCTTATTTGTGGCATAATAAATTCATGGCTGATAAACTAGCTGTCACTATCAGGGTTTTCCATATTCTGGGCCCACATTTTTCCATGTGGTGAGTAGTATCCACTACTGAGTAGAGCTTTCGATGTATATGGCTGGCCTATGAGCAATTCTAGATAGATGCCTGTCATCTGGGAGTTTGATTTGGCTTCCCTCCTCCAATCAACTGTTCTTGACCTCCCTTTCCACGTATTCATCTTTGGCTTCTGCTTCTCCACTATGTCTACAACCAGTTCTTCTCTTGGATTCCTACTGTTCTGCATTTCACCTTCCCAGGACTCAATCCTGGTTTCATTCAGTGGCTCCAGTCATGCCCACTGTTTATCTAGTTCCACATCATCTCTCTCCCTTTCTACACTGCAGCCCTGATTTTGGTCTTCCTCCACCCACGTTGCACTAAACCATCCAGTTATTCATCTATTCATTTATTCAGCGAAAAAGGATTGAACCTCCATTTCATGCCAGTCCCTGTTCTAGGTGATAGGTATAATCAATAAACAAAACAAAGACCACTGACCTTACATGCTTTACATTCTAGCAGAGAAAAGAGACAAAAATAATAAGCATGTATTTTCATAGCATATTAGAAATTGATAAATGCTGTGGAAAAACAATTAAATAGAGCAGGATAAGGAAAATAAGGAAAGGCAGTGGGCAGAGAATGGAGGCCATGGAAATCACAGTTTTAATAAAATGATCAGGTATGTGTGATGTAGAAGGTGACATTTCACCAAAGGCCCTGAAGCAGGAGTATACTGGTGCACTCAAGTAATAGCAAAAGAGTTCTGGGTGGAACAGAGTAATCCCAGGGGAGGGGTGGAGATTACAGATGATGTAGGGTTTTTGGACCATAGTAAGGGCTTCAGCTTTTGCCTTGGGTGAAGTGGGGGCCATGAAAGGTTTTGAGCAGAGGAGTGACATGACCACTCTTAATTTTTACAGCCTGCTGTGTGGCAAGGGGGAAGCAAAGAGGTCAATCGGAAGGCTCTTATATTAATCTTGGCAAAGGACAGTAGTGGCTCAGGCCTGAGTAGTATCAGAGGAGGTGGTGAGAAGTGATCAGATTCTACATATATTTCAAAAATAGGACCAGCAAGATTTGCTAATCTATCAATATGCCGTGTGAAAAACAGAGAGAAGTCAAGGATATTTCCAGGGACTTTGCCATGGAAGGAGAGGAGTTCCTATCAGCTAAGATGTGGAAATCTGCAGGTTTTTTGGGAAAGGTTGAGTTCAGTTTTGAACATGCTATATTTGAGAGAGCACATTACTCATTTTTATCATAAATAATGGCTTCTTAATCTTTTTGTGGATCAAAACAAATTTTTGCTTTGTTGAGGTGAGGAAACCATTAAATAGAGGAAAAATAATGGGACCTCTGTGTTTGATGGAATCTCTTCTGAAATATAGATGATAAGGAACTCCCATTATAGTACCATTCATTTAAGAACTTCCAGGAAGGCAAAACCTAATTGATGTTAGAGAGACCAGGACCGTCACAATCTTGCAAAATATGTAATGCAGTATGTGTTTAACTTACATATCTATAGATTTTCTTTTTCTTACCGTTTTCACTCAACCCTTATTTTTCAGGTCTGTCCATGTTTACTTCTCGTACCTCTGGTATATGTTTGCAATTTCTAACTTCTGTGTCCTATTTCCTATTATGCTCTTACTCTGTTTTACTTAACCTTTCCCCTAGTGGGGCCCCCATATTGCCTCCAGCTTCCCATTATCAACACCCTGATGGACATGCAAGAAGCCTTCCCTGGGGTGTATGCCCAGGAGTGGATTGCTGGATATTAGGCATATGAATGTGGATTTCAGTATGTCCTGCCAGTACACTTCCCAGAATGGCTGCCTGTGATTGTTTAAATTCTCATCAGCAGTACATGACTACGCCCATTTATCTCAGTACTAGGCCTGTTTTAAACACTATATATATGTTATATATATTTCAAATTCATTGCATATTGCTTTTTATCATGTTATTTCATAATTTAAAAAATATTATGTCTGTAGTGTTTCCCCTATTTTCATTTTGTATTCTCTTTATTTGCCTCTTTTTACTTTTATTTTTGCTGATTAGTCTTGACAGGTGTGTGTCTTTTTTTTTTTAACAGCTTTATCGAACTATATTGGCTTTACATTGTTGTGTTAGTTTCTGCTATATAACAAAGTGAATCAGCTATATGTATACATATATCCTCATATCCCCTCCCTCTTGCGTCTCCCTCCCACTCTCCCTATCCCACCCCTCTAGGGGGACACAAAGCACTGAGCTGACCTCTCCGTGCTATGCAGCTGCTTCCCACTAGCTATCTGTTTTACATTTGGTAGTGTATATATGTCCATGCCACTCTCTCACTTCGTCCCAGCTTACCCTTCCCCCTCCCCGTGTCCTCCAGTCCATTCTCTACTTCTGCGTCTTTATTCCTGTCCTGCCCCTAGTTTCATCAGAACCATTTTTTTTTAGATTCCATACATATGTGTTAGCATATGGTATTTGTTTTTCTCTTCCTGACTTACTTCACTCTGTACAACAGACTCTAGGTCCATCCACCTCACTACAAATAACTCAGTTTCATTTCTTTTTATGTCTGAGCAATACTCCACTGTATATGTGTGCCACATCTTCTTTATCCATTCATCTATCGATGGACACTTAGGTTGCTTCCACGTCCTGGCTATTGTAAATAGAGCTGCAATGAACATTGTGATACATGACTCTTTTTGAATTATGGTTTTCTCAGGGTATATGTCCAGTAGTGGGATTGCTGGATCATATGGTAATTCTGTTTTTAGTTTTCTAAGGAACCTCCATACTGTTCTCCATAGTGGCTGTATCAATTTACATTCCCACCAACAGTGCAAGAGGGTTCCCTTTTCTCCACACCCTTTCCAGCATTTACTGTTTCTAGATTTTTTGATGGTGGCCATTCTGACCGGTGTGAGGTGATACCTCATTGTGGTTGTGATTTGCATTTCTCTAATGATTAGTGATGTTGAGCATCCTTTCATGTGTTTGTTGGCAATCTGTATATCTTCTTTGGAGAAATGTCTATTTAGGTCTTCTGCCCATGTTTGGATTGGGTTCTATGTTTTTTTGATATTGAGCTGCATGAGCTGCTTGTATTATTTTGGAGATTAATCCTTTGTCAGTTGCTTCATGTCTTTTTTATTAAGCTTTTCAAAAGAACTAGAATTTAGTTCTATTTATTTACTCAACTTTTTTGTCTTTATTCCAGTTTTACTGTCCATATTTGTACAATTCTTTTCTCCTCCTTCTCTTCTTTCTTCCCTCCCCCATTCTCTGTGTTTGTTGCCTTTTTATCAGTTTCTTAAGTTAAACACGCAGCTTCATTTGATTCTAAGTATCTCTTTATTTCCTTATAATTTCATCTTGTTCCACATAGTGTGTTTTTAGCCCCTTATCATTGATTTATAATTTTTTTATATTATATTCATTAAACATAGATCATATGATATTGATTTGGGGAAAATTTAATGGAGGCCTCCTCTGAGGCCTAGTTACATGGTCAGTTTTCATAAATTTTATATCTGTTTTAAAGGAGTATGCTTCTATTGGTTACAAAAGTCTATATGTATTTACTAGTTTGAACTTATTAATAACCACGTTATTCAAATCTTCTGTCTTAGCAAAAACGTCTGTTTGCTCTATCAGTTTCTGAGAAGAATATGATAAGAGTATTCATTTCTAATTGTTTACTTACCTGCTGTTTTCCATGTTCAGTTAATTGTTGCTTTATATATATTGAGGCTATATTGTTAAATGCATTTAAGTTGATAATTATTTTGTCTTACTGATTATTGAGTATATAATGCCCCTCCTTTGTCCCTTAGTCTTTTCTGCCTTGATTTTCTTTTTAACTTGTATTAAGATGGGCTGCTCTAGCTTATTTGGATTTGGATTTGCCTGGTATATTTATTTCCATATTTTATAATCAAGTTTTCTGTAACTTTTTTTTTTTTTTTTTGGCTTTACGCGGGCCCCTCACTGTTGTGGCCTCTCCCGTTGCGGAGCACAGGCTCCGGACGCACAGGCTCAGCGGCCATGGCTCACGGGCCCAGACGCTCCGCGGCATGTGGGATCCTCCCGGACCGGGGCACGAACCCGTGTCCCCTGCATCGGCAGGCGGACTCTCAACCACTGCGCCACCAGGGGAGCCCTTTCTGTAACTTTTTGATGGACCATTTGTATCTGTAAAATTTTTGCTGAATATTGTCTTCAAAATCTGACAGTTTTGTGTTTTGGTTGGTATGTTTTCCCATTTGTGTTTATCGTCATTATTATTCTGTTTAGAGTCATTTTTTCTTTCATATTTTGTATCCATCATACTTTCCCTCTTCCTTTCTTCTCTTCCATTGAATAGATCTGCCAGTTCAATATTTAAAAATTCTGTTTTATTATTCTTGTGGTCCCTACTAACTAGGATCCATACTTATATTTATGGGGTTTTTTAAACATTTTTATTGGAGTATAATTGCTTTATAATGTTGTATTAGTTTCTGCTTCATAACAAAGTGAATCAGCTATACATATACATATATCCCCATATCTCCTCCCTCTTGCATCTCCCTCCCAGACTGCCTATACCACCCCTCTAGGTAGTCACAAAGCACCGAGCGGATCTCCCTGTGCTATGTGGCTGGTTCCCACTAGCTATCTGTTTTACATTTGGTAGTATATATATTTCCATTATGTTTCTTGATCAGCTATTAAGCTTACCAATGTCTATATCTTTTTGCCAAATGGTACAGTTAACTTAGCCTGTGCCTGTACCCTCTCTAGCTCATGCAGCAACCAGGGAAATTTGTAAGCAGCTTTTCCTTCTGTGAGATGTGCAGGGAGCACTGATGTCTGAGTCTCTACAGGTTGGCTGGGCTGCTTCTGTGACCAGGAGCCAGTGAAGCTGTCGACTTCTAGGGTGAACAGAGACGTGATTATTGAAAAGAGACGTTTTGGCTGACCTGGGCTAGAAGGAACAGAAACCATAAAGCAGGCAAAGCCAGCAGTGCGTGTGATAACCAGGGAGGCCAATGAGTTGGGTCTCTTGGGTTTCCTTTTTAAATAATCAATACGAAAGGATTGAACATATTTCCTTCCTGGATAGTTGTCTGTCCTACTTGTTAAGAGCAGATACCCCCATTGCCTTCTCTCTCTCCCTGGGCTTAGAGATATTGCCTTTGTGACTCAAGAGTCCAGTGGTGCACAAGGCTACTTTCTGAGACCTGAGTCTCATTGAGCCCTCTGAATGCAAGCAGTCTCTAGTAGAGCATCTTGCTATATTCTCCCATTAGGAAAATTTTTACTGCTTAGGTAGAGTAAAGGTAGTTACCACCTCTTTTTCTACTCCCAAACACCTTGGACTCCTCTCTTTGCTTCACCTCGCACTTTCAGTTAATGTGCATAAGTCCTGTTAGCTCTACTGCCATATTCACCTCTTTTCAACTGCACTGCTGTGATCCTCATTCAGGTCACCATTATCTTTCATCCGTACTATGCAGGTGGTCTCCAGGCTAATGCTGCTCTCCTTCTAGAGTCCCTTCCACAGAACGTAATCAAGTAACTTTTATTTTTATTTATTTATTTAATTTATTTTTGGGGGCTGCGTTGGGTCTTTGTTGCTGCATGTGGGCTGCTCTAGTTGCGGCAAGCGGGGGCTACTCTTTGTTGAGGTGTGCGGGCTTCTCATTGCATTGGCTTCTCTTGTTGCGGAGCACGGGTTCTAGGCACGCAGGCTTCAGTAGTTGTGGCAGGCAGGCTCAGTAGTTGTGGCTTGTGGGCTCTAGAGCACAGGCTCAGTAGTGTGGTGCACAGACTTTGTTGCTCTGAGGCATGTGAGGTCTTTCCGGACCAGGGCTCAAACCCGTGTCCCCTGCGTTGGCAGGTGCATTCTTAACCACTGAGCCACCAGGGAAGTCCCCCAAGTAACTTTTAAAAACTCAGATCAGAACTTGTTACTTTCCTGCTTAACAGCCTTCAATGATTTACCATTACATTTAGAATAAAATACAAATGCTTTCCATGGCCTGCAGGGCCCTACATGATCTGCTCCCTGCTTACTCTTCCAAACTCAGCTTATGCTACTGTTTTCCTCACTTGCTAGACTAAAGCCACATTGGGCTTCTTTTTGAGTATGCTAAGCTTACTTGTTCCTTCCTTAGGGGCTTTGTGCACATATTTGTTTTTGCATGGAATACTCTGTTCCAGATCCTCACTTGGCTGGTCATTTAAGTCCAACTGAAACGTTACATTTAAAAGGCTTTCCATGATACCCAGCTGAAGGAGCACTATACACGCATACTCACAAACACACACATACATACTCACACACCCTATCATTCTGTCATATTACTGTCTTATTTTTTATTGCCCTTTCACTTTTTTTTTTTAATAGTTTCTACATAATTCACCAACAGTGTTTTTCATGAAGACTCTGAAAGAGCAGGATTTTTTTTTTTTTTTTTTTTTTTTGCGCTACGCGGGCCTCTCACTGTTGTGGCCTCTCCCACTGCGGAGCACAGGCTCCAGACGCTCAGGCTCAGCGGCCATGGCTTACGGGCCTAGGCGCTCCACGGCATGTGGAATCCTCCCGGACCGGGGCACGAACCCGTGTCCCCTGCATCGGCAGGCAGACCCTCAACCACTGCGCCACCAGGGAAGCCCGCCCTTTCACTTTTGAAATTATCTCATTTATTTATTTATTTACCTACTTACTTACTTATTTGTTGTCTGTGTCCTGCATCTCCACTAGAAAGTCACTCCACAAGGGCAGGAACTTCATCTTGTTCCCTGGCACATGATAGCTACTCAGTTAATTTTTGTTGAATGGATGGATAGGTGAATGGATGCCTGGGTGGGGAGTAGACAGGATCACTTCCTAACCACATCCCACCAAATGCACAAACCAGAGGACTTGACTGAGATCTTACGACCACATTGCAAGCTCTTTTCCACCCTGAACAGATCTTCAGTTTCTTTAGTGAGCACTCATCTGATGAGAGATTAGGCAGTCATTTCATTTCCATTAAATTCAGGGGGATGAGGAGGGCTGTTTAGCCCAACTGTTCTGTGGTCAGGTGTTTAGTCATGTATGGTTACTGCTCTGCAACCCACTCCTGCTCTCTGTCTCTGCCAGCTCCAACTTTGGAGCTTCTCTGTGTCTTTTCTCAGAAGAACAGCTGAGGCTTCCTCTGCTTCCTCTACTGTAGTTTAATCAATGCCCATTTGTAATTTGTCTTGGAGAAGTTTGTTAAAGTCTCTTGTTCAGTGACTGCCAGCCATTCCTCCCACCCCCTTCGCTGTTTTCATCACAGGTATTGGTTTGTCTCCTTTTGTACCACTTTCCCATCACTGCAGTAGGTCTGTGGGAGAGAGAGTAGGTAGACATGCTTGTTCAGTCTTCTGTCTCAATTTGTAAGTCCTTTGCCTGAATTTTTTTACTGTAGTGATGTGAGATACATAATGGTTTCTGGAGTAGACTTGGAGCTTATTTATTAATAAATAAGTCTGCCTAGTGCTCTCATACATCCCTGATTTCAGGCAGGGAAATTTATTTAGACCTTTCTCTAAAAAGTAAGAGTTCATTTTACACTGCTGCATCTGAGCATATGTTCCTTTCAGAAAGAGAGAAATGTCACTCCTGTCTTACATAGTTTCTTTTTTAACTTTGCCTTCTATCCTACAGGGATGGGGAGACACATCTGAATGCTCTGGCTTTAATTTAACAGGTCCTGGTAGAACAACCCCAACTCCTTGGCCCAGTTTGAGAGATTTCAGAGGTAGAGTTGAGAGAAGTTGAAGACTGGTTAGATAAGGGTTTTTTTGGTCTTTGTTTTTTTTTAACTTTCAGGACATTGAGTGGTGTATGAGGGAGAGAACAAGAAGAGGTCATGGATGATTTCTTGATTTCTTTTTTGGGAAGCAGGGGAGACAACGGTGCCATCATGGAGATTGAGATTGTAGTATTAGTAGCTGGTTTTGGGAGTGGGTGGGGCAGGATAGATGGAATTATTTCAATTATAGATATGCTGTTTTGCAGTACCTGTGAGTTATCCAAATGGAAATGTCTAGTAGGCTTTGGGACATACAGACCTTGAGCTCAGGAGAGAAACCTGGGCTGGAGGGAGTTCTGGCAATGATCAGCATGGAAGATGATTAAAACCATGAGCAATGATGGGATCATATATGGAAGAGTGAATATTTAAAAAGAGGTTTGGAGGAGAGTGCAGAATAGTTTGATCAAAGGAGACTTGAGAAGAAGTGACCAGTGAAATAGGAAGAAAATCTAGGAGCATGTTGTGCTGTGAAAACCATAGCAAGAAAGGAACATGAATATGAGATCTAGACAGTTCTTAGTGCAGTACTTGTCATACATTAAGTATCTGGTAAATATTTATTATGGAGACAATATTTGTCACATTTTACTCCAAAGAGGTGGTTGGTAATTTGGCAGAAGCAAGATCAGTGGGATGTAGAGGGTATAAAATAGATTGCATTGCATTGTCCGCTGAATGTGAGGTAATGTCTTCTGGTGACAACACTTTCAATAAGCTAGTATGTAAAAGGGAAAGAGAGGTGATGATACCTAGAAGGGAACACATAAGCAGTAGAAGACTTGAGCATGTTCAAATGATGGTGGAAAAAGACTGGGAAGAAAGGCAAAAGTTGAATGTACATTTGAAAGAGAGGGGATCGTTGCTAGAATGAGGTCCTGAGGAGTGCATAGTGATGAATTCCAGAGCACAGGAGGGAAGGATTGACTAAAGGAGGGACCCCATGTGTGGCTGATAGAAATATGCAGGTGTATCTGGATGCAGATGGGATTTGTAGTGGAGGGGTAGGGCTGAAGAATTGAAGGGGGTCCTGCCTGTTGACTTGTTTTCTTGACTAATACTTGACAAGATCTTCTGCTAAGAGTTCACTGGCAGGAGCTGGGTTAGAAGTATGAAGAGATGGTGGAGTGGGGGAGAGAAGTCACCAGGGAAATACTGAGGGTTACTGGGCAGCATCGGCCCAGCCGAGGCTGGAGATCATTATATTTTAGTTGTTCCTCCGAACCTTACACTTGTGGCCTTTAGCCTGAATGTTGGGGCAGAATTGGTAGACATCTGGGTTGATCAGAGGTCAGGTGTTGTAGGGTGAGTGCGATAGAAAGACAAGTCGGGAACTTGAAGGATTGTCAAGGAAGTGTTAAGGAGATGAACTATGGGCTCTAGGTCGGGGAGGGGAGGGAGGGAGGGAAGGAAGAAGGGGTGATGGACTCGGTCTTTTCTAGAGACTGGTGTCTTTTGAGTGCCTACAAGGTGCCAGCCCCAGTTCTAGGCACAAAGTACAGAGTGGACAACAAGACAGACAACAGTTACAGCTCTAATGGAGCAGTTATGATGAGGAGAGGAGACATGATGATAAAGGCAGTTACAGATTGTGGTGAATGCTATGAAGGAACTAAAAAGGCTGCTGTGATAAAGGGTACCTGGAGAGGGGCTAATTCAGATAATTGCTCAAAGAAGGTGTCCACAGGAGGTAACTTTATTTCTGAGGCCTGAAAAGTGAGAGAGAGCCAGCCATGTAAAGATCTGGGGAAGGACGTTACAGAGGAAGAGCTAAAGCAGAGACTTTGAGGCTGGAAAGAGTTGGGTGGGAATGAAGACGAGGCCAGGTGAGTGAAAGAAAGGTTGGAACCAGGTGAATGTGGAAAGGCAGGCAGGAGCGGTGTCATCCATGGCTGTGCAGGAAATAGTAAGGTGTTTAGTTTTCACTGTTAATATACAGTATGTGAAACTTAAACGTGTGTAAAACAAAGGAGGGATGTGATCTTACTGATGATTTTATAAGATTGCTGGGTACATTGTTGAGATGGAGGGCAAGAATGGAGGCAGGGAGTCCAGGTGGGCAGTTACAGTTGTAGTCCAGACAAGAGCTGATGAAGGTTTGGAATTGGGGGTGGCAGTGGAGGAGTGGATGGATTTGAGATATATTTGGACATAGAATCAATATGATTTGACTATTGGCAGATCCTATTGGCTCTACCTTTAAAATAGATTTAGAACCCGACACCTTACTATATCTACAGCCACCCCCTTGATCTCAACCATCATTACCCTACATTGGATTATAAGAGCCTTCCAACTGGTCTTTCTGCCTGCACTCCTGTACCCTTGCATCTACTCTCCACACAGCAGCTAGGATGAACCATTTGAAACATGTTAGACCATGTCATTCTTTGGCTTAAAACCTTCATTCTGAATTTAAACCCTACAAGTGGCCTAGAAGACTCTACACAGTCCAACCGTCATTTCTGCTCTGTGTTCACTGTGGTCTAGCCACACTGGCCTTCTTCCTGTTTGTTGAACACGCCAGATTCACTGCCACCTCAGGATCTTTACTTGTGGAACCCTTCCCTGGAATTCTCCTCTTCCAGTCTCATGACTAGCTCCTTCACCCACTTTAGTTTCTGCTTAAATGCTACCTTCGCAATCCCACCCTCCCACCTTCGCAATCCCACCTTCCCTGTGCTGCCTTCACCGACTGCTCTATTTAAAACGTCATCTGCCTGCCATGCCAGCATTCCCTAACTCTATTCATTCCCGGCTTTATTCATTCTCTTTAGAATGTGTCACCACTTGAGAGTCTCTCTTTATATTTATCTGCATATTTTCTATCTCCCTTCACTAAAATGTCACTTTTGGGAAGGCAAGGTTTTTTTGTTTTTTTTTTAATCTGTTTACTACTATTTCCCAGTAGAGCAGTGCCTGGCACTTAGTAGCCTCTCAATAACCAATTGAAAAAATGAACCACTGAATGGATTGGATGTGGAAAGAAAGAAATTATATAGTCAAGGAAAACCTAGGAGTCCACAGGTTTTTAGTCTGAGCGGCTTCGTGATGGTCATAGCATTTGTGGAGAGGAGGACAAATAGGAGAGGAACAGATTTTCAGGGTAAAGCAGGGATTCTGCCTTGGCCATGTTAAGTTTGAAATGGCCTATTTTACCTCCAGGTAGAGGTATCAGGAAGACAATTGGGTATGTGTCTGGAATTCAAGGGTGAGGAATTTGGGAGTTATCAACATATGTGGGAGTGAAAGCCATGGTATTGAGTGAGATCATGTGTGTAGAGATGTAGATAGAGAAGAAAGAAGGTTAAGAAGTGAGCCCTGTGGTCTCCAACATTGACAGGCTGGGTAGGGGAGAAGCATCCAGTGGCTTCTGAGAAGGAGCACCTGGAAATATAGGAGGAAAACCAAGAAAGTGTGATATCATGGAAGCTAGGAGAAGAAAAACACTAAGAGTAATGGGAATGGCCTGAGAGAGATAAGGACCAAAAAAAGTGGACAGGAAAAGGCACCGGTGGTCTTAGTGAAATTAGAGAGGAAGTTTAGTGTGAGTAATTGTGTAAGATAACTAGAGATTGGTACATTCTGGTCAGAGAGTTGCATAGATGGGACACATCTAGATGTCAAAGTCTGGAGTTTGGCTATGACCTTGGGTTACTTAATTGCAGTAGAGGGACAGTCAGTCTTTTCCTTAGAGACAGTAGAACAGTTGAGAAACTCGGATACTAGGTGGAACGTTTACCTGGACTGTAATCATCTACATTGAGGGTAGGACTTGAGGTTCAGAGTGAGAATACAGAGACAGGTGCCAAAATCTTTAGTGTATGAGGATCTGTTATCTGGTAGACAACACGATCAAAGAATGGTGGCTGGTACTGGAGCATCATCACGTGAGCTTCAGAGGACCAGAAACTGCTGCCCCAGGGCTGAGCAGTAATGGTCTAGATGTGCTTTGGGGAACTAGGAGAAGCCAGCCCTACATCCTGCTGGTACACATAAGTTTCGTGGGGGGAATTTACAGAAGCAGTGAACTCAGGCTCATGTCCTGTAAATAGCTTATGGATGTGTTGGGGAATTTGTATATCATGGACTCAGGTTTCAGGAGGATAGAGTGCAAAGACTTGGGGAGGAAAGAGAACACTGGGAGGCAAAGTGATTACAGAGCAGTGCGGGGATGAGTGTCAGAGGTTGAAGTACTGACCTTCTGCCTGTTGCTATAAAAGAATCTTTCATAATTGTAAACTTTCAGCATGACCCTGTTGTGAGATGCCTGCCAGGGCGAGTATTTGTTAATAACTGTGCCCTAGATAACCAAATGAGTTAATCTTCTGAGTAGAGTTATTTACCATTACCCATGTGAATGTGGAAGGGTGTCTGCCAGACACAGTTATTGTGGTTTTGGCATAAAAAGTCCTTTCTGACAGCAATTGTTGGCCAGTACGTTTAGCTGCTCCTTGAGGCCACTCCTGGAACAGGAGAGCAATGCCATGTCATCACAGAGGGAAGGATGCTTATCGTCCTGTTTTCCGTTACCAGGCCTTCTTCCAAGCCATTTCAAATATGCATCAAATTGTTCAGATTTGTTCATGAATTCAGGGCTAGGGCACAGCCCTGTTTGAAGCAGTTTAAGATGATAAAGAAAATGTTTTACTCAACGTGTTACCTGTCAGTTTTGAGGACCATTATAAATCATTCTTTTCCCCAAGACAGGATGAGGCTGACTTCTTCCCTGCCCTCTTCTCCAGCTTCACCCTCAGGGTTCTTGAAACTGCAGTTTACCATAGAGTTTAGAGTAAAGAAATTTTACAAATATCCAATAACATAGATGAGACAATGGTACTATCAGTTCCTTGCTTTTGGAAAGAAATGTTCTTAGATGTCTTAAAGCGAGGTAAAAAAAAAAAATGTCACTGAGAAAGGTAGAGGTTGAAGAAGAGAATCTTTGAAGATTCCTAAGGTATGACCAGGGATGTCCTTGTTTTATCTTTAATGGATTGAGTAACAAATGGAAGAGGAAGTTTTATACTGAAAATATTTTTGTTAGGATCTGTGTAAATGCAAAGCTCGTCTCGTTCACTAGAAATTTTTAAGGAAAATTTCCTTCTCTGTAATGAACTGAGCATAATTTTGACAAGAAAAGTAGATAAGGGCTTCCCTGGTGGCGCAGTGGTTGAGAGTCCGCCTGCCAATGCAGGGGACATGGGTTCATGCCCCGGTCCAGGAAGATCCCACATGCCGCGGAGCGGCTGGGCCCGTGAGCCATGGCCGCTGAGCCTGCGCATCCGGAGCCTGTGCTCCGCAACGGGAGAGGCCACAACAGTGAGAGGCCCGCATACCACAGCAAAAAAAAAAAAAAAAAAGAAAAGTAGATAATTATTTAGGTAACCTTCCAGCCCTTTGAGTTTTGGGGTCATACCAAGCTGTCACTGGATGATTCACTATCATGCTGACAACTGTTACTTTCCTCTCCAGTTCTCAGTGATGAATGTATTTACTTCATGTGCTCAGTTCAGTGAAGAACTAGTTAACTGGTGATTTAACTAACTGTCCATGCATATCATGTATTGGTCATGTTACTTTGCAATAGATGCAGCTTAATATTTTCCTTTAGATTAGATCTGAAAATGATGTTTTCTTATTAATGTATGTTTAAGCCTCTCAGGACTGCATTTTAGAGTGGTCTGTGTAACTGGAACTCTCATGAGCCTCTGAGGACACTGGTAAACAATTCATTTTTTCCTTTCATGGCCCTTAGTGTCAGTAAAAATCAATGACAAAATAATAAGCATGCAATACAGAGTGTCTTTTCTATTTTCTGTTTATGCCTTTATTTGAAACTGTAATTAAATAATGTCAAACTTGCAACTATAAGAAAATAGTATCTGCTGTTTGAATATAATACAGGCCAAATTCTATAAACTTTAATTAGGCCAAGCTTGCATTGAGCTCAGTAGGAATCTGGCTGAGGATCTCTTTTAATTACCTCTGCCTTAAAATATGTAAGGATTTTCACATTGCTTTTCTCACTCAAAGAACAATGCATGGATAGCTAAACTAATAAAATGTTTAAATAGATACAAATCAAACTTGAAAAGTTTAAACTGTTGTTTTCATCCTGTAAGTCAGCTGAGAAAAAGCATACAGATCGTAGTTCTAAATTATGTCCATAGAGTATTTCAAATCCAGTAAATTAACTCTCCTTTTTTTTCCTATTTGAGCTCATAAATGTTAACCTCAGAAGTGCCTCAAATTCTTCCATTGAAATAAAGTTGAACTGACAATAGCCAGATGATGTAAAATTGAAACTGAAATTCTATCCTTGGCCCATCCCATGTTCTTCCCCCTAGGTATTAGAGGAATCATAGGAGAGTTAGTGTTTTCATTGTATGTGAACTGTAATATTTGGGCAAAACAGGGCATATAAATTTCTTACTGCCAGGAGAAAGCAATTACCAGCGCAGAGAAGATAGCTGGCAATAAATAAACAGAACTATGCTAGATAGGACTTTAAAGATTTATTTAGAATGACTTAGCTTATAGAAAACAGGCCTTTATGTTTATCATATGTCTTCATTCGAGTTTCTTAGTAGAAAGGCTAATTATGTCACCAAGCTATTTTTTGTACATTATTTCAAAATAAATAAATGAATTGGGATATGTTATACTGCGCAGTTAAACCCCTGAAGGAAACTTAGTCGCACACAGCGAAACAAATAGCACCTTGAAAATGCAGTGTATCTGGTGTTAACATGCAAGGATAATGACTGACATTTACCAAGCCCCAGATTGTGTCTGGGTGCACTGTGAGCTAGGTATTATCCTTATCTTGCAGATGAGAAAAATCAGCTCACCTGGTGCCAAGAAACTCCATTGTCCCTGAATGGGAACCCGGTCTATCTGATTCCAAAGGCAGTGCTGCTCTTGACTTTTGTATACTACCTCCCCCATGTTGAACCCTTTCCAGCAGCCCCACTGATATGTGCGGTGCCTTCCCTTTTATTTTGAAAACAATATGTCATGGGAATCTTTGTGGTTCTGGAGAGGAAGCAAGAAGGAATTTTATGACAGAAGAGTTTTCCTGTTAGGTTGTCTCAGCTAAGCCTAACCCTTAACCCTAGCTCCAACCTCAACCCCAATCCCAGCTATAAGGGTTAGAGAGGGAGGGACTTAGAGGCAATTTAACTCTGAAGCATCCTTCAAGGTAAGATAATAATTCTTATAGCTCTTCACACCACGTCTCTCAGCAGCCCTACTCTCTGGAACTCAAATGGAGGAAAATTGGGACTCTAAGATGGGACTCTAAGATGTGGTTCATCTGAGATTAGCTATTATTATCTTGTCATCATTATCAAATTCAAGTGCAGTATATTAAAATCTATTAACTCACATTAATTTTGGAGGAAATTCTCTAAATGTTGTCTAATCAGACATTGCTAGCAATATTTTAAGGAGCTACAGAGTCAAACCCCCAACAGGAAGAAGTAATTTTGCTTCAAAGGGCAATTAGAATATAGGAAAACAAATTAAAGTCTAAATGATAAAAATCGAAGTCTTCATGACTTGAGGAATTACAAATGAAAAGTACATCTAATGAGCTTCCTATGTTTGAGGAAGCAACTTTAAAAATGTATAAAAATTTAATATATGAAAAAACAGCCTCACTACCCAGAATTAATTATAAAAATAAATAGTAGTAAATTAATAATTAACGGTTTTTGTCATAAAACGATATAAAGCTATAGACCCCATGTGACTACCACTCACACCATTCACCTCCCCTTAGGTACCAGCAACTTTGTTTCTTCAGTTTGCTTTCATATATTTCCATAAAGTATACCCATAAACAATATGTAGGATTGTTTTGTGTGCATTAAAAAATTTAATTAAATGTTATATTCTCCAGTCTGTTTCTCTAGAGTATTTCTGGAGAACTCAAAACTGCTTGATGTTTGTCTACATTAAGATATATTAAGCTTAACTCATTCCTTTTGCCTGCTGAATAGCATTTTGTCATGAGTAAACCTCATTTGATCTATCCATTCTGCTATTTATGACAGTCTCCTCATCCTGTGTGAATATCCCAGTATGCGAATCCTCAGAAATATGTATGAACGGGCTGTAGGAAACAGAGCTGGAAGAGGAAGTATTGGGTTGTAGAGTAGGCCTTTTTCCATTTTACTACAGTCTGCTGAACCAGCTGTGTGTGTGTGAGAGATGCTGTTTTTCAAATGTAATATCACTATAAAACTCATTTTATGAAGACCTTTTGTTTTTTGAAACTTATTCCAGTTAACCAGGGATTGGCAATTTAAGGCCTGCAGCCGAATCTGGTCTCCTGCCTGTTTTTATAAGTTAAGTTTTGTTGGAACCTAGCCTCACTCATTCATTTATGTACTGTCCATGGCCGCTTTCATGCTGTAATGTCAAAATTGAGTAGTCACAACAGAGACCATATGGCTCGCAAAGCCCAAAGTATTTGCTGTCTGGCTCTATACAGAAAAAATTTGCTGACCTGTGAAATTATAGTATTACCTACTGTCACTCTGTTTACTGTTTTGCTTTTTAAATTATCTAATATTCAGCTACATAAGTAAATAAATAAGACGATTTCAGAATATGATAGAAGCAATAGAAAATGGTGATGTGAGTGCAGTGATGACATCAGATAGGTGGTAGAGAGAGTCTGGGAAGATGCCATATGGGCTGAGACCCAGGAGATACGAAAACCAAGGCTCAGAGAGGTTATGTAATGTATACAAAGTCACACAGGTAGTAAGTGGTAGAAGTGAGATTGAAACTCATGAATAACTCCAAATATAGAGGGCCCTTTCCTCTGTAATATAGCTGTCTTCATATATTCATGCAAACACAATACCAAGCAGATAGGTAAGTGTTATAGCAGAGAAGCATAAGCAAAATGGTTTAGTTCTCCTAGACTTGGCAGGCCAGAGACAGTGTTCTGATGTGTTGAAATTTGGAATCAGTACTGATTTGAATCATAGTCCTGGCACTAACTTGGCTGAATGACTTAAATTTGCAGCCTTCATTGTTGTTTGGTGGGGCGGGGGTGGGAGGGAGCTGTCTGTAAACTGAGGAGGGTGTTTGGATGATCTCCACGAGCTCTTCTGGCTCTCACTTTCTATGATGCTGTGACTTTAGGAGGTGGCATTTGATCTGGGCTTTGGAGGGTGGGGTGATTTTGACAGGCTGCCTTGTAAATGAAGCGAAAAGGTATTCCAGGTGGTAAGAACAGTTTGAGCAAAAACACAGTGTCTAGGAACTGTAGAAAGAATTCCGGGGATGGTGTATAATAGTCTGATCCAACTAGGCTAGAGTTTAATCTGTAGAAGACGGGGGTGGGGGTTGGGGGTGTGGGAGGGCAGGCAAGAGGCATCTGGCACTGAGCTGAGGGAGGGCCTGAAAGTTATGCTTAGGAGCTGGGATGCTTTTCCTTGGAATTAGAGGATTTAAAAGGTCCTCTGTCTTTTCTTGAGCGTCCCTGTCCAGTGACCATCCTCTCTCTCTCTAAGAAGTTCCATTGATGGAGACTTTGTACACCATCTGTTCATTTTCAGACAGCTCTAAGTATAAGAAAATTCTTCCTTACATTGAGTCAAAGCTCATGGGTTCTAGCTATACCTTTTCTAAGGTGCGGATACTGAAAGCCATTGGTAGATTTTAAATGGTAGAGGAACATGTTGAGGGATATGTGACCCCAGGGCCTGAAGCAGGCCTGTGGCAGCACACATATGACATGTACCCCAAAGGAAGAGTACTGTTAAAAGCCTTTAAAAAGCCTTCCATTCATCAAATATGTGTTGAGCACCTACGATGGGTCAGTCAGTGACCAAGAACCTAGTGATAAGACAGAGTTCCTGCTCTCACACTCTTCCCAGGCTCATGGGGAAGATGGACCAGCAGACCATTGTGACAAGGACTCTGGGAGTTTGGGGCAGGAGTACCTAACCTGGCAGATGGAGGATAAGAGGTCAAGAGTCAGGGGTGGGCAGGTTAGGGTTCCTGGAAGTTGAGGACTTGGCCAGATTGACCCAGGAGGCCGCAGGAAGAGCACCCAGGGAGAGGGAGCACACAGGTAGAAATATGAGTGAATGTGGCTTGTTTAAAGAACTGAAAGCCATTCTATGGCGAGATGTGGTGTGTGTCTAGTAAATGGCTAGAAGTGAGGCTGGCTGGTAGACAGGGACTGGTCACGAGGGGCTGTGTTTGCCGTGCTAAGGACTTTATATCCTAAATTTGATAAGAAGTCAATATTCTTTTTCTTTTTTCTCCCTTTTTATTAAATTATAGTTGATTTATAATATTGTGTTAGTTTCAGGTGTACAGCAAAGTGATTTAGTTAATACAGATACATACATATATATATGTGTGTATATATATATATATATATATATATATACACATATATACATATATATATTCTTTTTCAGATTCTTTTCCATTATAGGTTATTACAAGATATTGAATATAGTACCCTGTGCTATACAGTAGGTTCTTGTTGTTTATCTGTTTCATATATAGTAGTGTGTATCTGTTAGTCCCAAACTCCTAATTTATCCCTGCTCCCCCTTTTCCCCTTTGGTAACCATAAGTTTGTTTTCTATGAGTCTGTTTTGTAAATAAGTTCATTTCTATCATTTTTTTTTAGGTTCCACGTATAAGTGATATGTGATATTTGTCTTTCTCTGTTTGACTTACTTCACTTAGTATGATAATCTCTAGGTCTGTCCATGTTGCTGCAAATGGTATTATTTCATTCTTTTTTATGGCTGAGTAATATTCCATTACATATATACCACATCTTCTTTATCCACTCTTTTTTTTTTTTTTTTTTTTTTTTTTTTTTTTTTTTTTGCGGTATGCGGGCCTCTCACTGCTGTGGCCTCTCCTGTCGTGGAGCATAGCCTCCGGATGTGCAGGCTCAGCAGCCATGGCTCACGGGCCCAGCCGCTCCACAGCACATGGGATCTTTCTGGACTGGGGCACGAACCCGTGTCCCCTGCATCGGCAGGCGGACTCTCAACCACTGTGCCACCAGGGAAGCCCCTTTATCCACTCATTTGCCAATGGACACTTAAGTTGCTTGCATGTCTTGGCCATTGTAAATAGTGCTGCTGTGAATATTGGGGTGCATGTATTTTTTTTGAATTCGAGTTTTCATCTTTTCCAGATATATGCCCAGGAGTGGGATTGCTGGATCGTATCAGTAACCCTATTTTTAGTTTTTGAAGGAACCTCCATACTGTTCTACATAGTGGCTGCAGCAATTTACATTCTCACCAACAGTGTAGGAGGGTTCCCTTTTCTCCACACCCTCTCCAGCATTTATTATTTGTAGACTTTTTGATGATGGCCATTCTGAGTGGTGTGAGGTGATACCTTATTGTAGTTTTGATTTGCATTTCTCTCATAATTAGCAGTGTTGAGCATTTTTTCATGTGCCTGTTAGCCATCTGTATGTCTTCTTTGGAGAAATGTCTGTTTAGGTCTTTGGCCCATTTTTTAATTGGGTTGTTTGGGTTTTTTTGATATTGAGCTGTTTGTATATTTTGGAAATTAAGCCCTTGTCAGTTGCACCATTTGCAAATATTTTCTCCCATTCCATAGGTTGTCTTTTTGTTTTCTTGATGGTTTCCTTTGCTGTGCAAAAGCTTTTAAGTTTAATTAGGTCCCATTTTAAAATTTTTGCTTTTATTTCTATTCCCTCGGGAGACTGACCTAAGAAAACATTACTACAATTTATGTCAGAGAAGGTTTTGCCTATGTTCTCTTTTAGGAGTTTTATGGTATCATGTCTTATATTTAAGTCTTTAAGCCATTTTGAGTTCATTTTCGTATATGGTGTGAGGGTGTGTTCTAACTTCATTGATTTACATGTGGCTGTCCAGCTTTCCCAACACCACTTGCTGAAGAGACTGTCTTTTCCCCATTGTATATTCTTGCCTCCTTTGTCAAAGATTAATTGATCATAGGTGTGTGGGTTTATTTCTGGGCTCTCTGTTCTGTTGCATTGATCAATATGTCTGTTTTTGTGCCAGTACCATGCTATTTTGATTACTGTAGATTTGTAGTATTGTCTGAAGTCTGGGAGGGTTATGCCTCCAGCTTTGTTCTTTTCCCTCAGGATTGCTTTGGCAATTCTGGGTCTTTTGTGGTTCCATATAAATTTTAGGATTATTTGTTCTAGTTCTGTGAAGAATGTCATGGGTAATTTGATAAGGATCACATTAAAACTGTAGATTGCTTTGGGTAGTATGCCCATTTTGACAGTATGAATTCTTTCAATCCAAGAGCATGGGATAGCTTTCCATTTCTTTGAATCATCTTCAATTTCCTTTATCAATGTTTCATAGTTCTCAGAGAAGTCAATATTCTCAAAAACAGTTTTTCCTCCCCCATTTATAGAATGTACACATACTCCTTTTGAAAGTATTACAACCTATGGTAAATATGAAGGAAGAAATAAAAATCACCTTTAATCTCACTAACCAGAAATAACTACTAGTAAACATTTTGGTATGTTTCTAACCAGGTATGTTTCTATGCATAGATACAAAAGAAAAGCTTGATCTTATTGTGTTATTTGGTTTGTATCTTACTTTTTCTAATGTAATGTCATGTGTCTGCATTTCCAAGGCCATGCCATTAATAATTATTTGAGAAGTTAGCTACTAATGACTGTATATCATAGCCTAATAGATGACTATATCTTATTTTACATAAATGCCTCATAAGAGATAAAGTTTTAAGTTGCTTGCATTTTTCACTACTATAAATAATGTCGTGAAAGACAATCTTGTTTGTAAATTTATATTCACATCTGCATATTTCCTTAGGATACGTCCAGCCACGTCAGTGGTTGCCTTTTAAGCAGGCTTGAGATGGACTTAAGTGTGTTTATTTGAAAAGCCATTATGACAGTAATGTGAAAGGTGGGTTGGAAAAAGGTGATCTAGAAGCAAGCAGAGGAAGATGCTATTTGAGCAATTTAGGCCAAGTGTAAGGGCATAAACTAAGTTATTGGCAGCAAGGTCAGAGAAAAGAGGAAATGATAATGATTCTTAAAGAGTTTGATTGTTTTATGTTTATGTATTTGTTTGCATGACAGAGCTTTCTTCGAACCTGATGAAAACTACCAGCATCTTTTACATATGAATTCAGGGGTTTAGGGACCTCTAAGGTGGCTATTGTGGGTAGGGCTTAATGGTTAGTAGGGCTAGTGGGGCTTAATGGTTCTTTTCCGAAATAGGAAGTACTACGGCGGGGAAAAACAGGTTTGAAGGGTTGGCATGGGGAGGAGAAATTTATGAGCCCAGTATTAGATGGATCGGGTAAAACTGTCAGGGAGATAGTTTATAAATTGATATAATGGCTTAGGAGAGAGGTCAGAGCAGGATGTGAGGATGTGAGGATGTGGGAGCCATCCCCACAAAGGTGGTGGTATTGAGACCCTGGACACGAAAGTACCCTAGAGATGAGGGTGTTTATGTGAAGGGCACTTGGAGCATAACTAGGGAGACAACCTTCTCCTAAGTAGCAGACAAGGGGGAAACTAGAGAAGGAGCTAGAAGATAAGTACGAAGAAAACCAGAAGAGAATGGTGTTGAGAAAGCCAAGAGACACAAGAGTTTCAAGGAAAAAGTCATCAAACTGTCAAATGTTGCAGAGGTCAAGCAAGAAGAGGACTGGAGGGTGTCCACAGGAGCAACTTAAGTCACCTGGAAATGTGGAATGAACAGATTCAGAGGAATTGTGGGGCTGGAAGCCAGATTGTAGCTTGCAGTGAGGACTGAAGGGAGCTGCGGGAGTAGAACATTCATGGCTTTTTTCTAAGAGAGCTTGTTGTGAAGGGCTGGAGAGGGCCAGGTGCGAGCTAGAGTGAGATGGGGCAGCAGAAGGTTCACTTTTTCTTCTTGTTTATATTCAAGAAGCAAAGCTGGATTTCCAGATTGTCATATGACTTCGCTTACCTCTCCAACATTTGCTATTTGCCATGTTTAAAATCCTTTGATTGGTGATTGTTTTTTTGGACATGGTATACTCTGTCCAAGCTTCCAGCGAAAGCATTGCTGCCCAAACTCCTAGCGTCTTGCTTCAAGTTCTGTTTAAACAAGCCAAGACCTCCATGTTTGCTCTTAGTCTCATTGAATTTTAATTATACCCCCCTCTCAGTTTTTAAGCTTCAGCATACGAATATTTGGAGTTGCAGTTTTAAAATTACAGAATATAACTTGTGTCCTTGAAGTTTGACCTTTACCTGAAGAATTGGTTGAAAATGGTAAATGTTTAAATGTTGCAGGTTAGAGAATGTCTTGATTGTGTTGCCAAATGCTGAATGACAGATTTAATTCTAACAAGCACTAATTATAAAGGGAAAAAAAATCAAAAGGTGATGTCAGCCAGAATCAAAGTGAACCAGAACAAGAAATACTTTTATTGGTTACAGAACATCAACAATGTGTGATACAGCCTTATTCACTTACTTTACTAGCAATGAAAATACTGCAGGCTGTCTCTAGGGGGTTCAGACAGGCTTATTGAAGACATAATCATTTTGATAGGTGTTATTCGTTGGTAATATGATGCTTTGGAGCTGCAGAAAATTACTTATTTTTAGAGATATGCTAAATGTTCTTGGCTTTAAAAAAACAAAACAATATGGCAAAGAATTTATAACTTTTAAGAAGTGGATAGTCAATGCAATGTATCCACTGGTTTCTTGCTTAACAGTAAATTAGTCTATTTTTGAGTATTATTTCTCTCAGCACAATTGCTTAAAATGTTTTGACATCAAAAAAAGAGGTATCGGGGCTTCCCTGGTGGCGCAGTGGTTGAGAGTCTGCCTGCTGATGCAGGGGACACGGGTTTGTGCCCCAGTCTGGGAAGATCCCACATGCCGCGGAGCAGCTAGGCCCATGAGCCATGGCCGCTGAGCCTGCGCATCCGGAGCCTGTGCTCCGCAACGGGAGAGGCCACAACAGTGAGAGGCCCGCGTACCGCAAAAAAAAAAAAAAAAGGTATCACTTTTCTAGAGGTCATTGTGTTATAATAGAAAACAGTTATCTATTTAGGAGATTAAATAGAGGATATATACGTATACATCAATACATACATACACACACACATATATATAAATAGGTGTGTGTGTGTGAGTGTGTGTGTGTGTGTGTGTGTCTTTGCTTTATAAAGAACCTGGTTATCTTTTTCTTAAGGTGAGATTTATTTTTCTTGAAGATAAGATTTTACTCTGAAATTCTTGGTCCTGTCTTCTTTCTCTTTGTCTTCCAGTGAAATTCATTATTATATCTTTTAACTCTCTTTGGACCTCTCTTCCTCCCCATGCTGTCCAGAACCTGAGGCCGTTCCTTTAATCATTCTTTCACCATTCTAGCCGGTTCTCTTCTTGACTTCTCATTGAATCTAATTCAGTCTTCCCAGGCTCAACCTCATCATTTGACCTCTTTGCCACTGTACCTGGGCTGCTGAGCACTGTTAGCTGAAACCTGACAACAGTGCCAAGTATAGCCTCTGTAAATTCATGGTCTCCAGTCTGTTAGGGCCCCAAGACGGCCTCTGCAATCCCTGATTGTTCTACACTTTCACCGCTGTCTTCCTGTTTCCTCCCTGCCCCCTGTTCCCTCAGTCTCAGAAAATCATCTTGACTTCTGTTTAATTGAGACCACCAGGCAGGAACTCCTGAACATCCTCTTCTTTTACTAACGTTCCCTGTCTCACTACCTACAGATTTTCTCAACACAGATCACCTTCTAGTTATTTTCCTACTTTTTCTCCTTAACTTGGGCACCAGGCTGCTCAAAAGAGCAGTGCCTTTTGTTTCTCCTTCTACTCTCTGGCTTCCATCCCAAACTGCTAACTGTTAACACCTATGAGATAGTTTTCAACCTTCACTTTATTTGACCTTTAAGGCATTTTAACATTATTCAGTACTACCTCTAAGCATGTTCCTCAGTGTCCATAAAAGCTCCTCACTTTTGGAATTTCTCCCACCTTACTTTCTCACAAATTCAAAGTTGCCGTTTTTCCAAAATAGCAGGAAAAAATTTAAGCATTTAATGCTTTACAACATAATAATTGATATGAATGCTTATCATTCAGTATTAATTATACTTCTAAAAATTACATTATACTTTTATATATAGTGTATAAATATAACTCAGTATTAGTTATACTTTAAAAAGATAAGAAACATATATTAATTATTCCTTGGTTTCTTCTTTCCTAGTTAATGAAGGAGTTCCCTCTCCTGAGCATGTTCAACATCCATGAAAACCTTTTAGAAGCCCTTCTGGAACTACAAGCATATGCTGATGTTCAGGCAGTCTTAGCAAAGTATGATGGTAAGTCCTTGGGTACTCTTATCTACTTGAGTATTCCTCTCTTCTTGATGTATTTCAATGATTAGATCAGAAGGATCATTTTTATAGCACAGCACTTTGGTAACTATCCTCTTAGAGAATTTCCACCTGATTTCCATGGTCAGGAATCACTCAGAACCTCTGCAGGTAGCATGTACCTTGTTGGAACAGCACTGACTGTTTGAGCTCCTGCTGTGACCCCTCATCGGCTGACTGTGACCACTACCTGTTGGTTATGTTGATCCTTCAAAGCAATAGAACAGCTGGTAGCTCTTGCTACAAACCTTGTGACAGTTCAATAATATTTGAAGATAAGATCATGGCCCTTTCATCCCAGGTCTTCTCCTCATTAGCAGAATAACCCCCATTTCTTCATATGAGAGGCTTTGCGGTCCCTTTGCCATTCTGGTTACTCACCCATGAGCACAGAATAACATTTTGCCTCTTCTTAATAAACCAGAAAAATAAGCTGACATCTCCTAGATATTTGAAAAAATCTTCTGCTCATATTGCCATTGTCTGTGAATTTACTATTTGATTAATTGTACAAAAATTTTCTACATAATTACCTGCCATGACTTAGCTTCTGGAATCTCTGCAGAATTTCATACTATTCTGCCATATTTCATTAACTCTTTCCCGAAAATAAATATATTTGCTTATAAAATGGATATTAGGGAGTGATTACTTATGATCATTGTTTACTTTATAAAATATTTTTTCTTAAGCAAGCATCTTTAGTGCATTTAAAGAATTATTCAGGGGGACTTCCCTGGTGGCGCAGTGGTTAAGAATCCACCTGCCAATGCAGGGGACACAGGTTTGAGCCCTGGTCCGGGAAGATCCCACATGCCGCGGAGTCACTAAGCCCGTGCGCCACAACTACTGAGCCTGTGCTCTAAAGACTGTGAGCCACAACTACTGAAGCCCACGCGCCTAGAGCCCATGCTCCGCAACAAGAGAAGCCACGGCAGCGAGAAGTCTGCACACCGCAACAAAGAGTAGCCCCTGCTCGCCTCAACTAGAGAAAGCACGCGTGCAGCAATGAAGACCCAACACAGCCAAAAATAATAAATAAATACAATTAATTTATAAAAATAAAAAAATAATTATTCAGGTCAAAATATTCATCAAACATATAGGGCAAACTATACTATTTGAGTCTTATTTTTGACATACAGTTCTTCATAAGTAATCTCTGAAATAGGTTAGAGTTGTTACCCTCTGTAGTTGGAAGAACTGAGGCATCATGAGACTGTTTTTGTTTTGTTTTATTGTTAATTCTTGCTCACACTGATGGAAACTAAAAGCCGTCAGCCAGTGATGGCATCACTTGGCCTGTGCAAACATGAGCACCCTGTGTAACAAGATATATGCTACCTAGTATGGAACTGATTTTAGAAAGAGAGAAAAGTATTTGTGGCGCACTTTATAGTAAACAAAATAAAGACTGTTTGGCCTTCATGTCAGCTCACTTTTGTTCTCTGTTGATATGTGGAATCTCTGTTGGGATGACCTTGGGAGTCTAAGCCAGGAAACTACCTTAGAGGCAAAATGCTCATACATTACGGGCCTTTTAGGACCAGCAGAACCCAGCACATGGGTTCAAGTGGCCATGCACTTTTCCACGTGCCACCCCGTAGCCATCAGTGTCATAGCAAGGTTCCAGTGTTCTCATCCCCAGCGCCGACCTGCCCTCAGCCTGATACATCAAGGCTTAAGAAAAGATTTAACCAACAGAGCCTTTGGGATATCAGATCTACTAAGGCTCCTTTCATGAAGATCTTGGCTCATTACAGAAATCATCAGCTTTGTGTTACGAGACTGAGTGTAAAATAAAGAAATGAACTCATTTGGAGCTTTCTGTTGTCTCTCTCTATCCCATTGCACAGCCTCTGTTCCACAACAACCCAAAGCTGATTTATTAGATTCTGATAACATATGTTCACATTATTCGTTACAAGAGCTTGTCCCACCCTCCACTAAAACTTGGCTCTCACTTTGCAAAATTCCTTTGTTGCAAATGGACAAACTCACCATACCAAGGCCCTTGTGTTGAGCTTTGTTTATGTTTGTACCTGGCAACAGAGATGATGTTCTTATTCGTTATTCATGGAAAAAGAGCCTCATTAGTGGCAGGACACATACTGTTGCTGAGATGCCTCGTTAGGGGTTTTAAGTTCAGCAGTTGTCAATAGACTGCAGATGACCTAACCCCAGCTGAATTCTGGAGGGTGTTTTGGTACAGACTTGGCTTAGGCCAGTGTCATTTACAGTAGAAATATAATGAAGTGGCTGCTGAAGTTACTGTTGCTTGAAGAGTGAGCTGCAACCACACAAGACTATTAAAAACATGCCTCTTCTTCCTCACCTCGTACCATAAAGTGGGCTCTTTCAAGTTCATCCCTGCTGCTTTTTCTGGAGACCCAAAGGACCTTGACCCAGTTCTTGTCCCATTTTCTGCCCCTGTGTTAGAAAGTGGGTGCTTCAGAGGGCTTGGAGTACAGACAGCAATGGGGGTGCCCTGTTCTTCACCCTGGTTCAGATGTCATCATCCGAATCCATGAGATGCTGGAGACAGCCCTTTGAATCCCAGCCTCACCATCCCTCGCCATCGAGCCACACCCAAAGCAGCAGGATTATATGCTATCTTTGCAAATTGGAATGCTCTGGTTTGGTAGCTGTTTCTTGGATGTTTTATGGGTACAGCAATCCTTCTTTATTACATTTGCTAGGTAGCTGAATTTTTTTAAGTAGTATGTTGGGAAGTGACACAATGGTAGTGCTGCTTTTCTGACCTTTGCAAAAAGGATTTAGAAATACGGTAAAACATGGGGGAAAAAACACAACATCTTCTGAGGAAAGGAGGAAGGCAACCTGTATTCCCTTTGCCTCATTCTTATTCTCCACTTTTTTATTTGCTTTGACTTTTAAAAGTGCCATTTACAAAGTCCTTTTACAGTGAAGCCCTTTGGCAACCCTGGATTCTTAGTAGGATTACCAGTTAACTGATCACACCTCCTTGTAAACTGCAGTCTAATTTTGATTTTTTTCCCTTGACATAACTTCTGATCTTATATTATTCTAGCCATTAGTCTGAAATGCTGTCTTGCCAGCCTCAGGAGTTTTCATGCTCTTCTAGTTTCAATTTGTTAAACAACATTAGGGGTGGGCAGTTTTTATCCAGGTGGTTGGTGTTGGTTTTGGAGTGTCCTTCACACAATAACTAAAAAAACAGCAGCAGCAACAGCTAGCATTGAGTTCTTATTGATGTGTCAGGGTCAGACGTGATTCTAAGCTCTTTGTGGTTGGACTCATTTATTCTCACCACAAGCGTATGAGGTAGATGCGATTATTAGCCCCATTTTACAGCTGTGGTAATGGTACAGAGAAGAGTTAAGTCATTTGCTGAAGTGAAGAGCCTAAGATGTCAAGTAAAGCCATGGAGATGTTATGTTATGAGAGCAGAGATAAACTGAGAACAGTCTTGGTTCAATAAGATGTGAATTCTACGAGGAAAGGAAAGCCAGGATAAAAGCTGAGGTGGTCTGACCCCTGGCCCGTGCTCTTAACCATCATCATACTTCCACTGGTCTCTGCTGTTGGCAGTATTTTGTATTGTTTTTATTAACACTGTTCTTGTTGTTATTATCAGCTACAGTTTGTCGAGAACCTACCATGTGCCAAGCACATTGCACACATTACCTATAACTCTTACAGTGTCTTTGCAAGGAGGTAGTTATTCCATTTTAGCAGATGCAGAAACTGAGGCTTGTGAATTTAAGTAACTTTCAAGACCACATTCCTTGAAAACTGTAGAACTGAGATGCAAATTCGGGTTTAGCTGGCTTTAAAAGCCCATGTGTTTTTCATAAACGTAAGCTTTGCTGAAGTGACTTTCTCTCCCTCTCTCACTCCTCTTAACAAAGGCACGAATTAGGCGGGCTGGAGCCGTGGTGCAGAATTTCAGTAATGCCAAATTGTCTTTTAAGATTCTTTTAAAATTATTCCTTAAGAACTGGGCATATCTATATTTGCTTATCTTTCTGAAACCATCTTCAAAATACGGCTTTCCATCTTCAACGTGTACCTGATTTCTTTAGTCACAAAGGGGATTTGATGCATGGTGTTCATTTAATTTGAGATTTATCTTTTTTTTTTCAGTCATACATTAGCTATAAAGACAGAAATGTTTTTTAAGCTCATTAAGTCATGAGAACCTTCTTTTCAAAGCCATTGAGAAAGTTGTTACAAGCTTTGGATTGCCTTTCAAAGAAGTTTATAGGCCACCTAGGTTGAAAGCTTAAGCCTCAAAGATTAGGGTGGGAATGGGGAAAAGAATTCATGCGTTTCTTATTCATTATCATTTGCCCATTTCAATTTTAGAAGAATCTCACAGAGCAAGTGAATAGGAATGTGAGTGCTAATTTTGTGAGCATTTCCTTTGGGAGTGTCTAGTTCTGTCTCTAGTTAGTGATCCCTGAGGATGCCAAAGGCAGTCCTCTTGGTGGGGAAGAGAACTAGCCCTGGTGCCAGCCTGCTGAGATCAAGTCCCAGCACTGCCTTTCACTGGCTGAGTGAACTTCAGCACATCACTTAACCTTCTTATAAGCTTCCATTTCTTTCTCTGGAAATGGAATCGAGGCTTAGAAAGCCTAAGTAACTTGCCCAGGATCACACAGCTGGGAATTTGTTGTGAGGATTAAAGCAGTTAATCCATGGTAAATGTTTAGAACAGTGTGGGCCATACAGTAAGAATTCAGTAACTATTAACCCTTATAAAGAGCTAAGGTGACCACTCCTGAACTTCACCTCTGTTCTCAATCCATTTTGTTCAAATGGAAAACCATACATAAAATGTCAGTTAAAATGAGAGCATAAAAGCCCAGTCTTTTGCCCTCCCCAAAAGTGTTATGGCCTGTTATTAAGATTAATTTTAGATCTCATAGGACATATATGTAGATATTTGATAAGAATGGAAATGCTTAGTTTTATCTATAAACAACTCTAACATTTGGAAAGCTGAAAAATAAAAAATGCCGAACATTTTCACTCCTGATCAAAAGACAAATTGTTTCAGCCTTGGGGTTATTTGTACCAATAGAAATACAAATCCAAGCTCTTTTCGATATTTACTCCATTAGGTCATTTAGTGATTGCCCTAAATTTGGGGGCAGGAACTTCCCTGTGAGGGACAGCTGGTCTTTTTTATAGTCATGAATACTATATAAATGCAACAACTATATCAAGACCATTTTTACTGGTGCCATCAAGCCCATCCTAAATTAGCATTATTATCTACCATCTGGCAATGTGCAAAGGGTATACTTTCAAGAACAAGACATGTTTGTAACATTGGGGGAAATACTTTCATCTCAGTAGATTGGAAACAGAAATTCTAAAGAAAGCATGAGGGAATCACTCTATGTTGAGACTATTCAGAGAATAAGCTTTTTGCTAATCATTGGTTTGCAGAGTCAGCATGTAGTTATAAGTAAAAATTTTGTACACTTTGTTCATTGCCCAGGGCCTTATAACTAGTACAAGTTACTCAACTATCATCTCTGTTCCTCTGAAATGGTCACTGGATACCCTGTCTTTTGGTTAGGCTGTTTTCCATTTATGTTTATGGAATAAGAGGGATTTGAGATGCCAGAAGGACCAGTGAATAAAATCTCTATTGACAGGACTTCCCTGGTGGCGCAGTGGTTAAGACTCCACACTCCCAGTGCAGGGGGCCTGGGTTCGATCCCTGGTCAGGGAACTAGATCCCACATGCATGCCATAACTAAGCGTTCACATGCCACAACTAAGGAGCCCTCGAGCTGCAACTAAGACCTGGCACAACCAAATAAAATAAATAAATATTTTTTTAAAAATCTGTATTGAAGCAGTCAGCGTCAGGCTGTCCAGACCTCCAAAATAGTGCTTTTCAGTCAAGTGTATGTATAGATGTGAGTTCTGATGCCATAGGCACAGGCAGCTTCTGAGACACATCCACTACAGAAGGAGGCTGCATTCAAGAAAGAGGGTTTGAAGTGCCATCTGTCCCTAGTGACAGACTTGAAGCCTAGTCCAGCTCCCTTCCCTGGCCTGGCTCTCATGGAAAAGATCAAGGATACCCGGCAAATGCTGAAGAGAATCCTTGTGTAAAAGATAGGCAGATAATCCCATTGCTGCTTCAAAGAAGAAAATAATTATCAGCACTGACACCATGGGCTACGGCTTCAGGCTAGTAAGCACGAGTGACTGAGAAGTGATGGCCCTGTATAGCTTTGCAGTGGGTGCCCTGCTGACTTAGAAACTAAGAGGTAGATCTGTCAAGAGGACTAGGCCTTTGAGGTTACAAAGTGCATCTATATAGTATACATGCAATGAGCGGGAGTTCTGATAACAGATGCTATTTCAGTGAAGACTGTATGCGTGAAAACCTTCTACAATCTCTGATGATGGAAGACATTTTATGAATGCATACATCTGTAACTCACAGAGTTGGCACATGAACAAACCCTCTAAATTTATGCTGGCTTTAGTAATCCTTACTGCCCAGTTATCATAATTTACCAAGGTAACATCCCTCCTTAGCTGGCCATCACCATCACATAAACTGCCGTTTTTGGCTCCAGGGCACCAGCCACAGAAGGCCCTCCTGACACAGACCTTTTGGGGTAATCCAATTCAAAAGTTGCAAATAAGATCTGTTGTTTGGCTTTGTAGCATGATAGTTGAATCTGTGTTGCCTGCCTCTCCCCTTTCTCCAGATTACCAAGATCATGTAGTATTTCCCCATCCCAGGTGGCACATCATTTTGAGGTTCTAGTATATCAGTCCTTTTTATTTCTTCAGTGAAGTTTTCACCTTTGGTTGAAAGGGGACCTTAGATTGGCTTTTTGAAGGTGGGACAAAAAGACTTCATACTGTCTGGAACCAAAAAAAAAAAAAATCTAAGGACAGAATTTTACATACCTATTGTTTTCATTGCATCATATCATGAACAGGAGTAAACTGAGAAATTTTATTGAAGACAGTCACATGGAGGACAGCGTCACATAATGGTATAGTAATAAGACATTACAGTCCACAAACAGGAAGGAGAAGTGGGCTGCATTTTCATTAGTTTGTCTTTCAATTTTGTTTGTTTGGTTAGTCAGTTCGTGGCTCCAAAAGCATCTGTCAAGGCTACACAAACTTCAAGTATATCAATTTGCTGGGCAACCAAGAAAAGTGATGCTTGATACTATGTAATCTTAAATGGTTATAAGAGTAATTAGGTTAATTTTTTCAAATTAATTCAGCAAGGATCTATCAAACCTTTATGTTGAAAGTACTAACTTTTAGGTGCTTCCACATTCAGAGATGAATATGATTTACTCTGTGTCGCCAAGAAGCTTTCAGTCTATTGAAGAAAGATGGTAAAAACAAAAAACAACCCATGGTGAGTGGAGGTGGGATGAATCCGTGCTCAGTGAATCAGTTTGAAACATGCTGTGGGAAGTACAGAGAAAGAAACTCTTTGAGAGCAAGCCCTGTGTCCTCTTCTTCTTGGACACTTAGGTACTACAGTAGGTGTTCAGAGCATCGATGGTGAACAAACAACTTGTTAGATGGAGATGCACTATGACATAGTGTCCTTACTTGTGAGGTGCTTTGGGACTTACTTATCTGCTGGTTGCTACCCTTGAAAACATTCTTTTAGAAGTATAGATGTAAAATTGACCCTCAGTTGACTAATCTCATGCACAGGGAAAGTAATGATCCTTTTAAAATTAGGTCTTGATTGTTATTATTATTGCAGATGAACAAAAGGAAATTAGGCGAAAAGATTATCACTGGAAAAATTCTGTCCTATCTAAAGTTTTGCCCCATGGGTTTTCTGAGACACATCAAATTGACAGTTTTACTCATAATTACATAAATTTGTCCTAAGATTATTTCATTGAATTTCAGATTTGATCTTATGAGCCATTTATGACTTTTGAAAACTTAACAGTCATCCTCCCTGAGATGACTTTTTTTTTTTTTTTCAGCAGCATCATTCTCGTAAAGGGTCCTTGGGAGCCAGAAGATGTGTGGTTTGCCTTCCTTGTTTCTGGACAAAAATTCTACTTTTCTTCAACCTTGTTTCAGCTTTTACTCTTGCTTTCTTCCTGCCCCACTTTTTCGTTCCACTGCCTTTTCAAATAGACATCTAGATTTAGAGCACAGTCCAATGTCATGCCTTCTGCCAGAATGCTGTAAGCAAAGATAAAGGAAGTATACGTGTTGAGAAATAACAAGTTTATGACTCCCTCTTAAAGCACCCATCAACACTGATCACTTTTGGCTCCCAGAAGCTAAATTAGAAGTAAATGTTTGCATGTTGAAGGAAGGTAATATCAAGTGATTTGATATGTTAGTACATTAACTTAAGATTTTATTCAGCAAACACTGACCACCAACTATGTTTCAAACATTGCTTTGTGTGGTGGGTACAAAGTGATGAAGAAACACAGCTTTTACCCCTAAAGCACACCACGTAAGTAGGAGAGGGAAATAAGAGAATGGACAATCGCTGTAAAGTGTGAAGACTGATAGAGTTTAACCCAAGATGGAAGGGACACCTCATCCAGGGTAATGAGGGAAGCCACCCCCGTGGAGGTGGGATCTGTGCTGAGCCAGACAGCGCAGGTGCTGGAGGCAAAGAGAATATGTCCAGAGGTTCAGGGCAGGATTGACACAGCTTGTGAGGAGAACGCTGTTTCCCACAGAGCAGAGGGAAGACAGAGGCTGTAGCAAAGGGCTGAACTTGCACTGGGTGAGTTAAGCAGGGGCCAGGCCTCAAAAGAGCTTTGGGTCTAGTTTGGATTTTGTTCTGGAGACCATGGAGAGACTTGGAGGCAATGTCAGCAGAGGAGGGGCTTCAGCCTGCCCCCAGAGTGAAGGGAGTGGCACAGTGGGTTCACACTCTGCCCTTTTTTGACTTGAGGTGGTTGAGAAATGAACGCTGAGAAAGCCCTAAGATGTGAAGGAGTGGAATGCCACTGGAGAGGACTGGGGAGGTGATTTCAGACTCTGCGAAGAAACAGAATTCTATCCTTCAGGGAAACACATGCAGGGTTTTCCAACCAATAAGTATAAAAGAGTTTCTAGAATTTGGCTTTTCTTCTTTTCTTTTAAATTTATTTATTTATTTTTGCTGTGTTGGGTCTTCGTTTCTGTGTGAGGGCTTTCTCTAGTTGTGGCAAGTGGGGGCCACTCTTCATCGCGGTGTGCGGGCCTTTCACTATCGCGGCCTCTCTTGTTGCGGAGCACAGGCTCCAGACGCGCAGGCTCAGTAGCTGTGGCTCACGGGCCCAGTCGCTCCGCGGCATGTGGGACCTTCCCAGACCAGGGCTCGAACCTGTGTCCCCTGCATTAGCAGGCAGATTCGCAACCACTGCGCCACCAGGGAAGCCCTGGCTTGCCCTGGCTTTTCTTCTTTATACAACAAATGGGAATCCCAGTGCAGAAACTTTTTTTACTTCCTGGGTGATCAAAACTTTCTATTTTAAACTGTAACTACTTCGTTTCATTTGCTCTCTGGGGATCTCTTTCTTAACTATGTAGACCCAGTATAACCCTTAGATAATCTGTCTTTCGGGGGCATGTAACTAAGACGTTATCAAGAGCCTGCCAGGATTCATGTAGCCCACCAACACCCACCTACTTCTGCTGAGTCATAAAAACGACATGAGGAAGGAAAAAAAGTGGAATGTGGGGAACAGGTGGAAGGTCCACCTAGTCTTTAGAGGTTGTGAATTTGGAGCAGGCGATGGGAAGGCCTGCACCTGTCAATCTATGAGTCTCATTTGCTAAAAGCAAAACATCTGACAAAGTCTTGTCTTATACTCTAATTACAACCAAAGCAGACAAAGCCTGAGAGTAGTTAATACCTTGGATTTAATTCTTACCAAAAAGGAAACACCTTAAAGGAGAGCATGTTATCCTGTAGCTTATAATAGCAACAACGAGAAGTCACACCTTTTTTTTTAATTCAAAGGAAAGATAAATATAAACCCGTAAATGGAGATTCAATAAATACTTTGTGTGGACACTATGTGGCATAGGAGATACAGAGATTTTTAAAGTGGAAATTGGTTGAAGAAGGATGAGAGATTCTAAAAGATGGGACTATAGTTATTCCCACTGGGAAAAAAATGTAAAATTAAACACAAATGATTAAAGTTTATGAAAATATCAGAATGACAAATAGCTAAATAGGTATATACAAGTGAGGTAGAAATCTGTCAGCAGGTGTTCTGGGTGGCTAAAGTTCAGAGGAGGCAAAAGTCTCAAGACTAATTGTGAAGCCATTTTCCAAGGAAAATGATAAAGTATAAGAGAATGATGATAAGGAAAATAAAAGCAAGTACCACATTGGCAGTATGGGATGGTGACAAAGACATGCTATTGCAAGACCATCTCTGTCACTAATTAGTTAGGCAGCTCTTAAGTATATCATTTAGCTTCCCTGGGCCTGTATTTTTTATCTGTAAAATGAAAGATTTTTGAGGGCTGACTTTCACAGTCATGTGCTGTTGTCCAATTCTTTGATTTATCTTGTAGTACTACTATCTGGATAAGAAAGTAATGTGTTAATAAGTTAATAAAAATATACAACTATTCACTCCTATTTTCTATTTCCCCTCAATACTTTTGATTCTTTTTTTTTTAAAGAATTTCAACAAATAAATCAATCCCAGAAAAATTCTAGAGGAGAGAAATATGTGGTTTATGAACACTTAGGAAAGAGCTGATTGAAGATCTAGCATGGATTTACTGAGGAAGTTGTGTGACATAAAAACAGATGAGATAGTACATGTGAAAATATTTGTAGTCTATACAATAATATTTAAATGTTTCTTATTAAGGCCATTTTTCTTTATATTTCATATTAGAGAAATGCTATGGAAATATTTGTATCGTTATCTAAATAAAACGTTTGATAATTTTTTTAACATCTTTATTGGAGTATAATTGCTTTACAATGGTGTGTTAGTTTCTGCTTTATAACAAAGTGAATTTTGATAATTTTTTTTTTTTTTTTTTTGCGGTATGCGGGCCTCTCACTGTTGTGGCCTCTCCCGTTGCGGAGCACAGGCTCCGGACGCACAGGCTCAGCGGCCATGGCTCACGGGCCCAACCGCTCCGCGGCATGTGGGATCTTCCCGGACCGGGGCACGAACCTGTGTCCCCTGCATCGGCAGGCGGACTGTCAACCACTGCGCCACCAGGGAAGCCCCTGATAATGTTTTTAATGCTGTCTTTTTAGGTAACGTGGAGCAATGTGGTCATGATACCTATTACACCATTAATAAATAAATGGTATAATTTAATGGTATAATGTAATACCTATCATAACTATTAATAAATGGTTGCACATAGATCATTGCAGACTGTTGCAAATTTAGGGTGATCTCTAGAATACCATTTTTGGATTCTCTCCTTGGTATTGCCATGGTCAGTATGTTTTTAAATCAGACCTTGTCAACAGCATAGCACAGTTAAAAAGCATGTGTTCTGGGGGAAGCTCATATTTGTTCTAAGTGTGTGGTGTTGGCATATTTCTTAACTGTTCTATGCCTCACTTTCCCCATCTATAAAACAGGGCTAGCAGTAGGTCCTATCTCATAGGGTTGCTCTGAGGATTAATGTGTGTAAGTGATTAACACCAGGGCCTGGCACTTAATAAGCCCTTGATAAATGTTAGCAGTAATTTTGATGATGATAATAATCATATGGGGAGGAAGGTGTACTTACGAGGTATATGGAACAAAGCTGTGAGTGGTAGGTTGAGTTACAACAATGACTGGTAGCCTGGACTAATATGCTGAAACCATTAATATTTAATGGTTTCGATTTTATTTTTTTATAAATGTATTTATTTTATTTTTGACTGCATTGGGTCTTTGTTGCTGCACGTGGTGCGGGCTTTCTGTAGTTGCAGCGTGCAGTGGCTTCTTTTGTTGTGGAGCACGGACTCTAGGCACACGGGCTTCAGTAGTCGTGGCACGTGGGCTCAGTAGTTGTGGCTTGCAGGCTCTAGAGCGCAGGCTCAGTAGTTGTGGTGCACAGGCTTAGTTGTTCCGCAGCATGTGGGACCTTCCCGGACCAGGGATCATGTCCCCTGCATTGGGAGGTGGATTCTTAACCACTGTGCCCCAAGGGAAGTCCTAGATTTTATTTTAAGATTTAAAATTTAATGGAGTCAAATGTGAAATCCTGCTCATAGGTTCAAAAATTCTCATGGCTGAAGTAAAAGAGAAAAGACCTGGCTTTGGCTGAAATTGGTTTGAATAGAATCAGAGGGGGTTGTTGACCACACGACCATAGGAACAAACTGCTCCAGGTGCTCAGCTTCAGGGCCAGCCCAGCTAGTACTCAGAGAATGCTCGTGGCCAGGGCTACTCAGACTGCACGTTTCCCCTGAGCTCTGTACTGTCGGATTTCAGGGATTCAGATGATTATTTCCACTTCTAATTCTCATATTTTGAAATCACCCATGGCTCCGTAACAAAAATAAGTGAGAAGTTCTGAAGACTGTGTCAGTTGAGGGGCTGGAAGTATTTATTCTGGAAAAGATTAGGTTTAGAGGAGATAATTTAACCATCTTAGTATTTGAAAGGCCAACCTGAAACATAATTGGATTCTGTTTATTAAACTAGGAAGTAATTTTTAGATAAGGATGCATAGAGAGAATGGAGGGGCCAGAATGACGAAAGGCAAGTAAGAGAAGGCAGCTTCAGGTGACACAGGATTGTAGGTTTGGCTTTTTTTTTTTTCATCTTTTTTATTGTGGTATAAATTACATATTGTAACATGCACAAATCTTAAATGTAGAGCTGGATGTTTTCACCTATGTATATACCTCTGTGATCACTGCCCAGAATCATAGAACTTTCCATCATCTCAGAAAATTGCCCCTCTAACCCAGAAGTCACCCTTTTTCTGACCTCTCTCATCATATAATAGCTTTGCAAACTTCATACAACCACTTTGGAGCACTGTCTACCAGTTTAAACATTCATCTACCTTCCGACTCAATTCCATTTCCAGTTACATATCCAAGAAAAAATGAGGGGGTTTTTTTAACCAAAAAGTACACAAGAATAGTCACAACAGCTTTCTTCATAGTAGTCCAAAACTGGAGAACAATCCAAATAGCCATTAGCAAGAGAATAAACATATTGTATATCCACACAATGAAATACTACTCGGCAATAAAAAGGAGCAAAGTACTGATACATGCTACAACATGGATGAACCTCAGAAGCATCATTTGGAGAGAGAGAAGCCAGACACAAAAGTACACATGCTATGATTCCAGTTGTATGAAATTCAAGATTGTAGATTTTAAGGAAAGACTTTCACAGCAATTTGATTTTGTACGCCTAAGATGCTTGGAGAAAGTCCTTCTTTCATAAAAGGATCTGTATGAAACACAAGATGGAAAGAAATGGAAGGAAAATTAACGCCAACAGTTCAGCTTTGCCGAAGTGAGAAACATTCAGCATTCCTTGTTTCTACAATGAGTGTGTGATGTCTCATTTACTTTCATTTCCTCCTTGGATTCTAATTCTTAAGGGGACTTTCTGGCGATAATGGTAGCTACACACCACTTTCAAAAGACAGAAAAGCACTGCACAGTTAGAGTCTGCTCATACAAAATTGGACTTAGAATGATTTTGAGTTTCTTCCTCAAAATAAAATTTCTGAATAAATTACAAGCAATATTGGAAAACAGCTTATTTGTTGTTATTTCCTGCTTAAAACCTCTGATACTACCGTTTTCATCAGTACTGTTAGTCACCCTGTTCCCCTTACCATTCTACCCATTTCCCTGGTGGCAACAGCATAAAATCAAAGTAGGCAGACAAGTCTATGGAGGTAGAGAACAGATTAGTGGTCACTGGGGACAGGTATTGGTGGGGAGGGTACAAATAAAGGGGTAGCGTGAGAAAGTTCCTTTGGAAAAGTTGTGTATTTTGATGGTAGTTACATGAATCTAGCCTTGGGATAAAATTGCATAGAACCACACACACAGGAATGCATGTAAAAAATGGTGAAAACTGAATAAGGTCTGTAATTGACTTAATAGTACTGTACCAACATCAATTTCTTAGGTTTTTTATGTTATAATGCAGTTATGTGAGTTGTCACCATTTGAGGGAAGCTGAAGGAAGCTTCACAGAACTCTGTGTACTATATTCACAACTTCCTATGACCCCATAATCATTTCAAAATAATAAGTTTCATAATTATAATAGGCAACAACAACCAAGTCTCAGTCTTTTTTTTTTCCCTAAAGAAATGAAAAAGGCTCATGGGGCAAGCAGTCCATAATAATTAGCTTTCTCCTAAAGGTAATGTATATGGTTTTTTCTTAAAAATGAGCCAAAACATGCAGGTCCTGCCTCTGATTTAGATATTAGGCATTTATTAGATTAAAACACGGTTAACAATTGCACACCATAGAAGGAATACACTAACTTTCATGAAGGTATATAAATAATTTTCTACATCTGCAGGCTAACAGCACTTCGTGTAAGTTCTGCCTTCGTCTGTTTATGCTGTCTGTGTCTGGCTCCACCAGTGTATCATATTTGCCCATGAACTTGCTGCAGACAATTTGTAGAAAGAATTCTTCCACTTAGCATCATTGTTATCTTTTAAAAATTCACTTATTATGTGTACATTGCAGGAAGCTTTGGAAATGCAGGTAAACATAGAAAAAAATTGTCTATAATCCCAGCACCCAGAAATAAAAACTGTTGTTATTTGGTATATATAGTTCCAGCCTTTTTATCTCTGTGCATAAAAATGCTTTTTAAAAAATATGTGAAATCATAATTTTTGTAAATTTGTTTTACTTATTGATGTGTACACAACAATGCAACATTTCCCCAGGTCATTAAATACTTTCCACCACATGATTTTTTTTTTCCCCCTTTTTTTGCGGTATGCTGGCCTCTCACTGTTGTGGCCTCTCCCGTTGCGGAGCACAGGCTCCGGATGCGCAGGCTCAGCGGCCATGGCTCACGGGCCTAGCCGCTCCGTGGCATGTGGGATCTTCCCGGACCGGGGCACGAACCCGTGTCCCCTGCATCAGCAGGCGGACTCCCAACCACTGCGCCACCAGGGAAGCCCTCCACCACATGGTTTAACGACTGCATCAAACTGCACCCTGTGGATGTGCAGCACCTTAGCCATTCTCCTATGATTGACATTTGGGCCGTTTCCAGTTTTCTACCATTAGAAACAATGTCGTGATCAACATCCTTAAAGCTGAATCTTCATGCACAGTTGTGACAATTTCCCCTAGGATGAAGTCTCAGAAGTAGAATTGCTGGGTAGGCAAAATGTTAAAGCATTTGATTTATATTGCCACATTTAAAAAAAAAAGTGTTGTACACAAAAACCTTATTTGAACAAGATGCTTTACCTGAAGGGTAATTTAGGTTCAGTTTCTTTATAATGATTCATCCCTCCTTACAGACAAATTGCCATTACCAAATAGATGTATTGCTTTGAAAGAATTAAAAGAAAAATATTGAAAATATATAAATAAGTTATGCAAGAATTGTTTGCTTTTTTTGTTTTTTTGGCTGTTTTTAATTTTTGTTTAATAGTGAGAGCAAAATAATATACTAAAGAGATAACAAGTGGAATGAACTTGCCACTAGTGGGGAATGGGGTATTTATATTTCTTCCTTTTCCCATTTGATACTGATTAAAATATTTTTTTCTTTATTTTTTTAAGCATTATGACTGTGCACATATACCAGTATCTTTACATACAATGAAGGAGTAAGGGTAAAATTTTTTTAAATGGGGAAAATGTACCATAGTAGTTGTAACGTTGCAGAGTTGTGAATGTCCTGTCTATGGGTGTGAGGGGGTTAAAGATCACGTTTGATTAGGCATCTCTAATATTCTGCTGGAACACATCAATTGTATCTCTTTCTGCATTTCCAGCTAGGTGAATGTGTTCATTTGCTTGATTAGGTAACCTTCAAAACAACATGATCGTTCTCATTGAGAAGCTAAATCCTTAACAACAGGTTTTCTTTAGTTTATCAAGTGAGGTTCCATCTGTGCTGCCACCCTCGAATAATTTTGACCATTATTTTCAGTTTCAACTCCTTTCTAGGACTAATCCTTTGTTCCCACTTCATAGAAAGGTGCTAGATGGTCACAGAAGGAACACAGATCACACCAGGAAGGGTGGAAGCAGGGCTTGGATAATTTTTAAATGAAAGGTCTGAAGTTTAAAAAAAGGTCTGAACTTTTAAGTAGAATGTGTATTATCTGCAATTTTTTTTTATTATCTTCCAGTAACAATCAATAAGTGGACCCTAGCAAACAAGATAATTGATTCCTGGATTGATTTCACATACTGGGAAGTGGTTAAATGTTTATATGTTGGAGAAGCAGCAAGACAAATCCATGAGTGTGACATTTTTTTTCCTTCTTAGTCATAAGCACACCATTTTACAGTATGCATATGGTGCTGAAATTTTGTTTGAATATAATTTATGAGATCAGGGTTACAAAGACCTCCCTCCCTTTCAATTCTGTGTTGGTATTTTCTCTGATTATTTGTATTTTATCAATGTCATTGAAATTTCCCTCAAAGAGAAATTCCTCATGTTGGAATTGGTGGTAAATACTCATTATTGAATGAAAGATTGTTTTTCTTTTATGAAATTATTTTCTTCTGCTGTTGTCTTTTGTCTAGTTATGGACTTTCCTTTTCATCCCTACCGTAATGTAATTCTTCTAAAGTTGAAAACAGCCAGAAAGAAACTTGGAGGGTGTTCCAGGTGTTAAGAGTTCTTCTAACCTCGGGTGAACTTTGTAGCACCTGGGAATGGCATATTTTTACCTAGTCTTAGTGTTAAAGAAAGACAGTTCTGGTGCGAAATAGGATCATTATTTAAAAACAAGTCCTACCCCCTGCCCCCAGAGGGACTACCCTCTTTGCATTTATCTCCTCTTAGTTGTACTCTGTGCTTTTATTTGCCTGTAAACTCTATCTGAATCTGGTACCCGTTCCCACCCCTCCATCTGAAATTTTCTATACAAACTGAAAGGAACTGTTTTTCTGGGCAACAAATTAGGCTTCATATGAAAGGGGTTTTATCATGGGTTTGAATGAACAAAAATTGTATAGTTTTATAAAGATTTCATGTATATCCTCATAAAGATTTCTCTTTCCAATTTTAACAAAAAAACTGAATATAAATTTCATGAAATCTGGTTTAAATCTGACCACTAAAGAATAATTTTTAAATAAATTTATTTATCACTAAAAAACCTTATATTAAAAAAAATCCAGGTAATATTTTTTCACTTTAATATTTCATATGCCTCTTGAGAAATTTTATAAGTTAACAAAGAAGTCCTATTTGCCTTTCTTGATATCAAGACTATTCATGTAATATTTAGATTTATGTATTTATAACTATTCTCTGCTTAAATAAACTCAACATATGAAAAATCCTTATTTTAAATAAAAGATGATTGCTGAACAGTGTGGTAGATTTGAAATTTGAATTATTCACAAAAGTATGAATTACCCTTAGTTTCATGTACCACTTGGATACATAAGGAACAGTTAAAATATTCTTAATTTATGCTCTTTAGGCTTACATGATTAAAATGCTAGTGTATTAAAAAATCATTGCTCTTTGTTTGTACAGACTTATAACAGTTCCTACTTTTTTTCTCTCTAACAGATATAAGCTTACCAAAGTCGGCAACAATATGCTACACAGCGGCCTTGCTCAAAGCAAGAGCTGTCTCTGACAAGTAAGTGGATAGTAGCCTGTGCAGTACAGATGCTGGTCTGGACCGAAGGAGATGTGTTGTCTCTGAGGGCTTTCTCTGCAAGTTTTTCTTAGTCTATGAGACCCCTGCTTATGAGCATGCATTTTCCAAAACCTGCATTTTCTTTTCTTTCACTACTAGAAGGAGGGAATGTATATCGCCAGGTATTGTAATGGTGTGTGGGTTCCTAAAGAGGGATTTATATGAAACTCCATGCCTCTGAGGTGACTTTTATTTTTATTTTTTTTTTGCCAGACAGTAGATACCAAAAGGCCTGCTTGGGACTTACACAAAATACCTTCTTTGATTCATTTTTTTGCATATTCCTCTTCCTCCAGCAGTCCAGGTCGGGGTAGTAGTCATAACAAACATATTAATATGGCAAAAGGGGATGGTCATCTCCCTTTCCTTAATCTCATCAATTCCAAACTAACTCCCCACCCAGGATCCGTTTACCTTGAGTCACCATCACAGTGGGACATTTGCCCGTTTTGTTCAGGCAGGTGACTATGGTATAGAGAATTTCCATAAACACCCAAGATGACTGGCAGGTGAAAGAAAACAGATGGCTTAACTGGTTTTGAGTTCATAAACGCTTACACTTCCCGATACACTCCCTCGGTAGCACTGAAAAGCAGATAACAGGAAAAGAAAACAGCCTCTGCTGTGTCAGACAGGTTTGCTGTTAAGTGTGTGTGCACTTCAAGACCGAAGTAATTTTCTTTCATTCTTTTTTATCCTGTAGATCGCCAGTACCTACTGCAACATCTTTTCTCCCTACACAGCGACTCCAGCTTGGGAGGGCAGGGCCAGGGTTGTCACAGCTTCCCCTGTGGTGTCTGCCTGCCAAGCACAGCTCTGGAGTTAGCCCTGGGTGTGAGGTGAGAAAGAGATTGCATGGTCTGGTTTTTTTCATTCACTTGGGCAGGTGTCTCGCCCGCAGTTTGGGCATGCACACTCCCCCTGCCGGAACAGCCCCAAGCAGGCTCGCCTGCTGCTGAAGCTGCAAGACTTAACCCTCCATCGCAGCACTGACATTGGGTTGGGAGCCTCCTTTAAAATTCTCCCCAGTTCTGTTTTTAACCAAGTGCGCTCTTCTGTAACCTAGTTTTCTCTTTTTCCTACACTGTCTGCCCTTGTCAGTCCTACCCCCTCCCCTGACCTAAGCAGGTACCTCCTAGAAAACTTAGATTAGCTATTTAGACAGAGAGACTTCACAGCTGAATTTAATTCCTGCCGCGATTAGATGCAAGCACGCTTTCTGCTTCTGCTGGGGTTTTTGTTGGCCTCTGTCTGAGGGGTCACTCAGAGGTTCTGTGTAGTGGAGGTTTGCAGAGCTCATGCCTTTGCCTCGCTGTGGTTTTCTGGGCCCTTGATGTGTAGATGCCTTTCCAGGGTAATGCCCAAGCAGTGGTCCCAACTGGATGGTGTTTGTCTTTCTGCTTTTCAGATTCTCTCCCGAGGCTGCATCTCGGCGGGGGCTGAGCACAGCAGAGATGAATGCAGTAGAGGCCATTCATAGAGCTGTGGAATTCAATCCTCATGTGCCAAAAGTGAGTCTGTGGAATCCCCATAGGAACTCGTTATGATAGCAGAGTGTTCAGTGACCACAATGTCATGTCTAGAATGCACCGGTTATAAAAACATGAATTGCAATCAATGAATGCTGAGGCCCTGTAGAGCCTTTGCTTATTAGCCTTGTTTTTAAGTAAAAGCTACATTTAAGAGGCTTTGGGGCCCATTTTCGGGCTTCATACAGTAAGGGTAAATTGATAGACCTAGCTTAGGCAGGCCAGGTCAGGAAGCCTGAAAGTGACAACATATGGAGATCCCAAGGGTGTTGATGCATTTGATAGGAATTGCACCCCAGTTATAGTCTTACTTAGAACCAACTCGAGAAATGAACCTTGTTGTGAATAAAAGTGGTAAAAAATACTAATACGACATTCTGTATCTCCATAAGTAAATGATAGTTAATCAGTATTGGCCAGCAAATAATGAGGAAAACCTCAAAGTATGAAGAAGTAGTTTTCTTTTGACTTGTGAGTGCCATTTTAATAGGTATATATATAGTAGGAAATATTTGTCTTGTTAACCACATGACTGACCTATTTATAAATATGCAATATTTCCCATATATTTTTTTAAGAATTTGATTTTAAGGGAGTCAAATCATGGCAGAGGATATTTCTGTAATCTTTTATTCAGAAGAGGAGTGTGTGTTCATGACTTAGCTGTATTTGAGTACCTACTACATGATAGGCACATTGCTGAGGGCCATTTTCAGTTCCTTGATATTATAAAGCACACTTTGACCTCTGGGAAACCCCCTGCAGTTCACATCAGGTACTACAAGACAGTTTTCTTGGGAAAATGTCTGATGAAGACTTTCACTGGTGAAAAATGACAAAGGAAGGCTGTTTTCTTATTTTGTTGCAGTACTGTAGCAAAAGGGTGGGGTTGGGTGCGTGTATGTGTGCCTGTGTGATGATTTATGGAGTTGCCTACTTTAATTTGTTGATATCCAGAGTGACAAAGATAAGTGATCTAATATCATTCCTGAGGTTTTACTCAGGTCGCGGTCATCTTTTCACAAAACAGGAAATTGAAGAGTGGTGCACAGTGCCATATTTGCAGAAGGATGTATTTATCCACTCTAGTTTCAGTGGATAGTGACCAACATAGTATTTGTAGACTTAGGTATTGTATATAGGGTGGTATAAAATATATCTATTTAATATTTTTTCAGCTAAGTTAAAAAATGTTTATTCAAATTTGATTAAAATGTAAAACTAATCATGAAAATATTGTCCTGAATTACAGTAAACTTAGGTCATCAATTAATATTTATTGAATACCATTCTCTAACTACAGAGCTATTTTATGAGCTCTGTAGCTCATAAAATAGCCTTAAAATAAATAAGGCTCTTTTAAAAGTAGTATTGGGCAATAGAGTCCTAGATTCTGAGACAAACACTTGGGTTCCAAATCTGGCTCTGTCATTTATTAGCCATGGGATCTTGGGTTTAGCATCTCTGAACTCAAAAGTTTTCCCTCATCTTCCAAATGAAGATAAAAATATACGCCTCACCTATCTTCTGTGATAAAGATCAAGTGAGATAATATGTTCGAAGTTCTTTGAAAATACTTAGTACTATATGTTTGTAAATTATTAAAATTATTAATATTTGGCTTGTTGGCAGCTCCTCAAGTATGGGACCTGAATCTTAATTTTTCCAGTTATACCAACCTGAGCCTTGTAATCCTGGGACACAAGATAGAAAACTGGAACAATACTTGTTGGTTAGGTATTTTAATTGAAGCTGTCGTTTAATTCTAGATAATGGTCTTAAATGGTTGAGCCTGCAGAAGAGTAGTAAAAGCCCTAAGAAATAGCTTAAAGCTGCCATGGAAGAATTTAACCTCGGTCAACTGCATTCTACTTGCAAAATAGAAGTCTTCTAAAAGTGGAACTAATTTGAAAAAGTTGAAATAATTTGATTTCACTTTACCTTCTAATCATTAAACTGAGAGAAGATAGGGCATGTAAGTAAACTGATTCTCCATCACTTTGCTTTGTTGGTGATTGTGCTGAGGGGGAAGCTTGTTTCCAGATCCTCCTCATTATTGACATTTCTGTGGGGAAAAGGCCCTGTGAGCCACTGACCTCATATGTTCAGAATTAATCACAAGCCTCTGGTACTCGTGTACCATATGCAGGCTGCTATAAACATCTTTTGTACGTGTTCTGTTTGTTGGACTGCTTGCTAATACTTTAGTAGACATGCACACACACGTGCATATGTGCACACATCCACACGACCACGAATGCACATACACGTGCACGTGCATGTATGTGTGTGTGTATATATATGTATATGGCTTTTCAGGCAGAGAATAGCCTTAATTCTAATGAAACATCAGTGGAGGATATAAACACATAGATTCTTGTTGTAAGAAGGGATCTTAAATGTCATGTAGGACACCTTCCCATTTTAAGCTTAAATCTCTCCTCATAATGATACTATGATAATTATGTTTATTTTTGGTTTCTATTAATGTTTACTATGTGGCAAGCACAGTGCTAACTGAACTACATATGCCATCTCATTTATTTTTCATAACAACATTGTGAGGTGTGTCATATTATTATCCCTGCTACATAGATGAGGGCACTGCAGGTTTGGAGAGGTTAAGTAATCCGCTCTTGGTCACACAGGAAGTAAATGACAGAGCCTGAACTGATTCTGGGTTATCCAGCTCTTAAACATCTCCCTCCACCGACCCCCAGATCCCACCAGGTGGCAGACCAGCCTAGGCTTGAACCCTCAAATGATGGTGGCCACATCCCTTCCCAAGGCACTCAATTCCCTGTAGACAATTCAGATTTCTTCAGGATATTATCATGTCTTAAACACTGCCACAGCTTCTTTCTCTCTTTCACAGGAAGTTGTCAGTGGCCCACCACAGGAATTTTCAGTATATACACGCTGTTTTACCCAATTATAGTCTGCTTGGAAGGAGAAAAAAATACCAAATATGATAACTGTGAACTGCCTTCCATAAATTTCCATCTTAGTTCCAACTGGTATCCCAGTAAGCATAGTTAATATTTCAACATCCAGTGATAAATATTAGTTATTTACCCCAGGAGGGTTATTCTTAGGAACTCTTTACCTGCAAACATGAGGAGTAGGGAGTATAGCTCCTAACCACATCGCAGGACTGGGAAATAAATAACAGTAGTAAAAAGCCATGGATCTCTGTTCTGAAGCAAAGCCTCTGAAGCCGTTAGATTCTAAACATGAGGATTTCTGAAGCTTTAGATTGCAGCAGATTATAAGGAGGAAGCAGCCCATAGGCTCATACTACAAATCGAATTGTGTTACTCCCCTCCCAAGGAAGTGCAGCAGTGTCCCCAACCCTATGGAAGGTACCAACTCCTTGGATAGTTCTTCAGGACCCCTCATCATCTAACCCAACTTGTTTTTCATTTTTTTCTAGATCCTTCCAACAGTCCTCTTACTGTTCCAGAAACATTCTTCTCCTCTTCCCTCTTTGCTTCTTCGGAGGCAGTCCTCCTCATCCTTCACCCCCACCATTACAAGTCACCACCAGGAAGCCTGTACTCTCCTTGTCCCAGAGTCAGTCTTCCCCCTCTGGTCTCTCACTACAGTGCATTGATTATGTGCTTACTGTTCACCTCTTTTTGAGAATGACTAGGGGTATTAGGATCTTAATCATGCTGGTGATTTTCAAGAACTGGGTACACAGTTGAAGTAGACAAATCTTTAAACCATTAGAGGACTTTCCCATTTAATGTGATTAAAATAGGAGTTTTGAGTTTAAAGAGAGTTTCTCCATTTTTTTAAAGAAAATGTCACTCATGTAATGCTGGACAAATGAAGGGTAAGTTCAGCTCTGTTCTATATCTTTATGTATTGTTATGTTGTATTGCTATATACTGTTTAATGGATTTTTAGCTTCAGTTTTTTTCTTCCACTTTCCCGGAAAATGTGCTTCCTCACCCGCCCTGCTCTTACTCAGCTGGACAAGGTTTATGTGGGAGGGACACATTTCTATCAGTGATCCATTACTTTACACAGACCTAAGTTAATTAGTGCTTATGTGCTCTTAGTATGCTACATCTCCACCGCAAGACTCTCCCTGTAAAGAGACACATTTTTGGTTTGCAGGATGTTACATTCACTCCTTCAGGGTGCTAAAGATAAATTTCATTTTGGCAAATTTCCAAAAAAAGACTAAATTATTGGTTTGTTACAAGCAGTATTAGATATGGTTTTTCCCTCTGTAGTGGTATTATAATAATAATTTTTATATTTGAGAAAAGAATAAAGTCATTCATAATCCCATCATATCTAGTCATATTTAAGACTATTTTTTCTAGCCTTTTTTCTATGCATTTTTCATACTTAGGAATCCTAATCACATAGCATATTCATATTTTAAAAAATTAACATGGGACGCTTCAGTTGGACTTTATGGTTGGGAATTGGGGGTAAATTTATTCCTTCTGGGGGAGGATCATCAGATTTTCAGAGTTCTTTGACCTTAAAATGGTTATCCTCTAACTTAACAGTAAAATGCAAGTCTTTTAGCCATGTGCCTTCAAACATTTAAAAATATTCTCTGGATGATTTACTTCCTTTTTTTGTTATAAAAAGCACATAACATAAAATCTGTGCTCTTAACAAAATTTTAAGTATACAGCACGGCGTTGTTAACTGTAAGCCCATCGTTGTACACCAGATCTCTAGAACCTTTTCATCTTCGTGACAGACACTTTATTCCAGTCGAACAGCAACTGTGCATTTCTCCCTCCTCCCAGGCCCTGGTAGCCACCATTCTACTTTCTGCTTCTATGCATTTTACTCCTTTCACTACCTCATATAGGTGGAATCATGCAGTATTTGTCCTTCTGTTACTGGCTTATTTCACTTAGCCTGATGTCCTCCAAGTTCATCCATATTGTAGCATAAGGCAGGATTTCTTTCTTTTTTAAGACTAAATAATATTCCATTGTGTGTGTGTGTGTGTGTGCATATATATATATATATATCACATTTTCTTTATTCGTGCATTTGCTGATGGAAATTTAGGTTGTTTCCACTTCTCAGCCATTGTGAATAATGCTGCAGTGAACATGGGAGTGTAAATATCTCTTCAGGATTCTGTTTTCAGTTCTTTAAGATGAATCCCCAGAAGTGTGATTTCTGGATCATGTTTTTAATTTTTTGAGGGCTCTTCGTATCGGCTGCACCATTTTACATTCCCCCAACAGTGCACAGAAGTTCTAGTTTCTCCACTTCCTTGCTAACACTTGTCATATTCTATTTTTTTGATAGTGGCCATCCTAACATGTGTGAGGTGATATCTTATTGTGCTTTTGATTTACATTTCCCTGATGATCTGTGATGTTACCTTTTCATGTACCTGTTGATCATTGTATGTCTTCTTTGGAGAAATGGCATTTCAAGTCCTTTGCTCACTCTTAAATCAGGTTATTTTTAAACACTGAGTTGGAAGAGTTCCTTATTTATTTGGGTATTAACTCCTTTTCAGCTATGGTTTACAGGTATTTTCTCCCATTTCATAGGTTGCCTTTTCACTCTGTTGATTGTTTCCTTCGCTGTGCAGAAGCTTTTTATTTCGATGTAGTCCCACTTGTCTACTTTTGCTTTTGTTGCCAGTGCTTTTGGTATCATATCCAAGCAATCATTGCCAAGACCAGTGTTGGGAATTTTTTTCCCCTATGTTTAACTCTTAATGCATTTTGAGTTGATTTTTGCCTGTGGGGTAAGATATGGGTCCAGTTTTATTCTTTTGTGTGGATACCCAGTTTTTCCAGCAACATTTGTTGAAGAGAGTGATTTGGTTCTTGCATCCTCTAATTGTAGACATCAGGTTGCGGTCAACTCCAATAGTGAACCTCTTTGGGCATAAAGATTTTTTGGTCTTTAAGATTATTTTCTTAGGATAAATTTACAGAATGAGAATGACTGAGTAACATGTAGAAGCACTTCAGGGTTCTTGATATTTATTGCCAAGTTGCTTACCAAAAAAATTGTAGCAGTTTACACTCCCATCAGCTGGTGACTCCTACTTTTCCATTTCATCACACCTTCGCCAGCATTTAGCAGTTTGTCTAAAAACAAAAACGAAACAGAGAGAGTGAGAGAAGGAAAAAAAAATTATGATTTTATTAAGTACAGATGGAATTCTCTCCTTTTACTTTGCATTCCTTTGCCACTACTAGTAATGTGGAACATTTTCAGCCATGTGCGTGTCCGAATTGTCAGGCCAAGTATGTAGAGTTGCTATTATTACTGAGAAAGCATTAATTACAATGATGGTGCAAAGGGTACCAACATAAAGGTAGGCAGACCTATCAAGTATTATTGAAAGAGTTCAAAAGTGTTCAAAACAAGGACACCCACTTCCTGTCCATGGGACCAGAGGGAAGTATGAGTTAATTAGCTCCCTGCCTGTTTCCATTTTGACAAAATGGGGATAAGAGTGAAGTCTTCATAAGGTTGTTGAAAAGTAAGTGGAATTACACTGTGTAACTCGTTCAGTGCATAGTAGGTGCGTGATACGTGCTGGCCCTTTCATCGCCGCTTCCCTTGTACCTTCAGCTCTATTTCTGCACTTGCATGCTGGGTGGAAGTAGAGGCTGCCTAGAAACATGCATTCATGGTACTCCTTGGACCACCCTAGTCTGAAGAAGGATAACCATAGAGTGTAACAGTGGCGCTACAGTGCCCCGACCTGGAGTACCCACAGGTTCTCCTCAGGCCTCCAGATTTGAGAGGAGGCTCTAGCACGTTCTGGCTGCATCTGTTGTCTTCAGGGATTTCCAGTTTGTAACTGCTGGCTAAGTCCTTTGCTGATTAAGAGGTACCCATTTCTGACCTCTGCCTTGTATTCTTGTTCTAGCATAGCCATTCCTGCTTCCGCCACCAAAAAAAAAAAAAAAAAAAAAAAAACCCAAACAAAACAGGAACGACAAACTAATTAATAATGATTTATTATTTTTAAAGCAATAAACAGTTTTTCCCTCCTAACGCAATCTTATGTGAAACCTGAATGAACAAAGTAATTAAGAGTAGAACCACTGTGATGAAACTGGAATGAGAAGGCTGGTAGCCCTGCAACCCCAAGGCACCTCTGCATACAGAGAGAAGCCTGTGAGCCCTCACCACCACCACAGGAAAACCCCCAGCTTGCGAGGTCCCACGCATAGAACAGGAGGCCCTACACCCATGCTGAGCCCCAGCTACTTGTGATGCTTAGGTGTTGTGGGTGGAGCTATCAAGGGAGAAAAATCAAGAAAAATCACCAGCACCGATGGGGGAAAGCTTTCTTCTTCATCTTGCCTAAAATCCCGGCACTATTAAACCTCGGGCTCATCTTACTGGGCCCACCCAGGGACCAGCAGGGGGTGCAGTTGGCACCCTGAGGGTGCTGGCGGAAGGGGGCTCACCATGCTCCTAAAGCTTATTTACCAGCAGAGCAGCCTGAGCTTGACAGAATATTGAGGTGAAGATCTAGTTTTTAAATTATATCGGAGTATGGAAAGAAAGTCATGAGAAAAATGGAGAGCAAAGAATGAAGAATGTTATGACAGAAATGCATTCCCATTAAAAATTTGCATTTTTTTTTAAAAAGCTCATATCATGTTAATCTAAAATTTCAGGGGGATTTCGAAAGGCTCGTGGGGGAAAACATCCTGGTAAATGTATATGCCAATGGAGTGTCCACAGGACCTTGTTATAATGATGGCAATTCTATTTCTTGCAAACACTAATGCAGGCCTCCCTTTATATCTTGGTAAAGCTGATTGACAGAGTATAAAATTGCTTTTTAATCCAATTTAGGAAACAAAATGTGTAGTGGGTTTTAACATTTAAAAATGCTTGAAGCGTGGAAGCAGAAACTCAGAATACCCTGGCAGATTGTCTGTGATATTGTATATCAATGGTATATTTCAGAAATATTATTTCAATATAAGTTTTTTTTGAATTAAGTCATGTTTTGTTCCAAAGCTTTTTTGCATTAGAGGAAGGAGAATGTATTGTGGAAATATGACCCGGAGAAAAATGAGCAGAAACCAGTTTTTAGCAATGTATCTCAGGAATAGAAGGTTTCTAAGAGGTCTCTTTCTTTAACAAAAACCACTGCAGCTGCTCCCACCAAGGTCACTCCCGCCACGGCCTCCCCAGCTCATCCTATCTCATGTCTCCTGGGCATTTGGTCCCACTGACCACTTTTTCTATCTGAGGTCATCTTGGCTCCTTGCCACCTTCTCCTGTGCCTCTCTGAGCACTCGTTGCCTGCAGCGCTTCCTCCCTGCTCACCCTCAGGTTGGTTCTCCTTTCCTGCTTGCAGCCCTCCTGGGCGACCTCATGTGCTCCCACTGCCTCAGCCTCTCCCTGCACACCCAGACCCCTGTCTCCAGCTGCTGTTCCAGGCTCCAGACCTGCACACCTTCACTCCTCACTGCAGGCAGAGAAGTTCGGCAGGCACGACAGCTGTTTTTGTTACCTTCCCACTGCTAAGCCTTTTCCTCCTGTGGTGTCTTCATCTTAGCTAATGATCTCACATTATTCTAGTTTCCTAAACTAGAAGTGTCACAGTGACCTTTGATTCCTTCTCTTGTCCTCAGATTCAGCCAGGCACCACGTCCAAGGGAAGTCCCCCTCCTCGGTTTCATCACCCCTCACTCAGACCATGACAGGAACTTTTTGACTTTGCTAACTTTAATCTCTTCCTGTCGGGTGCTCCTACACATGACTTACCCATTCCTTTCAAAACCACAAACTGTACCAACTCACTTCCCAATTGCCTACTGCAGAGGTTTTCAAACTGTTTCCCTAGGAGCCATAAGGGTCTTCAGTCTTCTTGTGGGCCCCTCCCCCAAGATCCCCACAGTTTTGTTTTATGTCACTTGCACATTCTGTTTGATATTTCTTTTTTTTTTCCTTTGAACAAATTTTTTGGTGTCTCAAAGTTTGAAAACCACGGAATAACTCCGGGTGAAGGTCACACTCTGGAGCATAGCATGCAAGGCCTTTTATAACCGCTTTTCCTGCTTCACTCCCTCGGAGAGTAGCATAACACCTGAGTTCCGGTGCAGGTTCCATCATATACAATGTGTGCAACCCAGGATGAGCTATTTAACTTCCCAAAGCGTCCATTTTGCCATCCATAAACTAGGGATAATACCATCAGCTCCCTCACAGAGTTGTAAGGAGTTTCTGAGATAAGAAGCTTGACGCACATTAGTGCTTCATCATTGTTGGCAATTCCTGTCATGTTAGTACTCAGGCACCTCAAGATTGCAAGCCCAGTGTGTCCTCTGATGCTTTGGTGCCCAGCCTTGCAGTGGCTTCTGCCTCCCCTCATCTTTACAGGTAAACCTTTGTTTATTTAGTGAGACTGACTCATATTTTCCTTTTTCTGTGAAGCTGTCCCAGAGATAATGCTCCCCATTTGCTTCCTGAGTACTAAGTATAGACCTCTTACTAAGGCAGTCATCATGTTGAATTTTATCGTTTCTTTGTACACGTATGCGTGCGCACACACACACACTCTTACAAAGATTAGGGATTAGCAAGGTAGTGACCTGACCTGATCATGTCCATGCCCTTGAGGTGAATTGTGAATGCACCATATCTGTGCCCTTGGGGGACACTATGGCACTCCCATATCTTTCTTTGGGATATACTGTGAACACACCCTTTTTTTTTTTTTTTTTTTTGCGGTACGCGGGCCTCTCACTGTTGTGGCCTCTCCCGTTGCGGAGCACAGGCTCCGGACGCACAGGCTCAGCAGCCATGGCTCACGGGCCCAGCTGCTCCGCGGCGTGTGGGATCTTCCCGGACCGGGGCACGAACCTGCGTCCCCTGCATCGGCAGGCAGACTCTCAACCACTGCGCCACCAGGGAAGCCCAACACGCATATTTTTTGAATGAAGCAAAGTAACTGATGAATAGGTAAGTGAACCAGCAGGAAACAGTTACCTTGAGAAGAGGACCCCTGAGTGGTACTACAGATCACCAGGCTGAATTTGGCATTTCAGCTTTGCTTTGGGTTTGTCTCCATATTGGTCAGTTGGTGACGGCTGGCAGCCAGTTCTCTTCAGCTGAACTGCTACTACTATAAAATTGCTGAAGTATTTTACCTAGAAACAGACTCAATCATCTGTGGGACACACATACACAAGAAATATAACTTACCTCCACAGTAATTTAAATACTTCATATTTTTGTTTGTTTGTTAACAAAAATAGCTACTGTTTAGTGAATACTTACGTGCCAGGAACTGTGTGAATGCTTTACACATATTATCCTATGTAATATTCAAAAGTTAAAACAGCAAGATGGGTACATTTATTATTCTGTTTTAACAGATGAGCAACCTGAGGTTGAAAGAAATTAAATAACTTGTCCAAGGTCTCTTAGCGGAATAGTAGAGACAGGATTCAAACAGTGATGCAAAGGGGCAGAGGGCAGATGAGGGCAGGGGGAAGGGCCGGGGAACTGTGCATCTCAGACTTCATCACAGCGTGGCCTGAACGAGCCGAGGTTCCTGCGTCATTTTTGTCCTATTCCAGCGTGCGTCTTACTGAGTCCAGGGTGTGGACAGCATTGAAACTCAGAATATGTAGCATGTCTTCCAAGTAGCACTAGCTGTATTCTCTGAACCCTTTACTGATGTTTTAAAAACATTTTTTCTGGGCTCACAGCCTCTTTCAGAGCCAGTTGCACCAAAGCACTGTACACATACAAAAAATTACTCTCTCTGGTTATCTTGTTTGTTTGTGTGGTTTGCTGTTTATGTTCTTGATGCAAGTCTAGAAAATAGTTCTGTATTTTATATATATATATACACACACACACGCACATATATATATATAGACAGAAAAAATATTAAAATGCTTATTATAGAAAACTTGGAAAGCATAGAAAAAGCACAAAAGAAATTAATCTTCCATAAAATCAAATATTTTGCCACCATTAACATTCAATCTGTGACCTTCCAATGCTTTTAATGCCTACATGTACATTTATATTACCAAAATCATAATCTGTATGATACACTTGGTCTTTTCCTTCATGATATGTCGTGAACATTTCCTCATGCTAGTAAATATTCTTCTACTACCTGATTTTGGGGAGCAATTTGATAGCCATCATCTAAATGTACTGTTGTTTAATTAACCTGTTCTTTCTCGTTTTGTTTATTCCTGTATTTTTGCCAGAGATTTTCATATGACATCTGCTGTTGTCAGTATTGAAATCCTAAAAGGGGGTATGGATTTTTTGGCATTAATGTCTGTGTGAAGGATAACTTTGGGATCATGTTCACTCTAATTATTATAGAGTTTTAAGATGTTAACAGAAGAGACTTGAGCAGTCACGTGTGGTAGCCTGTGACAGGGCACATCTCTCCTGACAGGTGAGCCAGCCTCTGCTCACAGACCTCCATAAGTAGGCACTACTCAGCTCCTCTTTGCCTGTTCTAATACTATATGTTCCTATCTTGGGCATAGGAACTAGATTCTGACACAAATAGATTTTGAAAAGTTCCTTCCGAAACCTTTAGAAGCCTTGCTTCAAGATCAATGTGATTTGAGAATCTGGGAAGGAAGTTAGAGGCAGGATGGCAAGCAAGATAGCACAGGATGCTGGCTTAGCTAATAGAAGCCAAGTAACTATTGCAGACAGGCAGGGAGTGTTCTCTGATTTGCAAGCTACAGTTATTCTAATTGATTTCTGCATACTTGTGGATAGGGATCTGCCCTCTTCCATTTATTTTTCTCTCAACAAGTAAGATGTGAAATGTTGCTCCATGCCTTTCTAATTTAAATGTTGCACATGTTGAGAACCGATCTTGCCAGCCATTTTAAGCCTGGCCAGAAACCTAACACATTGTTGTTATTAGCCTTCATTATTTGGTTAGAGCCAACATTTTGTTTGGAACTATGCTGCAGTATAAATCTCCTTTATAGACATAACCTATTTCTGCCATAAAGTAGATGCGATGAGAAGGCAGCTGAGTTTCCTTGGTGAGTTGCTCTAGTTAGTCTCACGAGGCTGATGAGGCCAGGGATGCTCATTTCGAGAGACTTCTTGGGAAATGAGATGCATGTTCTTGAGGACTTATAATTGAGCTGAGGAGAAGGACACATGGATAGCTAATCTAAGGTGGTTTGTGAAAAGTACACATACACAAAGATCAGAGGGAGCTTAGGGGAGAAACAGAGCATTACCTCACGGCTCACATTGGGTGGCTATGGACGATGTCCTTGAAGCCATATGCACCAAGTTCGGTCTGCAGGCTGAGTAAACCATCTGTCTCACACACATGTGCACTATTGCTTTCCAAATATTATGTAGATGCCCTGGTGGCCGACAATACTCTTAAACGAATTCTTGTGTCATTACTATTTATTGTATAACTATTTGCCATCCTGTGTTTTTTTTTTTAATAAATTAATAATAATTAAAAAAAATAGTCACCTAGATGTCTGAGTGAGACAGAGTTCCTTTGAGCTTTCAATCCCAGCTCTTCTCTGAAGCCTCCCCTCATTCACCCTGGCAGCATGTGACCACTTTGCATCTCTTTAACACCTTATATTTATCGGTTCCATTCAGATTTGATGCTTGAAAAGTTTTGTATGTTTTTTTTTTTTTTTTTTTTTTTGTGGTATGCGGGCCTCTCACTGTTGTGGCCTCTCCCGTTGCGGAGCACAGGCTCCGGATGCGCAGGCTCAGCAGCCATGGCTCACGGGCCCAGCCGCTCCGCGGCATATGGGATCCTCCCAGACCGGGGCACGAACCCGTATCCCCTGCATCGGCAGGCGGACTCTCAACCACTGCGCCACCAGGGAGGCCCAGTTTTGTATGTTTTATGTCTATCTTCCATTAAACTTGGTTCCTCTAAGGCAGGAACAATAATCTTTCATAAATTGAGACCATTACAAAAACAGAATTATGTTCCCTTTCCTCCCAATCAGGGGAATTTGAAGTAGGATTGATGAAATCCTGGAAATCATAAGCAAAAATGTCATTTCTGCATTTTTATGGCCAGAGGGTCCTGTGTTTTCATCAGATTCTTGAAGATATCACAGAGCCCAACAATGTTAAGAATCTCTGCTTTGAATCCATATGCTTTCACCCAGCTCTGTGGTACAAGGCACCCTGCCCCTGGGGCAATCTGTCTGTGGTCCCTGCAAAGATGATAAACCCACATCAAAGACACTTACTCTTCTGCATGTCAGTAGACTCTACTGCCATCTCTTCCTCCACAATGATGTCACTATCGCCATCTTCAAGATTCATTTCTGTCTCATCTATAACACTGTCTTCTTCCTCTTCCTCCTCCTCATCTTCCTTGGAGACATCCTTTAATGTGGCAAGTAGTCTGTTGTAACCAGAAACTTGTTCTGGTTCACTCTATGCTTCACTTTCAGAACTTGAAGTATGTATAAACTCTCTGACAGTTGACAAGTCTGTGGTTTTGCTTCCTTTCTGGAAACCCTGTCATAGAAGGGATGCTCCTCGCCGAAATCCCTTAGATGCTTCTTCTGCTTTTTAGTTAGGGAGTTGAGCAGCTGGCTCTGGCTCCGGCTCCGGCTCCGGCTCCGGCTCCGGCGTTTGCCCATGGGGAAGACGTCAAGTCAGCCAACCTCCAAGAATCGCGTTTTTCACCTGGAAGTCGTCTCGTCAACCCCCATACTGTGTATTTTTGATCAATAGATTCTACATTTACAGTTTCTATCATGGGCATCTGTGAAATTTTTTCATGTTAAAAATTGTTTCCGTTACTTCAGGGTTAGAAACTTCCATTGTCTGAAGCAGTGCTGTCCACTAGGACCTTCTGTGATCATGGAAATGTCTCTGCATTGTCCAGTAGGGTAGTCATTAACTCCATATAGCACGTGAGGACTTGAAATATGACTAGTGGGACTGAGGAACTGAATTTTTAATTTTATTTGATTTTAATTGATTTAAACTTAAATAGACACACATTAAATAGAGGCTACCATATTGGACAACACAGATCTAACATATCCCTTTGTAGATAATTTTCTAAAAATCCTCCCTCTTTCCCCAAGTTTCCTCTGCCACACCCCTTCCTAGTTTGTTTAGACTTCTACCCACGTGTGGGTGGCTGCCAGGCCCACTTCTTCTCAGGTGCTCCGATTCCTGAACGTTCCTTAGCCCAAGAGAAGAGATCTCTCACAGATGTGACTTTGAAAGCCTTTCCTAAATCATAGGAATGAAAAGGAACAGTGTGCTTGCTTCGGCAGCACATATACTAAAATTGGAATGATACAGAGAAGATTAGCATGGCCCCTGCACAAGGATGAAATGCAAATTCGTGGACCATTCCATGTTTTTGAGGGCGTGAAGAAAAGGGAACCCTCTTGCACTGTTGATGGGAATGTAAATTGATACAGCCACTATGGAGAACAGCATGGAGGTTCCTTAAAAAACTAAAAATAGAACTACCATATGACCCAGCAGTCCCACTACTGGACATATACCCTGAGAAAACCATAATTCAAAAAGGGTCATTACCACAATGTTCATTTCAGCTCTATTTACAATAGCCAGGACATGGAAGCAACCTAAGTGTCCATCGGCAGATGAATGGATAAAGAAGATGTGGCACATGTATACAATGGAATAGTACTTAGCCATAAAAAGGAACGAAATTGAGTTATTTGTAATGAGGTGGATGGACCTAGAGTCTGTCATACAGAGTGAAGTAAGTCAGAAAGAGAAAAACAAATACTGTGCGCTAACGCACATATATGGAATCTAAGAAAAACGGTACTGATGAACCTAATGGCAGGGCAGGAATAAAGACACAGGTGAAGAGAATGGGCTTGAGGACACAGCGGGGGATGGGGAAGCTAGGACAAAGTGAGAGAGTGGCATTGACATATATACACTACCAAATGTAAAATAGATAGCTAGTGGGAAGCAGCTGCATAGCACAGGGAGATCAGCTCGGTGCTCTGTGATGGCCTAGAAGGGTGGGATAGGGAGGGTGGGAGGGAGACGCAAGAGGGCGGGGATATGGGGATATATGTATACATATAGCTGATTCACTTTCTTGTATAGCAGAAACTAAGACAACATTGTAAAGCAATTATACTCCAATAAAGATATATAAAAAAAAAAGTTGACTATTTGGTAGGCTATAAATAATTATTAGAAACTCAGAAGTCAAAATCTTATTCTAGGGCACTCATTAAGCAAGAAATTTTCCCTTTCCTTTGTTCTGATGATTATTAAAAAAAATAATAGAGTTCATAGCATTTTACAAGTTTTGACTCTTGGGGCCTTCTAAAATCATCATGGGCAGTAGCAGAAGCCATGACATAATGGCTTCTATTAAGGTAAAATCATGAGACGATATATCTCTGAACATAAAATTCTCCTTTATATTTATATATTTATTATATCAATAGATGCAGTGCTAGTTGGATTACTAGGTAATTCAAAATTGTTATTTTTCCCAAAAGATTTTTGTCGTTCACTGTTTTAAAACAAGATGAAGGAAGAAGGCAGTAACATGTAGAATTCAGAAAAGCACATGAACTCATGCTTGAGGACCTCCCATCAAAATAATGAACACCTTTCATGGACCAGCCTGGGAAGAGGTCTTACTATCAAGGAGGGCCTTCAAGCCCACCCGCTCCGCAAGTGTGAGGGCTGCACGGCTGCTCTCCGCTGCTCTCGGGGTGGGCTCTCGCTTCCTGCTCTTCCTTCTTTGAGGCCTAAGGCTTGGAGCTTTCTTCAGATATCAGACCCAGAGCAAGGAAAGTTTCATTTGCTGAACCAAGAGGCCAGAATGTGTCCACCTGGCTCCTGCTGGGCGGTGCGCCCCGACGCCGAGCATGCCAACAGGAGAGGAAGCTTAAAGGCCACTGCACCCCACGTGCCCAGCGTATGAACCCACAGCAAGATGAGAGTGAAACATTGATGGGTGTCTTGTAACCTCCATTCTGTGGATCCGGATTCTTCCACTCTTCACCCTCTTTCATAAATTTCCTCCGACAGATGAATCCACAGTTGTTTCTGACGTTAAAATTGTTGGACATCTCATAGCACCTCCTTTCGCTGTATTTGTGCTGTTTTCATGAAACACATACCTCTGTGGTCTGCTAATCTCCATTTTATAGGAGATGACTGGGTTGTTGTGACGGTGGTTGGTGGTGGTGGGGCGTGTGTGTGTGTGTGTGTGTGTGTGTGTTGGGGACGAATCCGGAGGAGAGGTGGTGAGGAGTGGAGCACGGGGAACGCCAGCTGGCAAAGACAAGTGAGCATCTGCAAATATAAAATACCGGCCTGAATTTGCTTCCCTTTCTATTCTATAGTAAACACAAAAGAGTACAAGCGGAAGCTTAGTCTCCTGTGAGACCCCAGGAAGAATATCCATTCTTGCCCTGCGCTCCTGAGACCCCTGAAGTGTTTCGGAAAGGAGCCGAAAGAACAGTGTGGTTTGGGGTCTATACTGCTCCGCTCCCTTGGGTCTTCCTGTGCCCAGGCTGCCACCCCTCTTCCTCCAGCACCTGAGCAGCACGGGTGACCCTTTCCGCAGGACTAAGGCCTTCTCCTTGATAGATCTGTGAGGAAAAACTAATGGGCAGTGCTAGTCATCCTCAAGTCTCTCCAGTGTGGTTGGTTTAGTCATATGACTTCTTAACCTTCATGTGTTTGTTTCATGTATTTTCATTCTGGTTACAAGATTATACCAAATTATTGTGTCTTCTAAATTTTCCTTCTTGCTGTTTGAGTCTGTATATATATATATATATATATATATATATTCTTTGATTAGAATATCTTAGCCTGAAAGCCTCTGATGTTCACTGTAGGAAACTAGTACAAGGCTAATTATCTGCCAACAAACTTTGGATTGCTGGATGTTTCAGTAATTGCCTTCAAATGTAGTAATGAGGTTGCAGGTTTGATGAAATGCTTACGAGCGGCGGCTTTAGGGAAATCAACCTCTCCATTTTCAATACTGAATTCCAAATTACTGTGTATTAACACACCTGTCTCCTGCCTTTTTTTATTTCAGTACCTACTAGAAATGAAAAGCTTAATCCTGCCCCCAGAACATATCCTGAAGAGAGGGGACAGTGAAGCAATAGCATATGCATTCTTCCATCTGGCACATTGGAAGAGGGTAGAAGGGGCTTTGAATCTTCTGCATTGTACATGGGAAGGCAGTAAGTAATTTTCTTTCTTTGAAATGTTTTTAAAGCATGAAAAGATGCTAAAACTGTTTTTACCCTGAGTGTTCACAGTGAGAGATGAAGATTTGCATATCTATAGCTCTCCTTCTCTGTGATATTCCATCACCGAGAGATGGTTAATTACTCAGGCTCTCTAGTTTCCCAGTAGTGGCGGGTGTTACTGTGGTGATCCCATCTCTGCATCTCAAAAAGGCAAGTGGATGGGGTGAGTCTGGGCTGTCCTGGCAGAGGAGCATTTTACAGCTGGAAAACCCTCTTTGGAGACCTGGACAGCCCCTCGGCAACATGGGAACCTTTGGCGTGGGGTCAGGCCTCGTGCTGGGCTCTGATGACCACTTCTGGATGGCCTTTCTGGGAGGGTTGACTGAAGAGCCACAGTTATCCTCCAGGAGAGCTGGGTTAGCCAAACACAAACGGGCAGTGGTTATGCTTGCTTCAGCACAAGAGCAGTGGCCGCTGGACTCCAGTATGGTGGCAGGTGTAGCATTGTGCGTTAAGGGATAAATGCCTGTTAGATGGATGTGGGGATAGACTGATCTGAGCACGAGCTGGGCACCGTCATTCCGTGTAAGGAGAAGTGGCTCCAAGGGTGGGTGAGACGTGCTCCCTGCCCTGGAGAAGCATTTCATCCAGTTGGGAGGAGTCATCAGCAGCATGTAACAGCTGCCCTGTGATTCTTCAGACAGGAGAGGCCTATGGGGTGGAGCAGTCATGGTTAACCTTATGGGTCATAGGAGATTTGAACCAAGCCTTGAAGAACTGGGACGGTATTATAAGCAAGGACACTGTGAACAAATGCTAAGCAGTGGGGCTGTTGGGGAGAATGAAAATTAGGGAAAAAGGCTCAAGATTGTGGATTATTGGACCACATATATATTGACACTCGGTTATCATCAATTTAAGCAAAACAAACACAACATGTAGCATGGGTTGTTTTTTCCCCCCTCTCATGGGGAAAAGAAATATTAGAGTCTTCTGATAATTTTTCCTTAGTTCACTCCTACTCTGATCAGCCTCACAAATGAATGTCTTTTTAATCCCTTTCGCTGTTTATCTTTGCTCCTTCCATTTTCATTTTGCTAATCTTCTGCTCTTCCCTTTTCCTGCCCTTCCCTAACCCAGCAGGAATCTAAACTGGTGCAGGAAGGGGGGGTGGGGGCGGGGCGGCAGCCAGATGAGATGGAGTAAAAGTAACCTGACAGGGACTCAGGTGGACTGAAAGGTTTTTGTTTAGTTGTTTTGAAAATATTTCTTTAGAGAATTGATAGCGGGTCAAGTTAACTCGTTTACTATTTATAACTTGAGGGATATCGACTTGATCGATGTTTCTACCGCTACTCTGTAAGTGTGGTAGCATACTCCAGGTGTCCTGGTCCTGCTATTTGGATATGTTAAGACAGCACACTCTGCTCAGGGTGTGTGTGGACAGGTATGCAGTCCCCTGTGGCTTGGGCTTCTTGTTGCATTTAAAGTGTTCTATCCAGATGAGACAAAAGGAATTTTTATTTAAACATGAGAAAGAGACAGAAAAAGCCCAGCAAGATTAAACATGGGAGGCCTCACCTAGTGTTAGTCGTGGTAAAATTACATGGATAAACTGACTTAACCAAATAAGAACGTATTTATAGATCGGTACCTTGGAAACATAGTAATAGAAGCTTATTGATTGGATCTAATTGATAAGAAAGTTACCAGTCCTATAGAAAAGGTCAAAAGCGGGTGGCCAGAAGTGATGAAGACACAGTGTTAGGGATGGCATAACTATTAAAAAAAAAACCGTGAGGAAATTCTGTTTGGGAATTAGTTACCCATATAATCATATAACAATAGGGAGATGCTCTGGAACAACTGGGAAGGACAGGGAGATTGTGAGAAATGGGAAGTGACATAGTGAACCCCACATCAAGCAGTGTAGTACCTCTGGGGGGATGTAATTACCTCAAATTAGATGGGTGGAACAATTTATTAGAATAAAAAGAAGGGGTGAGTTTTTTGTTTTTGTTTGTTTGGTTTGGTTTTTTTTTTTTTTTTTTTTTTTTTTTTGCGTTATGTGGGCCTCTCACTGTTGTGGCCTCTCCCGTTGCGGAGCACAGGCTCCGGACGCACAGGCCCAGCGGCCATGGCTCACAGGCCCAGCCGCTCCGCGGCATGTGGGATCTTCCCAGACCGGGGCACGAACCCCTGTCCCCTGCATCGGCAGGCGGACTCTCAACCACTGCGCCACCAGGGAAGCCCTGGTTTGGTTTTTTTTAACATCTTTATTAGAGTATAATTGCTTTACAATGGTGTGTCAGTTTCTGCTTTATAACAAGTGAATCAGTTATACATATACATATGTTACCATATCTCTTCCCTCTTGCGTCTCCCTCCCTCCCACCCTCCCTGTCCCACCCTTCTAGGTGGTCACAAAGCACCGAGCTGATCTCCCTGTGCTATGCGGCTGCTTCCCACTAGCTATCAACTTTACGTTTGGTAGTGTATATATGTCCACGCCACTCTCTCACTTTGTCCCAGCTTACCCTTCCCCCTCCCCGTATCCTCAAGTTGGTTTAGTAGGTAGGGGTGAGTTTTTAGTCATAAAACAGTGTGGCAAGGTAGTCAGGGGCCTGTAGGAAAGACAAATTCAACATCTGATCCTTATAGATAATTAAGAACCAGGAAGTTACGCTGCTGTTCAGTTTTCAAAAAGAGAGCCATACCATTCAGTTTTAGAAAGAAAAGAGAACCATGAGAGTGCTTACCAGGTGCTAACTACCTTGGAGGATCTCAAGAACCTTGAAGAGTGTTTGGGAGCCGGAGGAAGATGGCGGAAGAGTAAGACGCGGAGATCACCTTCCTCCCCACAGATACATCAGAAATTCATCTACACGTGGAACAACTCCAACAGAACACCTACTGAACGCTGACAGAAGACCTCAGACCCCCCAAAAGGCAAGAAACTCCCCACATACCTGGGTAGGTCAAAAGAAAAAAAGAATAAATAGAGACAATAGGATATGGACGGGACCTGCACCAGTGGGAGGGAGCCGTGAAGGAGGGAAGGTTTCTACACACTACAAGCCCCTTCGAGGGCGGAGACTGCAGGTGGCGGAGGGGGAAAGCTTCGGAGTAGCGGAGGAGAGCACAGCAACAGGGGTGCGGAGGGCAAAGCGGAGAGATTTTGGCACAGAGGATCGGTGCCCTCAGGCACACACCAGCCCGAGAGACTTGTCTGCTCGGCCGCCAGGGCGGGCGGGGCTGGGAGCTGAGGCTCGGGTATCGGCTTTCAGTCGGAGCGCAGGGAGAGGACTGGGGCTGGCGGCAGGAAGAGAGCCTGAAGGGGTTAGTGCTAGCCCGGAGGGAGTCCGGGGAAAGGGTCTGGAGCTACCGGAGAGGCAAGAGACTTTTTTCCCTTTTGTTGCCTGGTGCGCGAGGAGAGGGCATTCCCCTCCCTCCCCTCTGCCTGAGTGAACCAGAGCCCCCGAATCAGCGGCTCCTTTAAACCCGTCCTGTCTGAGCGAAGAACGGACGCCCTCCGGCGACCTACGCGCAGAGGCGGGGCCAGGTCCAAGGCTGAGACCCGGGAGCTGTGAGAGCAGAGACAGGGAAATCTCTCTGTGCAGCCTCCGAGGCAGCGGATTAAAGCTCCACGGTCCATTTGATGTGCCCTGCGTCTGTGGAGTGCATGAATGGACAGCGAATCATCCCAAATTGAGGAAGTGGAACTTGAGGACAAGATTTAAGACTTTCCTCCCTTTTTTTTCCCTCTTTTTACAACGAATTATCTCAAATTAAGGAGGTGGACTTAGCAAGATTTCAGACTTTTCGCCCTTTTCCTCTTTTTACAACGAATTATCCCAAATCAAGGAGGTGGACTTGGAGAGAAAGATTTTTGATTTTCCCCCCTGCTCTCTTTTTGTGAATGTGTATGTGTAATCTTCTGTGTAAGATTCTCTCTGTATAGCTTTGCTTCCACCATATGTCCCAGGGTTCTTTCGGTCCGTGTTTTTTTTCAATAATTACTTTTTAATTTTAATAACGCTACTATATTTCATACTTTATTCTATTTTACTTTACCTGCTCTTTCTTTTTTTCCTCCCTTCCCTTCCTCCCTCCCTCCCTCCGCTCCTCCTTTCCTTCTTTCTTTTTCTTTCCTCCATCCCTCCCTCCCTCCCACCCTTCTTCTTTCCACTTTCTTTTTCTTTCCTTCCTCCCTCCCTCCCTCCCTCCTGTCTTTCTTTCTTTCTTTCCTTCCTCCCTCCCTCCCTCTCTTCTTCCATTCACTCTTCCTTTTGCTTTCATTCCTCCCTCCCTCCCTCCTTTCTTTCCTTTCTTTCCATCCTTCCTCCCTCCCTCCTTTCTTTCTTTCTTCCTTCCTTCCTTCCTTACTTCCCTTCTTCCTTTCTTTCAATCTCTCTTTCTTTCTTCTACTAATTATTTCTTTCTACTTTTTCTCACTGTTATTCTGAGCCGGGTGGATGAAAGGCTCTTGGTGCTGCAGCCAGGAGTTAGTGCTGTGCCTCTGAAGTGGGAGAGCCAACTTCAGGACACGGGTCCACAAGAGACCTCCCAGCTCCACATAATATCAAGCAGCGAAAATCTCCCAGGGATCTCCATCTCAACACCAGCACCCAGCTTCAGTCAACGACCAGCAAGCTACAGTGCTGGTCACCCTATGCCAAGCAACTAGCAAGGCAGGAACACAACCCCACCCATTAGCAGAGAGGCTACCTAAAAACATAATAAGGCCACAGGCACCCCAAAACACACCACCAGACGTGGACCTGTCCACCAGAAAGACAAGATCGAGCTTCAACCACCAGAACACAGGCATTAGTCCCCCCCACCAGGAAGCCTACACAATCTACTGAAACAACCTTAGCCACGGGGGACAGACACCAAAAACAACGGGAACTACGAATCTGCAGCCTGCAAAAAGGAGACCCCAAACACAGTAACATAAGCAAAATGAGAAAGCAGAAAAACACACAGCAGGTGAAGGAGCAAGATAAAAACCTACCAGACCTAACAAATGAAGAGGTAATAGGCAGTCTACCTGAAAAAGAATTCAGAATAATGATAGTAAAGCTGATCCAAGATTCTATTTCCCAGATCCAAAATCTTGGAAATAGAATAGACAATATGCAAGAAACAGTTAACAAGGACCTAGAAGAACTAAAGATGAATCAAGCATCGATTAAAAACACAATAAATGAAATGAAAAATACTCTAGATGGGATCAATAGCAGAATAACTGAGGCAGAAGAACGGATAAGTGAGGTGGAAGATAAAATAGTGGAAATAACTGATGCAGAGAAAAATAAAGAAAAAAGAATGAAAAGAACAGAGGACAGTCTCAGAGACCTCTGGGACAACATTAAACGCACCAACATTCTAATTATAGGGGTTCCAGAAGAAGAAGAGAAAAAGAAAGGGACTGAGAAAATATTTGAAGAGATTATAGTTGAAAACTTCCCTAATATGGGAAAGGAAATAGTTAATCAAGTCCAGGAGGCACAGAGAGTCCCATACAGAATAAATCCAAGAAGAAATACGCCAAGACACATATTAATCAAACTGTCAAAAATTAAACACAAAGAAATCATATTAAAAGCAGCAAGGGAAAAACAACAAATAACACACAAGGGAATCCCCATCAGGTTAACAGCTGATCTCTCAGCAGAAACTCTACAAGCCAGAAGGGAGTGGCAGGACATAATTAAAGTGATGAAGGAGAGAAACCTGCAACCAAGATTACTCTACCCAGCAAGGATCTCATTCAGATTTGATGGAGAAATTAAAACGTTTACAGACAAGCAAAAGCTGAGAGAGTTCAGCACCACCAAACCAGCTTTACAACAAATGCTAAAGGAACTTCTCTAGGCAAGAAACACAACAGAAGGACTATACCTACAATAACGAACCCAAAGCCATTAAGGAAATGGGAATAGGAACATACATATCAATAATTACCTTAAATGTAAATGGACTAAATGCTCCCACCAAAAGACACAGAGTGGCTGAATGGATACAAAAACAAGACCCATATATATGCTGTCTACAAGAGACCCACTTCAGACCTAGAGACACATACAGATTGAAAGTAAGGGGATGGAAAAAGATATTCCATGCAAATGGAAATCAAAAGAAAGCTGGAGTAGCAATTCTTATATCAGACAAAATAGACTTTAAAATAAAGACTATTAGAAGAGACAAAGAAGGACACTACATAACGATAAAGGGATCGATCCAAGAAGAAGATATAACAATTGTAAATATTTATGCACCCAACATAGGAGCACCTCAATACATAAGGCAAATACTAACAGCCATAAAAGGGGAAATCGACAGTAACACAATCATAGTAGGGGACTTTAACACCCCACTTTCACCAAAGGACAGATCATCCAAAATGAAAATAAATAAGGAAACACAAGCTTTAAATGATACATTAAACAAGATGGACTTAATTGATATTTATAGGACATTCCACCCAAAAACAACAGAATACACATTTTTCTCAAGTGCTCATGGAACATTCTCCAGGATAGATCATATCTTGGGTCACAAATCAAGCCTTGGTAAATTTAAGAAAATTGAAATTGTATCAAGTATCTTTTCCGACCACAATGCTATGAGACTAGACATCAATTACAGGAAAAGATCTGTAAAAAATACAAACACATGGAGGCTAAACAATACACTACTCAATAATGAAGTGATCACTGAAGAAATCAAAGAGGAAATTAAGAAATACTTAGAAACAAATGACAATGGAGACACGACGACCCAAAACCTATGGGACGCAGCAAAAGCAGTTCTAAGGGGGAAGTTTATAACAATACAATCCCACCTTAAGAAACAGGAAACATCTCGAGTAAACAACCTGACCCTGCACCTAAAGCAATTAGAGAAAGAAGAACAAAAAACCCCCAAAGTTAGCAGAAGGAAAGAAATCATAAAGATCAGATCAGAAATAAATGAAAAAGAAATGAAGGAAACGATAGCAAGGATCAACCAAACTAAAAGCTGGTTCTTTGAGAAGATAAACAAAATTGACAAACCATTAGCCAGACTCATCAAGAAAAGAAGGGAGAAGACTCAAATCAGTAGAATTAGAAATGAAAAAGGAGAAGTAACAACTGACACTGCAGAAATACAAAAGATCATGAGAGATTACTATAAGCAACTCTATGCCAATAAAATGGACAACCTGGAAGAAATGGACAAATTCTTAGAAATGCACAACCTACCAAGACTGACTCAGGAAGAAATAGAAAATATGAATAGACCAATCACAAGCACTGAAATTGAAACTGTGATTAAAAATCTTCCATCAAACAAAAGCCCAGGACCAGATGGCTTCACAGGCGAATTCTATCAAACATTTAGAGAAGAGCTAACACCCATCCTTCTCAAACTCTTCCAAACAATATCAGAGGAAGGAACACTCCCAAACTCATTCTACGAGGCCACCATCACCTTGATACCAAAACCAGGCAAGGATGTCACAAAGAAAGAAAACTACAGGCCAATATCACTGATGAACATAGATGCAAAAATCCTCAACAAAATACTAGCAAACAGAATCCAACAGCACATTAAAAGGATCATACACCATGATCAAGTGGGGTTTATTCCAGGAATGCAAGGATTCTTCAATATACGCAAATCAATCAATGTGATACACCATATTAACAAGTTGAAGGAGAAAAACCATATGATCATCTCAATAGATGCAGAGAAAGCTTTCGACAAAATTCAACACCCATTTATGATAAAAACCCTGCAGAAAGTAGGCATAGAGGGAACTTTCCTCAACATAATAAAGGCCATATATGACAAACCCACAGCCAACATTGTCCTCAATGGTGAAAAACTGAAACCATTTCCACTAAGATCAGGAACAAGACAAGGCTGCCCACTCTCACCACTCTTATTCAACCTAGTTTTGGAAGTTTTAGCCACAGCAATCAGAGAAGAAAAGGAAATAAAAGGAATCCAAATTGGAAAAGAAGAAGTAAAGCTGTCACTGTTTGCAGATGACATGATACTATACATAGAGAATCCTAAAGATGCTACCGAAAAACTACTAGAGCTAATCAATGAATTTGGTAAAGTAGCAGGATACAAAATTAATGCACAGAAATCTCTGGCATTCCTGTACACTAATGATGAAAAATCTGAAAATGAAATCAAGAAAACACTCCCATTTACCATTGCAACAAAAAGAATAAAATATCTAGGAATAAACCTACCTAAGGAGACAAAAGACCTGTATGCAGAAAATTATAAGACACTGATGAAAGAAATTAAAGATGATATAAATAGATGGAGAGATATACCATGCTCCTGGATTGGAAGAATCAATATTGTGAAAATGACTCTACTACCCAAAGCAATCTACAGATTCAATGCAATCCCTATCAAACTACCACTGGCATTTTTCACAGAAGTAGAACAAAAAATTTCAAAATTTGTTTGGAAAAACAAAAGACCCCGAATAGCCAAAGCAATCTTGAGAACGAAAAATGGAGCTGGAGGAATCAGGCTCCCTGACTTCAGACTATACTACAAAGCTACAGTAATTAAGACAGTGTGGTACTGGCATAAAAACAGAAAGATAGATCAGTGGATCAGGATAGAAAGCCCAGAGATAAACCCACGCACATATGTCCAACTTATCTTTGATAAAGGAGGCAGGAATGTACAGTGGAGAAAGGACAGCCTCTTCAATAAGTGGTGCTGGGAAAACTGGACAGGGACATGTAAAAGTATGAGATTAGATCATTCCCTAACACCATACACAAAAATAAGCTCAAAATGGATTAAAGACCTAAATGTAAGGCCAGAAACTATCAAACTCTTAGAGGAAAACATAGGTAGAACACTCTATGACATAAATCACAGCAAGATCCTTTTGGACCCACCTCCTAGAGAAATGGAACTAAAAACAAAGATAAACAAATGGGACCTAATGAAACTTCAAAGCTTTTGCACAGCAAAGGAAACCATAAACAAGACCAAAAGACAACCCTCAGAATGGGAGAAAATATTTGCAAATGAAGCAACTGACAAAGGATTAATCTCCAAAATTTATAAACAGCTCATGCAGCTCAATAGCAAAAAAACAAACAACCCAATCCAAAAATGGGCAGAAGACTTAAATAGGCATTTCTCCAAAGAAGATATACAGACTGCCAACAAACACATGAAAGAATGCTCAACATCATTAATCATTAGAGAAATGCAAATCAAAACTACAATGAGATATCATCTCACACCAGTCAGAATGGCCATCATCAAGAAATCTAGAAACAATAAATGCTGGAGAGGGTGTGGAGAAAAGGGAACACTCTTGCACTGCTGGTGGGAATGTGAATTGGTACAGCCACTATGGAGAACAGTATGGAGGTTCCTTAAAAAACTAAAAATAGAACTACCATATGACCCAGCAATCCCACTACTAGGCGTATACCCTGAGAAAACCATAATTCAAAAAGAGACATGTACCACAATGTTCATTGCAGCTCTATTCACAATAGCCCGGAGCTGGAAACAACCTAAGTGTCCATCATCGGATGAATGGATAAAGAAGATGTGGCACATATATACAATGGAATATTACTCAGCCATAAAAAGAAACGAAACTGAGCTATTTGTAATGAGGTGGATAGACCTAGAGTCTGTCATACAGAGTGAAGTAAGTCAGAAAGAGAAAGAAAAATACCGTATGCTAACACATATATATGGAATTTAAAAAAAAAAAAATGTCATGAAGAACCTAGGGGTAAAACGGGAATAAAGACACAGACCTACTTGAGAATGGACTTGAGGATATGGGGAAGGGGAAGGGGAAGCTGTGACAAAGGGAAAGAGAGGCATGGACATATATACACTACCAAACGTAAGGTAGATAGATAGTGGGAAGCAGCCGCAGAGCACAGGGAGATCAGCTCGGTGCTTTGTGACCGCCTGGAGGGGTGGGATGGGGAGGGTGGGAGGGAGGGAGATGCATGAGGGAGGGGATGTGGGAACAGATGTATATGTATGACTGATTCACTTTGTTATAAAGCAGAAACTAATAAAAAAAAAAAAAAAGAGTGTTTGTGTAACAGTGTAATTCACAGAGGGTTTGTATTTCCATCATTTCATGGACTCCTGATAAATTTCTGAGTTAGGCAGGACAGAGATGGCCATCTTAGTTGATCAAGAGAGGAACAGGTTCATTGAGGTGAGCACCTTGTTGAACGTCCTGCCAGCACTGTTGGTAGAGCCAGGTTCACTTTTTCTTCACTGCTCTTTTCTATAATACCAGCTATTTAGGCCTTTCCTGAATAGATTAAGGATAAGAGGGTCAGCCATCTCTGAAACATTTGTTTAGAAGCCCTCAATTTACACCACTGCTTACAGACTGGGGTATACCTATGCCCTTTCTAGTGTTTTGAAAGTTAATCATTGTATGTAAAATTATATTTTTGTTGTTAAATATTGACATAAACATTTTAACTATAGAATGAGCCCAATTCTATAAAAAAATACATTCTATATATAAACAAAGGTAAGAGACTGGAAATAAATACATCTTTAAGTAGATTTAAAGTGATTTGTTTTTCTTCCTATTTGTATTTTTCAAACTTTCTACAACAGGCATATATATTTTCTACAAGCGTAAATATGCATGTGTGTATATGTGTGTGTGTATATATGTATATGCATGTACTTAGAAAAATAATCTTTCATTACAAACAGTTTTGGTCTTTTTTCAAAAACAAAGCTATAAATCTGTCTTGCAATTTAGAAGAAAGAATGACCACCCCAACTTTAGACCATTGTGTGTAATTGGTTGACAAAACTTCTAGATCTGTGTCCATTCTAAGTTAAATGGAGGCATCAGGGCTCTGGATTTTAAATCAAAAGGACTTGGATTAGAATTCTGACTTAGCTACCTATTAACTGGTATTAACTTACCCATTTTTTTGAAAACTGTGAAGCGCTAAAGATACTGAATGCCATCACCCCATCCCAAATTGGTGGGCTTCAGGGCAGTTGCCCTCAGGGCGGCTACAGTACCAGAACCGCTCCCTCTCCCTCTGAGGTCAGTGGGGCTCCCCTAGACGGCCTGTGCCTGAGCGCAGGAGGCTGCACTTCCTCCAGTTCACCACTGGGTGCCGCATTTTGACATCTCCAGCCTCAGGGTCTAGGTTTTCGCCTTTAAATCATTTTTTTCTTCATTCTGAAATTTAAGGCCATTCCCCAACTCCCTTCCAGTTTCCCCTTTTCATTAGAAAGATAATTCAGGGAGGAAGGTAACAGTGCCTCATTTCACCAGGTTCCATGTTAAAAGTGAGTATTCTTTTAAAAAGTCAGTTTATCTTTTAGAAAAAATTTTAAAAGCCTGACTTATGTCAAAAGTGTTAGGGGTAGGGATGAGGTATATTTTTCTTTGCTTTTTAATGAGTTTATTATGTTGGAGCATTAGTCATCTTGTGGAATTAAGTGAGTTTCCCACCAATCAGGCTGAAATAACTCACATTTTTGTTAAAACTCCAAAGTCCAGCTGATGCATGGCAGAGATTGTTTGGGTTTGAAACATATGGTGGTTTAAAAAAAAAAAAAAAAAAAAAAACGGAGTCCTCAACCACAAATACATCAGCATTTCAAAGGTTTGTAAAATATTTGATTCATCACTGTCCCAGCCCCTGAAATTACACAATATGTTCCTCAAAGTCAAGATAATGAAGAAATGGGGAAAGTTTTAATTTATAAGATTTAAAAACATGTTTCTTAGTTCATTACACAGCTGCCACATTATCTGAAGTATATTTATTTCAAACACTGTAGGTTCTGGTTACGCTCACACATGTGCACACACACGACTGCAAGTATGTGTTGAATGTAAAAAACATATGAATGAGGGATCTCGTTTGAATTGTGTCTTATTTACAATGGTATCACGCCTTATGGGGCCCTATTTTAAATGGTACATCTTCTGTTTTACCTGTATTAAATACTGATGTGGCCTTATCTCCCTTCTACCGTGATCTTTTCAGGGCTCTGTTTTGGCTGTATTTATTTTATAAAGCAGAATAGTCTGCTGACCACAACTGTGAACTTTAAGATTTAATTTTCAGGTTCTATATATCAGAAGGCTAGAATGCCATGGGGTAAGTCGCTTAGCTTTTCTTTGTTTCCATTTTTTCCACTTGATCAAGTAAGACTTTATTTTCTTTTTGGAGATTTTTTTTCCAAAGAATTCACTAAATAATGTATAAGATTTGAAGGTGGTGTTTTTTAGGGGGACTAGGCAAAGTATTTCCTTTGAGAGGAGAAAATGGTCCATTGTTGAAGCAAAGGATGAGATTCTGATTCTAATTTATTCTCTTTGAACCTGATGGTAAATGCTACTTGCTGTAAGATGTGGTCCTTAGGGCATTTCCTCTAACCAAACCTTTCCTCCAAAAGCCTGGCACCTTTGGGACTGCTAAAGAGAAATTCTTCCACCCCTCACCCCCTAGATCTAAGGCTAAATTTTATAATTTAGGAGAAAACAATGGCCAGCTAAAGTCCCTGGCCATAGCCAACTTAACACTAGTAGCCGGACTCCAAATATTATTCAGCGCTTCCCCACCTACTGCCCAGTAGGACCAGCTTGCTCCTTTCAGTTATTCACTTTTGAGCCGCTGACCGTAATTTGGATCCACTGGGGTTTTTAAAGGGAAAAATTCTGTCTCTGCCCTATTGTGCATTAACTTATTCATTCCTTTATTCAATTAACATTTATTGAGTCCCTCCTTTGTGCCAGGCATTCTTTTGGGGATACCAAGATGAGTCAGACTCTGAAACGCTTTGAGAGAAACATTAATGTGTGTGTGTGTGTATACACATATTCTCACAGATACATACACACACATACATAATATATAGTGTGGACACAAGCAGTGGAAGCAGGAACAGAGTGTTACAGAGTGTTGCAGGTCACTAACAAATTAGTGAATCTGCTATAAAATTCTAGAAGTTTTCTTCAGAATTGGAATGTAACATCATGTAATCTAACCAAAGGAAAGTGGTTTTCCCAAGGCCATATAAGTAGATAGTGAAAAAACATGGATCAGAACCCAAGCTTTTGACTTCTGAATTTTCCTTCTTGTGCCCAAAGCCTCACAAAAGACAAAGAGCCTTTATGGCCAGTTGCCTGCATTTCAGTCAAAAGTGAGAACATAAAATGTGTATTTTGATGAAAGTTTTCTGTTCTATCATTTGCATTTCTAATTGTTCACAAACAAGCGGCATTTTTACTTATAAGCTAGCGGATGACCTGTTAGAGAAAGTAGGAACTTGGGGTTAGTGGAAAGTCACGGTAAAGAGAAAACTAACTTTCACTGAGCAGTCAGTCATTATGTGTGGACACGTTGACCTTCGCTGTCACACTTAGTCCCTTTAACAGCCTCTCGAGGTCCTTGGTGTTCTCATTTTTACGGCCAAAGAGACTGGACACAGATTAATGACCCACCCAAAGTCATACAGTTGTCAGCCTGGTCAAGTTTGACTCATCCTGAGCTGTCACCTCCACCACTCCCCCATTAGGTATGGGCTATCACAGGGGGACTTTCACTCTTGTTTTCATGATTATTGGCTCATCTGTTTCCCACCCTGGATGGTCAGCTCCATCAGTGCAGGGCCAGTGCGTACTTGGCTCACCTTTCTATCGCTGCTGCATGAGGAAGGCAGTCAACGTTTTGACCACGTAGAGCTGGGATTCAAACTCAGTTCTTGCTATTGCAAGGGGTCTGTATAAAGTTCTCTGAGATCCTCTTTGCAAAGGCAACATAGACAAAGTATCAAACATTAGCTTCTATCCGTGTCTACATTGTGGACAGGATGAGAGCTCATTAGAAGTCACTGGGGAAATCAGGAATTAATTTGTTCATGTATCCATCCTTCTGTTCATTCTTTGGTTCTGTTGATTCTTTCTCCAGTATTGGTCGAGTCTCTGATCGGCACAGCACTGCTAGGCTTGGTGCCTAGAAAACGTGTCTGGGCAGGAGTGGATGGCAGCTGTGTAATGCCTCGCACATCATTGTGGAGAGCCTGCTGTGTTCATTAAGTAGTTCCCAGTTTCACTTTGCCTCTCCCACAAAGGCACAATAGAAACCAAGGTAGGGGAGGGGATGGCACAAAAGGAAAATGCAACAATGCCACTCGTGTCCCATGTATTAACTCTGAGTGGTCCAGGTTTTTGGTTTCGTTTTTAACCAAATACATGTACATTTTTAATTCCTCTGAGGTGTATGTTTTTCCGGACGGAGATTTTTTAGGAGGTTTTTAGTCACTCATGAAGTAGATCAAATTCATAAAATAGTTCAAATGACCTTTTTTCCATTCTTACTTGCCCTGCTAAATCAGTGTGTTACTATCTGCACTTGCAAAAGTTCTGGACATTCGGATAAAGCCACGAGGTTCTTGTGGGGCAGTGTCGTGTCTTTGCAGTGAAAGGGACCAGGCGGTGGGAGGTGAAGCTGGCCCGGCTCGTGCAGTGCCTCCTCCGCTCTTTGCAGACCCCCACTGCTTATCGCACACTTTGCTGGGCCCCGCACAGCAGGGTGGACCAAGGATAGAATTGCAAACAGAAATTGTGCTTGCTTTTGTTTAGTGAAGCCAAAAGTCTTAATATTATTTTATGAACTTGATGTAAATGACAACTGACATGAGAATGAGAAATTTTAAGAGCACATAAGCGTCTTTACAATCCCAGGGGTTGGGGGCAGAGGACAGTACAAAAAGTGTGTGTGTGTGTTTGTGTGTGTATTCTTTTTTGAGTCGTATATAATCAGTGCCTTCACCCTCTCCAAAAAGACCAGAACTGATTAGAAGAAGGAAAAGACTAACTTGATGCACAAAATTTTTATGCATGCCAAGTACTGGAGTAAAAACTATTTGGCATCTGACTGAAAAGACACCAAGCAACCATTTGATGTCTATGGTTGAACACTCTCAAGATCTTGCACTCCTATATTTCATTTAAAAAATTGCTCCCTGAAGTGCAAACTGACTTCAATTTTGAACAAAATTTAGCATTCAAATTTATAGCCACTTTGAAAACTGAGGGTTTATTTATATCATATGAACCTGAACAGATTCTTAATTACAGCAGCCCTAGTGCACATGGAGAATCTGGATTTCAAAAGAAAAAAAAAAAAACAACTTCCACATAGGTTTTTCTACATTTTTGGGATGCTTTCATAGCAGCCATCAATCATGGGAAATAGTATTAAAATCCTGCCATATTGCAGTTTAAATTTCAACGCACTGCTTCCCAGTAGAGAGTTTAGTGTATCCTATAAAGGCACTAAATGGATTTTTTGGTTTTGTAATTTTTTCCCTTCTCTTGCAAGCCTAATTCTACTGAGAGAGATGCTGGTCCCTTTGAGTAATCTTTGTGTGTTAACAACCTGTACGGGGAACTCCTCTCTTGCTCGTTGTAATGGGCAAAAGTCATCTTGGTTTGCACGAAAGAAAAGGTCTGATTGAACTAGGGTGAGCCTTTCATTTTAAGAAGAGTTAAAGTCTGGGGTGTTTTTAATGTTTTAATCTCTGTTTAAGAGGTTTCTGTTATGAGAGGAAAATTGATAACATTTTTACCTCAGCCAACTGCCAGCAAACTGGCTCTGCTCTAATCCCACGTTTATAGTGATTTATATTCTCCGTGGCAATGTGCTGTAACCTCAGAGTGATACCACTGTGGTGTAGATTGACTGCATTCCAAATGCTGGAATCACATACATAATGTTTTTACTTTTAAATAATATTCAGACACCAGAATAAATACCATATGTGCACTGATGCTGGTTACAATGGAACCTTGTCATTTCTTGTGAGGGAGAACATTCTTTGTTTCTGATTTCTGTTTGAAATAAGTATGCAAAAGATAAATATGTACATTGACAGCATTTTGAGAAGGCTCAGGTAATTACACAGCTGAGGATGTAGCTAGGAGTCCTTGAAATGTAGCATTTAAGACTGAAAAGGCTGCTGTGTTGCCACCATCCCTTTTTGACACACATGAAGGCAAGGACTGTAATCTGACGTTCCCAGTGTAGGGTTTAGTTTTTATATTTTATAGCTACAGCATGCTGTAGTTACCGGACATCTGTTGAAGAAAAATTACCTCGAGTACTGTTCACAGAAACAGTGAGACTAACGTGCTCATGACCTCGTAACAGGGAGAGTAACACACGTGATAACGGGACGAGATGGATTGATTGGAAAGTCATAATTCAGTGTGAGACCTAATGTTATCTGATGCCACAAAACCAGAACTTACATGGCCTGATATCATCAAAATACAGATAATCTCTCCAGATCCATTTTTTCCCCACATGGTGTTGAAGATTTAAAAGTTTCATAAAGTTTAGAAATACCTCCCAAGTCATGCATTTTTAGGTTCTTGTTTTCATCTATCTTGGTTGGAATTCTAATCCACCTAGACATATTTTTAAAATAGACATGCTAGAATGCCTTTCATATTTGTGCATCTGTGACACGATCCAACAAGTCAGTCCACGTTTGCTTCTTGGGGAAGCATTTCAATCCAGGTTTGCGTTATCACCATCAGGTGAGCTGTATTGAATTAGTGCTTACAACGTTTTCATAATATTTTGTAGATGAGGAAACCCTGGGCATTGGAATTGCTGGCTTTCCGTACTCCTCCGCACCCCCACCCCCACTCAGTTTTGTGAGGTTCACCCAGAATATATAGTGTGAGGTTAATGTGTGAGGCATACCTCATAATGCATCTCTGACAGCTTATCTGGCACATGACTCAGAGTTTGGGTAAGTCTTGCCTCCTTTATGGGAGCCATTTGTAGAAGTGTTCACCATTATAAAAATGCTCAAAAGTCTCTCTTTGAAGTTGAGAAGTTACGAGACAAGTATTGCACCTCTAACGTATTGTCTCTCCTTTGCAGCTTTTCGGATGATCCCTTATCCCTTGGAAAAGGGGCATCTATTTTATCCTTACCCCATCTGTACAGAAACAGCAGATCGTGAGCTGCTTCCATGTGAGTCTCCCCTCCATATTCCTCTCTTTGGCTGGTGAGGGTGGTGTGCCAAAGCCTGGGATGGGAAGAGGTGGAAATGATAAATGTTTATGATGTTCCTTGTCTTTTATTACTCTTCTCCCAAACCCTGTCCTCATTTGAGAGCATAAGCATTAAAGTGAGTTATGTGTGTAGGTTTGGCTTCCTGCTTCTCCACGTCTCTCCAGATTCATCAAAGGGAAAGACCCCCCCAGGTCTGAAATGTAGATGAAGAGCCATCATGTACTGGTTGGTCTGAGCACAGAGACCCCTAGTTTGGGGCAGAGACCCCTAGTTTGGGGCAGATGCCCCTTGCTGGGCTGATCCACTGTGCGGGGCTCAGCCTGGGCTCTCCCTCTGGTCAGAGGCAGTCTGCACAGACCGGAGTCTGGAGGGGAAGCACTGGCTTCAGAGGGAGCAGCAGATGAGCCATGGGCGGGAGGGTGGCACCGGGACGCTGGCGTTGTGGCCAGAGGCGGAGTCGTGAGCAGGGTGGGGCTGCCCTCTGCGGCGATGCGGTGCTCTTGGCCGGCGGGATTTCCCATGAGCGTCTCACGGATGGCACGCAGCGAGCTGGTGTAACATGTGCAGGCACACGTGCGGCCTCAACACTGTATACAGCAGGCGGCGGGCAGACCCTGCCCTCGAGGGCCTTACAAGCTAGCAGTCGGGGGGCCCATACCACACGTGGAAAGTATGATTTGGTTTACTGAAATACAACATTGTTTTGACAATTCCAGCTAAATAGTTATTATCAAATTACACTGTGTATGAAGAGCATGTCCAGGCTGTTCATGTGGCCCTGACTTAGGACATGCTTTCCTCCCTCAGATAATACGCTCCAAACCTTGGCTGCTCTCTCTTCCCCGTCCTCTCTTCTGCCACACCCACCCTGCACCAGCCCCAGCTACGTCACATCTCATAGCTGTAACATATTTACATGCTTTGCCAGGAGGGCCAGTATAACTGTGGAGCCCTGGGTGCTGGCAAATTGTCTAATGCCCACGTTTTTGAGCTGGTCGTAAATCTCCAACGTAGTGGGTGTAAAACAAGGCTGCCGTCTCAGGTTGAAAGAGCAGGAGGCAGCTCTCTCATTTCTTTGCAGGACAGACCCACTGGGAGACGTGTTACCTCGGGAGCTGGGAGACCTCAGAGGGGTGTGGTTCCTCACCATCTGAGTTTATTGTGGGAAAGCGTCGGGTGCCTCACTCTGCATTAGATTTGATTTCAGAAATCCCTGTGATGGACCCATGCTTTACCTTTTGACTCCCCCTTCAGGGACATCCTTGTTAACATTTACGGTTTCTAGTAAGAAAGGCAGTTTTCTGAAAAGTACACTTTTAAAATGTTTTAATTGAGTCCAATCATGTTTCCATGGGGATAGATTCACTATTAGAACAAGATTACAGTTCTTACAAGAAACTGTCTAGGAATAATCTTTACAGTCCTGGAATAGAAAACTATGGCTCACGTTTATTTAATTGAATGCAGTGGTTCACGTCTGATCTCCCCTCAAAATCGTTGGGTGCTGAGGGTGAGGATGGGCTGCGGGTAGGTGGCTTTACATGTTACCTGCGTGCTGCACGTGAGTGGTGTAGTGTCCACGGTGGTCCTGAGCACACGTCCACCCATGAAGAATGCTAGCAGGTTGACATCCCTGGATTCAGGTGCATGTGCTCGTTTGTGCTTTGTCCCTCCTTGGCCCTCCACACCCGCAGTTTCAGCAGAGTGGATTACTGCTTAGAGCTGAAAGGTCGAGGAAAGGCTTGAGACCTTGGATTTCCTGAGGAAGATGGAGCCCCTCGAATCTTTTGGTTTGAGTGGCAGTGTTGCTCACACACAGCCTCATGGCTTCCCTCTGCTGGGCCAGCCTTAGTTGCTTTTCTCTCTGTGCGGGCCACTCGAAATTTAAAAAGTTATGAAAGGCTCTAAAATCTCCCATTATTGATGGATGGATGGATGGTTCTCACTGGATGTCTCTCTATCAGGGTGGCACCCTCCACTGACATAGTTAGATTGTGCCAGGAAAAAATACAAGATACACTAATATCACCCTGTCACAATGATTTAAAAATTACAGGAAAGTGAAAACCTAGAGAGAGGATATTTTTTTCAGTATACCTGACTTTGGATTTTCCAGGTTTTGTTCAATGAGCATGTGTTTTATAATTTGAATAAAGTTTTTTTTATTTGTGTTTGCTTTTGCGAAAGAAATACTGTATATTAGGCATAGATAGCGTTACTGTCCCTGCCCATGAGTGTGTGACATCCCCAAATTAGCCCTATCATGCCCTAGATAGAGTTCTGAAAGTTGAATATGGACTTGGGAGAAGCAGATAGGCCACCAAAGGCCGGCTGAAATGTTGGCTCTTGTTCGTTCCAGGGCCCTACCTTTTTCATTTCCAGCAGGCTTGAGCCAAAGCTCTGAAGAGTCAGTCCCACCTACAGGAATTCCCTGAGAATGCATTTTACTGCAGCCCTAACACTTCCCTTTTGATCTTCTCCACAGCTTTCCATGAAGTCTCAGTTTACCCAAAAAAGGAGCTTCCCTTCTTTATTCTCTTTACTGCTGGATTGTGTTCCTTCACAGCCATGCTGGCCCTCCTGACACATCAGTTCCCGGAACTTATGGGGGTCTTTGCAAAAGCTGTGAGTATTTGCCAAGGGGGAGGCCGCAGGCAAGGGGAAGGGAAAGTCAAGAGAAGCAGCATAAGAGAAACAGGGGAGTGTTGTGTAGAAGTGGATGTGCTTGTATTGATCCTTTGCATACTGTTTAATTTTCATTATCATCAGTGAGATCAAGGGTTGAGGGTCAGAATGAGAAAGTGTAGCTTGTTTGTTACTGCATGCCTTGCCTATTTCACAGACACAAAAATTCTCAGCAGTTCCCCTAAAAAATGCATGAGGTCTAAAGGAATTAAAGAATTAAGGGAATCCTAGCAAATGAAAAATACTTGGGAGATTATTCAGTTTTGTGTAAATTGAATGACATCATTTCTAATCTTTAGATATTGTAGGTCTTTCCTTCAAGAAGGATAGAATTTACATTTTCAAAGATGATTTAAATTTAAAAAGTTTTAATGTCTGCAAATTAAATGGCTTGTTTGGGGAATGAACCGAGAGGTTGTGAAGGGTGTTAGTATTAAGAAGTATACAGATATGATATTTAGAAGTATGGAAATCCATTAAGGGTCTTTAAAGAGGGTTATGGAGAAGAGCTTTAATAAGAAAAGCCATCTGTATTGACAACCAAGAACCACTGTTTCCTTGATGAAAAGTGACCATTTCAGCCTGCACATGCAGTGAGGATAAGTTTACTGATTTTGCCACAAAGGAGTTTCAAACAGAAGGAATAAGGAAAAGAATATCAGTTGTTTCCCTGGAACTCCATTCTGATTTCAAGGCGAGTGGAGTCAGCAAGGATGATTTCTAACTTGGCTGGGTTGATTTAATCCCTTTCCAGATGATTGACATTTTCTGCTCGGCAGAGTTCAGGGACTGGAATTGCAAGAGTATTTTCATGCGTGTTGAAGATGAACTGGAAATCCCACCGGCACCTCAATCTCATCATTTTCAAAACTGAACTCATCACCCTTCTTCCCCCACCACCAAAACTGCTCCTTCTCCTGTATTCCTGACCTCCGCCAGTGGCACTGACATCCACCCAGTTACTCAAGCCAGAAACTCAGCAGCCCTCCCAAACTCTTCCCTCTCTCACTCCTTATATCCTGTCTGTCTTGGCTTTCACAGTCTGTCGGCTCTAACCTCCTGAGCCACTAGGCATTTGGTAAATGTAATTCACCTCTTCTTCCCTTCCTTCTTCTCCCATGGCTGTCTCTTAGTTTGGATCTTTGTGATTTCTTGCCTGGACACCTGCAAGAGTCTTAACTGGTCTCCTTGCTTCCAGTCTTATCCTCTGCCAGTATTTCTTTCATACTGACACAAGAATGATCTTTCTAAATTGCAAGTCTGAGCATGTCACTTCCCTGCTTGAATTTCTCCAGTAGTTTCCCACCAGCATCAGGATAAAGTCCCAGATCTTTAGCATGGCATACAAGGTCCTTTATGATCTGGCCCTTGCTTTCCTCTTCAGCCTCATCTCTCTCCCAATTCTTGCACAGACACTGCTCTTGGGCCACAGTGAATTACTCTCCATTCCCAGATGTTTTTGTGCGCCTCGGTGCCTTTGCACGTACTATTTGCTCTGCATGGAATGCCCTTCCCCATTATCATCAGCACTTGTACAGTCTACTAACGCCTCTTCATTCTTTTATACTCAGCTTCCTTTCTAAGTTTCTCCCAAGCTGAGTTAGATGTTTCTCCTCTCAGCTCCCACAGTATTCCATGAATACCTATATTACGTTTATTGTACTGTATTATAATTGTTAAAAACTTGTCTGACCCCCTTGTAGAATGTGAGCTCTTTGCGAGCAGGACTGTGTCTTCCTCATCTCTGTATCCCCAAAGCTTTGCACAGTGCCTTGCACATAGTAGGTTTTCAATAAATGATTATTAAATAAATAAATGGTAGTGGTTTCTGCAGAAAGAATCAGTGTAAAAAATTAGATACAGCTTAGCATTTCTTCTCTTCTTTTATAATTATGATCACAGACAGGGTTGAAGGGGACCTTAAATTGCCTTCAACAGTAACTTGATGAAGGTCATTTAGACTCATCTGGAATACTTTTAGCGATGGAGCGTTCACCTGTTCAACATGGAAGCCCATTTCAGTACTGGATCACTCAGAACTCTTCTTGATACTGATAAAATCTGCCTTCCTTTAATTTCCACTTATTTCCTATTCTACTCTCCAAAACTATAGTGAAAAACTCTACTTCCTCTTGCAATTTCTTGAGGCAACTAATATATTCATGGCTACCTCTCACCTCTAACTTACTACCTTCTCTTTTCTTCAGGCAGAATGTCTTCAATTTCCTTAAGTCTTCTGTACATGATATGATTTCTGAACCCAGTATCACCCAGGCTGCCTCCTTGGATGCTCCCTAGTTTATGGGCCTATGCTATCCATTATTTGCTTCTATTCCCAAGCCAACCTCTGAGTTAAAGCAGTTACCAAAAGTCTGAGTAGATTAGAGTGTCATGTAGTAAAATTTAAAATAAGAACACATTTACGACATTAGACAATGTCATTCTTCATTGAACTAACAAGCAGCTCTTGGTGGGAATTTAGGATCAGGACAGTGATTCTCAGCCCCTAGTGTGCACAAAATTCACCTGGCCCTACCACCGGAAGTTCAGAGCCTTGAGTGTTAGCACCTGGGAATCTGCGTTTTTAAACAAGCCCCGCCCCCCACCGATTCTAAGGATGGGGGTTGAGGACCATTTCCTTCAAAGAACACTGGTCTCAAAAAAGCCAGCCTTTGAGCAGCCGTTTGCAGGTGCATGGTGCGATGTCAGAGCTATTGAGGTGACAGGTTTCTAGGAACCAGCAGTTTCACCCTGGCTGCTCCTTGAAATCATCTAGGGAGCTTAAAAATTACAGGTGCCTGATCTCCCAATCCTGGGGAATCTGACTTAGTTGGTCTGGGATGCAGCCTGGTCATCTGAGTTTTCAGATGCCCCCCTAGTGATTTGGGTGTGCAGCCAGGGCTGAGAGCCCCTGTACTGAATAAAGTAACTGCCTGAAACTGCATCACCCAGGGAGAGGGCTGGGAGGAATGGAGGGTAGTACATAGAATACGACTGGGTTTTCTGTAGGTAAGGTTGTGTAGCCTCCAGAATATCACAGAGATGTGTTCGTTATGGATATTAGACCAAGGGCCACTCTCCTCATTTAATGTTTCCAAAGCTTTGCTTTTGAGTCAAGGACCAAATGATTAAATAAAATGTAAATTTGCCTTTATGGTCCTCATATTTTATACTCTACCAAGGTGTGGTAGTTTAGTCAGCTACTCATAGTTTTCAAAAGTAGTTTAGATAAATTTGCTTTTAAACCTCTGTCTGGAGGATCACATTCATCTTGCCCTTCATTAAGGTTTAGCAGTACTAAAACGTCTGAAGAGATTTCATGGGGAAGGAAGATGGATGGCCTGAAGGAGACAAGCCCCATCTCCCTCCTCCTCCCCCCCACCGCTCCGGAGTCTTCTCCACATTTTCACTCTTGTCACTTCATCAGGCCCCTCGTGAAGCCCCCCACAGGTTATCACAGCCACCCTATAGTCTGCCTGTAGCCATTTGCAGCTTGTGAAAATGATTTTCTCAGACCTCGCCTGAGATAATGTCCCTGGGATAATGACTCAGTAGATGGAGAGAGATTGCACTGCCACCCGCCAGGCTGCGTGCAGCTTGGGAACTCTCCAGTGTGTTTACATGTTGATATGCAGCCAGTAAGGAAGCCCGCAGCCAAGTGTGAGCCACTGGAAAATAGTAAAATGAGAGGCTTCAACTCTCTCCGCCTAATCTAATCTACCTCAATGACTTAGGACTAACTCTTCCTAGAATGTTTGGTTACCAAGATAAGGTTGCTCATATAAATAAGTGATCATTCCAAACCCAGCCCCTCACAGAATGTGGGAAGGTCAGCATTCTGACCTCTTCTGTTTGAAGGGCCCTGTCTTTCCTCCTCTGGTCTCTCGCCTTCCCTGAGATCCAGCCCCCTGACTTCTGACTCTTGTCTTCAACTTATAGGCCCTGACCTCTTTGAAGTCTGATATTGATTACAGTGAAATGTCAATTGTCTGATTGCAGTAGGGCACCTGGAACTTATTCAGATAAGCAGAGGCGTTTCAAATGTTAACGAAGCACGTTGGGAGCCATGACCTTCTTCTAAATAACGGTGTTTCGGGAAAAGGACGATCAGGCGATTGAAGTGTTGCTCTCTCTTTTTTATTAGTTCAGTTGCTTTTTCTCACCACAAGACACTGATTGAATTATGGTGCATTTTGGACCGTGTTTGTCTGCCCCCAGGACAGAAGTTTTGGACATTGAGATAGATGAGCTGTTCCAGGGTTGCCTGGTGTTGCTCATTCAGACTTAACTTTTCAGGCAATAAAATTTCCCAAGTCCCTAAGTGAAACTGTTTCTCTATGTGCATTGGTTGAGTCTTTGGCCAAAAAGTGTTGACTGATTTTCAAATGTGCAAAGAAGTACCCAGTGAGCATCCTAAGTAAGCAAAGCATGTTCCACCAAACTTTTTTTGTTTAATACCTCCTGATGAAAGCCACTGACCTTTGTCTGGTTACTGAATGAAAAGGGCTTAACGGTTTCAGGCACCCCATTACATTTTGCTGCTTCTTCCTCATGGGCAAGGGTTGGGGAGGAGGTCTCGGAGAGCGCTGCTAAGGAGGAAGGTAACCTAGTAACAGAGGGTGCGCGTCGCAGCTGGGGTGCTGCGAGAGAATTAGGATCTCTAGGAAAGGGTTCAAGGCATTCTTTTCTCGATTGTCCCAAGGATAGAACATTCTAGATATGAGGGAAAGCAGTAAATGATCACATACATGGGAGGTATTAGGATCTAATTCTCTTGTGGAACCTGGTCGAGAAGCACAGGTGTGTCCAGGGGAGCCAGGGCTCACTGCATCTTGCTGCACAGGGTGGAAAGAGGGACATTTACAGACCACAAACTGGGTGAGGCCTGCCACTTAATTTCCAGAGGCCTCCCTTTTACGCTTTTTATCCAAGTCAGGTCAGTGACCAAAACTAAGCAAACAGACAGGCCTTTATTTTGAACCAGCTTTGTAACAACATCTCCATTCATTCTGCTACCCAAGCTGAGGCTCCCTGGTGTCCCCCTGTTTAGTGTATGAAGTCGCCCAGGGTGTAGACTTTGAGCGATTCCTATCATCTAACCACACTGGCTCATGCTAATGCATCACTTGTTCCCACCTCAGTCACAACTTCGGTGGTTATAAATCTGTTTTGGATTAGGTTTGCAGGATATGATAACTTCACCAGCAAAATCACCTTGTTCACTGGGCCTCATCTTCCTGCCACTGTCAGGATCCTCGGTTCATCCAGACTACTTTAGCACCTAGCTCCTCTTTATGGAGCTGAGTATTATAGCCAAATGCTGTGTGTTATGGAGCCTTGACAATCTCTGATTACAAACAAATGAATAAATGTTATGTATAAATATTTTTAATTCTACAGTGTTATCATGTCGGTCTGATACAATCAGTAGACTTGTTCCATGTCATCCTCTCAGAACTAGGATTTTACAAACTCTTTCAGGGGCAGCTCGGGCAGTAATTACTCATTCCTGGGCCTAGTGTCTCCCACAATGCCTTCCAACTGCATCCAGCTCTAAACTGAAAAGGACAGGCAGTCCATTAAGTAGGGTGAGCATCCCATGTGGTACTGTGCACTCAACAAAGGATAATTTCAGAAGGTTGCCAGGCATTGCCCTATATCTAACACCCACTTGAGGAAAGAGCCATCCCACCTTCACTCAAGTACTAACGTGGCTGCCTTTTTCTTAACTGCAAGTTCCTTAACAGCCTGGCACTCAAGGCCCTGGCCAGAGTTATGCTATTGCTTTTGAACTCTATCTCTTCTAGTCATACCAGCTGCTTTCCCCTTTCTGTTCCAGCTGTTTATTGAGCCTGCAAGGCCCACCTGCTCACATTTCTTTCCTTACCATTCTTACCCCATCTCTGTCTTTTCATACCCCAGCCATCCATTGGGGACTATTTCAGTCACCTCATTTTCAGTTTTTCCTGTTCCTTTCGACAAAATGGATTCTCTCCCTTTCCCGAACCTTCCTGGTGCTTTGTTTGTGCGTCTATGTTCTACTCTATCGTGGTCTACCTGGTATTGTTACTTTGCTGGGTACAGGTCTTAGTGGCTCCCTTCCCCACCCGCTAGGCTTTGAGCTTCCAGACAGTGGGACTTTTGTCCTAGATGCTTTTATATCTCACCCAGTACTTAAGTGCCTTACTGAGTAAATATATTCAATTGATGTAAAAGATGCAGTACAGAGAAGGGTTCCGAACCTTATACTCTCTCGAGTTTTCGTTACACAAATCTTGCACTTGATGGTCCTGCCATAGTGTGGTACAGGCCTTCCCAGTTTGCATTCTACAGGCTCTTTAAAAAAAAAAAAAAAAAGAAGAAGAAGAAGAAGGAAAGATTCTGAGGTCATGTAAATTTGGGAAACTTGCCTACCATACCCCTTCTTGAGGACCCGCAATCCATAGAACATATGACCAGTAGAGGAGACTGTTTTAACTTCACTACATGCAGGTCTACTAATTTGTCTGGCCTCAGACCATGTTCCCCCTCTGCGTATGTACTCACGTCCTACAGCACACTTCTGTGGGAAATTCTTGGTGGTGTAGACTGTGCTGTGCTATGGGCAAGGGATTGGGACAAAGGACTCCACAGTACAAGAACCAGACATTGAACCCTAGTGAGACGATACCTTGGTTCTGAACAGAGAGCAAGGAAACCCATCCAAACACCCATCTTGTGCCTGGTTGGATTAGGGCACCTCTTCTGCCAGATGCTGGATGGCTTGTGGAGAGAAGCTGATTCTTCACGAGAACATAATCAGAACATATTTGAGATTATGTTAAATGAGTCTCAGGCAAGGAGCCTGACTTTCTTAAAAGGCACAGATAATAAGCATTATTCTCTACATGAAGAACAGAAAGGAATTCAGTAACCAAATGAAAGAGATCCCAAAGCTCTCCTCAGAGCAGCACCTTTTCCACAAGGACGTGTCGTCCATGGACTGGCCAGCTTGCCGCCCTCCCCAAGGCTCCCATGATGCTCACCACTAAGCAGGTAGTTCAGAAAAGAACATGGGCTGCAGGTGTTTGGGAGACAATAGGATCCCAAAGCAATTCACAACCATACAACAAACTGGACTTTTTTTTTCTGTTGTTGCCTTTTCCACTTAAAGTTCTATAACTAGGCAAGCAGGTGGAGAAGTTGTCGCCATTTTTTTAACTCTTCTGCTCACTTGCCACCCATCTGTCAGTCCCTTTTGATGGCACTGGTCATCTCCATGGGCAGCCCTCAGATCCTGAAGGCTGGTTGGAAGGCCTCAGAACTGTGGGCAGCTGTCAGAGGAGTGAAGGGCCTGTCAGCCAACACTTCTCCCCTTCATCCATCAGAGCCAGGGGGGGTGGGTGCAGAAGCTGGAACGTAGGTTTATTCGTCAACCAATGTTTCCTACAAACATAAATATGAAATCGTAACCTTTGGAAACTTTTTATAATGCAGAGACTTAAGATGCAAGCATGAGTTGGAGAGGTTCATTTTGTAGTCTTCAACAAGATTTCTCCTGACTTCTGTGCTTTTCTCGTTTGTTTGCAGTTCCTCAGCACTTTGTTTGCCCCCTTAAACTTTGTCATGGAGAAAGTGGAAAGCATCCTCCCATCCAGTCTATGGCACCAGCTGACTAGGATCTAGGGAAGCCCACCCGTTCTTCCACTCACCTCACCCAGTGGGCTGCCACCATCTCTTCGTGCCAACTCCTCGTGGACTGCAAGAAAGCATGACTTTGAAAAAGGGAAGCCGTTCCGAGATTTTAAAACCTTCATGGACTGTCTGTTCCATATTAAAAGCTGTTTTTGTTGTACAAAATTCATTGATGTTCAGTTCTATTATATTTTGCTTTCAGAAAAGAAAAAAGTCAAAAATAAACTTTTGTGTATTGCAGCAACCAGTTGTGTCTTCCAACCCTAAAATTGCTGGTGTCCAAATAAACCTACAGGTTACATTTAATTTACTAAGGCCCCAAATCTGCTCAGTGCCACACAGTGGTTTTCTATGCTAATGGAACTCCTTTCACCAGGCCCTTGGCACCGCTACGGTTGGTGGCTTAGAAAACAGACTCTCTTTGGCTAAAAAGTACCATCTTTTTCAGCTCCAAACTGTATGTCCTCATAGGCTAAATGCACAGAAGAAATTTCAAGCATGAATGACAGGAAGCATGAATGAAACGAAATGTATGTGCCATTCCAGGTTGTTCCAATTCAGAGACTCTACTCACGGAATAGAACTCAGCACTGTGGTTCTAGGAATCATTTTACTTCTGCTTTCTGAAAACTTGGCACGAGAAGAAAAGTTCTGATGAGAGCTACAGAGCCAATAGTCTATTGTAGGACCTGACCACTTTCAACATTGCCATTTTTAAAATGTTTTCTCATAAGGGTCATTTTTTTTATCATGTTTTCATTCTTGATGCTTGCACGTGAGCATTCCTTGAGTGTTTCCATGATCTGAACCAAAGTGGTCGTTTGTCTTCACCATCTTTGAAAGCCTTCTACATGAGTCACACCTTCCAAGCATCTTTTTTTTTTTCTTTAACATCTTTATTGGAGTATAATTGCTTTACAATGGTGTGTTAGTTTCTGCTTTATAACAAAGTGAATCAGCTATACATATACATATATCCCCATATCTCCTCCCTCCCTCCCACCCTCCCTATCCCACCCATCTAGGTGGTCACAACACACCGAGCTGATCTCCCTGTGCTATGTGGCTGCTTCCCACTAGCTATCTAATTTACATTTGGTAGTGTATATTAGTCCATGCCACTCTCTCACTTCGTCCCAACTTACCCTTCCCCCCACCCCGTGTCCTCAAGTCCATTCTCTACGTCTGCATCTTTATTCCTCTCCTGTCCCTAGGTTCTTTCATAACCATTTTTTTGTTTGTTTTGTTTTGTTTTTAGATTCCATATATTATGTGTTATCATACAGTATTTGTTTTTCTCTTTCTGACGTACTTCACTCTGTATGACAGACTCTAGGCCCATCCATCTCACTACAAATAACTCAATTTCATTTCTTTTTATGGTTGAGTATATTCCACTGTATATATGTGCCACATCTTCTTTATCCATTCATCTGTCAGTGGACACTTAGGTTGCTTCCATGTCCTGGCTATTGTAAATAGAGCTGCAATGAACATTGTGGTACATGACTCTTTTTGAATTATGGTTTTCTCAGGGTCTATGCCCAGTAGTGGGATTGCTGGGTCATATGGTAGTTCTATTTTTAGTTTTTTAAGGAGTCTCCATACTGTTCTCCATAGTGGCTGTGCAAGAGGGTTCCCTTTTCTCCACACCCTCTCCAGCATTTATTGTGTGTAGATTTTTTGATGATGGCCATTCTGACTGGTGTGAGCTGATACCTCATTGTAGTTGTGATTTGCATTTCTCTAATGAGTAGTGATGTTGAGCATGCTTTCTTGTGTTTGTTGGCAATTGGTATATCTTCTTTGAAGAAATGTCTATTTAGGTCTTCTGCCCATTTTTGGATTGGGTTGTTTGTTTTTTTGATACTGAGCTTCATGAGCTGCTTGTAAATTTTGGAGATTAATTCTTTGTCAGTTGCTTCATTTGCAAATATTTTCTCCCATTCTGAGGGTTGTCTTTTTGTCTAGTTATGGTTTCCTTTACTGTGCAAAAGCTTTTAAGTTTCATTAGGTCCCATTTGTTTAGTTTTGTTTTTATTTCCATTTCTCTAGGAGGTGGGTCCAAAAGGATCTTGCTGTGATTTATGTCATAGAGCGTTCTGCCTCTGTTTTCCTCTAAGAGTTTTATAGTGTCTGGCCTTACATTTAGGTCTTTAATCCATTTTGAGTTTATTTTTGTGTATGGTGTTAGGGAGTGTTCTAATTTCCTTCTTTTACATGTAGCTGTCAAGTTTTCCCAGCACCACTTATTGAAGATGCTGTCTTTTCTCCATTGTATATTCTTGCCTCCTTTATCAAAAATAAGGTGACCATATGTGCGTGGGTTTATCTCTGGGCTTTCTGTCCTGTTCCATTGATCTATATTTCTGTTTTTGTGCCAGTACCATACTGTCTTGATTACTGTAGCTTTGTAGTCTGAATTCTGGGAGCCTGATTCTTCCAGCTTTGTTTTTCTTTCTCAAGATTGCTTTGGCTATTCGGGGTCTTTTGTGTTTCCATACAAATTGTGAAATTTTTTGTTCTAGTTCTCTGAAAAATGCCATTGGTAGTTTGATAAGCATTGCATTGAATCTGTAGATTGCTTTGGGTATTAGAGTCATTTTCACAATGTTGATTCTTCCAATCCAAGAACATGGTATATCTCTCCATCTGTTTGTATCATCTTTAATTTCTTTCATCAGTGTCTTATAGTTTTCTGCCTACAGGTCTTTTGTCTCCTTAGGTAGGTTTATTCCTAGGTATTTCATTCTTTTTGTTACAGTGGTAAGTGGGAGTGTTTCCTTAATTTCTCTTTCAGATTTTTCATCATTAGTGTATAGGAAAGCAAGAGATTTCTGTGCATTAATTTTATATCCTGATCCTTTACCAAATTCATTGATTAGCTCTAGTAGTTTTCTGGTAGCATCTTTAGGATTCTCTATCTATAGTGTCATGTCATCTGCAAACAGTGACAGCTTTACTTCTTCCTTTCCGATTTGGATTCCTTTTATTTCTTTTTCTTCTCTGATTGCTGTGGCTAAAACTTCCAAAACTATGTTGAATAATAGTGGTGAGAGTGGGCAACCTTGTGTTGTTCCTGATCTTAATGGAAATGGTTTCAGTTTTTCACCATTGAGAACGATGTTGGCTGTGGGTTTGTCATATATGGCCTTTATTATGTTGAGGTAAGTTCCGTCTGTGCCTACTTTCTGGAGGGTTTTTATCATAAATGTGTGCTGAATTTTGTTGAAAGCATTTTCTGCATCTATTGAGATGATCATATGGTTTTTATCCTTCAGTTTGTTAATATGGTGTATCACACTGATTGATTTGCATATATTGAAGAATCCTTGCATAGTTGGGATAAACCCCACTTGATCACGGTGCATGATCAAGCATCTCTTTTTACTCAAGCAAAAGAGAAAAATAAATAACCTTGACTCCTCTATCTGAAGTGAAAAGTACCTCTATTCAAAATCTCAGTGTGGTGCTTTAAAAAAAAGTAGTCCTTTACATGGTTTATTTTCCCTTTTGTTTAGAATCCTGAATCTTTCCCCATGAGCGTTGCAATAGGCAGCATTCGGGAAAGCACCACACCACGTCCCCTTCACAGCTGGACTTCCTGCCACCTCCTGGTCTTCATCCAAGAGCAGAGTCAAGCAGGCAGGTAAGGTTTAGGTGCACAAGGGCTTTTCGTGCTTTGGGCAAACTTTTCTCTCTACCTCCTTCGTGCAAAGCCATGGGGGACGTGCAGTTGGCTGCTGCTCTTAGTAAACTATCTCAGAAGAGGTTGAACCCCTATATCAACATCTAGTGATGCAGCTCTTGGGAGCAGGGGCTGTGTCTACTTTGCTTGCCTCTTTACCTCTTCGTCCCCCAGCACAACTCTTGACCTGGAGTGGATGCTCAAATGATCTGTTGAGCAAATTGATGCAGTATGTGATAGGTACAAATAAACTTTTATTCATGTTCAGAGTAGAGAGATTGGTTCCAACAGAAAAGGGCCCGAGAAGCCTTAGAATTGTAATTTGGAGCTGGAAGAAAAAGTAGTAATTATTTAATACAATTATTTGATTTAACAGATGGGGAAACCAAAGTCGATAAAGATTTCGACCTGTCTGAGTTTGGACTAGATTGCGATGTCTTAAATGAAAGTTTCGAGAGCCTATAGGCAATGGAAAATGGAAATGGCCCAGCATGAGTTGTTGGAAACCCCAGTTGCAGGAAATGCAACAAAGAAATATAACACAAGGATTTAAAAGCACCGTATGAATTTAACAATGAGGACTAGAGCATTTCCATGGAGAGGGTAGGCAGAAGTTAGGCTTTGATGGGTACAGGGAGTGAATGGGAGCCGCGAAGGTGGGGAAAAGATGGTGACAGAATGAAGACACAAGGGGGGATAAGGGGCTGTTGGAGGGAATGAGTCCACGGTCCAGGAGAGGAGCTAATCACGTGAGCTAATTCCTTTCTTCCACCTCTCTGTTCAGCTGCTGTGCTCAACTCTGAGAGCAACCATGACTCACTCTTGCCATTCTGACCTCCCTGGGCCGGGATGCCAGGGAGGGTGCTGTCTTCCCAGCACCTGCCTTGCTTTGCTGCCCCTGAGGACAAGCATTCAGGTCTTTTTAAGGGTTTTTTGCAAATCTGTGGAGAGGCAGAACGAGAGCAACCAGTACATCAGAGCAATTTTTGAGGTGATCGATTTTACAGTTCTTACATTTCTTGCCTAAGGTCCACAGTTCCTGACTTAATAAGATGGCAGCTGGAATCCAAGTTGCATTTCTGCCTTCTGCTTTTATTTCTATATAAGGGGACGTCGAAATCCATTCTGATGGGCTTTCCTCTATAAAGACACTTCCTCCCAGCTGGACCATAAGTGTCACATAGCCTTACCTTACATGTGTTTGTTGGAATACAAATGTAAACATTCTAAATTAAATATTAGCAGATTGGATCTAGTATTGTATACAAGAAGACACAATGTGACCAAATAGGAAGGTTCATTTTTTTTAAACTTCTTTTGTCAGTACTTCAGTATCAAAGTCATTCTGTCCTTATAAAAGAATTGGAGAGCGTTCCATATTTTTGTATGGCACAGAATAATTAAACACTGACATTACCTGCTCTTCAAGGATTAGATAAAACTCAGACATGAAACATCTGATTTTAGTGCTTTGTTAACGGTAGGTCTTTGATCACCTTTTTACTATCTGCAATGGTGACTGGTCTGTGCAGATACTCTACTTCTTATGTTTAGCTGATTGCACGTTTTCTAGGAAATTACTGCTTTCTCTAGGCATCAAATGTGTTACCACAAAGTTACATGTGTATATCATTTATATTATATATTCAATCTCTTCTGTATTTGTGGTAATTTCTCTTTTCTCATTCCTAATTTTATATATTTTTGCTATCTTTCTCTGTTTTTTCCCTCTTTAATCAGCTTCACAAAGCTTACCTTAAAGTTTTGGATTTACTGATGCATTCTTTTTGCATTTTATTATTTCTTCCTGGTTTCTCTTGTTTTTAAGAACTATAATTTTCCTAATTCCCTTAGGTGAGTACTTGGTACATTTTTATATTATTTTAAGAAGGAGGTATTTAAGGCTATGAATTTTCCTCTACAAGTAGCTTTCTTGTTCCATAGATTTTGCTATTAAGCGTTCACCACTCTTTTCTAGAAATTTATGTTTTAGTTTCTTTTTATCCAGGGGGGATCACTTTGGGGACATTTTCTAATAATTGGTTCTCCATTGCTACCTTCAAGGGATTTATTTTTAATGTTACTCTGCAATATCTAATGAAAACATCAAAGATGTTCAACCACCTACCCCCAAGTACAGTAAACCCTGACACCTCACACCCATGTACTAGTTCTAAGTAAACGTTTGATTCCTGTTTCCAACATTTTTTAAAAAAAATTACATCCTTCTTCAGTGTGAACTTTCAGGGTGATGTTAAAATGTCTAAACCATATTTATGTCACCTCCACTGTGCCTATTGTTCTTATTCTCCCCTCCCCATGGCCATGCTCTTCACCAAGCAAAGACGAGTTCACATCACATATTTGGCTTCTGCTCTGCTATGGTGACAGCTCGGGCTGTATCAGGAATTGAAATGTAAAAGGAGGTGGCAGGGCTAGACAGGGGCTTGAAGGAGCTAGTCTTGAAGTTCTGGCTTTTGAGGGTCAAGAATGGCTGAGGCCAAACAGGCATTGACTGAAATGGGAATGTCCAAGCAGAGGTGGACTGGCCCCCTATCAGGAGTGCTCTGGAGAGCACAGGGGATGGAAGACCTGCAGTTTATAAATGTATCTCCTTCAGAATAATAGCTATGATTCTCCAGCAGGAGCAAAGAGCAGAAGGGAAGCAGGTTCTCTTCCCCTCTTTCTCCAGCTTGCCTCCTGTTACATCCAGCTCCAGTCCATTTCATAGTCCCTTGGATCCTCAGCCTTGAAGCTGAGGAAGAAAAACTTGGAAGAAAAACTTAGGAAGAAAAACTCTGGAGTCGAACACCTCAATTGACCGTCATCAAAAGGCAAGCAAACTTCAAAGTGGGTCTGTGTTTGTCCAGGGAGGTGGCAGTAGGTTACAATTTTAGAGGGAATGTCAGTATGTTCCTGAAGTCTGGTGGCTCTTGGCTTCCGTGCACACGGGCTGTAGGACCTGACGCCCCTCCCCACTTCAGGCTCCCCACACGAGCCTCACTGCCCCCTTTCTGAGGTCTGGGTGCTGCGTGCAGGCCCACAGGCCACCCCTTGGTGCCTTTCAGCTTCTCCACTGTCCCTCAGGTCACCCAGAACAGTCTCTGCAGTGGCAGCACATCCTGCTAAACACAGGGCAGTTTCGGCTGATTTCCTGATAGTTTTCTGGGGCAAAGAACTACAAAATCTGGACTGCTGCTTGAAATGACAGAAGGGAGAATGGAGGGAGAAAATATGAATTAACATCTGAAAGATAGTCTGCCCCTCAAATCAAAGACAACCTTCACATCCAGTATAAATTAGACTCATTTGTTTTGTCAGTCCTTTAAGTAGTTAAAATGTATTGAGGACCTACTGTTGCTGGGGACAGAATCATGCTCTCCCCACTGCACCTTGAACTGCAGCATTTATCACACGACATTATTTGTACATTTACTTGCCTGTCTCACCCACTGGACCACAGGGAACTCAAGTTCTACATTATGGCGTTTGTCTTCACACCCTCAGGATCTGGAACTGGCTATTCTATATTCTAGAATATAAAAGCTCAATAACTGTTGGCAGGAAGGTAGGACAGACAGGGTAGAGGAGAGAGTGATGCTAAATAAGAAGTGAGCCTCCTTTTATAGAACTCCAGGAAAAAATAAAATGAAATAAAAAGTATTTACTCCATTCTTAGAACAGCAGCTTAATGAGGAGCTTTTGCAAAAACTTTGCCCACTTATCATTTTCTTTGGGATATGTTCTCTCTTCTTACCCCATGTTCCCTGAATGATCACTGTCTGTGTTTGTGGTATGTCAGATACCACACCGGGTCCTTGACGTGCAGGGCCTCTTTGGGTTCTCCAAACCACTGTGTGAGGTGGGTGCTAGTGTCCTCCCACTGAGCAGCTGCTGAATCAAGGATCTGGGTTTGAGCCTGAGCACTGGGCCACTGACCTTGGTGCTGTGTGGCCACAAGGTGCTTGCTCACCTGCCTCTGACTGCCTGCCACCTGGTCTCTCCAGCTCGAGGTAGAGTACTCATCAGCTGACCTTTAGGCCCAGGGAAAAGTGCACCAGGGAACACTGCCTCTCAAACACGCCAGAAAGGAGCAGATGCTGAGCAGATCTCCAAAGACAAGGTGGCCTTCGTGTTTTTCTTCACATTCCAGCCATGTGTGGTGTGATGGGAGTCAGGGAACAAATGTTCCCAGAGTGGATGATATGAGCCTAAAAACAAGCAGAATACTGTGTGTGGACTTGAAACAGGAAGAGGAACCCTGTAGCAGCACAGACCCCTGTTTCCCACAGTGGATTTTGAGAAGCCCTAAGTCTGGTGAAATGCTTTTTTGGAACACATCACAACAGTTACCGTTCTCTTGGAAACTCACAATGTCATAAGCCCTGAGAAGTCCCATGAAAAAGAAATCTGTTTAACCCAGCACTTCTCCTCATGAGATCATAGGTCACCATCTTCTTTCATGAAGAAGACTTCTACACATCTCACCATATTTATTTTGGAAAACACTAGACAACATCAGTCCTGAATCAGAAGGAGGATCCCACAGACAAGGCATGTGGTCCTCTGGGCATTCCATCCATACTGACCAGGTGGGGACCCACTAGACACAATTCAGGGGGAATGCAGGCTGGTGCAGCTGCGAACCCCTGCCATGCTCCCTAACTGGCATCAGGTGCTCCGTGTCCCCTCCTGAGTCCCCTTGGTGCTGGCCATGAATGTTGGCCATGGACCCCCAGGAGGGTCCTGGGGCCTTTTAACTGTCTATCGATATTGACACAGCTAAACAGAGGGGAGAGATTAAGGATTGAGGCAGCTATCGTAATTCATGTGCTCTGTTTTCTCTCCAGTTATCCAAGAAAAACCCTGAGAGAGCCTGTTAAGAACTGGTTTTTTGGCCGTGGTGGCCAGTCAGTAACTGTCACTCTCCTGGGGTTCCCACCAAGTGGGGTGTTCACCAACCCCAAGGCCTATAGGTCTTATATCTAACAAATTATATTTTACATTATTTGTTTCAAAAGTTGGTTAGTGACAACTAAGATCATCCCTCCGCAATTAGAATCCGATGTCAGAGCGAGAAAATCTCCCATTCACTGGGAACTCCCAGGTCATTCATTCTGAATTAATGGTATTTATTCTCCCTCGTTTTATTCCTAAAAAATGGCTCCCCTGGTTGCAGTGTTATGTTAAGCACATTACATGTGACTCCAAAATCAGTTCATATATTATAGCTCGTTACACTCGTGGGTATATATTTCTGAGTAACTCTCACTCCGCAGTTACAGGTCTACATTAAATATGGGCTGTCCTGAGTGGAGCCTGAGGGCGTTGTCTGTTTATTCCTGGCTCCTTGTTTTTCCTGGAAGTTTTCTTCTCCACTTTTATACTCCTCAGGGAAGATGTGCCTTCCAGTAAGAAAAGTCTACCTGGGGAAGGTGGAAAGTATTTTTCTCTAGAGCTTTCTGGAGAGAGGTTAGACAGTGGCAGCTGTTTGGGAGCTTGTGGCCTTCTGTGGATGGTCTGCTGCACTGATCAGGGACGCAGGAGGCGGTTGTACCAGATCCATCAAGACCACTGGCAAAAAGCCACAGTATCTTTCCTTCTGTAGCATTAACATCAATGAGTTTTTGATCTCTACAGCCACCAAGGTTTTGTCTTCTGTGGCTGGCATGCTCTTAAGCATTGTGTTGTAGCATCGTTAATAGACAGTGTTTTGGGGATTTCATAGCATGTAATCTTTAATCACTTCAGTAAATCCACAATGACAGCATATTTTTATCCAAGCACAAAGTTCTAATGAGCCACCGGCTTCTTTCTTTGCTCCATTCATCCATTTCTTCAACATATATTATGCCTTGAGTTCCATCGATGAACAAGAAAAAATCCATTGTGCTCATGCTTGTGAGCTCGTGACTGTGGCAAGGGCCACCGTCCTCTGGGGAAAAAGTCCTCACATGCAGTCTCTGGGTTGGGGTTCTCACGTGGCACCTGATGCCAGGCAACACCAGTAACCCTCCTCTTGGGTGTGGCTCTTTGGAGGAGTAAACAAACACAATTGGACAGCCAGCATGTCATACCCAAGGGGGCTTATGAGACTATTCTCAGTGGGCCCCAAAGGCTCTCAAAAGGTGAACAAGTCAAGAGCCACTTTTCTCCTGTGAAACTTTGCCAGTTCTGATTTCCCCACATGCCTTCTTTCAAACTATCTTAGCCGCTGCCCAACACAGTGTGATGAGCGCCAGGCAGCTCTCTTCTTCAAGATAAGGGGAACCTTCAGAGGAAAAGTGACTGCCACGGGGCCAAGGCACGAGAGCCTCTGGAGGCCACTGCCGTCTCCCTCAGCTGCAAAGGTGAAGGCCTGAGACCCTTGAGAAATGAGAATCCAATTGTGTCCAAAATACATCTCAACCTCTTGGGGCTGTCTGTAGCCATATAAGGAGCTGGTCAAGAGCTATTTATCAGAAAGGTTCTTGAGGGCAAAGAGAACCTACAGGTCACTTCAATTAGCTGAGCAGTCCCTGGCTCGGTTCTGATGTGCCTGCAGCTGTCACCAGGAGGGGGATCAGTGGCATTGCTCCTAAAGTTTCATACCTAAGGTCTATGAAGGGCCCCTCTCTTTCTCCTCAACTCCCTTGAGCATCTTTGCCCATATTTGCACAGGACCTTGGACTCCAGAAAATGTTAGAGTCTAAAAATAGCCGAGCTGTAGGTAAGTAGGTGTTTTAATTGCCTACTTTAATCAAAATATCAAATGAGATTGCCCAACGATCACTGGCCACCACAGCCACAGACATGCCTTAAAGGGTCATTCAGTTAGTCCACCTGCTTTTCCAACATGATCCAAATAAAAACAGAGAATATGAGTCATGACAGCTGCCCCAGGCCCTCATTTCTCTGTCTTGCTCCACTGTGATTATATCCGCGGACGCAGCCTCACACCCGAGGGGCCCCACGGCATCCGTGGCAGCACGAACAAGCTCCTTTTGGGTCTCAGTAAGAAACGTTTTCATACGTGTGAATTTTCAGGACTTGTGTATATTTGCCTTCAAAAATATCTCTAGATGTGTTTTAGTTCAGAAAGGTCTCACCAGACACTTGAAAAGCACATTTGGATTTTCAAAAATTAGGAGCGCTCACATCCCACAGCCAGTTTTCTGCCCCAGAAAGGCCTGAACCAAGCTTTGAGATATTAGTTTCAATTTTGTCTCTCCAGAATGCTTTCTTCATCTCTCCTATGAAATACCTGAATCCTGATTTGATTTGCCTGTCATGTATAGGAAGCTTTTTCAAAAAATTTCCCTCTATTGACACCATTATGACTATGTACTTAGACTATGTACTTTAGTACAAGACCAGCCTAAAGAAAGGTGTGAGGTTGGGACTCCTGAGAAATCCCAGATCCTCTGCTGGCTCCCCACATCTCATCCATAGCCCATATCCTCTACTATAAACCACAGACTTCTGGAACTGGAAGACATATAAGGAGTCTGGAAGGCTAAACTGAACTATCCAAAAAAGAAATTAAGAAAGCAATCCAATTTACCATAATAAAATATTTAGGAATAAACTTAACCAGGGAGATTAAAGATGTGACTGCAAACTACAAAAAAATTTAAATGAGACACAAATAAATATACATCCCATATTCATGAATTGGAAGATTTAATATTGTTAAAGTGTGCATACTACCCAAAGTGATCTGCAGATTCAGTGCATCCCTATCAAAATCCCAATGGCATTTTTACAGAAAGAGAAAAAACAATCCTAAAATTCATATGTAACTGGGAAGGACCCCAAATAGCCAAAACATTCTTGAGGAAGAAGAACAAACCTGGAGGCATCACACATCCTGTTATCAAAATATACCACAAAGCTATAGTAATTAGAATAGTATCATACTGGCATAAAGAAAGACATATAGACCAAATGAACTGAATAAAAAGCCCAGAAATCAACCCATGCATATACAGTCCACTGATTATCTACAAGTTTGCCAAGAATACACAATGGGGAAAAGATAGTCTCTTCAACAAATGGTGTTGAGAAAACTGGATATCCAATGCAAAAGAATTAAATTGGACACTTATCTCACACCATACACAATAATCAACTCAAGATGGATTAAAGATTTAAAAGTAGAACTTCAAACAGCAAAACTCCTAGCAGAAAACACAGGGTAAAACTTCATGACGTTGGTCTTGGCAATGATTTCTTGGATATGACACCAAAACCATAAGCAACAAAAGCAAAAATAGACAAGTGCGACTATACAAACTGAAAAGTTTCTGCTCTGCAAAGGAAACAATCAACAAAGTGAAAAGGCAACCCTATGAAATGGGACAAAATATTTGCAAACTATATAACCAATAATGAGGTTAATATCCAAAATATATAAGGAACTCATACAACTTAATAGCAAAAAAATTAATAACTTGACTTTAAAATAGGCAAAGGACTTGAATAGACATTTCTTTAAAGAAGACATACAAATGGCCAACAAGTGTATGGAAAGATGTTCAGCATCAGGTAAATGCAATTCAAAACCAATGGAATAAAAAACAAAATAAAAACCCCACAACAAGATATCATCTCACACCTGTTAGGAAGGCCATTATCAAAAACAAACAAACAAACCAAAGAAAACAATTGTAGGAGAGGATACAGAGAAATTGAAACCCTTGTACACTCTTGGTGGAAATGTAAAATGGTACAGCTGCTATAGAAAACAGTACAGAAGTTCCTCAAAAGATCAAAAATAGTACTACCATATGATCCAGCAATCCCACCTCTGAATATTTATCCCAAAGAATTGAAAGCAGGATTTTGAAGAGATATCTGCACTCTCATGTTCATTGTAGCATCATAACCAAGAGGTAGATATAACCTAAATTGTCCATCAGTGAATAAATGGATAAAGAAAATGTGATATAGATATACAATGGCATAATATTCAGCCGTAAACAAGAAAGAAATCCTGTCCTATGTGACAATGTGAATGAACCTTGAGGCCCTTATGCTAAGTGAAATAAGCTGATCATAGCATGATTCTATTATACGAAGAATCTAAAGTACTCAAACTCATAGAAGCAGAAAGTAGAATGGTGGTTGTCAGGGGTTGGGGGAGGTGGAATGGGGAGTTGCTGTTCCATGGGTATAGAGTTTAGTCATGCAAGATAGGTATAGTCTAGAGAGCTGCTGTACAACGTTGTGCTTGCAGTTAACCATGCTGTTCTGTACGCCAAAAACTTTGTCAAGAGGGGAGATTTCATGTTATCTGTTCTTACCACAATGAAAAAAATCAGTCCAGAAGTGTGTGTAGAATGCCTCCTCCTTCCTTCTCCTGTTCCTACCCTGACAGACAAGTGTGGGTATTGCTTGTAGAACAAAAAAGGAAGGGCTTCTCAACCTCATTGCTACCTAAATTTTAGGCCAGATAATTCTTTGTGGTGAGGGATTGTCCTGTACATTATAAAACATTTAGCAGCATCCCAAGCCTCTACCCACTAGATGCCAGTAGCAACCTGCATCTCACAGTTATGACGACCAGAAATGTGTCCAGATATTGTTAAATGTCCCCTGGGGGCCAAAATCACTCCTGGGTGAGAACCACCACCTTAGGAAGAATCCCAGCAAGCCTAGAGCTTTGCACCCAAGTTGGCAATGGTGAAGGTCGGATGCTGTATTTGGTGGGGTCGTGTCCTAGAAAAGTTGTTTTTCTCAGGACTGCAGTGTGCCCCACTGAGAGGGTGAGTGTCCCCCTACTGGTTTATACAGCCTAAATTGGTGAAGACATCCAAAGCACATCTTGCTTTCAGTCTTTACCTAGTTTTCTGTCTCCAAGAAAATGAAAGAAGAAAAGTACTCTGTATTAGTTTCCTAGGGCTGCCGTAACAAACGACCACAAACTGGGTGGCTTAAAACAACAAAAATTTATTCTCTCTCAATTCTGCAGGCCAGAAGTTCTAAATCAAGGTGTTGGCAGGGCCGTGCTCTCTCCAGAGATTCCAGGGGAGAATCCTTTCTTGTCTTTTCCTGTTTCTTGTGGCTCCGGGCATTCCTTGGCTTGAAGCTGCATCACTCCAACCTGTGCCTCCGTGTGTCTCCCCCTCTGTGTGTCTCCCCTGTGTGTCTCTGGTAAGGACACTTGTCGTTGGATTTAGGGCCCACCAGGATAATTCAGGACACTCCCATCTCAAGACCCTTAGCTAAATCACATCTGCAAAGACCCTTTTTCTTTTTTTTTCTTTTTTTTTTTATTAGTTTCTGCTTTATAACAAAGTGAATCAGTCATACATATACATCTGTTCCCACATCCCTTCCCTCTTGCGTCTCCCTCCCTCCCACCCTCCCTATCCCACCCAAAGACCCTTTTTCTAAATAAGGTCACATTGACAGGTTCTGGGATGTGGGTATCCTTTGTTGGGCGCCCCCTATCAACCCATTACATACTCTAAAACAAAGCTAAATTTTTTTAAACACAGAGACTGACTTTTTTGTACTTTATTTTTTTAGACATTTGAAACAAACAAAAATTTACAGAGAAGTTGGAAGTGTAGTACATAAACCTTCTTTTGAGATTTAGTTGCTGACATGATGCCCCATCACCCCCAAATACTTCAGTGTGCATTTCCTATAAACAAGGACGTTCCTCTGTGTAACCACAGTGTGACTGTCAAAACCAGGAAACTGACGCTGACACAGAACAACTTCACTCCTCCCCGTCCACGATCCCATCCAAGTTCCTCCAATTGTCCTAATACTGATTTTGTAGCCAAAGGATCTGCTTCAGAATCACACATAGCATTTAGTTATCCTGTCCCTTCAGTTTTCTTCACTCTGAAACAGATCCTTAGTCTTTTTTTTTTTTTTTTTGAGTTTCAAATCCTTAACACTTTTGAAGATCGAAGGTCAGTTATTTTGTAAAATGTCCTTCAGTTTGGGCTGATACGTCCTCACGATTAGATTCAGGATACACATCTTTCTCAGGACTCCTCCAAAATTAATGCTGTGTTCTCACTGCATCCTACTGAATAACATATGTTTTCAATGCGTATGATTAGTGGCCATGAAGATTTTGATCGTTTGATTAAGGTGTATCTGCCTGGCAACTCTTCCCATCTCCCCTTATAATTAATAAGTATTTTGTGGGGAAGACTTTGGCACTAAGTAAATACCCTATTCCCAACTTTCAATTTATTAGTGTATTAATTTGTATCTGAAAGGAGTTGTAATTCCTATTTTATTCAACAGGTTTTAATCTGGTATAATTATTGTTTATTTTGATGCTCAGATTGTGCCACGTTTGGCTAGAAGGAGCCACTTAGTCTGGCTCTGTGTATTTTTGACATGTCCCGATCATTCTGTGATCACTTCCTTGCTTTCTGGCACAAGATAAGATATTCTAAGCTTATTTTGTAATTTCTTTGCCCCTAAAAGGAGCTCTGGTTCCTTTCAGTGGAAAATGAACAGAGTTTCGAGAAACATGTTTGCTCTTGTGCGTTTTCCAGACTGTTGTTGTGACAGTTTCTCTCTGCTGCTTCTCGCTTCATTCCTTCCACATGCCGTGTTTTTACCACCAGCATGCCGTCCCCTCCCTTCCTCCCCAGCGCTGCCCCCACATAGGCCATTCTGTCTCTATGTTGATACTTGGAAGCCCTAACTCTGTGAAACCAGCAGCCGTACGATAGCAACCCCGTGCCTGGGAAAGGCTGGCCTATTGCCGGCAGGCGTGCTGGGCAACTGACTGGCCCTGCTTAGAGAAACTTGGCTCGAGGACTTCTAGGCAGGTAGCTCAACGAGCTTCAACATCTGAATATGTGCGAGGCGTTCCCAAGCACAAGCGAGGATCAGACCAGTGGCTAATTTGCCATTTCACGCTGTGAGAACAACTGATTTCTTATCTTAGTTCAGCTTTTCCTGGGATTGATTCTCCAGACTCTTTGAATTTTGAGTGTTGTTGCCTGGTCTTCCCTACCTGGCATCGTTTCCCCTTTAAGAAGGAAAAATTGAAATGTCTAACGAACCCAGCCATCCTTGTTTCTGCTCAGATCGAGAACTTTCACCCAGACTATGCCATGCGGTAGGGCCAGCTGGTTTCCTCAAGACTGTGAATGCAGCCCGGGACTCCCATGGGCTAGCAGCCCACACGGTGCTCACTCACGGTTTGCCTAGTCCTTCCAGCCTATATCCCAACTCCCACCTCCTGGCTCAGCCACAACAGCCCAAGATGTAGCCCCCAACATCCAGATACTTTTATTCTCCTCCTTGGCCTCCCTGTCCTCTGCCAACCTTCCCTTAGGTCTTCTGCACTGAAGCCCTCTCCAGCATGTCTTCCCCTACCCCCTCCACCCCTGCAGTTAATGAAGTCTTGACTTTCCCCTGTAGCTGCACGTGCCCAACATTTCCATCCTCCACTCCAGTGTCTCCTGAGTAGATTTGAACCCTGTGAAGCTGCCCAGGTGGGGAGACACTGACCTCTGGGCAACCAATCCAAGACCAGCAAGAGGCCCTTGACATGCCTGCTGAGAGGGCTTAGTGTCTTTCTTTCACTGAACTAGGGAAGAGAGAAGGAGAGACAGGGTGTGGGAAGCGTGAGGTGGAAGGAAGAGCTGGAACCAGCTGTCATGCTGGATGGTGTGCAATTTAGACAAGTGAAGGAAGAGACTAAGAACGAGGAAGAGGAAGCTGGGCCACAGAGAGAAGCAGAGGGGCCGTTAGCTTGCATGAAAAGTGCAGATGTAGAGATACTGGTCTCCAATATCTCTCTAGAAACAAATGTCAGTTCATTCAAAGCCCAACTGCACTTTGCTTCCCATTCAGGGATTCTGTCAGATCTTTATAATCTTACAATAAGCTGCCCCTTTTTGTGTGTGCTATTTTGAGTGGATTTTTATTTCTTGCCACCAAAAGAGCCTTTCTGGAACATTCTTGGTGACGGCATTGCCTTCAAGATCTATCCAGTGGAGCTAGATCTATCAAGTCAAGATCTATTAATATCTGTAATATCAACCCTGTGAGAAGGGTTCTATTCCTCTTACCCCACAGTGCCATTTCCCAGATGTTTCTGCAACACCTTGTTAAACAAACCATCCTTCCTTTTAGGTCCATGTCCAGACAAGGATGTACCATCCTCTTTCCTATCATTCATTGATATCTGGACACTTTTCCATGTTCCCTAATAAATATAGATAGGAAGTTCCCCTCTCCTTCCTTTTCCTTGACATCAGCCTGGGCAACCTGAGTATCCACACGGACAATTCATGTACCAGGCCAGCTCTGCAGTTCCTTGCCCTGTCCACTCCAAATATGATGAAAATAATATATAAAAAATGATTCGTATTTTATAGGTTAGGAAATATTTTCCCAGTCATAATCTCACTTTGTTTTGATTTTTGAACTCCACTCACAAAGCCAGATCATAAACTCATCCTCTTATAACTGGCTCATTTCCAAAACCTGGACGTCTTAATTTTCCTTCCATGAAGAAAATTTCTTAGGCTCTTATTTGTTTTTCCCCTTAGTTTCTCCCAGGAAGCCTGCCCTTAGGATTCATCAAGACCCTTTGTCTTTACCCTTACTCATCTCATAGGCTCCCAGCTCCCTTCAGGTTTCCTCCCCAATTCAGCCGGTATCCCACCCCATGCTTGGCCCCAGAAACCTGCATGGGCAGCACCACATCTTCCCTTATCCCTCCATCTCCACTGCACTCACCTTGTCCATCCTGCTTATCACAACACCTGCTCTTGTGGCTCAAGCTCTTATCATGCAGGCGTATCATTCACTCTCTCTCCCTCCCTCCCTCTGTCTCTTTCATTTTCTCTCTCTCTCATCCCAGGTGGGCCCTCAATACCATTTAATAATATTTTATTAATTCTTCATTAACTCCCGACCTCTGTTTTCTTCTCCCCAGTCTAAGTTCTCCTTCTCACCTGACCTCTGACTCTCCCCCAGAATATTACCACATCAATTTTCCTCTCTTTCTCTACTGTCTCTGTTTCAGGTCTCCTTTTCATTGACCTAAATGAATCGTCAAATATTTTTATAGAAACCAATCCCTCTTCAGTCTTGCTTCTCCCTGAAGCTGCCATTCAGTATCTTCCCATCCCTTCTTTAGAGCTTATACTCAGCACTCTGCCCCTGGTTTCCCTCCACACATTTCTTCTTCAACCCTCCAAACCCTGTTCTTACAGAATCTGCTCTTTCAAAGGGGAGCAATGGCGGCCCAATTCCTAATTCCGATGTGACCACAGAGCCCTGGGAACGCTCCTCCTCGGGGCTTCAAGACGCTCTTTTCTCCAGATTCTTCTTGAAGCTCTCTGATCTGTTTTCCCTTTCCACTGTGTAAATGCAGGCCTCTCCCAAAGTTCTCATCTCGTCCTGGAGGGCTTTCTTGCTTTGCTTCTCTCCCAGGGCCATCTCATTCTCTCGCACAGTTTCACCCATGTGCTGGCCACTCTCTCCACCCACCATGGCTCCACCCCATCTCTTCTGAGCTCCTGACCTACATTTCTAACTGCCCGTGGGACATCTCACTTCAAACTTGGCATATCTCAAACTGAACTCAGCGTCTTTGCCCTTAAAATCCCCCATCTTGTATAAATGACACCACCCACGAGCCACGCACATGGAAACCCCGGCGGATGAATTCCCACAGTTAATCAGTAGCTCATACTGCCAGGTGGCCGTATGGTTTTGTGTCTGTTCTGCAATTCCGGGCCTAAGCCTCCCCCCTCAATCAATTGCAATTACCTTCTGCCTGGTTTGTTTGCCTCCAAAGTTCTCTCTTCTCAACACAGGTTTAATCAGACCATTTCCACCTCAGAGAGAGCACTGATTCCTCCTTGTGTGCAGAGAAAGGCTCCGCCTCCCTGGCAGGGCATCCCTGGCATGCTTCCTGCCACACTCTCTGTGCCTCTCGCTCCTGCCATGTATCTCCTTGATGATACCTGAACCTGCTGTTCTTTATCTCATGCCTCCACTTGCTATTCCTTTGTTTAAGAAGATATTTACCTTCATTCTGCCAACCCAAATGGTCCCATAAGTCAAAACTCAGATCAATGGCCATCTTTTCTGTGAAGCCTCTGGACAGACTGGCAGTTGCTCCTCTTGTCTCCCTTCGTGCATTACTTTTAGCACTTAGTTGACTCTGTCTTGAATTATGACTGGTTATTTTTATTTCTGCTACAAGTACTTTCCTAACAATCCTTTACTGAGTAACATGTGCTCTTTGTTCTTATCACCTCATTTGATATTTACCACAGCTCATCAAAGTGGTGTGGGAATCTCCCTTTGCCAAGGAGGAAAACTGAGGCTCAAAGAGGTTACATTTCTTCTTAAGGTCACACAGCTGGTGAGGGGAAGAACCAGAACGCGAATGTGGGTCTGGTTTATTCCAAAGTTCAGTCTCTTTCCCTCAGACCAGTGGTTCCCAATCTTCACTGCACATGGAAATCACCTTGGGGAATCTTTAAAAGTTATTGATGTCCACCCGGACATTCTGATTGAGCTGATGTGCTGTGTAACCCAGGCCTTGGGATGTGTTGATTTATTTGTTAAGTTGCCCAGGTGATTCTTTTTTTTTTTTTTTTTACTATTTATTTGGCTGTGTTGGGTCTTAGTTGCAGCTTGTGGGATGTTTGTTGTGGCGTGCAGGATCTTTAGTTGTGGCATGTGGGATCTAGTTCCCTGACCAGGGATCGAACTCGGGCCCCCTGCATTGGGAGCTCGGAGTCTTAGCCACTGGACCACCAGGGAATTCCCTGCCCAGGTGATTCTAATGTACAGCATCGTTTGGGAACCACTGCTGTAGGCTATTCGGTGCTCCCCCCAGCATCCAGCACATAGTGTGTTTAATACATGTTTGCACTGAATCTTGTCTCCAAATGTTTTTCTGGTCCACTGGACATTTTATCTCTAAATTCTAAGGTTGGCAAATATTCAAAAGCAAAAACAAGCAGAGAAAGAAATTAATTATCTGGTCAATATGAGCCCCAAATTCATTTCCAATGAAATTTCCTAAATCAATATGAAGAGGTTAGGAAGCACAGGCCAAAGTTAAGTTTTCACAAATTGATCCTCAGTTGCCTTTTTTGACGAAAGATGCCTGCCTCCTTGCCATCCTCCAGCCCCTCCTCTTTTTCATCACTCCAACAGCTAGCCGCATGTTGACATGACTTGTTTCTACAGACTGATCCCAAGGCAGAGCCTACCTTTGTGGGAAGAGAAGTTGAGGCTCTGCAGGGGAAGCATGCATAGTAGTTGCAGACCATGGCAACAATCAGGTCACACTCCCTGAGTCCTTGACAGTGTTCCCATGGCAGGCTGTCATGGCCACGCACTGTACCAGAAATTGCCAGAAAAAAATCTCACTGGGTCACTCACTCCTCTTGCTGCATTTACTTTCCCCTTTTGATAATTTGAGGTTATTTTATCACAGCCAAACTTATGGAAGGAAATTTGAAAACTAGACTACCTCTTTAAAATATTTGTCCCATTTAAGACTTTATTTATAACTTTTAGTATTAAATTCCATCAGTGAGGAAACATCACTTGGTAAAACTGTGCTGTGAATTTGCATGAACTTTCTAATGAGTAGGATATGCATTCTTATAAAATTCTACTAAAGCTTCTGTTTTCCCACATCTAAGGAGCAGACAACTCAGAAGACCTTTCAGCATCTGTGAAGGCCATAAAACTATGCTTCTCAGATGTTATTGGGTTCAGATGTTGGTCATTGCTAGCTATAATCTAGAACATATGAGAGGTACGGACATCCTTTCTATATGCTCAAAGTTCTGGATTAATTACATGATTCATTCACCAAACTTTATTTGGAGTTCTCCCGAGGTGTCCACACATACACGGTGTCTGTAATACAGAGCCAAGTACTATTTGGTGCTCGGTGACTCACACAGGAGGGTTCTTTAATAAGGACGCCTAAAGCTAAGTTAAACGGTCTCAGTTAAATGACGTACTAAGGCGGTAATGAAGGAGATGCTGCAGGGCCTCCCGTGACTGAGTGCGAAGTGAACAGGCCAGGGGGGCGGCTTGTTGTGGAAGGCACGCGAGAGAGCCAGGTAGAGGTCCTGCCTTTAACTTTTGAACCTGAACTTCTTCGATTGCAAGACAAGAAAGTCATATCAGAAATCTATCTCCAAGGTCATCCCAGCTCTGCATCTATGGTGAGTCTCAGGGTCTGTAAGAGTTCATAGGATGGGCTGGCCATGGAGGCTTCTGGCAGTGAGGTGTATATTCAGCTTGGAAGAGGGGAAATGGGAAGGATATCAGCCACACCAGTCAGGAAACACACACCACACCAGTTGTATTAACAGGCAATTTAATATAGAGAGTTCCTAAGTGGGTTCTGGAGAACATAAGGGAAATTCTGAGGTATTACAGAGACAGGAAGTGCAGGAAGCAGCTACCACCCATAGGGGTAGAGGAACGAAGGGAAAAGGTGGGATTATTAGAAACTTGGAGAAAAGATCCTGGAGCTGAAGCAGGGGTCCTGCCCAGATGGGGCTGGTGTCTCTTAGAGTCACAACGAGGCTGGTTCCAGAGTGTGGGAAAACCTGCAAACTGGAAATAGCTGCTGCTACAGGAAGAACTTTGGCTGGAATAACACCCACAGGGACCATGCAACAGACAGGAGCAGCCTCCCTCTAGCGCCTCCTTCTGAAAGAGCTTACCAAGGAGCAGCTGGGAAAGCAGAAATGTACTTTGCAGCCTCAGCCATGCACCCCAGCCAGAAGGGCGGGTTTGGAGCTGAGAAATAACAGTCTAATAACCAGCCCTGGAGGGACAGCTCAAGTAAGGGATATAGTTGACACAAAATAGTAATAATATCTACCATGTCCAAGCATCCACTCTGTATCATTTTACCCATTCAGTAATTAATCCTCTCAACAACCTTATGAGGTCAGTATTGGTTTGTTTTTTTTTCTGCGGTACGCGGGCCTCTCACTGCCGTGGCCTCTCCCGTTGCGGAGCACAGGCTCTCAATGCGCAGGCTCAGCGGCCATGGCTCACGGGCCCAGCCGCTCCACGGCATGTGGGATCTTCCCGGACCGGGGCATGAACCCGTGTCCCCTGCATCGGCAGGCGGACTCTCAACCACTGCGCCACCAGGGAAGCCTGTGATGTCAGTATTGTTTTTCACCTATGGCAAAGGAAGAGCTGCAGTCAGGTTAAATAACCTCCCCACGCTTACCCTGTGCCTGAGGGGCAGAATGGGGATCTGGACACAGGACTGTCTGATTGCAAGGCTCTTCCCGTCCCAGGATGCAAAGTTTGCTGAAAAAGCGCATGGTGGATACATTTGGAAAGGTGAGTTTTACCTCATTTGTGGAGGGGTAAGGGATTTGGGCCTTTTAGGTAATGGAACCAATGAAAATGTTGGAAAATGTCAGTGAAATGGTGGAAACATGCTTTAGAGAGATTTCTTTGGAAAGAGTGAGTAAGATTGGTGGAAGAGAGGAGAATCTGGTGCCAGTGAGCCTCATTATGAATTAATTACGATAATTTTGGTTTGGGTGGCAGCAGCGAGAAAGAAAAGGGAGAGGAGAGAGTTTTGGAAGAATGAACAGGAATGGCTGTACATAGATATCGTTTGAAAAGTAGGACTCAAAATCCTTAAGTTTTGGGGTCTAGAAAACTAGCAGAAGAGTAACACTGCTTTCAGAAATAGAAATTCTGTGAATTCTGGAATGTTTTTCTTTCTAGAATATGGCCTCTGCCCCCTGCACTCCTCCCATTCCTCCAACACGCCATGATAGGATGGAGAGCAGAGGATGCCCAGCGCTCTGTTGTCTCACCCTGGTTATCATCAGTGAAGCTGATAATTTAGATTAGAGGTAACTACTCACTGTGTAGTCAGGGAACAGACTAGAGATGAGGAACTGGATTAACTCTCAATCTGCCGCTATTTGCTATGCATTTTACTTTAGCGGAGTTATTTCACTGTGGCTGGGAGGATTTATTGGGATAATGGCTAGCAGTGGTTCTCTGACTTCAGTATTCACATCATAATCACTTGGGGAACTTTTAAAAATACCAGCACCTGGACCCATTTTAAACTGTCTGATTTAATTAATCTGAGAAAGGACCTGATGTTATTTTTTTTGCCAAGGGTGGGGCCTGTAAGAGGTGGAGGTCCGGGAGGTGAGGTGGGGTGAGGTGGAGGGTGTGGCCAGGACCTGGTACTTTTCTTAAAGTCAGCATCTGTGGTTATCTCCTATTTGAATTCTCCCTCACAAGCATTCTCTATTGACCCCAGAGTATTTCACTAATTCAAACCTCAGGCTCAAGTGTTGTCAGCACAAGAAAACTCACCTGGAACTGGCTTGCCCCATTAAGGAAGGTGGTGTGTACCTTGCAAGATAAAGAGTCAGAAAGGAAAAGATCTCTGCTTGCCAGTAGAGACACAGCTCAGTAGGCATTTTGGATTTTCATAGCCTCAACCAATGAAAACATATTTAAAAGTTCCATTGGACTTAGATTAGAAGAGCAAGAACCTGCCACTCTGTCTTGCTAGTTTTATGTGGGTACCATGGGGCTCTCTGAGAGAGAGAGTTTCTATGTATGACTGCTATTCTTAGAAGGGCAGCATATTCCATTTAAGTGGTCCAAGCCCAGTAGAGCCCCAGTTCACCCAGAGGGTAGGTACTGCAGTATAATCAAAACTACCCTTGAAATACCCTTATAAATGTATGAAGATGGTGGAGCTCTGCTCACACAGTTCAACACAGCTTCTCCTCTAGTGTTGAAACAGATTGCTGCCTCTTCCCTGAGCCCTTGAGGGATGGTTGGTGTGTGTTTATAAAGGGCCATTTGTACCTAAAAACTATAACTTTAATAAAAAATTCCTACTTAGAGGGCTGAGGAGTTCAAGTTGAGAGAGGCTGTGGCGTGGAGGCAAGGAGCCTACATGAAGGAAGTTTTCAGAGCTGTCACAGTAGGAGGTGTGGCCTGCTCCAGCCCTCTGTACCTTACCTGAAAGCAGAGGGCACGGGTTAACATGTTGTTGTTTCATTGTGCGTTTTTTGTTTAATTTTTTATTTTATATTGAAGTATAGTGGATTTACAACGTTGTGTTTCAGGCGTACAGCAAAGTGATTTAGTTATACATATACATATATCTATTCTTTTTCAGGTTGTTTTCCCATATAGGTTATTACAGAGTATTGAGTAGAGTTCCCTGTGCTATACAGTAGGCCCTGTTGATTATCTCTTTTATATATAGTTGTTCGGGATTACCAGATTAGCTTTTTAAGCTCATGTATCTGGGTACTGTAACTACTAGGTATAGAAATGAAGACACAAATCAGTTTGGAGAAGAATTTCATTATGGGAAGAATCATTTGTGTACCCAGTCTTAGTTAAGCTAACGTGAAGGCACTAGACTCTTCTCCCCCTAGAGGGAGGATGTAACAATCTTTTAAAAATTCCTGTGGCTTATCAGTTTGCAGAAAGAGCCCTAGAGGCTTGTGGTAGGGAAGGAATGCCAGACCCCATGCTCTTCGTTCTGAGAGTTGAAATTAGAAAAATCTGTTTTTAAGAGTGTGGCATCTGCTGGCATAAGAAGACTCCAAGAGCCCAAAGGGGAATTTCTTATGAGGTGATGCAGGCTCAAAGCAGGGTTCCAGCAAAACATGTAGGTGAGGCTGAAGAACCTCTGGACCTAGACACCAAGATGTGTTGTCACTCTTTGAGGACAGTGGCTGAATATGTGAGTGAAAATGAAAAGCGCTATACCCTTGAAAGCCAAGTGTGAGCTTTCGGTTGTACAGGGATCTGGCCCAGCAAGGATATCTCCTGATCCTTGAGCTAGAGTCCTTGCAGCTCCACAGGATTAGTGTTCAGTGATGGCACCTTACCTAAAAAAGTCACAGAAACAATGATGCCTAGACTGAAGAGACTTCCAGTTATGCTGTTTTAGAAGTACTGACCAATATGGGCTTAGTGAGTCCCTGGGATTCTTGGACAATTTGAAGTTGGAACCCTGAGAGAGATCCTGAATTTCTGCTAATTAGGATACATAGATGAATAAGCAGTAAATTGGGGAACAGTGCATAAAGCTGGTAAAGATATGAGTAATACTAGCTTTCAAGCTCCAGTTATTCATTCATAATGAGAGTAGGGATAAAGAGTATAGGGGAATACAATTCTTAGTAATATGTTAATATTTTTGTGTTTCAAGACAACCAGCTCTCAGGGACTATTATGCATTTGGGATCTTTTTGATCATCTTCAGGAAATTAATCAGAGTGTGAATTTCTGATGCTTTCATGAGTAGTTCACTATATTTATACACCTAAAGATTTACTTGAAGACACCTCCTGAGCTACACAATAAATAGGAAGCTATAGAGATTACTATATGAAATCAGAGCTTTGTTGACTTTAAGAAGCATTTAGAAAGTATTTAATGATTTTCTGTTCTTATAATTAGTGTGGGTTATTTTTCATCAGATTAATACTAAGAAGTCAATATTGTCATCTATCTATGTCTCTCAGGAAGACGTCTTCAGTAATTTTCCAATTGTAATCAACCCACAAAATGTCCTTCTCAAGAGGTTGCTGTGCATACCTATGCAGAGATTCAAAGCTGGGTATTATCTTTTTTTTTAAACAAATTTATTTATTCATGGCTGCGTTGGGTCTTTGTTGCTGCGCGTGGGCTTTCTCTAGTTGCGGGGGGCGGGGGCTACTCTTCCTTGTGGTGTGCGGGCTTCTCGTTGCGGTGGCTTCTCTTGTTGTGGAGCACGGGCTCTAGGGCACACGGGCTTCAGTAGTTGTGGCACGTGGGCTCAGTAGTTGTGGCTCGTGGGCTCTAGAGCGCAGGCTCAGTAGCTGTGGTGCACGGGCTTAGTTGCTCCAAGGCCATGTGGGATCTTCCCAGACCAGGGCTTGAACCTGTGTCCCGTGCATTGACAGGCAGGTTCTTAACCACTGTGCCACCAGGGAAGCCTGAGTATTATCTTGATATGTATTGTGTACCATGCTTGATGGAAATTTTTTGAGAATATAAATCAGAAATTGCTTGCAGAACAGTTACATCATTCACTTCTTCATTCCTTTATTTTAAAAGAATACTTATTTGTTGCATATCTGCTGAATGCCTGGTGTTCTATGGTGGAATCATGAGTGAGAAGTGAGAAAGGAAACTGGTACAAGGAAAGGAAAGGAGGGAGAAAGCCTGCCTAAAGGAAACAATCATAATCATCCTTGGCTGGCCTTGTATTAGAGTTGTACCTTTGTAGATGAATTTTAGTAAACAGTTGACATTTTACAATATTATGTCTTTCTATGGTAATCTCTCCATGCATTCAAAGTGTCTCTTATTTCCATTACTAAAGATTTGTAGATTTTTTCCTTATAGTTCTGTACAGTCATTATTTTTATACCTAGGTATTTTTATTGCTTATTATGAGCAATAGAATCCTAACCAGTTTCCCTGCTTTCAGTCTAAGTCCTCTCCACATCAACACCTACAAATCTATTCTCCTTTTAGATTGACTAAACAGTTTTAAAAATTATTTTTATCTCTTTACTAAATAGGAAATTATGCACTTTTTGTTTTAATGGTTATCTTTAAAATTTTAACATGTTTACTTAACAGTGTCTAAAGTTTATTAATATTTCTAACTTCTCAATATTAAGAAAACTTAAAATGCTTGTATTTATTCACTCCCCTTCCATCTTGATATTGTTACCAATATTTTATTTCACCTTGTTTTATTACCAGAAATTAGTAATTACTCATTTTTTAAAAATATATATCCAAAAAAGAAATGAAATTCAGTTATTTGTAGTGAGGTGGGTGGACCTAGAGACTGTCATACAGAGTGAAGTAAGTCAGAAAGAGAAAAACAAATACCGTATGCTAACACATATATATATGGAATCTAAAAAAAAAAAAAAAAAAAGGTTCTGAAGAACCTAGGGGCAGGACAGGAATAAAGACGCAGTTGTAGAGAATGGACTTGAGGACATGGGGAGGGGGAAGGATAAGCAGGGACGAAGTGAGAGAGTGGCATGGACATATATACACTACCAAATGTAAAATAGCTAGTGGGAAGCAGCTGCATAGCACAGGGAGATCAGCTTGGTGCTTTGTTACCATCTGGAGGGGTGGGATAGGGAGGATGGGAGGGAGACGCAAGAGGGAGGAGATATAGGGATATATGTATATGTATAGGTGATTCACTTTGTTGTACAGCAGAAACTAACACTACATTGTAAAGCAATTATACTCCAAAAAAGATGTTAAAAAAAATATATCCATTATTGTCAATTTGATTGCGTATATACAAATTTCTTTGTTCAACATTTCCTCTTGCATTCCTTTTGGAATATATTTCCTTTTTCCTGAAGTTCCTGTAGATAGGATTTGTTCTTGATAGATTTTGTTTGTCTGAAAATGCCATTATTTTTTTCTTGTTCTTTAATGATAGTTCAGCTGGATATAAAGTTATAGATTAATATTTATTTTCTTTCAGGGCTTTGAAAGTAATCATTGCCTTCTTCCATCATTTCTTTGGAAAAGTCTGCTTTTGATCTGATTTTCTTTTGTAGGTAACTTGTCTTTTCTGTCTGGTAGCATTCTTTTTAAAAAAATATTTATTTATTTATTTAGGCTGTGCTGGGTCTTAGTTGTGGCATGCGGGATCTTTGTAGTTGCAGCATATGGACTTCTTAGTTCCAGCATGTGGGCTTCTTAGTTGCAGCATGTGGACTTCTTAGTTGTGACATGCAGACTCCTTAGCTGTGGCATGTGGACTTGTAGTTGCGGATTGCAAACTCTTAGTTGCAGCATGCATTCGGGATCTAGTTCGCCGACCAGGGATCAAACCCAGGCCCCCTGGATTGGGAGCATGAAGTCCTACCCACTGGACCACCAGGGAAGTCCCCTTTCTGGTACCTTTAATATCTTCTCTTTTTCTTCTACTCTCTGCACTTTCTCTACAATAGGTTTTAATGTGTTTTTATTTTGTTTTTACTACTTGGAACTTGTGCTTCTTAAAACTGCAGGTTTATATTGATCATCCATTCTGGAAAATGCACATCTTTCTCATTTTCTCTCTTCTTTCTTTCTAGAATTTCTATTATAAGATATATAATGGACGTTTTCATTCTATGTTCCATGTCTCTTAACTTCTTTCATATTTTCCATTTCTTTATATCTTGGACAGCGTTTTGAGTAATTTCCTTAGGTTTATCTTCTGCTTTACTAATTCTCTCTTTAGCTATATCTATTTTTCTATTCACCACATTCACTGAGTAATTTTTAAAAGACACAGTATATCAGCATCATGATCAGACTATTACATGTAGCAATCAAAACATGTGAACATCAACAACAAAAACCCTACATTAAAGCCTTTTGTTGGAATGCTTTGTACTTTCCACAGAATAAAACTAAAATACTTAAACTCAAAGTGGATTAAAGATCTAAATGTAAGGCCAGATACTATAAAACTCTTAGAGGAAAACAGAGGCAGAACACTCTATGACATACATCACTGCAAGATCCTTTTGGACCCACCTCCTAGAGAAATAGAAATAAAAACAAATATAAACAAATGGGATCTAATGAAACTTAAAAGCTTTTGCACAGCAAAGGAAGCCATAAACAAGACAAAAAGACAACCCTCAGAATGGAAGAAAATATTTGCAAATGAAGCAACTGACAAAGGATTAATCTCCAAAATTTACAAGCAGCTCATGCAGCTCAATATCAAAAAAACAAACAACCCAAACAAAAATGGGCAGAAGACCTAAATAGACATTTCTCCAAAGAAGATATACAGATTGCCAACAAACACATTAGAGAATGCTCAACATCACTAATCATTATAGAAATACAAATCAAAACTACAATTGGTATCACCTCACACTGGTCAAAATGGCCATCATCAAAAAATCTAGAAACAATAAATGCTGGAGAGGGTGTGGAGAAAAGGGAACTCTCTTGCACTGCTGGTGGGAATGTAAATTGATACAGCCACTATGGAGAACAGTATGGAGGTTCCTTAAAAAACTAAAAGTAGAACTACCGTACGACCCAGCAATCCCACTACTGGGCATATACCCTGAGAAAACCATAACGCATAAAGAGACATGTACCACAATGTTCATTGTAGCTCTGTTTACAATAGCCAGGACATGGAAGCAACCTAAGTGTCCATCAACAGGTGAATGGATAAAGAAGATGTGGCACATATATACAATGGAATATTACTCAGCCATAAAAAGAAATGAAATTGAGTTATTTGTAGTGAGGTGGATGAACCTAGAGTCCGTCATACAGAGTGAAGTAAGTCAGAAAGAGAAAAACAAATACTGTATGCTAACACATATATATGGAATCTAAGGGGAAAAAAAAAAGGTCATGAAGAACCTAGGGGTAAGATGGGAATAAAGACACAGACCTACTAGAGAATGGACTTGAGGATATGGGGAGGGGGAAGGGTAAGCTGTGACAAAGTGAGAGAGTGGCATGGACATATATACACTACCAAACGTAAAATAGTTAGTGGGAAGCAGCCGCATGGCACAGGGAGATCAGCTTGCTGCTTTGTGACCACCTAGAGGGTTGGGATAGGGAGGGTGGGAGGGAGGTGCAAGAGGGAGGGGATATGGGGCTATTTGTATACATATAACTGATTCACTTTGTTATACAGCAGAAACTAATACAACATTATAAAGCAATTATACTCCAATAAAGATGTTTTTAAAAATTTAAAAAACAACTAAAATACTTGTTATACAGTTAGTCACAAATACGGCCCTTTTTTTTTTTCTTTCCTTGTAGCAGTTAGGGTCTGCCACTATGATTGGCTGAGTTTACACACCTGTTGTAACCTATAGCTTTTTGTCCCTTCTCTGGCTTTCCTTTTCTGCTAAGGTTTTTTTTTTTTTTTTTCTTAACTGTAATTAAAATCTTCTACACTTCCATAACTACCTGTGTTGCTGGAAGACCCATAACCATCTTAGTTTTGTGGTTTGGCAAAGTATTGGCCTTCACCACCATAAGGACCAGAACTTCTGCCTCCAAAGTTTCCTTCCTTTATGGGTCCAGAATTTGAAGATTGATTGTTGTAACTGTCAAAGTCATTGTAGCTTCCATCATTTCCAAAACTACTTGCATTTTACCAAATCCACTAGTGCCGTCAAATTCATCACCAACATGGCTGCCAGCAAAGCTATCACAACACTGAAGTTCCCTCCATGACCAAAGTTGCCATTGCCTCTAAAACAACCTCCTGCCAAAATTTTTAGAACCATTTTGAATTGGATGAGGCACTATCCATCTCTTGCTTATCCAGGGCTCTCCTTACTTCAGAGTTATGGCTATTCACAAGATGGCATTTCTGAATGACAGTCTTATCCATGGAGTTATGGTCATCTAAAGTTATAAAAGCAAAGGCTCTCCTTGTCACTTCCCTAGACTGTAATGATTTCAGTCATTTCGTTCTTCCTATACTGCTCAGATTAATTACTACATGATATTCTTCAATGTTGTCTTCATTGCTACTGACAAAGGTCTTTTTCATAGGTAAGTGGGCACCTAGTCTTTGAAAACCTTCTCTTGAGACAGACTTCTTTGGTTCACAGCTCTTCCATCCACCTGTGTGGCCTTACATTCATGATGCATCTGCTTGCACCACAGTGGCACATGTCAAAACCCAAAGCTTATGAAGTGCTTGGTGTTTGGATCTTCCATTACCACACAGTCTGTGGGTATTCCCCATGGCTCCTCAGTCTCTCACTGTTTTTTTTTTTTTTTTAAGTTCAAACCTTTAACAAAGGGCTTATGTGGCTCTTTGGGCTCTTTGGGAGACTGAATTAGACATGATGGCAGTAGAAGGAAGCCTTTAACAATACTCCCTCAGCTGTGGCCACAGGTAGAAAATCACTTAGTTTGTAATATCAGTGATTATATTTTTAATTTCTAGATGTTCTTTTTAATTCTTTTCAATTATCTTTTAATCTTTTTCCTTTAAGTATTATTATTATTTTATTATTCATTTTGAATTTTCTTTTATCATCCTTAAACAGATTTGTTTTATAGTCTGTGTATAATAATTTTATTATCTAATATTCTTGAGTATCTAAGTCTGTGGTTTGTTTTTTCTCTTACTCTCAATCTTGTAGTCTTATTCTGTGGCATGTTTTGTAATTTTAGATTATAAACTCAGGTTTGGTGAAGTTTTACCTAGGAGAATCCTCTACAATCCTGGTTGAAAGTGTGACCCACAGAAAGGTTTTGTTCTTGCATCTGCTGGGCACCTCAATCTAGAATTTTTTTTAGGTTAATTTCTTGGGTAGGCAATTCCTGGAACAAGTTATGTAAATTCTAACTTCAAACTAAGATGAGGAGAGACTGGTAGTTGTAAATGGTCAGAGCTATAAATTTAATTAATTCATTAACTAATTTATATTTCCTTACCCTAATCTCATTTCATAGCAAACAAAGTTCCCAGTTGATTCCCTGTGCCTAGTGGTCAGATTTTTCCTTTACTGATTGTATAGCCCTTTGAAGGTTCTGACTTTACATGGGAAGGGATTGGATGTTGTGTCCTAATTCCAATTCCTCACTTCAAGAAGGCCCCAAACCTTGTTTCCTGCACTGACATGGCCAATCTTCTAGAGGCAGAGATTAGTAAACTTCAGCTCAGGCACCAAAACTTGAGTTTTCAGTTTGCTCTTTATTTTTGGCCTTTGGAGCTTTCCTGTATTTGAGTGTCGGGGTGGGAAGAATTCACTTACACATTTCAAAGGATGCTTATTTTACCTTCTGTTGAATTTCTAGACATTTTGCAGCAAAAGCCTTCTTTGGGGAATATTTCGTCTGCTATATTACTAGAAAGAGAATTCTGATTTATATCATCTACCTTTTCAATGCTGTTTCCCCAACACTGGGGAAAATACTATTTGGTAGATGGTAAATTGTGCCAGATTTTGTTGAATAAGTAATTGTTGACTTAAGAAATAAAGCTCAATAATATTCATGCATTTTATTTGTTATTTACTTATTTTTTAGCATCTTTATTGGACTATAATTGCTTTACAATGTTGTGTTAGTTTCTGCTGTATAACAAAGTGAATCAGTTATATGTATACATATATCCCCATATCCCCTCCCTCTTGCGCCTCCCTCCCACCCTCCCTATCCCACCCCTCTAGGTGGTCACAAAGCACTGAGCTGATCTCCCTGTGCCGTGCAGCTGCTTCCCACTAGCTATCTATTTTACATTTGGTAGTGTATATATGTCAGTGCTACTCTTTCACTTTGTCCGAGCTTACACTTCCCCCGCCCTGTGTCCTCAACTCCATTCTCTACCTCTGCATCTTTATTCCTGTCCTGCTTCTAGGTTCATCAGAACCTTTTTTTTTTCTTTTTTTAGATTCCATATATATGTTAGCATATGGTATTTGTTTTTCTCTTTCTGACTTACTTCACTCTGTATGATAGACTCTAGGTTCATCCACCTCACTACAAATAACTCAATTTCGTTTCTTTTTATGGCTGAGTAATATTCCATTGTATATATGTGCCACATCTTCTTTATCCATTCACCTGTTGGTGGACACTTATGTTGCTTCCATCTCCTGGCTATTGTAAACAGAGCTGCAATGAACATTGTGGTACATGTCTCTTTTTGAATTATGGTTTTCTCAGGGTATATGCCCAGTAGTGGGATTGCTGGGTCGTACGGTAGTTCTACTTTTAGTTTTTTAAGGAACCTCCATATTGTTCTCCATAGTGGCTGTATCAATTTACATTCCCACCAGCAGCGCAAGAGGGTTCCCTTTTCTCCACACCCTCTCCAGCATTTATTATTTGCAGGTTTTTTTGATGATGGCCATTCTGAACAGTGTGAAGTGATACCTCATGGTGGTTTTGATTTGCATTTCTCTAATGATTAGTGATGTTGAGCATTCTTTCATATGTTTGTTGGCCATCTGTATACCTTCTTTGGAGAAATGTCTATTTAGGTCTTCTGCCCATTTTTGGATTGGGTTGTGTTTTTGATATTGAGCTGCATGAGCTGCTTGTAAATTTTGGAGATTAATCCTTTGTCAGTTGCTTCGTTTGCAAATATTTTCTCCCATTATGAGGGTTGTCTTTTCGTCTTGCTTATGGTTTCCTTTGCTGTGCAAAAGCTTTTAAGTTTCATTAGGCCCCGTTTGTTTATTATTTTTTTTAATTTCCATTTCTCTAGGAGGTGGGTCCAAAAGGATCTTGCAGTGATGTATGTCATAGAGTGTTCTGCCTCTGTTTTCCTCTAAGAGTTTTAAAGTGTCTGGCCTTACATTTAGGTCTTTAATCCATTCTGAGTTTATTTTTGTGTATGGTGTTAGAGAGTGTTCTAATTTCATTCTTTTCCATGTAACTGTCCAGTTGTCCCAGCACCATTTATTGAAGAGGCTGTCTCTTCTCCATTGTATATTCTTGCCACCTTTAGCACAGATAAGTTGACCATATGTGCATGGGTTTATCTCTGGGCTTTCTGTCCTGTTCCATTGATCTATATTTCAGGCTTTTTTTTTGCCAGTACCATACTGTCTTGATTACTGTAGCTTTGTAGTATAGTCTGAAGTCAGGGAGCCTGATTCCTCCAGCTCCGTTTTTGTTTCTTAAGATTATATTGACTATTTGGGGTCTTTTGTGTTTCCATACAAACTGTGAAATTTTTGGTTCTAGTTCTCTGGAAAATGCCATTAGTAGTTTGATAGGGCTTGCATTGAATCTGTAGATTGCTTTGGGTAGTAGAATCATTTTCACAATGTTGATTCTTCCAATCCAAGAACATGGTATATCTCTCCGTCTGTTTGTATCATCTTTAATTGCACTCATCAGTGTCTTATAGTTTTCTGCATACAGATCTTTTTTCTCCTTAGGTAGGTTTATTCCTAGGTATTTTATTCTTTTTGTTGCAATGGTAAATGGGAGTGTCTCCTTAATTTGTCTTTCAGATTTTTCATCGTTAGTGTATAGGAATGCAAGAGATTTCTATGCATTAATTTTGTATCCTGCAACTTTAACAGATTCATTGATTAGTAGTTTTCTGGTAACATCTTTAGGATTCCCTATGTATAGTATCATGTCATCTGCAAACAGTGACAGTTTTACTTCCTCTTTTCTGATTTGGATTCCTTTTATTTCTTTTTCTTCTCTGATTGATGTGGCTAAAACTTCCAAAACTATGGTGAATAATAGCCGTGAGAGTGGGCAACCTTGTCTTGTTCCTGATCTTAGGGGAAATGGTTTCAGTTTTTCACCATTGAGAACTATGTTGGCTGTGGGTTTGTCATATATGGCCTTTATTATGTTGAGGTAGGTTACTTCTCTGCCTACTTTCTGGAGATTTTTTTTATCATAAATGGGTGTTGAATTTTGTTGAGAGCTTTTTCTACATCTGTTGAGATTATCATATGGGTTTTCTCCTTCAATTTGTTAATATGGTGTATCACATTGATTGATTTGCATATATCGAAGAATCCTTGCATTCCTGGGATAAACCCCACTTGATCATGGTGTATGATCCTTTTAATGTGCTGTTGGATTATGTTTCCTAGTATTTTGTTGAGGATTTTTGCATCTATGTGCATCAGTGATATTGGCCTGCAGCTTTCTTTTTTGTGACATCTTTGTCTGGTTTTGGTGATCGTGGCCTCATAGAATGAGATTGGGAGTGTTCCTCCCTCTGCTATATTTTGGAAGAGTTTGAGAAGGGTAGGTGTCAGCTCTTCTCTAAATATTTGGTAGAACTCACCTGTGAAGTCATCTGCTCCTGGGCTTTTGTTTGTTGGAAGATTTTTAATCACAGTTTCAATTTCAGTGCTTGTGATTCATCTGTTCATATTTTCTATTTCTTCCTGGTTCAGTCCTGGAAGATTATCCTTTTCTGAGAATTTGTCCATTTCTTCCAGGTTGTTCATTTTATTGGCATATAGTTGCTAGTAGTAATCTCTCATGATCCTTTGTATTTCTGCAGTGTCAGTTGTTACTTCTCCTTTTTCATTTCTAAATCTGTTGATTTGAGTCTTCTCCCTTTTTTCTTGGTGAGTCTGGCCAATGGTTTATCAATTTTGTTTACCTTCTCAAAGGATCAGCTTTTAGTTTTATTGATCTTTGTTATTGTTTACTTCATTTCTTTTTCATTTATTTCTGATCTGATCTTTATGTTTTCTTTCCTTCTGCTGACTTTGGGTGTGTTTTTGTTCTTTCTCTAATTGCTTTAGGTGTAAGGTTCAGTTGTTTATTTGAGATTTTTCTTGTTTATTGAGGTAGGATTGTATTGCTGTAAACTTTCCTCTTAGAACTGCTTTTGGTAAGTTTTGGGTCATTGTCATTTGTTTCTAGGTGTTTTTTGATTTCCTCTTTGATTTCTTCAGTGATCTCTTGGTTATTTTGTAGCGTATTGTTTAGCCCCCATGTGTTTGTATGTTTTACAGATTTTTTTTCCTGTAGTTCATATCTAGTCTCATGGTGTTGTGGTTGGAAAAGATACTTGATATGATTTCAATTTTCTTAAATTTACTGAGGCTTGATTTGTGACCCAAGATACGATCTATCTTGGAGAATGCTCCATGAGCACTTGAGAAGAAAGTGTATTCTGTTGTTTTTGGATGGAGTGTCCTATAAATATCAGTTAAGTCCATCTTGTCTAATGTGTCATTTTAAACTTGTGTTTTCTTATTTATTTTCATTTTGGGTGATCTGTCCATTGGTGAAAGTGGGGTGTTAAAGCCCCCTACCATGATTGTGTTACTGTTGATTTCCCCTTTTATGGCTGTTAGCATTTGGCTTATGTATTGTGGTGCTCTTATGTTGGGTGCATAAATATTTACAATTGTTATGTCTTCTTGGATTGATCCCTTGATCATTATGTAGTGTCCTTCTTTGTCTCTTATTATAGTCTTTACTTTAAAGTCTATTTTGTCTGATATGAGAATTGCTACTCCAGCTTTCTTTTGATTTCCATTTGCATGGAATATCTTTTTCCATCCCTTCACTTTCAGTCTGTATGTGTCCCTGGGTCTGAAGTGAGTCTCTTGTAGACAGCCTATATATGGGTCTTGTTTTTGTATCCATTCAGCCAGTCTATATCTTTTAGTTGGAGCATTTAATCCATTTGCATTTAAGGTAATTTTTGATATGTATTTCCTATTACCATTTTCTTAATTGTTTTGTGTTGGTTATTGTAGGTCTTTTCCTTCTCTTGTGTTTCCTGCCTAGAGAAGTTCCTTTAGCATTTGTTGTAAAGCTGGTTTGGTGGTGCTGAATTCTCTTAGCTTTTGCTTGTCTGTAGAGGTTTTAGTTTCTCTGTTGATGAGTGAGCTCCTTGCTAGGTACAGTAACATTGGTTGTACGTCTTTCCCTTTCATCACTTTAAATATGTCCTGCCACTCCTTTCTGGCTTGCAGAGTTTCTGCTGAAAGATCAGCTGTTAACCTTATGGGGATTCCCTTGTATGTTATTTTTTCCTTTTCCCTTGCTGCTTTTAATATTTTTTCTTCGTATTTAATTTGTTATAGTTTGATTAATATGTGTCTTGGCATGTTTCTCCTTGGATTTATCCTGTATGGGACTCTCTGCACTTACTGGACTTGATTGACTATTTCCTTTCCCATGTTAGGGAAGTTTTCAACTATAATCTCTTCAAATATTTTCTCAGACCCTTTCTTTTTCTCTTCTTCTAATGGGACCCCCTATTATTCAAATATTGGTGTTTTTAATGTTGTCCCAGAGGTCTCTGAGACTGTCCTCAATTCTTTCCATTCTTTTTTCTTTATTCTGCTCTGTGGTAGTTACTTCCACTATTTTATCTTCCAGGTCACTTATCCATTCTTCTGCCTCAGTTATTCTGCTATTGATTCCTTCTAGAGAATTTTTAATTTCATTTATTGTGTTGTTCATTTATTGTGTTTGTTTGCTCTTTAGTTTTTCTAGGTCCTTGTTAAACGTTTCTTATATTTTCACCATTCTATTTCCAGGATTTTGGATCATATTTACTATCATTATTCTGAATTGTTTTTCAGGTAGACTGCTTATTTCCTCTTCATTTGTTTGGTCTGGTGGGTTTTTACCTTGCTTCTTTATCTGCTGCATACTTCTCTGTCTTCTCATTTTGTTTAACTTACTGTGCTTGGGGTCTCCTTTTCATGGGCTGCTGGTTCGTAGTTCCTGTTGTTTTTGGTATCTGCCCCCAGTGGGTGAGGTTGGTTTAGCGGCTTGTGTAGGCTTCCTGGTGGAAGGGACTGGTGGCTGTGTTCTGGTGGGCAGGCCTGTGTCCGGTGGTGTGTTTTGGGGTGTCTTTGTCTTAGTATGATTTCAGGCAGCCTCTCTGCTAATGGGTGGGGTTGTGTTCCTGTCTTGCTAGTTGTTTGGCATGGGACATCCAGCATTGGAGCTTGCTGGCCATTTGGTGGAGCTGCATCTCAGTGTTGAGACGGAGATCTCTGGGAGAGCTCTCGCTGATTGTTATTACGAAGGGCCAGGAAGTCTCTGGTGGTCCAATATCCTGGACACGGCTCTCCCACCTTGGAGGCTCAGACCTGACACCCGGCCAGAGCACCAAGACCCTGTCAGCCACGTGGCTCAGAAGAAAAGGAAGAGAAAAAAAGAAAAGAAAGAATAAAATAAAATAAAATTAAAATAAAACATAATAAAATTAAAAATAATAAAATTTAAAAATAAAAAAAAGGAAAAGAGCAACCAAACCAATAAACAAATCCACCAATGATAACAAGCACTAAAAACTAAATTAAGATAAACATAAAAATCAGAAACCAATCAGTCACAGACAGCAAAGCCCAAGTCTGTAGTTGCTCCTAAAGTCCACTGCCTCAATTTTGGGAACATTTGTTGTCTTTTCAGGTATTCCACAGATGCAGGGTACCTCAAGTTGATTGTGGGGATTTAATCCGCTGCTCCTGAGGCTGCTGGGAGAGATTTCCCTTTCTCTTCTTTGTTTGCACAGATCCTGGGGCTCTTTTGGCCCCACCTCTGCATGTAGGTTGCCCTCAGGCATCTTCTCCCTGCCCAGACAGGAGGTGATTAAAGCAGAGACTGATTAGGGCTATTTTGCTCTCTCAGGCCAGGAAGAGGGAGGGGTACAGTAGTCATAACTGGAATACGGGGCGAGCCTGTGGTGGCAGAAGGCAGCATGACGTTGCAACAGCCTGAGTCGCGCTGTGTGTTCTCCCAGGGAAGTTGTCCCTGGATCTCGCGACCCTGGAAGTGACGTGCTGCCCAGGCTCCCGGGAGGGGGGGTTTGGGTAGTGACCTGTGCTTGCACACAGGCTTCTTGGTGGCAGCAGCAGCAGCGTTAGCGTTTCATGCTAGTCTCTGGGGTCCAAGCTGATAGCCATGGCTTGCACCTCTCTCTGGAGCTCGCTTAGGTGGTGCTCTGCCTTCTGTGGGCACACGGGGCAGGAATCCCCTCTCCTCACACACCCCGAAACAATGGTCTCTTGCCTCTTAGGCAGTTCCAGAATTTTTCCCAGACTCCCTCCCAGCTAGCTGTGGCACACTTGCCCCCTTCAGGCTGTGTTCACGCAGCCAACCCCAGTCCTCTCCCTGGGATCTGACCTCCAAAGCCTGAGCCTCAGCTCGCAGCCCCCATCTGCCCCGGCGGGTGAGCAGACAAGCCTCTCGGGCTGGTGAGTGCTGCTCGGCACCAATCCTTTGTGTAGGAATCTCTCCGCTTTGCCCCCTGAACCCCTGTTGCTGAGCTCTCCTCCTTGGCTCTGAAGCTTTCCCCCCAGCTCACCGCCCCCCACCAGTGCAGGGGTTTCCTAGTGTGTGGAAACTTTTCCTCCTTCACAGCTCCTCCCACAGATGCAGGTCCCATCCCTGTTCTTTTGTCTCTGTTTTTTCTTTTTTCTTTTGCCCTACCCAGGTACGTGGGGATTTTCTTGCCTTTTGGGAAGTCTGAGGTCTTCTGGCAGCGTTCAGTAGGTGTTCTGTAGGAGTTGTTCCACATGTAGATGTATTTTTGATGTATTTGTGGGGTGGAAGGTGATCTCCACGTCTTACTCCTCCGCCATCTTGAAGGTCCCCCCAGTTCATGCATTTTAAAAGAAAAGTTCCTAACGTAGTTTCTTCATCCCCAGGCAGCATTGGTAAGGGTGAGAATTTTAAGCCCCATTCTGGAACAATGAAAGAAAAATGACATTTCGGGGTGAGTTGTTCCCCTCATGGTTGTCTATATAATCTACCTAGGGATCTGATTCTGCTATAGTTGTACAAGGAAAAATGCTTACATGTCCAAGAAATATGAAAATTGCTTTTGGACATCATTTCACTTATTGCTCCAAAAGAATGAATCACATTCTAGGCAGGATTACATTCCCTAGATTTTATTTACTTATTTATTTTAAGGACCACCTTCTCCATGATCTCACATTGCTTAGCAGTTTTCTCACAAATTAAAATGCATATCTGGGGGCAGGTTTTTTTTCATCATGAATAAACATGAGTGTAAATCTATTCCATACGCTTTTAGAATAATTGTAATAAAAATTCTCCACCCTCTCCCCTAGCCCATTGCTTAACATTCTATCTAGACAAAGATTCTCTCTTACTCCCCTACACCCCTCAGATATTCATGTAAGGACTTATCCTTGGTTCCTTTACATTCTAAAGAGAATTTCCTCTTGCCGATTTGGCCACCATCAGAAGCAATCCCAACCACAAAGCTGGACTAAATGAGTCGTAGATTAGAAATCAATTGGAGGTCAGTGCCAACAATATGTACTACTCCAGCCTTGCTGGACTGTTTCTAGACTGGAAGGTAGAGCAGAGATCATCTGTTGTTCCTAGAAACATTATCTAATAATCTAGGATTATACAAATCTTCCCAGTTTACTTTATGGAGAGAAAGACCATCCATACTTCATGTTAAACAAGGTAAAATATTATTATTGCTAATAGATGCTAATATCATATTTATAAGCACTTTGTGCCTTCAAAATATTTTGAAATACATTCTTACATTTGGATACAATTCTGAAATTGTTTTTCTTGGGCATTGTTGCTAAGAAAATTTTAACTGTCTCCCTTCTTTAGGGTAAAAGGGCAAGACTATTATGAAAAATATTTTTTAAAATTATTGACATATTACTCAACCTGAGTAATCAGTTATTAGATAGGAATTTGGTAAATACTCTTTTTTTATATAAATTTATTTATTTATTTATTTATTTATGTATTTTTGGCTGCATTGGGTCTTCGTTGCTGCGTGCAGACTTTCTCTAGTTGTGGAGAGTGGAGGCTACTCTTCATTGCGGTGCGTGGCTTCTTATGGTGGTGGCTTCTCTTGTTGCAGCGTGTGGTCTCTAGGCATGCAGGCTTCATTAGTTGTGGCATGCGGGCTCAGTAGTTGTGGCTCGTGGGCTCTAGAGTGCAGGGTCAGTAGCTGTGGCGCACAGGCTTAGTTGCTCCACGGCATGTGGGACCTTCATGGACCCATGTCCCCTGCATTGGCAGGTGGATTCTGAACCCCTGCACCACCAGGGAAGTCCGGAAAATACTCTTGAATAAATCATAATTCATACCATGTTGGAATTGATACATAATATTTTTGAACCCTCTTCAGTTGTGGAGTCAATCTCCACGTGACAGAGTAAATAGACTTATGACCAGAAATCTTAGATTTTCTAGAAGAATCTCAAAACTACTTTATTTTAAATATAAGTGCCCTGTTCGGCTTCCCTGGTGGCGCAGTGGTTGGGGGTCCGCCTGCCGATGCAGGGGATATGGGTTCGTGCCCCGATCCAGGAAGATCCCACATGCCGTGGAGCGGCTGGGCCCGTGAGCCATGGCCGCTGAGCCTGTGCTCCACAACTGGAGAGGCCACGGCAGTGAGAGGCCCGCGTACCACCAAAAAAAAAAAATATATATATATATATATATAAGTGCCCTGTTAAATGTATAAGTACAAGTCACTTTCTGGTAGAACTTTTTTACATGTGGCTCTACATATGATTTGCTGTCTGGATTGCACATAAATGAAGTCAGAAGTCCTTTGGCAGTCCACACGTCTGCTGGAAAATATGGTCATGGAACCAACTAAGCAGTTTCCACTAGCCCATTGGACAGAATACTTCTCCTTGAGTTTTAATCAGAGAGCTCTGGTGTACTGGAGAGATCACTGGTGTGAGACTTAGAAAACAAATATTTGAGTCCAGGCTCTCTCTCCTATAAGCCCTTTTATGATCTTGGGCAAATTACTAAATCTCTCTGAAACTTACCTCTTCTAAAAAAAGAGGATAATCATATCTATATCTAATGGTGGTCCTAAGGACTAGATCCAACCCTGCATGTGAAAGTGCCTGTAAAGTAAAAAGTAAACTACACACATCCCGTGTAGCCCCCCAGAAGGGTCTGGGAAAGGGCATGTCTGTCTTCGTTACTGCTGCATTTCCAGTATGTAGCACAGCAGTTGACTCACAGGAGATGCTCAATACACATTGATGGAATGAAAAATAACTGTTCTTGCCTGAAGATGATTCAGAGTGTCTTGCTTACATCACAGTCCAAGCCATGAAATTTCTTTGTTTTCCCATGAATAAAATGCAGAGGTGGGAATAAATTATGTGCATTGTTCCTTCCAAATGTGACATTCTGTGATTCCATGAATCCTGGAGGGATTCTCACTGCTCTCTTGAAGTCCCATATCCATATGACAGAACAACATAATTTTCAGAAAATGTTTAATTATATGTCTATAATATCCAAACCAGAGGGATCCTCTTGAGCCAATCAGTCAGTTCAGAAAAAATAAAGGAAAATCACCAATGAATGAATGGTTAATAGCCAGAGACATACAGTGTTACTAGACACTGTAGAGGAGGACAGTTTCTCATCTGTGAATCATGATTCTAATAAAATCTCCAAGGACTGGTGTAAATATTTTAAAAAACACAAGTGCTTATTATTTCACAAGAGTTGTTGAGAAGATAAGGCATTGTTTATAGTTATAACAATATATAAGAAAATTAAACCCCTACTCCTTTCTTCTTCTAGTCATACTCTTAGGCTGGGAATATTTGTCTTGATTAAGCACAACTCCACAGTGACAACTCAGAGTTCAAGGCCTTTCATGATGTCTTCATTACTATTGGAGAATAATGATCAAGGGGCAGATGCCAATTTATGTGGGTGGGTAGACATCTGGAGACTCCAGATTTCATTTTCTGTATTTCCTGCTATTTGTTCGGCTGGTGTGCAACCTCCACCTGTAACATGAAGCCCCTAAACATTTACAGATGGGTTTGCCAAACTCCCTAGCCTCTGCCCAAGTAACCAGTGTGAGTAAGCCGGCGGCTGAGTGGATACTGGATGCATCTTCATCATTGAAGTATTTGAATTGGGTTTACAGGCAGTAATGTGATTCCTCTCATGTGTGGACCTTAGGAAAGCCGGCAATGCTATTAAGATAGGATTGCGTGCACTACCTGGGGAAATCCAGAGCCTGTGACTCAATTACAGGGGCTTTCACAGGGTTAGTCATTACTCGGAAATTACAAAATCAAGTTGAGTCCAAAAATAGTCTAAATGGTAAATTGATCTGGTTGATCAGATTTTACTCATGCTGTATTATCTAGAACTGAATCATAGCATGAAGGAACAGATGAAGAGTTCTTTTGTTCATCCAAGTGGTTCTCATCTGCTCTTTACTTCTTTGGGTAGCCTAAATAGAAATCCAGTTTGGCCCATGAAAAATTGTCAAGTAAAAGAAGACAGGCTTTCTGTTTCCTTCCTTTAGCCAGTTGCCATCTGCCCCAAGTTCTCCAGCCCACTGAGGTGACCCTTCATGTTGTCCATCACCCAGCACCTTTCTTCCTCCACTCTACCCCACCTTGATCCAGCACATGCTGGCCCCTTCCCACCTTCGTTGGCACATGGTGGACAACTCTCTGAATTCCTTCACTCCACTAAAATACCACCCACACGAGTCTAGGCAGTGTGTGTGTGTGTGTGTGTGTGTGTGTGTGTGTGCGCGCAGTGAACAACCTGTAGCTGATAACCCACCCAGGCTCTCCACTGGAAAGTCTCACTATATCTGCTTGAAACTCAGACTTTCTCCATTTTGCAGTGACCCCTCTTGACTATTACCCCTCTTTTGTCCTGAAAAACTCAAAATCACTCAACTATTTTAGGCAGAACTAGAATGTTCTCACTCCTCCAGCTCCAGGCCATATCTTGGGCTTTTTGTCCCTGACTGTTGTGAAACTGAGGAGTTCCTAAGAAGAATTCAGCCTCCAACTTCTGAAAACACACTGCATTTTACTAAGAGGACTTGAAGTGTTAGATCTTCGGTTCTCACCTGGGAGCAGTTTCACTATCACCCGTCGCTCCCACCACCCCACCTGGGACATCTGGCCATGTCTGGAGACACTTCTGGTTGTCACACTAGGGAGCACGGGTCCTGGCACCCAGTGATTAGAGACGAGGGTTGCTTCTAAAGATCCTACCATGTGCAGGACAGCCCTCTCACACAAAGGCTTAGATAAAAAGGGAATTGCATTGACAGTGTCTGGGCAAAGAATATTTCGGGGAAATGCCCTTTGAAAAACACACACAGACACATGTGTTGTGTCGCCACCTCTTCTTCAAATCGTGCAAGTGTGGGAGTTTCTAGGAATGAATCCTAGAGGGACCAGGAGCAGCCTGACTAGGGGGCTGGTCACCTTGGGGTGCTTGACGTACAGTCAGCACCTTGTTTAGTCAGGTCACCCCAAAATATAGCTCATCAAGGAAGAGAAAATGGGGGGAGGAGTGGATTTCCCTTGCTGTGGGAGAGTTTATTTCCATTTTCTGAGCTTTTGCTGCTTGTATGTAAGTGGCACACACAATCAGGATGCACAGACCTCAATAAAGGGGTGAAGGATCTTTTATGTTTTTAATCAAGCTGAGAAAAGAAACATTCAGCCGAGAGCAAGCACTTATTTGGAAAACAATATTATGGAGAAGTTGATGGGGATGCGTCTAGCTGCTGTGGAGAGACACTGAATTTATAAACGCTGCCAAAGCATGCTGGTGCCAAGAGGGGGCAAGCACTTAGGTGGCAACCACAGGGGAACACAGGTGAAAACCTGGAATAATTTTTCAGTCTAGAATATGTCTTACCTGTGAATTGTAGTTGTCAGTGAGGTAAGTCAATTGCCTTCCCTGAAAATCTTTACAAACTTGAAAGACACCTCTTAATCAAGTTGTGTTAAGTGTGGTCCTGAGAAAAGACGGTTTCCATAACCTGCAGGGATTTCTTTTCACCAGAGGGTTTGGCAAGACTATCGCGAGTTTAGAATAACAAAGTCAACACCGAAAATTCGCTTTATTATATTTTGATTTCACAGAAAATGTAGACTTGTAAATAACAATAGTTCTTTGTAACAATCTGTGTGACACTTTTATTAGCTTGTGGAAGTGGGAGGTTTGGCTAAACAAGAAATCCATGTGAATCTCAGGAAAAAAAAAACTAGAGCTGGAACAACTACAATTTAGAAAAATAACGATCATGTTGGGCTTTGCAAACCACCTGTCACCTTGCTGATCCCCAGAAAAATGTAAAGAACATTCTCATGGATGAGTGAAAATTTTCTCTGCCTAGGTAAGGAGAAGGTCAAAATCAGCACACCTTAGCTGTCAGCTTACACCAGCAGACTGCTTTGCAGGTCAGCACAGACCTGACAAAAGCAAGTTACCAGCTTTGGAACTGGGAGGTCTATTTGTTGAGAGTACAACTCTTGCTCTTAAGATAAGGAACTCAGGTTGAAGTACAGTAAATAGACAAAAGAATGGTTCTGGTCCATTGGACACCTCTCTGAGCCTTTATTTTGAGAGTGGGCAAGAGGGGAGATGAATGTTCTTTAGCTGAGCGAGACCACACCAGCCCCAGGCCAGCCTTTCATAAATGAGAAGTAATAACAATATCCTGGCCTGAAAATACTGTCAAGCCCAAGCGCATGCACGGTCATGTTGGCTGCCTCTGAGAGAGAGGCCTGCTGTAGGTCTCAGAGAGTCAATGTAAGATTCTTTAATAGGTTAATAAGGCCAAGAAGTGCCAATGTGAAGTTGGATTTTCTGACTTTAAAGCTACCTTTCTTTGAAAAAGAAACGTGATACCTGATGTTTTCAAGCGTCGTAATAACTCCTATAAAAAGGCAAATCGTTGTGACAATTGAAAACATCTCTTGGAATTAACCTTGGCAGCCTGGAGCAAAGCTAGACAACAGGTATGGACAGCTGAGCAACGGCCCGAGGCCCTAAGGCTCAGGGGCCTCCAGATGCCTTGGAAGTAGGTGCTGGGAGGGGGCAGGGAAGCAACAAGAGAAGGAAGGGTGGAGGTTACCCACAAGAGCTGAAAAAGCCACTCTCCACCATCACCAAACTCAGCTGGTCTCTTGGCAACAGCCACCTGGCTCTTTCCCTCTCACTCCCCCTCCCGTGATCAGGCCACGTGCAGATTAAATGGCCATTTGGTGGATCCTTCTGGGATGCTCATTTCAATCTAGTGACACCCATAAAAGGCAGAGCAGATAGGCAGTGTTCTATGCCTGGGGTTGCCCTATGCCTCTCCCACTCCCATCCTGAAGTAACTGTGGTCCAATAACAGGCCAGGGCCCCCATCCTTGAGGGGCACAGAGCCAGAGCCAAGTGTGGTCACGGCACTGGGGGCATTTGTGCTTGAGTTTAAGCCATTTGAGGAGATAAACTGGTCTCTTTAAGGCAGGGTGTTAATGCTCTCAGAGCATGAGGGACTGTCCAGGACGCTGTAACTAGAATGCACATTGAAGAGGGTGTTCACCGAATACCAAGATCAGTCGGCACCACAGACCAATTGAGAGAGGCAAATCTATTGAAGGAAAAAACCCATTTGCTAAGTCTGAGAATCGTGTGCAATTATATCTTTATTTAAGAAAACTCCAGTGAACTACTGAAGATCTTCTACTGTGTGGAATGTTTTCAGAAATGGCAGAAAAATCAATAGGCCTCATCTTGAGCTTAGAAAACTTCCACTTATAATAAGATATTTACCGGGAGGGAATTTGTAAGGGGATTTGACCTGAATGGATTCCCTCATTATTTTATTTTGGATAATTCATGCCATGCATCCCTTTAAAAGCCTGGATAATCAAGAGTTTAGTATCTTTTAGAGTCATGAAATATTGATCCTGTACCAAGCCCTAAAGAAAATAAGTTTGAAATTATCTTCACCTTTTTAAAAATTTGGAGATTTTCTCTTTCAGAAGTAAAAGCAGATAAAAATATTTCACTCTCTTATTTTACTCTCCATAGTGGCTTCATCTACTGCCACTGGAGATGGCTGCCATAGTCTCTCTTACAAAATAGGACAATTTATGCAGCAAGAGGCAGTTTATGAGCAAGGGGACATGGATGTGCCTTGTCCCCTTGCTCCTTATCAGGAAGGATGCATTTCAGCATAAGAAGAAAGTCAGATCTAAGCATGCCAGGGATAAACAAACAAACAAACAATGAACATCCCCTCAAGATACTAAAATTGCTTAGAATCCACCAAGTTAATTCTGAGACAAACTAGTTTCATTTAATAGATAAAGTGCTTAACTTTCTTGAAGACTCTTAGAGTGTGGTCCTGTTTGTGGGAGTGTCGGGGTAACGGCTGGTATTTGTATAGATCCCTTCACTTCTCTTGGTCTCAGTTTCCCCAGATACAGGCTGAGGGGAGCTAAGATGTCCTCTAAGATCCTTTCCATGTCTAAATATATCCATGGGTTTATGACTTCACAGTTCATCCAGCAGGAAGGGGGGCTGATGGCTTTGGGACCCCCAAGAAAGTCCCTCCATCCTCCCACAGCAAGCTTTAGTGTAACTAAGACTGAGCTCACCTGTTCGGCCTCCCACTCACCACTCCCCTCCCCGCTCCCAAACCCACACTGGGCTCAGAGCAGCCACCACCACGCTCCACCCTCCCACCCTCTGAATCCATAGAATAAAAAGAAGGAAGAGCCACTTTGGAAAAATTAGACAATTAATTTTAGGGTTTGGGAGTGAGTGAAAAGAGATGAATTCTGTCATTTTTAAGAAAGCTAGGAGGCAAATATCATTATGACAAAACACTCCAGAGGGTTGATTTCCAAGAGGCTTGGTGTAAATGTCCTGCTCTAAATCAAGGATAGAGAACCTGAAGGCCAAAGTATCAAAGGGTAAGCAAGCATCAGTAATTTGACACCAGATGCCTGTAATGAATCATCCTGTTAGTTAATGTAGCTCTGTGAAGAGGTCACAATTAGAACTAGAACCTAACTGGAGGCAGGGGGTGAGGAGTACCTTCGTGTATTTGACCTTTCTTTCATCTGATACATCTTTCATCTGATAAAATGGGGCAGGCAGCCTCTCCATTTTCCTTGGATGTCATCTTTCGGTTTAGGGCAGAAGCCGGCCACAATTTGCATATTGATGTTCCCATAATTACAGCTGGGTCCCTTAAATATAGTCTCCAAGTTACGATTTGTTTGCAATATAATACACTAGGGTTACCAACTTTATAAGCAAGGCTATGTGTTATTTGCTTTAGGTTATGGTATCTTGTCATCTTGTAAGCATCAAATGAACACAATAAAATATGACGGGTCTTTACAGTGTGCTTGAAGGGTGACGGGAACTAGTTGATGCCCCTTTGCGCACATGGCCGACTTCTTTTAGTTGTCCACTTATGGTAGGGGCTGTCCAGGCCTGACCTCGCTCTGGAAACCTCTCTGTCAGCATTTTGGTTCCCTGGTCTTGCCATCCCCAGAGTTTTCATTCTTAAAGCCATTTCAGTTACAGAATTCCATGGGCCACAAGCATCACACCAGGTAGGAATTTCATCCCCCCCCCCTTATCTGTACAGATGTGTTTTCTGACATCCCACTCACTAGGTTACTTTCCTCCATCTTCACCCAACAGTTACAGAATACTGCCAGATCATCAGTTTTCTTTTAAATTCCCTTCAGATTCTAAGTGATCTCATTCCCTAAAAAGGTCTTTATATTGAGTGGACAGTAATGCAAAGCAATCACTTTCTGAGGCTTTTGCTATTGCACAGACTCCAAACTGTACCAAAGGACAACAGACCCACCTTGTCACATCGGATTTTAATATGGCAACAAATGCCTTGAAATGCGTGCATTTGAAACCTAAAGTTTATTGAAAGCCATTTTTCTCCAGCCAATTACCAATCACCCCAGAGGTGGTGGCTGTGAAAATCACTTGATCAGGCAAAAGCCTTGCTTGGTCTTTTCAAGAATTAAAGTTAATTCAGTAGGGGTTTATCCTGCTTTCTATACTTTACCCTCCGGACAGAAGTATGGAATTTCTTAACTGTGAACATTTGTTGGAAAACACAGAGGAAGCTCCTTTGAGACACTCTTTTTCCCTCTGGCCAACTGTTCTAGAAGAGGAAATGTCTAGGTGGGTAGAGACAGTGGTCTGGGCCCACCACCCCTCCCCCCTCTAACAGCCTGTCACGACCAGAAAGAGACATGCCTCAGGACGCCGGCAGTCGGAGAAAATAGGGCATGCTTAATGTGCAGCGTGTGGGCCCCGTCCTGGGCCCCCAGGGAGTGGGAAGAGGCTTCCGTAGAGACAAAGGCCACGTGCCTAAGGAAACATCTCCCAGAGGGAACCCAAGAGCCCAGCATCCTTGCAGATCCAATGGAGTCCTTGTGGGAGGAAAGGTAGATGGTGACCTCCGCTGGGGTCATGTGGGAGCCGCCCAGTCGGGGCTCTTCGGGGCCTTGCACGTGTGCACATCCAGGGCCTCCAGGCAGTCCTGGCAGCGCACAGCACAGCACCAGTGGAACTTACACTCGCACTTGGTCATCCGGGTGACGCGGGAGGTGTCATAGCCTCTCCCACAGCACATGACTTCGCAGCTGTCCATGCCTCGGGAAGTCAGGTTGCACACACGGCCTGCTGTACCCGGCGAGCCTGGAAGACAAGCCAGGGGATGTCACTGAAATGGTGTGCGTGGAACACAGTATGCTTCGAGAGGAAGAGTGATGGGGCCCTGATGCCACCTGACCACATCCCGGGGCTGTGCCACCAATTCTGTGGACCCATGGAGCACGTGTCAACCCTGGGGGCAACAGCAGTGAGCACCACGTCCAGGAAGAATGGATGTGAAGTTTTGGAGCTGCCTTGGGCATCCTGACTCCAGCATTCCCACTTCTAAGTTGGATAAGCTTTTCAGATTTTCCTTACCCAGCCTTAGATTGCTGGGTCACTGAATGGGCAAGGCCAGATCAGGATGAAAGAAGGAGCCATACTAGTCCTCTCTCTCCCAGCCTTAAATCACATTAAGGAAGCAGTGGCCAAAGTTAGCTCTGTTGGAATTTGTTGGGATACGGAACTCTCCAACGGTGGGGATTTTGCCTCCCCGGACCTGATTACACTGGCTTATTAGAAAGACAAGAGAACTCTGGTTGCCGAAGGGCAGGTGTGGGCATCATTTGTGTAAGGCCTTGAGGATGGAGCAATGCCCAGCCTGGTTTGTCTTCCGTGCTTTGGTCTAGTGGGTCATCTAGATGTATGTGAGACACCTGATTGAAGCCAGGATTCTAGGTCTTTGATGAACAAAACTGGTATTAAAAGCCTGTTAGAAATGACTAGTGGACATTGTCTTAGTTAATTAGGATGGTGCTTGCTGTTTGGCAAATTCATATTTATGTATTTGTTTCTCAAAGAATCTCAAAGCTAGGAAGGCTCTTAATTGTTCTTTTCTTGAGGAGGCACCCAGAGTTCTTTTACAAGAGCCTTATCTGGTAACAGAACCAAGTGTAATGGACATTTTTAGAGAGTCTGTTCAGCTTACAATGATCCTTTCTGCACAGAGCAGGGCGCCTGGCTGCCATGGTGAACAACGTGACCCTGCTCTGTTGGCAGCAGGTGACTGGGCCAGGGGTGAGCACTGGACTCGAGCTGGGCCAATGAGGTAGATTTCCCTGAGGATTTGCGGTTCTGATGGGGACAATTAGTACAAATTCCAAGTATAAACACAGCAGCCATTGGCAGCCATGTACCATGATGAGGTCTGTGGATGAGAACGAGGCAGATGTACAGAGACAGTGAGGATAAGACATGGAAAGAGAATGCTGCCCAGACCCTGGACTATTTTCTGGACATTTCTCTCTGAGGTCTGGCTGCATTCCAACCTTTGGATACCTCGAGAGACTGTATCCTTATAATAAATTTCACCTTTCAGCTTAAAGCACTCAAGTTTCTGTTACTTGCAATTGACAATCCTAAATAACCAACAAATCTAAAGAAGCTAAACTCTTTATTAAAAGCAAAACAAAACAAAAATACCACCTTTTATCGGGATGAAAAAGACAGTGGCTTCATTTTCCATTCCTCCATCATTTAACTAGGAATTTTTCCCTCTTCATAACTCCTCCAGTGCCTCGTGACTGTGCTTATCACGTTCCACCCTGTGTTCCAATTATCTATATAAATGTCATGTTGCCCTGCCTGTCAAGAATGATCAAGGAAGCAGCCAGGTTCAAGCAGGGCATGGGGTCAAGAAGAGGGGTAGGAGGAGCAGGACTTGCTCTGCGTGATCAGACCACTGACATCAGGAAGACAGGCAGGGCAATTTCATAAGGACAGGAAGGACGGCAAAGGGCCGGAGTCAGGATGGCGGGTGGGTTAGCCAGGGATGGCCCTGAGCCTACATCGTGCTGAAGAAGGAAAGCGTTGGAAGAGACAGCAGCTGGGCCTGGATTTGGGGCAACCACCGGGACAGTACTCAGAATTCCTGACTGTGCAAAAAGGACTGGCTGCCACATGCTGCCTCTCTTAACAGCAGACTCCTTTACTTAATTCAGTAAACATCTAGCGAATGCAAACATGAGTGAGACACTGTGCGGCTACCTGGGGTTTCTGGTGGTGGCCATGAGGAAATAAAATGATTAGGATTCACTTCCTATTCTCAGGGAACTCATGATATAATGAAGAGATAAATATGTAAAGAGTTATTTCCACTACTTCAAGATAACTGCTCCATTTGCTGAAGACCTACTGTAGCCAACAGTAGAGTTTTGTGAAAAACACCACTGCAAAGCTCAAGACAGTAGAGGGAGGTTATTTAGGGCTTGGACGAATCAGGGTTCAAATCCTAGCTTTACCATGTAGCAACTGTGTGACCTTGGGCACGTTACTTAATCTCATTAAGCTTCAGTTTCCTCCTGTGCAAAACTGGGATAAAAACAGTTCCTTCCTCATAGGGCTGTGGTGGGGACTGAATGAGATTCTGCCTGGAAGCTCCTGGCATAATAAGTGCTCAATAAATGTTAACCATTCATTCACTTAACAAGTGTTTAACAAGAGTGGCTACTATGTGCTAGGCACAGTTCTGGGAGCTTGGGCTGCTGTATCAGTGAACAAAGCAAAGATCCTGCCTGCCTCAAGGAGTTTATGTTTTAGGGGGGGGTAAGCCAAGCATATTATAATAATGATATTTATTAGTAATAATAGTAGAAAACAGGATCAGAAAAGGAGCTGTTAATGGTTTTGTAGAGAAGATGGCATTACAGATATGACATGAAGGATAGATAGAAGATTTGAAGGGGAGAATGGGGTGACAGGCATTTCTAGTGAGAGAGAACCTCCCAGCAGAAATTCAGAGGTCAAGTACACAAGAGACTGTGCAGATTCAACGTGGCCGAGGCAGAGGGTGTGTGTTAGGCAAAAAGCACGGAAAGAGAGGTTGGAGCAACAGGTCAAAGAGTCTTCCTGCCTTGCTGCAATTTGGATTTTATTCCATGGTGGGTGGTGAGCCAGTCCAGATTTCTATTGAGGGAAAAATATGTTGAAATGATAAATCTGGAAGAGTGGCTTGGGGCAGGGAGGTATCTTGAGGCTGTTGGCTTAGTCCAGGCAACAGATAATGAGTGGAGACAGAAGTAGGACAAATACAGGATGGGTTGAAGAGGAAGAATCCCTAGGACTTGGTGACTCACTGAATTGAAGGATGAGTTGGATGGTGGGGAGTGTCAAGTAGGAAAAGACTGAAAACTGTTCATCTGGTTCAACAATAAGGAGGTACCTCGTGCCTCTTGATGAGAGCAGCTTCAGTGGAACAATACGGTTGGGTGCAGTGGATTGAAGAGTGAACAGGAGGAGAGGCCAGGTGCTGACAGAGCATGGACAGTTTGCAAGAAGCTTGGTGATGAAGTGGACAAAAGAGCAGAGCTGCAAGGACTGATGAAGCTGAAGGTGGAACTTTAAGGTGATTTCAGGCCATTACGTTGATGGGTGGTTTGCTCTGCAGCAGGAGTTACCTGATACACTGTGTAGGTTTTCAAAGTGGGGAAAACTAGTCTGTGCTATTAGAAGTCAGGGTAGTGATGATATCTCTTGGGGAGGTAGTGAAAAGGGGCCTGAAGGAGGCTTCTGGAGTACTGTTCTCTTCAGGTTCCTGATCTGGGCACATGTTACCTGGGGGTGCTCATTTGAGACAGTTCGCTTAGCTGTACACATGTGGTATGTGCCCTTTGCCGGATGCATTTTATATTTCAATAACAAGAAGAGAAGGGGGAGGGGAATGAGGAAGAGGAACAGGAGGCCGCAGCTAAGGCCGCAGACGCGAAGACTTAGCGGAAAAGTGTTCACCGCAGCTGGAGGGTAGTGCTCAAAGGGGGCAGTGGCAGGAGATGAGCCAGTGAGGTGGGCAGAATCTGCCTGTGAAAGGCCTTGTGTCACAGGCCAAGGGGTTTACATTTTAACCAAGGGCAGAGGAATGTTATTGAGAGTTATTACACAAAAGGGAGACATGATTTGACTTGTATTTCAGAAGAATCACTATGGGTGACTGGATTGAAAGGGGCCAGGGTGAAGGCCAGGAGACCAGTTAGAAACCAATAAAGGACTCTGGGTGCTTCCCTGGTGGCACAGTGGTTGAGAGTCCACCTGCCGATGCAGGGGACACGGGTTCGTGCCCCAGTCCGGGAGGATCCCACATGCCGCCGAGCGGCTGGGCCCGTGAGCCATGGCCGCTGAGCCTGCGCATCCGGAGCCTGTGCTCTGCAACGGGAGAGGCCGCAACAATGAGAGGCCCGCGTACCGCAAAAAAGACACGATGTGGCCTGGGTGGAGACAGTGGTAGTGGCAATGGGAGAGGTTAACGGACTCGAGGGAAGCTGAGAAGACTGCACCTCAGGACGTGGTGACTGACTGGACAAGCGGCTGAGAGGATGAGGAGAGTGGAGAGGTGCTCCCAGGCTTCCGGCGGGAGTGCCGGGATTTACGCAGGGGACATTCCCTGAGGTGGGGGACACCTGGGAGGGGCAGGCTTTGGGGGAAGATAACGAGCTTAGTTTTCAGCATGTTGAGTTAGCTGTGACTGTGTGCCATACAGGTAGGAATGGTCACTGAAAATCCTCCCTGGGACTCAGGAGAGAGGTCAGGATGGAGATGCCAATTAGAAAATCTTTGACAGAGGTGGCAACTGAAGCCTTGGGTGTGAATGAGGCCCCTATGGGGTGTGAAAAGTGCTCTCACCTGCCATCTCAGAGGCAACTGAGTTTTTACCTTTTATGTGTTTTGTTCATAAGCCCTGCACGTCAATAAGCATTCCTCACTTCCACTGACATGCATGTATCAGAATATAAATATATTACCATGCAATTAGAATTCTTTATCCCCTTTGGGGCTACAGGGGCCAGGACAGGGAGGCCAAATGTCTCATTCCTGAATCAGGCTGTGGGCCTTTTACTGACCTCGAACTCCGTGGTCTTTCCCTGGTGGCTTGCAAGCCTAAGGAGGTCAAATCTTGTGGTCTAACTCAGCCTGGACTAATGGTCCTGGTGGGTTTTGTACCCCACATGCAGCAAACTGAACTAGACTCCAACTGAACAGAAGGTTGTTCAGTGAGGTGGCCTCAACATCATCCAAACTCTGAGAGGAGCAAAGTGATGGCCGCTGGCAAGAGCTTAACTAGGAAGCGGTTTCAGAAAAGGAGACAAAGACTCTGGCACTGAGCTCTCTCAGCGGTTCAGTGTTCAGCTACACGATGCAGGAATTCACGATGAATCTGAACCTACCACTCTCCACTGGCTGCCCAAACAGGGCATAATGAAGGCCCAGAAGAAAATGTGAGACTGGTTTTTGAAGGTTGAGAGCCACTGATGTGAGAACGCTGTGGGGTCGCAGCCTGGAGCAGCAACGGCCCCTCTGAGGGACCAGCGGTGCCAGGATGGGCCAGCTGAGGGGAGGACGAGGCTGCCTTGTGAAGGACTACAAACTGGCCCTGCTTTGGGGTTTGGATCTCATTAGATCTGATGACAGACTGCAGGGAGGAAGGACAGTTTTGACACTTGCTGCCGTTTGAGCAGAATATAGAGCCATTTCATCAAAGCCCTGAAAAGAGAGTTTGCCAGAGTGCAGAAGCTACACAAAACTTGTTGGTATTGCTTCCTGTATTGAAATTATAATAAGAACTCCCCATTAGCCTTTGCAAGACAGAAAACATCACCATCACCATTCTTCTTTTTTTTTTTTTGCGGTACGCGGGCCTCTCACTGTTGTGGCCTCTCCCGTTGCGGAGCACAGGCTCCGGACGCGCAGGCTCAGCAGCCATGGCTCATGGGCCCAGCCGCTCCACGGCATGTGGGATCTTCCCGGACCGGGGCACGAACCTGTGTCCCCTGCATCGGCAGGCGGACTCTTAACCACTGCGCCACCAGGGAAGCCCCACCATTATTCTTGAAATAAAAAGAATCAAGACTATACATATATATATATATATATATATATATATATATACAAGATTATACACATATATGTGTGTGTGAGAGACAGAAAGAGAGAGAGCGCGCTCACATGTGCTTTATGAAAAGGAACCACTGAGTTTTATGACCTGGCTCCTTGTTTAGTTCTGAATATTTGTGACATATACTTTTAGATCTCTTTTTCTAAGTAATATACCAACTTATTAAGTAATGAGTCACTCATTAGATGATCTGATGACCCCACCTAGGCCATAACAAGAGCCCTGGGGAAATAAAGCCAGCTACACCTACCAGAAGAGCCAGTTTTCACATTTTCAAAGCCAGATAGAGCTGAAGTTCTTCCATCCTTTCTTTTCTTCTCTTTTTCCCCTCTTCTTTCTTTTTTCCCCCCTACCTTCTTTTTTATCCCCTTTCTCTCCTTTTTGTTCATAACTGGGGCCAATATTTGTGGAGCACTTACACAGGCCAGGCCCTGGGATAAGCCTTTGCCTGCATTATCTCATTTAATTCTCATAAGTGCTTATAAAGTAGGTACTATTATCATCACTGTTTTGGAAATGAGGAAACAGAAGGTCAGAGGGGTGAAGTGACTTGCCCGAGGTCACACAGCAAGCAGGTGGCAGGGTCAGGATTTGGAGAAGGCTTGTCTGACTCCAGAGATGGAGCTCTTGACCTTGTGATTTGGTCTCGTGTCCCGCCAGGCCCCAGAAAGCAGGCTCATGTGTAACAGTATGTGATCAGTGCTTTAGCAGGTTTCCTGTTCTCTCCCTTCATTATTTTATTAACTGAAGAACTTGCAAAGGTCCTGACATATAACTCTTTTGGAGGGGACCTTTTCCTCCAATGCATGATATGCCGTAGACATTTAGGACACCCGAAGTTTTGTGAGAAAGTGAACAAGGCTTGTTAACATGGTATTTGTAGCTTACACTGCATTTTTCCTGTACTGATATTCCTGTTGAATTCCTGGCACCTTTTTGAGGAATGAGACAGACTAAATACTTGGCAATACCAGAACGCACATCTCCAAAACATGCGTGCTCCCAAGTTGGTTCTAATATATGTTGCTGATGTGGTACGACTGAAGACTCTGGGAGGAGCCATCCCTAAGCAGAGCTCTCTGTTCAGGAAAGCCTATAGCACCAATTTGCATCTCACCAAAAATGAAATGGCATAACTTGATCACTTACCTAGCTCTTCTCAGACTTCATTCTAAGATTCTCTGAGCCATTTCCAAATGCCAAATTGATCTTTATGGGTCAAATATTTGCATCATACAATATCTACAAAGCCTGGGTGGCTGGCTCTAAAAATACTTCAAAGGAGAAATTTAAAAAATATTTTTGAGTAATGGCTCTAATATTAGTCTCCCAAATTGATATGTTAAATGGATAAACACATATCTAGATGCTTCAGATTTAACATGTTTATTTAAAATATCATTTATATTGCCTTATAATACACTTTGATTTACTCAGTTCACTTAAGAGAAGTGACAAGTTGGAAGCTCTTCTCCCTGACTTCCCTTTGCCTTAGGTCTGTGAAGTGTGCCCAGATGTGTGACCTGCCTGGGTACAGATCCCAGTCCCCAGACAGAGTGGTGCAGACTCAGGCTCAGCGGACCCAAACCTTCATCTGTCACCTTCATGCCGCGCTGTCATTAGATCATCTGCCTAGAGTCAGTGCCCATAAAATCCGGGCGGTCTGTAACCATGGGAAGGTGCGGGTTCCAGCCAGATGGACCTCTCTTCTCCCACAGGTGTTTTCCTCACCCTGATTCACACAAGAGCTCACATATGCATGGGAAAAAGATGAAGAATCAGAGTTTCTAAATCACGTAAGTTTGGGACCACATAATGCACCTTTGGTGAAGCAATGCTGAGGGAACTTTACAGAATCAAGCATCCCATCCCCAGAGCTATAAAGTTAATGATGGAGTCAGGATTCCCAGTGCAAAAACACTTCTGTCTCCCCTGACATGCATCTTCCTGACAGCAGAGAAAGATGGAGGGCTTTTGCTAATAGTTCCCAGACCCACACCTCAGGGACCTGGAGAAAGGGCACTCGCTCTCTCTCTCTCTCTCTCTCTCTCTCTCTCGCTCTCTCTCTGGATGGGCCTGTATCTTTGGAAATTCCTGCCACTCCAGGCTGACAGAAGCCCATATGTTGACTGTTAGGGCATAAGGCAAGGTTCACTTAAGCCTGTCATCCAATAGGCTGTTTCTCCTCTGGCTGACTTACACATTGTCATTCACAACACAGATTTATTGAGGGAAGAAAAGAATGTTAAATAGCAAATGTTAGAGACCGCACATTCATCTACTTGGAAGGCTTCCCCCTTCCTCACATCAGTGATTGCAAAGCTGAAAAGCAGGGAAGGACATTGTCTCTCCACTTATCTCAGAGGGTTTTACTCAACATTTTCACAATAACTAGGACAGGTTTGACTGGCACAGAAAGCATGTCCCATTAAATTAGCAAATCCTATCATGGAATTAAAGTTGTTGAGGTTAGACTTGTCAAGGTTTTCCATACCTGGCACTAGCTAGCCTACCCAAGTTCATTTCCCACTGCCCTCCACCCGTATCCTCTAATCAGGCCGTCTCCTGAAGAGACTTTCTGATGTCACAGCCATGTAGACTGTTTGCTCATAAGAGTTACTCTCATCTGCTGCACTGGACTTTCCTCGAACTCCTTTAGATTGAAAGTCTTCCCATCCTTCAAGATTCAGGCCTATTTCAGCACCTGTCATAGAGCGCTCCCTGGCTGCTCCAAGCCCACCTGGACCACCTTCCTAAGTCCTATAACGTTAGCATGTCAGCCAGTAGAGCTCATACACTGTTTTGAAATGTCTGATGATTTTTCATGCGTCTTGCTTCCCAAGGACATCATTAGGTCTTATATTTCTTCTGTATACTGCATAGTTCTCAGGTGGTCAACATATACTTCCTGATTTATTAAATATTAAAATCAATTCCTTAAAAATTAAGATCAGCCTTCCCTTGCCAAAGGAAGGCACACATCTCCAGGGAGGGGTCACCCAGTCCCCAGGCACTATGGGAGAATAGACTAGCTAAAAGCCAGGTTTTTATTCAAATTATCTCACTTGATACACAGAGAACATATGCAAGAAATGTGGCACATTTTTAAATGACAGAAGTTCAAAATGACAACTTAAGAGAGTCTGTGGCATCAAGTTCAGGTTGTGTTATTGCAAACTTAGAATAAGATTAATGAACAATTCATTCATTCATAATTGAATCATGGGAACCTTAGGAAGTTCTAGGTGAAACACATATCTTAAGAGACCCAAAGAAGTTAATTGGCCCAAGACTACACAATTAGTAATCAGTATAAATAATAATAGCACCAAAGTCTCCTAATCTATAATACAGGGCTCTTTCCCTAGGAATATGAAATTTGCATATTTTAAAAAGGAGATTTACCACACTAGCACAAAATAGGTTTCAGGGGGAAAGCTTAAAGGAAGTAAGCAAATACATTATTTTAAAGTACTTAAACATTCTTTTGCTAGCAACACATTAACATGGTAATTAGAGATAATTTTTTTCTATTTCCCAAAAAAGTAAAGGATGTCTATTTGGTAAATCCTTTGTTGTTAGTAGTTAAATTACGTCAAAGGTTTCAAAATAAGAAAATAAAATCCTGCAATTTTCTTTCTTTTGAAAGAAAAAAATTCCCTTTTTAAAAAAATTTTCACAAATTCAATCTGATTGTTACTTTCAACTAATTCAAATTAGGGTACTTTTTAGTGTATCCTAAAAGTATAGTAATTCTAGCAAATCTATATTCCAAAAGGTAATGCAGATTTATAGGTTATGCCTATAACATAAAATAGCACTGGAGGTAAAAAGTATTTTGTTATGTTAACAATGAAATCAGATGAACTATCCAGTAATCCCACTGATAACAGTAAATGAAAAAGGCCCCCTCAAAGAGTAAAAGAACTGAGTATGTGGTGGCAGCTAAAAGCAACAGATAGAGTCTGCTGCTGCATTTATTTGAGACCTTTGATCTCATCCAAGGAAATGGGCAGCCAGCAGCATCTTAAGCTCTGTAAATGCCCCATTAATGCACTTGAATATGAGGAAAAATTCCATTTAACACTTAAGCTTAAATGGGAATTTTCATAGGCTGTGTATTATAAAGTAATCAGTGATGAGTGAAGACGTGCTTAGTAATTACCTGTCAAAGGAAGGTAAAGTTATCTTTAAGCTATGACACTGCACCAATATAAGAATACAGCTAATATGATGAACATATTTTATGTTGTTTATAGCTTGCCATTTAATTCAATTCAACACGTTTATGTACTAGATGCCAGGGATTCAGTGGTGAACAGACATATAGTTCCTGCCATGATGGAATCAGAATCTAGTGGGACAGACAGGAAAAATGGTGACTTAGAAGCCTCACCAATACATTTTTCATACCATTCTCTCCTGTTCTAGCACTTTTGAGGTATCAGCTCATGAAATTTCTACAATAAAGCTCAACACAGAAAGGAATGAATAACTGAGTCTTTACTTTTCAAAGTGACAAATGTAAGGTAAGACCTTGTAATAGTGCAATGGAGTGAGGACTGAAACCTAAGAAAATCTCATTCCTGTCTAGGCAGAGTTCCCCAGCACCTAGCCTGAGTCTCCTTGCCTGCCACCCACCTGGCTCCTCCACAAGGACGAGGAGGCCTATGAAACCACTAGGGCAAGGACCAAGTCTGTCTACCTCATTTTTGCATTCCTGGGGCTTATCGTAGTTTCTGGCATATAGAAGAGGCTTAATAAATATTTGTTCCATGACGAGATGAGGGAACTCAGGTGTCCTGGTGGGAATTGTACATTTAGTATCAAAACAAGGTCCATTGCAACAAAAAGAATAAAATATCTAGGAATAAACCGACCTAAGGAGACAAAAGATCTGTATGCAGAAAATTATAAGACACTGATGAAAGAAATTAAAGATGATACAAATAGATGGAGAGATATACCATGTTCTTGGACTGGAAGAATCAACATTCTGAAAATGACTCTAATACCCAAAGCAATCTACAGATTCAATGCAATCCCTATCCAACTACCTCTGGCATTTTTCACAGAACTAGAACAAAAAATTTCACAATTTGTATGGAAACACAAAAGACCCCGAATAGCCAAAGCAATCTTGAGAACGAAAAATGGAGCTGGAGGAATCAGGCTCCCTGACTTCAGACTATTCTACAAAGCTACAGTAATGAAGACAGTATGGTACTGGCACAAAAACAGAAAGATAGATCAATGGAACAGGATAGAAAGCCCAGAGATAAACCCATGCACATATAGTCACCTTATCTTTGATAAAGGAGGCAAGGATATACAGTGGAGAAAAGACAGCTTCTTCAACAAGTGGTGCTGGGAAAACTGGACAGGTACATGTAAAAGTATGAGATTAGAACACTCCCTAACACCACACACAAAAATAAGCTCAAAATGGATTAAAGATCTAAATGTAAGGCCAGACACTATCAAACTCTTAGAGGAAAACATAGGCAGAACACTCTATGACATAAATCACAGCAAGATCCTTTTTGACCCACCTCCTAGAGAAATGGAAATAAAAACAAAACTAAACAAATGGGACCTAATGAAACGTAAAAGCTTTTGCACAGTAAAGGAAACCATAACTAGACAAAAAGACAACCCTCAGAATGGGAGAAAATATTTGCAAATGAAGCAACTGACAAAGGATTAATCTCCAAAATTTACAAGCAGCTCATGCAGCTCAATAACAAAAAAACAAACAACCCAATCCAAAAATGGGCAGAAGACCTAAATAGACATTTCTCCAAAGAGGATATACAGATTGCCAACAAACACATGAAAGAATGCTCAATATCATTAATCATTAGAGAAATGCAAATCAAAACTACAATGAGATATCATCTCACACTTGTCAGAATGGCCATCATCAAAAAATCTACAAACAATAAATGCTGGAGAGGGTGTGGAGAAAAGGGAACACTCTTGTACTGCTGGTGGGAATGTAAATTGATACAGCCACTATGGAAAACAGTATGGAGGTTCCTTAAAAAACTAAAAATAGAACTACCATACGACCCAGCAATCCCACTACTGGGCATATACCCTGAGAAAACCATAATTCAAAAAGAGTCATGTACCAAAATGTTCATTGCAGCTCTATTTACAATAACCAGGAGATGGAAGCAACCTAAGTGTCCATCATCAGATGAATGGATAAAGAAGATGTGGCACATATATACAGTGGAATATTACTCAGCCATAAAAAAATGAAATTGAGTTATTTGTAGTGAGGTAGATGGACCTAGAGTCTGTCATACAGAGTGAAGTAAGTCAGAAAGAGAAAAACAAATACCGTATGCTAACACATATATATGGAATCTAAGGGGGAAAAAAAGGTCATGAAGAACCTAGGGGTAAGACGGGAATAAAGACACAGACCTACTAGAGAATGGACTTGAGGACATGGGAGGGGGAAGGGTAAGCTGGGACAAAGTGAGAGAGTGGCATGGACATATATACACTACCAAACGTAAAATAGATAGCTAGTGGGAAGCAGCCGTATGGCACAGGGAGATCAGCTCTGTGCTTTGTGACCACCTAGAGGGGTGGGATAGGAAGGGTGGGAGGGAGGGAGATGCAAGAGGTAAGAGATATGGGAACATATGTATATGTATAACTGATCCACTTTGTTATAAAGCAGAAAATAACACATCATTGTAAAGCAATTATACTCCAATAAAGATGTTAAAACAAACAAACAAACAAACAAAAAAACAAGGTCCACCCACTGCTATTGGCTGACATGGTGTTCCCTTGTTTTTCATCAGGTCACAAGCACAGCATTCAGAGGTTCTGCAAACCAGACCACACCACAGGGCAGGTCTAGAACACCAGACTCTGTAAGCCGTGGTTGGAGTTGTGTGTTCCCATGGGTACTGAGCTGTTTGCTAAAGATGATTAATGTGGAAAAAACCGTGATACCGAGGGAGGTCTTACATCGTTCACAGCCTGCAGATCTCAACCAGGTACAGGTAACCCCCGATGGTGAGAACGTTCACTTCGAGTGGATTTTCGCTTTTACAAAACAAGGCGAAAAGTGAAAAGAGCGCTCAGCGTTTGTTTTTGCAGCAAGCTGTTAGAGAGGCAGCGCACACCTGAGCAGCAGGGGTTACCCCCCCCATCAAGCTCCCCAGGACCCACACAGCATCTCAACATCAGGGCGCCATCACTTTGAAAGGAATCTGTGAGGATTTGTGCTTTATCTCAATTTATCTTGTGCATCTGTTAGCAAGATGTATCCTAAGGTAATTGCTTATTCTCTTTATACCATTTCGGCTTACGAAAGGTTCCATGGGAAGGCTCTACTTCCAGACAGTGAGGGAAACCTGTATCAGGTTTTCAGCAACAAGTTAAACAACTGTTGAACTCCATTTGCTTTTTGTACTTGACTGGACAAGAGGCGGAGGGTTGCTTGTTTTCTACAGTGGGAGAAGAGACCGCAGGGTGACCTCTGGCCCAGGTCAGGGTTTTTACAAAATAACCAGTGAAAGTGGCCTGTGATTAGGTGCAGACGCTTCCCTGGAGAGGACAGCAGCATTCCTTAGTTAGCGATGCACCTATCTCCAACTTAAGGGTTTCTTTGATTTACAGATGTCTGGGGCAATAACCAGAGAAGATAACCACAGAGCCACCCTTCCCAGAAAGCCCAGTTCCTAGGTCTGCCCTCTAGTTTGGCCTGCAAAATGTCACATGCACAGCATCACATGGCTGTACCTACTCTCCAAATCTCTGGGGAGTATTTATAGTTGAACATCAGAGCACTCACCTTCTTCAACTGAAGACTGGGAGAAAATGTCTTTTGTTATTATTGTTGCCATAAGACAATCTTCCTTAATCAGGTTTTGAGCTTATCATTTCTTAGGAGCAACTGAAGATATTAACACTCTGGAAGGGCTTGTCATTGAAAGGGGCTTCTAGGCAACCTGAGCTAGACATGGGTGAAGTCTCTCCACCTCCCTGCTTTGTGGGCACCTCATCCCATTATGTACTGTGTCCTCGTGCTGCCTCTTTATTACACAGCCCCCCAGTCACTACCATCAAATTTCAGGAAGTAAAGTGAGAAAAGTATAGATTTTGGTTTTGACTTTATTTATTTTGTTTTGTTTATCACTTACAGGCCATGAAATCTTGGGCAAGTTAACTTTTCAGAGGCTCAGTTTCCTTCTCTGTAAATGGAGGTAACAGCTGTGAAGATTCAGAGAAAATACACATAAAGCTTGTAGCCCACGGCCTGATTCTCAGTAGGAATTCACCCAAAGCTCCCATCACCTTTCCTCACCTGAGGTCTGGGTCTGTCCTCACCCAGGAATACCCTAGGGTCTTGACTCACCCTTCTATAATTCTCACCAAAATTCACTAGTCCTGGTACCACTATTTCAGGACTTCACTAAAGGGCTGACTTGCTGATCTCTGTCAAGCTAATTCCAATGGAAGCTTTGATGGCCGAGATCATTTCAGTGTGCTATTCCCAGTAAAAGAGGGTTCCAGAAAATGCAGGGCCTTAATGTGAAAGGACACCCTCTTACACTGGGTAAGTCAGGGCAGGGATATTTTTGAATGACATTTATTTAGAGCTCCTCAAATAAAAAAGCTTTCTTTCCTTTATAAGAGATCAGGTATTTAAAAAAAAATCTCTCTGGATTTCTTCTTACCTAATACTTATAGGAAAATCAGGAACCATGGACTACCTAAATCATGGATTTTTCAAATTTTGACGTGCTTGAGTTTGAAAAGCATACAGAATTTCAGGGGTTTTCCTGAGATTCTGATTCAATAGGTCTCTGAAGAGGCCCTCACTTTGGAAAATAGTGGACTAGACCTGCAGACTTTATCCACTCCACAAACCGAAATGACAAACAAGCCAGCTCACTTCAGTCAGATTATGAGCGAATTTGAACAGGCAGCAGGTGCTGACTAGCAAGACTAAAGTCTGCCAATTCCGAATATCTATTACTTGACAATATTCAACCTGCTCACCATCATTGCTTTTCCAAGTGCTGACAAGGAGAAGGTGCCCAATCAGTTGAATATTAAATGTGCATGATATTTTTTTATAAAAAAAGCAAGAGAAAACAAAATAACCGCAACACAGCCGAGTGGGTAGTTTGAGGTGTAATCTAGGGAAAAGTTAATATCGATTTTAATAGAGCAAGTGAACATATATATATGTATATATATATGTTATTTGATTTAAATTTTACTGCAAACTTCTGACTTATCTTAGAGCCTGGATACCTCTGATGGTAACCCATCTTGAACATGTTCCATTTACCAGAAAACAGGTCCTTCCTGGTGTCGTGTGATCCTAGTGAGGGGAGAGACTCCCTCAGTGATGTCCTGACTCGTTAACTGTGAGTGCTTATTCAACATACACCAGAGGATGTTAGCACTGACCCAAACAAGGGCGCAGAGCCCGGAGAAGGAATGCCACTGAGCTGGGCTCTGGAATCTCCCCTTCTCACAGGTCTCAGACTCTGTCACATCTCCCTGCCTCTACAGTCAGAAGTTATGAGCTACTCCAGGAAGATTCCGAACCACACACTCTGACTGACTTGCTAGACTGCATAATACAGAAATTTCCAGTAGAAAGTGGCCAGGAGAAAGCCTCGTCTTTACACAGACCAGCACAAGGCCCTTGGCAGCTATGCGGGTTGAAGGAGGCTGTCTCAGGGAGAATCTGCATCTCATAGTGTGCTATTTGTATGTGTTATTTGTCCAAATATGAACGATGAAAAAAATACTGTCAGCAATCCAAACTTTTCTCTACATGATATCAAACGCCCTGAATCATATTTTCACTAAAATAATCATCCGATGGTCAACAGAATGCAAAAGAAATATTGCTAGTTTTCATGGATGACTCTGGCATTTTTCTAGGCAGAAAAATAAAGGCATTGAGTGTAGTTCAGACAATTTATGACTAACCTAGGAATCTTAGTGGAAATCTGATCTAAAACAATGGAACTGGCTACTTAAAAAATAGTAAGGTGGCTCCTGGTTAATCAACACCAACCCAGAACCCAATTCACAACTTTTTAAATCAGAGAAGCTAAACTAAGCCTAAAATAGAGCAGAAATAAATGAGGAGAGGGGGTAAATTATATAGCCTCCCTCAGAAAGCCTGCATCTGCAGCAGTGTGCCCAGTGGCTGGTGCACTGGGAGGCAGAGTAAAATGGGTACAAGCGTGCGGAGACTCGGGCTCAAGTCCCTGCTCTGCCTCATGCCCATCAAGAGTCCTTAGGCAAAATCCATAGCCTGCCTGTCAGAGCCTCAGTTGCCCCTCCCATGAAGTGGGATAATAACATACCCACCTCACTCAATGAGAGAATGTAGATCAAGCCCTAACACATGGCACGTGCTGCAGGTGTGTCTGCTATTTTAGGATCGAGAAACAGAATTGTGTTCTAATACAGGGAGTAGAAAAAGCAAAGTGTACAGGAATAACTTAGTAACCTGAAGACGCAGCAGGGGTTTGATTCCAAATCTCCTCTGTGGGGAAGAGACAGTAAGGTCTTTATTTCAATGACTATCTATGAAGCAGTTAAATGTTCATCAAGCATAACCATTTACTTCACTGTACAAACTGCTTCAATCCAAAAAACCAGAAAAGATGTCCCGAGGAAGCAGGTCCTCTTATGTTTAAAATGAGGTTTCTGCTTCACCAGGCCTTTCACATAATACGGGCCCTGGGAGAAAGGTAAGGACAAGTTACAGTGTTAGGGTTAGGAGCACAGGCTGTGGGGTCAGATAGCTGGACATCCGTCCCCTCCAAGACCAATGAGATCTTGAGCTGGTCATTCACTTTTCTCATCTGTACAGTAGGGATGATGATATCCACGGTGCTTATCTGATCTCAAAAAATAAGATGTGAATGTGGTTCTTGGTTGGTGTTGATCAACCAGGAGCCACCCTCTTCTTAGTCCTTTTTTTTTTTCCCCAGTAATCAGTTCCAATGCTCTGATGTCATAGGGAGGCTCTAAGGATTGAATAAGACCATGTGTGCAATGGTCTTAGCCCAGTACCTGGCCCACAGGAGTCAGTACATAGTTCCTAAAATGATCCTGATGTCATCAGCCCCATGCCCATCTGAGGAGCCTGAGGTTAAGCAGCTAGTTAATGGCAGAGAGGGACCCAGACCTCTGGGACCCTCCTGTACCAACGCACAGGTTTCTTGGGGATTCGGCGAAACTTTGGCCTGACAGGTAGGATGACTTGTTAGAGGTCGCAAAGCATGTGAGGAATGCAGCAGGGCACAGCATCTGGCCCTTTCGCTCAGCAGTTATTAATCCAGAGGCTGCATGTACAAACTTGCCCCAGTGCTGCAAAGAACCAGCTCATCAAACCATGAAGGAAATCCAACCACTCGGGGACAAAGAAGAGGCTTTGGACTTCTTGTGACATTCCCTGGTAATCATGCCTCTTGGTCAGACCTGTGATAGGAGCTGCTGACGTCTGCACTGTTTTACTGTTTCCTTTGCAATTACTTTGGAATGAAAAACAAACTCAGAATTTGAATTCGAGGATGTTTTTCCTGGTAATGAATTCCCTTGCTTTCTACTAAGTCTGAAAAGTTGGCTTCAGCCAAGTTGGCTGTGGGCTCTCCATCACCTCCTCTCCACTGAGACTTGTACTCATTCTTATTTTGTACCAGAGTCTTTGCATGGACTGTGCTAAGCAAGGAGTTCAGTGCTGACCGGGAGGGGCAAGAGGTGGAGGAAAGCACACGTATAAAACCCACAGGTGGCAACAGCTGTGTTAAGGCTGACGGAGCTGCTCTTTGAGTGAGTTCAGGACAGAGAAGGTGCCGTCGTCAAGGGAAGGGTGTGGCTTTAATAAACCAACTGCCTCTTACGCAGTCCTCTTCCACTGCTCACCGACAGCTGAGCCAGTGGGGATGAATTCTTGCTTTCAAGTATTTGGCAACTTTCTGAGCATTGTGGAAAGAGCAAGGGTGTGTGAAGCATGGAGGATTCCAGAACAGGCGAACTGTAAATCCCTGGGACCCCCTCCACAGTGACAGAGGTGGGATTTAAAGGGGCAGCAGATACACCGCAAAGCTGCCCTCCTCTCAGCCTCAGGATCACAGGAAAGATGCCGTGTTTCTATACATATGGACATTCACCCACTGATTAGAGTTCTGTCCAGGCTGAAGAATTTTGCTAACCTTCATACTTTGACTTTTTGCCATGTGTATTCTTGTTGGGTTCCCATTTCTCCAGAATCTGCACCTTATCAACCGGTTTCTCCAGGTGCTTAGGAGAGCTCTCTATGCACTTTAAATATGAATTATGAAGAACCTGAGCTTTGAACCTGAAGGCAGCAGACTGCGCTTATAGGATTGGCAGGCGGAAAATACAGAACTTTGCACTTAAATTTTAACTCTGCATTTAAATTGCAGAGTGCTGATTGTTGGAAGAATTAGGTGCTGTGAATAAAGTGTTTTGAACTTACCTGCATCTCGGTCCCGGATACAGTAGTCTGGAGAATTCTCAAAATACACGAGGTCATTTTTCGTCGGCTTTTTAAACCTCTTGTTAGCCACAGTGAAACCAGTGCCATCCTGGTTCATGACAACTTGGATGGCTCCGTTGTACTTCCTCCAGAGATAATCACCCGTTTTTCTGAAGTCGGCCATGGCCAGCCAGCAGGTCCTCAAGGTACATGAGCCGCTCACGCCATGACACTTGCACTCCTGTTTCAAGAACCGCTTTACAGCCTGTGGGAGAAGACGAGCAAGTTCAGTGGAGGCGGACTCCAGCGCGTACATGTGAAGGATATGAAAAAGAATGTATATATATGTATAACTCAATCACTTTGCTGCACAGTAGAAATTAACACAACATTGCAAATCAACTATACTTCAATCAAATAAATTTTTTTAAAAAGGGACAAAAAAAGAAGTGACCAAAGACCCAGGATCCTGGGGCTCAGGACTGGGAGATGTTGGGGTCATTTGCTGGTCTCTTCAGCCATACCACACTGCAGCAGGTGGCGGGGGGCAGCGCCTGACTGCGAACGAGCTTCCCCAGGGGGATAACAAAAGCCCCACTAATTTGAATTTACTGGGGTATGGGGCCGGCTTGAAGAATGAGGGAATGAATTAGAGTATTTTCTAAAAAAATATAGCTTTACTATCAGTATATTGGAAATGTATACTATTACTCAAATTAAAGTAATCGCTAAGCCCGTTTTCTTTCAATAAGACAATAATAGTGATGGTTCCTATTTCTGAGGTGCTTTCCATGTTCTGGGCATTGTGATAACGCTTTCTGAACTCTATCTTGATGACCCTGATCTTCACAACAATCCTGTGCTACAGTATTTATTTTGCAGTGATTGAGGAGCAAGACTTACAGAGGTTAAACACTTGTCCAAGGTTACACAGCTGGTATAGGACAGGGTCAGGGTACACTGGAAAGTCAGTTGGTGACCCTCAGGGTGACATTAAATTTGGGAGACGATCACTCAACTTTGCCCAAGTTATTCAGCTTAGCAGACAGGGCTGGGCTCGCTCTGTTCTTTCGTAGAGAGGAAGCAGAGGCAAGTGGGCTGATTCGGGGCTCCCTCATCAGATACCGAAAGCACAGTGACACTCAGAAAGGCAGTGGGAGAGACGGGCTTTGGAGATCTCAAGTCTGAGCCTTTGGTCCTCAGCTCAGTCATGGAGCAGAAGAGGAGAAACCTGCCTTTTGAGGGTCCCCATCCTCTCCATTTGCATGTCCAAGACAGAGGGTATCTAGGGTGGGGGGCATAGGCAGAAGGGGAATGGAACCCCTTGATGACATTATTCAAGGTGGTACTAGGAACAAAATTCTTAGGGTAACGCATTGAGAGACCTATTTCTAAGAACTTGGAGGTGGCAGTTGGAAGCTTGCTCAGCCCACTCCCTGAGGTTCTGGTATAATTGGTCTAGGTATGGGGTACGGGCGGGTGGCTCCAGAACGCAGCTCAGGGGGAGCTCCCTGCAGCACCCTAGCTCACCCTCCATCCCACTCCACAGAAACCAATGTTCCAGGCTGCCTCTCCCTCCCCGGAGCCTCACCCCAGGTAACTCTGCCCTGGTGTTTCTTCTTCCACAGACTCAGTTTCTGAACAAGACTATCGTATCAATAGGACTACGTGTGCAGAAATGTTCATCACTCCAGAAGGTCAGGCCCACAAAAGCATCCTAAAAGGAGCCAAGACAGCATGGTGGCTCCACAGTTGTGCATTCACTCATCCCCTTCCCAGCTCAGGCCTTGGCACCACAGGTTTCATGCTTTGCCCCCCATGGAAGACTGTGCCCTGTTACATTTGAAATCTGTCCTCTTCAGGATGAGCCAGCTTTGGAGGGAGGGACAGAGAAGGAAGCAGGAGAAATGGCATTAGTTCGGTCTCCCAGGTCCCAGGGATCTGGGCATCTTTAAAGGACTTCTTAGAATGAACTCCTTTTCTGGAACTACACTCCCCATATGGCCCCCACCCTGCCCCCCATCTTTATATTCCAGCTGTTTGGTATGAGGCTCACTGGGTGACTTGGACAGCAGGCCTCTGCCAGAGAAACACCCCTAGGAGGGCTGTCTTGGCTCCCCCAGTCTGCCCCATTTGGGTCACCTGTCTGGGAGCCCTCTATCCTAAGATCTCGATGGAGCCACGCAGAGCTCACTCCATGCCAAGTGCTTGGGAATTGACTATGAATGCTCATTCTTCAAAGCTTATTCGTTTAAAAGCTGGGTTATTTACTCATAAGTAATACTCGTAGATTTAAAAATAACAGGAAATATTACTTCTCTTTCTTTGTAATACTAGGTTTCCAGGTTGCAAAGTTCGAACTTAGTTACTGAAGGGTTTGCATATTAATTTAAAATATGCAAATGGAGGGTTTGCATATTAATTATTTGATTAACTTAAGGGTTTGCATATTAATTTAAAATACACCTTGTGAGTCCTTATAAATACGCACAGCCGTGGCAGTCGTACACCCTGTTCATCATCATCATCATTCACTGTTAAGTGGCAGCAGCCACGTCCCTCTTCCTTGCTAACTTCTGTTCAGGTGTTGGGCAGCCACGTGCTTCAGAAGTGGCCCGGCTTCTCTCTGACCCGGAGCAGCCCAAATCAATAATACTAATTGCCACTGATTTTTTTCAGCAGAGGGCATGTGGTGATTCCATTTGGGCCAATATGATGTTAGGAATAATCTGTTGGGAAGCTTGTAAGAAAGGTTTCTTCACTCTTTAAAAGGGGAGAAAGTCCTTTTCTCTGTCTCTGGATGCAGCTTTCTGCAGCAGCCCCCTTGGGACATGAGGCAGCCAATGCAGGACAAGCAACAAGCTTCAGACAGCAGTCTGGAAGGACAGGAAGAACTGGGTTCTGGAGGGTGTTGCTGAACTGCTTGAATGAACCCACTGTGGCCCTGCCCTGCCTCCAGACTTCTCATGATCCAAGATATTAAGTTTTCCTCATTATTTAGTGTCCCCGGGGTCTGTTACTTATAACCGAAAGTATTTCCACTGGAACCATGGTCAGTTCTTTTTTTGTTTTTTTTTTAACATCTTTATTGGAGTATAATTGCTTTACAATGGTGTGTTAGTTTCTGCTTTATAACAAAGTGAATCAGCTATACGTATACATATATCCCCATATCCCCTCCCTCTTGCGTCTCCCTCCCACCCTCCCCATCCCACCCCTCTAGGTAGTCACAAAGCACCGAGCTGATCTCCCTGTGCTATGTGGCTGCTTCCCACTAGCTATCTATTTTACATTTGGTAGTGTATATATTAGTCCATGCCACTCTCTCACTTCATCCCAGCTTACCCTTCCCCCTCCCCGTGTCCTCAAGTCCATTCTCTACGTCTGCGTCTTTATTCCTGTCCTGCCCCTAGGTTCTTCAGAACCATTTTGTTTGTTTGTTTTAGATTCCATATATATGTGTTAGCATATAGTATTTGTTTTTCTCTTTCTGACTTACTTCACTCTGTACGACAGACTCTAGGTCAGTTCTTGATTGTGGATTAATCACGGGCTTGACAATTAACCAAGGGGGAAAGTGAGACACCTCCTCTGGTACTGGTTTGCTTGCATCTCCAGGCCCCGTTCCTAACACACAGTCCGAGAAGTGCTCAATCACACCTGGGTGCTACCTCTACCTCTTCTATATCCCAGGTTTGCAGACTTGAAATTCAAACCCTTAACCTTGAAGAGGGCAATACCCCACTCCATCAGCGAGGCAGAGGGAAGGGACCTAAGGCTAGGCGGGCTGACTTAGACAGTAGTTGAGGTAAGAGTAAGAAATGGGATGGAGAAGCTCACGATAAGGTTGCCTAGTCTGGAAGAATTCCAATATTCAAATGTTGTAATAGCGTTATAATAATATGCACCACATATTGAGTACTGCACTATGTGCCAGGCTCCGCCCATTGTCTGTCTTACCTAATTACCATGATTAGGCAAAGTGGATTATTTTTCCCATGAAACCCAGGATCAGTGAGGAAAGTAAAATTCCCCAGAGTCACCCAGCTAGACAGAGGCAGACTAGGATGTGAATCAGATATGTCTCACTCCCAGATCTATGCTCTTTCTGAAAACACATTTAAAATCTTCATATAAATTGCACTGTGTTTTTCTCAACTTTTGAATTGTGCATACTCTGCTTCCTTCTATCCTTTTGAATAAATCAAGAATTAAATGAATAATATTAGAGACCTATTATAATGGGGCAGAAAAGAAGTAGGGAGAGATATGGGGAGGAATTACATTGCATCTTCCAAACTAATTGTCATCAAAAATCTATGAAACAGGCCATTCACAAGAGAAATACGAAGTACTAACAAAGAGACAAAAAGATATTCAACTTCACTAGTAGTCAGAGAAATGCAAACTGAAGCAATGTAACACCTTTTTTTCTTTGCCTAGCAGGTTAGCAAATAGTAAAAAGATTGATAATTTGATAATATTTGGTGTTGGTAAGAGTATGGAAAGGAGATGCTATAACAAACTGTTGGTGAGAAGGTACGGTATCCTCTGACCTTGCGATTACACTCTGGAAATATCAGCACAAGTTTTGAAGGATGCATACCCACATGGATGTTCACTGCAGCATAATTAGCAATAGCAAAATATTAGGAAAAAACCAAATGACATCAACAGGACAAGGGTTAAGCAAATTATGGTATGTGCTTAATAAAGGAATACGATGTGGTCTTTGATTAATGATGTAGATCATTCTTACAATATAAAAGGATGTCAGATGAAAAGCAAAATGCAGAAGAGTATATGTGGTATGATCCACTTTTTAAAGGCCTGCGTATGTGTGCATACACAGAGAAGAAGGAAGGCAAAGAATGTTCATTTACAATCTGGCTGCCGTTTGAGGGGCTGCTTGATCTGGGAAGAGTTAAAAAAACAACCCCCCCCCCACGAATTTGGGGATTGTTTTCTGGCACCTAGAGAGAGCGGAGCAGTGATTCTCCTTCTGGATACACATTAAAATCACCTGGGGACCCTTTCGGTCACAGAGACCCTGGCCTCTCCCGGAGCTGAATATACCAGAACGTGCCCTGGGGGTGGGGCCCAGCCTTGATGGTACTTCCGGTCTCAGGTGCTTCTAATACCCAGCCAGATTGAGAATCAAGTCCACACCCGGGAAAGCAGCGGAGGAGGAAAAGGAGCCTGCGCACCACGGCCAGAGTCCGGGGCCCACGGAGGGCCAGAGCAGGTGAGAAATTCTCGTGGAGGCGTCGGTCTCAGGACTTAGGTCCTAGGAACTGGGATATCTGATGACTGAATTAGAAGTTGTGTCCTACCCTATGTCTCCAAAATGTTCTGAAAATTTCCCACAAGCAGCAGTTTGCGCTAGTGCTGCTTTGGAGGGCACGAAAGATGGCGACCAGTGGAGTAAAAGCCAAGCGCTCTCAGAGAGGTTGCGGTGGAGGGTCCTGCCCGGAGGGACGCTCCCCTGGGGTCTCGGGAGGCGCTGGCTGAGGGAATGGTGGGCTTCCCCCGAAGGCCGCTGATGGAGAGGCTTCAGACCTTTTATTTGCACCTTAAAGGAAATAAGCGAACGAAGCGGCGTGGGGGGGCGACCTGGAGACATACATCCCAGGCATTGCCAGTCTGGGGCTTTTTTGTGTTTGTTTGTTTTTTTTCTTTTTTCTTTTTTTTTTTTTTTTTTTTTTTTTGCGGTACGCGAGCCTCTCACTGTTGTGGCCTCTCCCGTTGCGGAGCACAGGCTCCGGACGCGCAGGCCCAGCGGCCATGGCTCACGGGCCCAGCCGCTCCGCGGCATGTGGGATCCTCCTGGACCGGGGCACGAACCCGGGTCCCCTGCATCGGCAGGCGGACTCCCAACCACTGCGCCACCACGGAAGCCCCTGTTTGTTTGTTTTTAATTATTACTTTCAAATTTTAAAATTAAAGAACTGTGTGTGCATGATTTAAAAAAATCAAATAGTCCAGAAAAGACAGTGAAAAGCAATAGCCCTGTGCTGTACCCTCTCCTCTTATCTCCCCTCCCGGTCTGCACGGCACAACCCCAGAGTGGTCACTTTTAATGCATTCTGCCCTTGTGGTGGTTCCCCAAATGTCTATACGACCAGTTCTGTGCTAGCTGACCGCCAGCTTTGTGAGAAACAGAAAGACATCCCATCCTCCAGATACTATACGGACATCCACCAGAAAATTCTCTTCATAACTAAACAAATCTACAGTGACAGTGCAGTGAATGGAGCCCTCTGGAGAGGGGCGCCACGCACGGTTGGCGCCGCTGAGTCCGGCAGCTCTGCCAGTCACTCTATTTACGTATGGGTCAATATTAGATAGTTCCTGATAGACTTCCTCTTATGGGGGGTGAGAACTTAATTCACACCTCATTTCCCTCACCCCAGCTCCCAACATGGTTCTGTAACGGTTGGTTCTGATGATCTCTCCAACTTCAAGGAGCACCCTTACACCTCTTCCAGTTCCAGAAGTTACTGGTGCTCTTTCTTATGAGATGAGGATATTCGCAGCGCTTCCTTCCTCCTCCCCTTCTTCTTCCCAGTCTCTGTCAGCAGGGCCTGTCCTTTTCTTTCTTTTTTTAGGATTACTAATAGATTTTGCTGTTTTTACTTTTTGTTTTGAAATGATTTCAAACTTACAGAAATGTTGCAAGAATAGTACAATGAACTCTTCACTCAGATTTGCCAATTACTAAATATTTTGCCCTATTTGGTTTGTCATTTTCCACACACACACACACACACACACACATACACGTGCACAGAGAGAAAATAGTCTAGATACATAAATTTCTTATGTTTGAGAGTAAATTGTAGACATGGCATCTCTTAACCCTGAAATACCACAGTACTATTATCAAAATCAGGAAATTTAACATCTTTGGTACAATACTATAATCTACATACCTTCTTCAAATTTTGCCAGTTGTCCCAATAATGTCTGCTCCAGCCCCTCCCCCCCCCGCAGCTCGCTCCTCCCCCCCGCAGCTCGCTCCTCACCCCCGCAGCTCGCTCCTCACCCCCGCAGCTCGCTCCTCCCTCCCCGCAGCTCGCTCCTCACCCCACCGCAGCTCGCTCCTCCTCGTTCTCATCCTTCCTCTCCTCCTCCTCCTCCTCCTCCTTCTAAGAGTTGTTGTTTTCTCTGGTCCAGGATCCAGCCCAGGATCACATGTTGCACTTAGTTGTCATGTCTCTTATAGTCTGGAACAGCTTCTCAGCCTTTCTTTGTCTTTCATGACATTGATTTTATTCATTTATAAATTAATAAATTCATTTATTTATTAAGTACAGGGCTTGTCCTTTTGTGGTGACAAAGATGAGAGCATTAAAGTTCTGTAACAATAGTTAAGTCTCCCATGGTATATCTAGATGTTGAATCTAAAAACTCAAGACAGTAAATATGGATGTCAAACAGTTAACCGCATAACCAAGGACTGCATTTTATAATCTCTGATCCAAAGCATTGCCTCTGTGCTGAAGAAGAACGTTGCTGGAGTGAAGTTTGGCTTTTTTCACTTTACTTGCTACCAAGTGTGTTTACTGTAACCTAATGTCTTCCACTCTCAGGCTCATTCCACCTGTTCCATTACTTCCCCTCGTTTCCTGCGGGTTCCATGGTCCTGCATCTTCTTAGTCCCATCTGGACACAGCTGGGATCATGCCCTCCTAGGTGGACACTCTGCTCTGCCAGATGCCATGTTTTCTCTTTTTTTGGTTCATTCCTTCTCTTTGCTGCAGCCCCTTCTTGAGTAACTCCTTCAAGGCACATGGGGGATGCATTTTCTGAATCTTGTGTGTTAAGGTGTCTTTATTCAGCCTTCACACTTGGCTAATAGTTTAGCTGGTTATAAAATTCTGGGTTGAAAATAATTTTCCCTCAAAACTGAAGTTATTGCTCCACAGGCTTTGGCCTCTAGTGTTATAGATGGGAAGTCTGATGTCTGGCTGATTCTCTGGCAACTGATTATTGTTTTCATTTCACTTTCCCGCCCCTACCCCCCACATGAAAGGTTCTAGAAACCTTCCCTTATCCTTGGTGTTCTGAAATATCACAATGATATATTTAGGATTTTTAAAAAATTAGTCCTGCTCAGCCCTCAGTGGGCCCTTTCGATCTAGAAACTTCAGCACTGAGAGTTTTCTCTTAATATTCCACCCCCCTCCCCCCACACACACTTTTTTAGTCTCTTTACGGAATTCTAATTAGTCAAGTTGCTGAACCTTCTGACTCAATCCTCCATGTCTCATATTTTCTCTTTTATAGTTTAATACTTTCTTCCTGGCTTCTTGAGGAATAAATTCCGTTAGACTAACACTCCTGGCTCTCTCCATCCTCTTACTCATTTCTCCCCAGGGTAGGACAACTGACTTATCCAACTGGTGAGTTTAGAAGAAGGAGCAGGGCTTGTGTGCCTGGGTTCCTTCTCTTTTGGCATCTGCCAGCCTGTGGAGCAAACAAGTTATGATCAGCTCCTGCCCTTCAGCAAGGGGCTCCCTGCAGGGCCCCGGTGCGCAGCCTGGGATGGGGTGAGTAAGTCTGCCCAGCTCCCGGTGGAGTCGAAGCTTCAAAACTGCACCCTCCAGTGCAGCCTTTTTTTCAGTCCTGCAACAGACGCTGTTACTCCTTCTATCTACATCCCTTGTTCATTTTTTAGTTGGTTTCAAACTCAAGTGGGAAAGAGAGGTGATGTTTATGTTTCTCCATTTGTCCTTTGGGCTTTTTGTTTTACTTTCTGGGAGATTTCTTTGGTGTTCTCTTCCAAGTTCTCTGTTGTTCTCTAATTGTCACTTTTTCAAAGCATCCATTCTTGTTGTTCATGGATATTAATATCTTCTTGGATCTTCTTGGCTTTTAAAAAATTTTCCTCTCATCCCTGCCTGACTTACTTTTTTGTTTGTTTGCTTTCTTTTATGCTTCTGAATTTAATCAAATATATGGTAATTCTTGGACAGTCTCTTCATATTTAAGAGTGAAGTCATAAAAAAGTATTTAGGTACTCTGGTTATATGGTGGGGCTTGTGGACCAGAGGTTTGCTTTCTAGTGAGTAGGTAGGACACTGGCTGTTCTGGAGACTCTAACTGCAGAAAGCCTAGAAGGTTCAACACTAGACTTGCAGGAGTTCTGCTTGGGGGTGAAGGGGAGGGGATGGGGTTCTTTATGCCACCAATGGGTTTTTCAGTTAATCCCAATTTTCAGCTCTATGCTTCTCTCCAGTGCTCATTTGTATCTGAAATTTTCTCAGGGTATCTCGGTTTCCACATTCCTCATCTGCTTTTGTTTTTTCCCCCCTCATCTGCTTTTATTCTTCTAGGCTGAGGCTTCTCCATCCTGCTTTATGTTACGATTTCTTCATTCCCTTTCCACTTTCCAGAAATTTGTTGAGTTCTCTCATTTCTTTGACTGTTCTCTTTATTCCTGATTTAAGCCATTTTTATTCCATTACTATAACTTTAATGAGGTCTGAGGGAGGAAGGAAGAGGTGAAATTGTATATGTTCTGTCCACAGCCTTGAGTCCGATTGCACTTTGAAATGTTCTGGAAGGAGACAAGGATTGTGAGGGGAGGAAATGTTCTCATTTTATGAGACACATTTCTGCACTGCTCAGCTTGTTACTTTTGTTTGTATGAGTATTGTTTTTTGTAACAGAAAGAACTCGAAAAAGAATCGATTACAGTGACTTGCTGTCTCTCTCCAATGTGTGATGCTGAAAGCTTCTTCCAGAAACAGGCCTCAGCCCATGACACATTTAGGTCCTGTTTCCCACTTTGTCTCGAATCTTTTCTAAAGGGTCTCTGGGACCACTTCCTTCTTTGATTCTTGATGTGGACTGCTGTCAAGGTTCCATTTTCAACCTACTTCTTAGGCCCCTCTTTGTAAATTCTCACAGCCCTCCTGGCTTTTTATATCCCCCAGGCGCCCAGTGCAATTCCTCATCAACCACTTTCCCTCACTATTTGCTTAATCCCACCAGTGTTTATTCTGTGACATCTCATCACTAAACCTTTGCTCATTTGACATGACTACTTTTATTTTTTAAATTATTTATTTAATTTATTTTTGGCGGTGTTGGGTCTTTGTTGCTGCTCACAGGCTTTCTCTAGTTGTGGTGAGTGAGAGCTACTCTTCGTTGCAGTATACGCGGGCTTCTTATTGCAGTGGCTTCTCTTGTGGAGCACGGGTTCTAGAGTGCAGGCTCAGTAGTTGTGGCGCACGGGCTTAGTTGCTCCGTGGCATGTGGGATCTTCCCAGACCAGGGGTTGAAGCCAGGTTCCCTGCATTGGCAGACGGATTCTTAACCACTGTGCCACCAGGGAAGTCCACTACTTTTAAAACGATGAATAAATGTGACTGCTAAGGACAGGAGTACTCTTTTGGCATTTAGCCTCATAGAAACCATTTTTAGCTTAATATATAGCTTTTCTCAATAAAAAATCTTCAGTAAGCTCATCATTCTGTCAGTACTAAAATCTTAGTAGATTTTTGATGGCCCTTAAATCTTTGATTTTGAGCACTTTAAGCCTTCAGGTCTGCAGAGGCTATTTTCTGCTCTTAGAATTTAAGAAACTTATAAATATTAATATTCTATACCACAGAAACAAAAGTCTGACTGTTTTTTTTTTACAAAAAGGGGGGGCATGGAAGAAGGAAATACATGCATTGTGCAAGCTAGAACAATTCTATTTTATATTTATCCCAACTAAAGCTCAGAGCATAATAACAAGGCATAGCATTCATTAGGATCTTACCATATGTTAAGCCATGCTGAGCACTTGATTTAAGCACTTTTATTTAATCCACACAAGCATATAAGGCATATACTATTTTCATCCCCATTTTACAGATGAGGATATTGAGATACCTAGACCCTGAGGACCTTGCCCTAGGTCTCACAGGCAATGTAGCTGAGGCAGGATATACCCCAAGCCTGTCTGACACCAGGTTGACACCTTAAATCACTCTGCCAGCCTTCTCATGAACTCCTGGGGGTTCATGGTCTCTGGTTTCAGTGGATGGGTTCTACAAAAGTTTTTACATTCAGTGTTTGCACATCAAATTAGTCCACAAAGAATTATTTTGACAGTTTTAATAAGACAAACTTTTCCCAAGGAGAGTGAAATTTTAGTCTCTTAACTCAGGCTTTTTGGAGACGGAGCCCAAGCAACACCAGGATGTCTTTATAAGACTTCTTTGCAGATCATGAGAAATTTTTTTGTAAGTACCTGCATTTTGCTAAGTTTATGACCCCTGTGTCCTGCTATACTGATTCTCTCCCTATCAGAAAAAGGGCAATCCACCTTATACCATGTGAAATCTATGCAAACTTAACTACTGACCTTGCTTTAGAAATCCTGCTTAGAATTTATTTTAGGTCTTTATATGCTATGTTTCAACTAAAGTATTTAGTTTAACTTGAGCATTTGAAGAAGTGTTAGTACTTCACTTTTTAGTTGGGTGTATGCCACAAAGCAACTACCATATTTCTGGTCTTATATCAGTTTTCCTGAGGGAAGCATACATTAAAAACATATTATTTAATTTTCAGATGCTGGCTTAAAGCCAAGTACATTTATTAACAATTAAATCCCTTTGACAGGTCCACATCTCTAATAAGAGTTACTGAAAACCAGACCAACATCTTTCAAACATACATGCTCTGGAACTAGGAAAACAAGGACTATTTATTAGCAAACTGTGCAGTTGATTTGCTTATGCAATCATTTATTAACTTAAATACGACATTGTGATTTCTTGAGCACTGTTATTGTTTAAAAACAGTGACTGTGGGTGGGCTTAGCTAGGAAATATAAGGTGTGGAACTTATTTGTGGAATTCAAGAACATTACTGTTGACTAACCATATATATAATGATTCTTATTGACTAATGAGGCCAGTCTAAAAAACATTTTCTATGAATAATAGAACTTTACCTGGAACTGTAACAATTTTGTTAACAGTTTTCTCTGCTTTGGGACTTTAATTCTGGTTAGTTTTTGATTCATACATGGTAAAAGATTGACAGTATCAAAAACATTCTATCTTTGGGCCCAACAAGAGAGAGGTGAGGCTGGCAGAACTGATCTAATTTTTCAGACTGCGTTTAATTTTATGAACAGAGAAGGCCAGTCAGAACATAAATCTGTACTAAGTGAAAGTTGTGCTTCGAAAAGATGCTCAACATTATTGAAAGGAAGATGAGGATATACAGGAGGTTAAAGCAGTCTGGCTCTGTAATTCAGTTCAGTTTTATTACTTTCTTTTCTGTTGATATTCCTTACTTTTCGAGAGTGATTTCTTTTTCATCACACCTAGTTCTCTTGGTTCAGACCCGTTATGTATTATTTATCTTAAGTGGCATCATAGGATCTATTCTTGGAAGTCTTTATTAGGCCCAAGATTTACTTGCCTGTAAGGCTATGCTTACATCTTGTACACTATCCATTTGTGTTGACTTTGGAGGTATTTCCTGTAGTCAGAACTTGGAAGTATCTGCTTTGTGCTGGCGCCTCAGTGGGCCGAGCTCAGGGGCAGGCCCGGTGCTCCACAGCACTGACCTTGAGGGGTGCTGGATTGGGCAGAGCACAGAACTAGAAACTCTGGCTCCTTTGCCCTCCAAACTTCTCACATATAAAATACAGGATGGGCTTCCCTGGTGGCGCAGTGGTTGAGAGTCCGCCTGCTGATGCAGGGGACGTGGGTTCGTGCCCCGGTCCGGGAAGATCCCACATGCCGTGGAGTGGCTGGGCCCGTGAGCCATGGCGGCTGACCTTGCATGTCCGGAGCCTGTGCTCCGCAACGGGAGAGGCCGCAACAGTGAGAGGCCCGTGTACCACAAGAAAAAAAAAAACAAAAACAGGGTATCTAAATATATATAAATGTAAAATACAGGAGGCTAAGTTAAGTTTGAATTTCAGCTAGGAAATAAATTCAACTTGTTTCCTAATTCCGGACACCTTATTATATAGACTTTAGTCTCTTCATATGGAAAATACGGATAGTAATGGTACCTACCTCCTAGGCTTGCTTAAAACCTGGTGCTTATGTGTATATATTTTATTTTCTGTAGCAATCCTTATTAGGTAACTTGTCCAAGGTCATGCTCAAGTATTAGAACCAGTGTCCAGAGCCCCAGCCTCCATGTTGCCTCAGTCAACATGATGTCAATAGCTAAGAACCCCTAATGAGCCAATAACAATGTAAACACTATGTTAAAAATATAAATAGCAACACAGCTGCCATATGCTAATTTTTTATTACTATCCATCAGGTAGCTTACTGTCTGTATCAGTCCTTATATGTATAGGTAAGGCTGAAAATAAAATTCAGGGAGGTAGAAATTTCTCATAAGTTTCCTAGTGAGTCTATTTTTTAAAGTCATTCATTCAAACCTATTACAGAAGATTTGAACTTTGAAATCTATCATTCTTTTAAAGTGGACTCTAGAGAAATTAACAGTACATAAAACTGGAACTTCAGTATTTAACATCTCCTGCATTGTTCAGTACCTTCCCATTGCTTCACAGCAGCACCCAAATATCTCAGCATGGCCTTTGAGGCTCTCCAGATCTGGCCGAAACTCAAATTTGCAGCCTCAGCTCCTATTAATTCTCAGTCATGAGCTCTACCCTAGTACCCTTGTCATTCTTCAACTTTGATGTTCTTTCTACTCTCCTATCTTTGTCTGGAGTCCCTTCATCCTGGAAAGCATTTTCCCTATCTCAGCCATAGGAAACCTTTATCTCCAGCTTCAACACCCAGCTCTTTTATGACACAACCTTTCTCTCCTCAACCAACTGGCCCTTTGGGTGATTTTTCTATTATACCATCTAGCACAGAGCTTGCCTCGCAATTGTATTTCACTTGTCTCCCTGATTAAAATTTAGTTTCTTATGGTCAGGATTTTGTCTTATTCTTTTCTACATATGACAGTACCAGAAACAGTGCTTTTCCCAAATTTAGTCCAATAGCACATAGAAACAGTGCTCTAGAACTTGCAGTGCCTTGATTTGAAATTTTGGAAATCCACCAAATAAGCTTTGGGCATGTTCATGGTGACTAGAAGTTATGTTTTTGATATTTAAACAAGGTTTTCCCTTTTATTAAGAAATAATACATATTCTGTTTAGGAAACTTGTAAAATTAAAGACACACACAAAGAGGAAAAAAATATCACCAGTAAACTACCTTCCAAGGACTGCTGCTGCTGCTGTTTTTTGTTTTGTTTTGTTTTTTTCAGTACAGAAATGCTGTGTGTTTATCTTTCTCAGAAATTCTCAACAGAGACAACATGGAAAGGTAGATAAGGACAAAAAGATGAAAGCAATGGGTTTGAGCCCCCAAGCCCAGCACTTCACGATTGTATGACCCTATGTGTTAGTCACTTGATCCCTCTGAGGCCCAGTTTCATCATCTGAAAAATAGAAATACTAATACTGTTTTTTATTCCAATAGGGGTTTTTTAGAAGATCAAATTACAAAGGATTTTGACGGTCTTTTGTACATTAGCTAATGCCGTATGCCTATTTTTTATTAGTATGTTAGACTGTCCCGAAGATGAGTCTATGGGTACGTGGAGAGATCAGATTGAATCCTAAGTACTAGTTCAAACTGGATTTGTGCCTGATTCTGTACCCTGAGTTACAGATAACCTTCACGTCACTAAAGGGGGAAGGGGAGACTAGCTTTTACTGAGCACCTACTACTTGCCAGGTTCTGTGCTATTCACTTTACCCTTGTCTTTCCATAGCACTACGTAATCCCCTTTACATCTGAAAGAGCCTGAATTCAGTGATCTAAGCCACCAGTATTGCAGGGTTAAAACGAAGGTAGGTCTCGCTTCACATCCCTTGTTCCGTCTTCACTATGGTAAGAAATACTTTCGGGGAAAAGTATTTTTATGGAATTCCTCTTATTCTTATTATGGAAATGTCTTGATTGAATGGCAGTATTTGATTGGGTACATGGAATATTTTGAGATAGATTCTCTTAGGAAAGGTAAAAGGAGTTGTGATCATTTCATGTAGAAAGAGTGGACTAATTTAAAGCTGTTTTCAAGATCCTGAAAGGAAACAAATGGTGACTATCAACCAAGTAACTTTCATCTGAAATTTACCTTAACCTAACTTAAAATATAATTTAGAAGTTTTCATAGTATGGCTTCTTTAGATCTAAAAAGAACTGCTAAGAGAAGCTATGGACTGTCTTTTTCGATAAAATGTTTGTTTTGAACAAGGTAGATTTATCTTTTCAAGACTTATTAATAGTCCTATTTAGAGGCAGAAAACTAGACTTAAGATGAGTTCCAAGAAAACATGAAGGAAAGAAGCATCATTACAAATTCTGTTGAAGCTGTGATTAAAATAAAGTGATATAACAGCATAGAAGATCTAAAATGATATTACAGTACAGAGACACATGAGGGTGCTCTAACCAGCTGCTATAATAAAAGAATTAAACTGTTCAAATATTAGGGGAAAGTTAAGGCCTGTTGTGAATGGCAGTGTTGAATTCTGATTTGTAGCGTTGGCTAAGCAGAGCAATCTTGGAATAGATGGCTTTTCTTTTCAAATGTATTGGCCCTGTCCCTTGCTCCCCACCCCACCCCATCCCCCCATTTAAAGAAGTAGAAGATGTTCGTAGTGGACAATTTGGGAAATACTGAAAAGCACAAAGAAGAAAAACAATGAACTGATGTGGCTCTCAGCCTTGGAGGCTGGGGTTTTCTAGAGCTAGGCCAGTCGGAGGCTTAGCTCAGGAGGCCTGCCTTCAAACTCAAGCCCAGCCTGTTCTCATTTTGATTCCACAGACCTTCTGCTGGTACGAAGGGGGAGTAGAGACTGGGGGTCTAATGACCGCAAGAAGAGAATTAGAGACGCATGTTTATCTCAATACATTTACTCTCATTAAAGTTCATATTCACTGACATCATGCATCTCCTTGAAAAAGTCTGCCCACCCACCATTAATTAAAGCCACATTTTAAAAAGTCAGTGTGTGCACTTTTATTCCAATCAAAAGTAGCCTCCTAAGTTTTGCAGAGTAGGCAGGAGAATATCTGAGGCCTGACAGCTGTTCACCTCTACACAGTGAGGAATCATGTAATTTACATTAAGAATCATGTTTATTCGGAGCCTTCAATATAATAGCTAAGATCTATTGTCTTGAAGAGTAGAAACATTCAATATCTAATGATCTATTAAGCAAAATTAACATTTATTTTGATGAGTCAACGTTATTTTGGATGCAGTGTATGACCGTATGCTCTTATCTGTACAAATAGTCTGAGAGATCCAACTATATACTGTGCTTGAATAATTAAGCAGCATCCTCCTATCAAAGACACCACACTTTATAACCTATACATATGGTATCAATGTCAAAACAAAGGTCAATGTAAATTTTTCCTTATCTAAACCATTGCACAAACAGTAATTACCACAGTTGTAAGATTGCACAACCGTAGTCTATATTCTTGGCAGTAGTCACTATAAGTTCATAAATTTGTGAAAATTAGGAATGTTGATTTTCCAAGTTCAAGAAAGGTACTATTTGTAAATTGCTCAGGTCACACTCATCTTATTCCATGTGCTAAGCAAGACTTCTTTCCTTCCAAATTCCTTTAAATGAGATCTGTTCCCTGTGTGAGCCTAGTAAAAGGGTTTTCATCCAAACAGATCTGCATTCTTTTCTATTCTTTTTTCCTATTAAAGCCCCCCTGGGGACTTTTCAATTTTATGCTGATCTTTCTTTATATATTACTGTCAAGCACATATTTATTTTGTGGTGATAAAAGACAAATTATACTTATCTCTTCTCATTGGCAGTTAGATTATTTTAGAATGGTTCTGACTGAATGTTTGATTAGCCAGCCAGTTTATGCTTCTTACACAAAGGCCTAATGTGCAGCATTCAGATTCTCTAGTTATTCTGGTCAAGCCACCATGCCCAAAGACATGGCTCATCAGTGGATCTGAACACTGGCATTGAAATGGTTTAATCCTAGGCCAAACCACCCCATATAGGGGCTGGGAGTTGAAACCTGAATTCTAGTCCTGGCTTTTCTTCTGATTCTCCATGTGACCTTGAGCACTGGAGGGTCTATTTCCTCATCTAACAAATGGGAGTTAGGGAATGAATATTGACCAGGTACCCACAGCCCAAGAGCTTAGTCAGGACTAGAGGTTAAGGGGCCAGTGTGCCTCTTTGGGGCATGTCGTCCCCTAGTCCACTTACTCATCCAGTACCAGAAACCCCTTAAAAGCCCAAGGTGGGGCTTTTCAGAGTGGAAGCAGCTTCTGGTTCTGAAAAGAGCTTCCCTGAATCTAGAAGAAGCCAACAGGCCATGCCTGGTGAGTTGCTTTCATGATAAGTTTGAGAGAAGATGTTCTGGGACTTGATACCCCTTAGATACAAGCATTCAGTGTCCTACTGGTATGTGGGATGCAGCCCTATCCTCAACCACAGATGCTATCTTCTGACTAGATGATACAGTATCCAGAGAGACCATAGGCACTTGACTGTACCCAATGCCAAAAGCAGTGGGTGGACTCCTTCAGCTTAGCTGTGGGAGGGAAGGTGGAGTGCAGGTGGGGATATTTCAACCCAGTTGGTGGTATTCTTTAGAACAAACAGCTCTGGGCTGGGGGGCAGTGGGAAGTTGTGATGATAGCATTTTAGCACTCTAGGAAGGCTTAAGATAAGCTTGCCTTAAGTGATTTAGAAGGCCATGCAGTCTACAAAACGAGCACTTTTGCAGTCCATACCTTCCTGCCGGCTCTGTTGTTGTGAAGATTCATCAGGGCTCTGGCATCCTTTCCTTTCCTTTCCTTGGCGTCCACAAAGGCTCGGGCAAACTTGATCCCATAGTCAATGTTATCACTGCAGCCACCCCAGTCGAAAGTGCCCTTGCTGTCCTTGGCGGTTCCCTTCTTCTTTGGGTCACAGGAACAGGATTTTAATTCTCCTTGGCTACAGGCCCTGGTGATGGCAAATACAACTCCAGCTGAGGAGATGGCGTAAACAAAGGCAGATTCCCGGCTACCTGTAACAAAAATGCTTTTCTTAAAAGTAGTCTGGCATTGCTCATTCTGAATAACTTTTACACGATGGCTGTTTAATACTTGTTCTGCCTCTGACATACTTTGCCACTAGACAAAGTATCCTTGAAGAATTCTTTCCTAGAGCCAAGCCTCGCTCTTGAATATGAATCATCGTGCTTAATACAAGCTTTTATCAATTTGGATAACTGTAGGACAACTATCCTTAAAGTAAATAGAGTATAAAAGAAAATGCAGCAAAAGCCTGCCCTGCCCAGTTCCTGGCTTCATATTAGTCTCATACATGTTCTTGCTTTAACCTAGAATCCCACATGTTCCAGAAGAGAGGAGCAGGACATCTCTAGACCTTGGTTTCCTCCTCTGCAGCATACAGTCTGAATTCTACAATTCTATCATTCCATAACATATTTTGGTATTCGTGCTACTACAGCTCTCACTGAAAAAACCTTCCAGACCTCCAGGCATTATTGAGGACACTTGTATGTGTGTAAATGATTGCTACTGAAATACTGAATTCAAAGTAGTCTAGGGGCTGAGGTGGGAAGACAGTTCACAGCAGTAACCAGCACCTCTGGTTAACCCTGGAGAGCTTTGGCTTGGCATCAGCTTTCACAAGTAACGGCGAGATTATTGAAGGCAATATGCAATATCCTTGAGTTACATACTACGTCTAACTATTAAGGTGAATTTACTTTCTTCTGGAACACCTTCACTAATCACTGGTATTGGGTAAAAGACAGTGAAAAGCTTTTCTTTGGTTTTTTCTGGAAGGCAACAAATTTACCACCTATAATTAGACCCGGGCAAGAACCCTTTGGGGTGCTTTCTTAGAATTGTTCTTTATTAGAGCACAGGCTACATTCACTTCCAGGCTGAAGGGTACATATTTCAGTGCGATAACTACATTAAATTATTTTAATAATCTGTAGTAACTCATAACACGGTATTGTGGTATAGTGACAGATATAAGGCTCTTTAGGGTCTGTGTGCACCTCATTTTTCAAGTGGAGCTGTATTTCACTGTTATTAGCATGCCTTTTTACTAATGGTTGCTGCAGCAAATATATTCGCCATCAAAATAGAAGCCGAACAAGCTAATGCCAATGCAAGGCAGCAAATGGAGAGCCATTTGGTGATTCACTATGTCAAGACGAGTGTGACTTTTTGAACCACACAGCTGGCAGAACAAACCACCTTTTTGCGTCGAAGCCCTGCTTGTTTCCGTTTGTCGTTCAGTGCTAACATTTATTATACATGCCTTGCAATATTTGCTCTGCTAGTCTCATTATTAAAAATCAGGAAAACGTATCTATACCATATTAAATGGCACTTGCCTCAGCCTTCAAAAAATATCTTCCCCGAAACCTCTAACCATCCAAAAAAAAGGAATCAATCATGCCTTGAAGTTAGGTAATATCAGTTATATGAATATTTGCCATAGGTAGCAGGTAGTGCTCTCCAGAGAGAAATGTGACGGTTGTAGGAGCTGTTTTAGAATTCCAGATTATGTTATAAGGATCACAGATGATTTTCTAAGAGGAATTGACATGTTTTGTAAAAGATGGTGACTCATAGATGCAAATGTGGCTTAATCTCTGCTAGTGGCTTTCAGATAAATACAATTTTTATTTTACCCATTTTACCATGTAGGAAAATACCTTGTCCATAGTCATCCTATTGATCTGCTAAAGCTTGGTTTTGGATTTGGAGTTTAGTGCCCACATTTAGAGATATCATATGGGGGAAAATTCCTGAATGCATAATATATTTTGCACTAGTCTTATTTCTTAAGGAGGAAGAAGAGAAACTTTATGAGGTGGTCTTTTAGGGGAAAGCTATGGAAGATGCAGATGATAGAATGTCAGTGACCAGACAGTATTTTGAAGATTAGTAGAGGAATAAATTGTCTAGGCACAGAATGCATCCTGGCCTAACTTGCAAACAACTACATTGACTTGTTGGCTGAAAGAAAAAAAAAATCACTTAAAAATCTTCTACATTTCAGAAATAATTTCCAAAGCAAAGCCATCACCTTTCTAAATATTTGTCATTTATTTTTCAAACGCATTACTAAATAGCTAGATATTTATTTATTTAAATAAAAAATTAGCACATGGAATATCTTTTCATTTTACCTCCAGATGTTTTGGTATATCATGTAGATATGGCCCTAAGATGTTTTCAGTTAAGTGTCTTAGATGAATCACTAAAATGCTATGTGCAAAATAGTAGCACATTTCAAGAGCTGGCTTTGTAACAAAACAAATTTTGATCTCGGGCCTCTTCTTAGAAAAACTGATTCTTTTTAAAGCCATTGCAATATGAACCAAAATCCAAATCTAAATGGTGATATTTAGACTTCCTGATGTGTTACTATTGAAGTTTCTCTAATTTTTGGCTTGAGATAAGTCAAGCAATGTTTACTAAGTGTATAGGCTGGGACCGGCAGCTGGGAAGGCAAAACACTAGAAGCTAGGCTTTCTGGAAGGTTATGGGTTGTTCAACTCTTTTTTTTTAAATGCTTGCCTTTTTTTTTTTTTTTTTTTTTTTAACAAGGATGAAACCTAATCACCTTTTTGTTTAAAGCTTATTCTAGAATTCTGAAAGTATATGGAAATTCTTGCAGGATTATTTTTGAGTTTACCAGTTCTGTCTTTACATTTCTCTGCTCGTGTCTGGTGATAGTCGGTTGAATGAGCAAATTATGAAAGTTCCTAAAAATCGGTCTGCCTTACTCTTGCTCTCTGAAGCAAAAGAGGCAGATGTTCTCCATTTCTCTATGACCACAGGATATGTTAGTAACTTTTATGTTCTCCTTATATGCCCTTTGGCTTTCCTATTTATCTATGAGGACATTTAGGTTTCCGAAGGAGGAGTTCTTTACAACTCTAAGATGTGAATTTCCCTCCAAGCAATTAATTGTAAAACTCTTTGGATAGCTTCATTGGAATTTCGTGATTATTTCCAGGATAAGCTACCTTAGGCCAAATTCAGCCTTCCCATAACCAACACAAAATCATCACTGACAGTCACAGGAGTTTACGTAAATGTCCAGGAAGAAATCTGGCCTTCTGTGAAGATTGGAAAGAAACTGTGTAGCATGAGTGTTTTAAGTTTTGAGTACTTTGGCAAAGCATTCAGCTTCATCTGAAAGAAATCTGAAGGGAGTACAGTTATAATCTCTAATTTACCTGAAGGCTTAGCCTAAGTCAAACTTGTTCTGCTTTCTCTATTTATAACCTTTTCACTCTCAGCCATTCTACAGCTCTGAAGACACAAACATTGCCAAGATTAAGTTGAATGAATCTTCAGCTTTGGTAGATACACTCTCTAGAATCAGTGGTCAAACTTGCTTCCTTTGATTTGTTATGGAAAGGGTTTTTTTTTTTTTTTTTTTCAATATGGAGACATCTTAATGGATTTTCATAGACAGACTCTATAGGTGATCATTTTATAAATGAGAAGTATACTTAATTTGTAATCATTGGAAAATGGTTGAGAACTTTGAAAAGGAAAAATCCTGATACATCTTTAACACCAAGAGCCTGTACCTAATATATGCAAAGATTTATTGTGCCAGATATTTGCAAACTCTCTTTGATAAGGTCCAGTACTTTAATTGATTCACTGGTAAGTTAATCTAGGTGAAGTCTTAAAATTCCATGTAGCTGAAATTTATTATTATCCTTTCAAAAATTTTGTGATGTCATATCAAAACTCCAAAAGGAATGCGGAAGAATATAGTTCTTAAACCAGAGAATAAAATTGCAGAATATCACAGTAAATTAACTTTAGGGGTACACTAAGAGTGAGAGTACTACACCCTTGGGGGATTTTTAGAGACATTCAGTTATGCATTTGGCCTCATAAAACCCTAGGGCTGTGATGATTACCTGATAGAAACACCCTCTGTTAAGCATTACCAAGTGCACAGCCCGAATGATTTTCTTAGGATTGGGAGGGGGAGGTGGGCAAAAACAAGTGGAAAGTTTCCTGTTTCTGGGGTTCATACATAAACTGTTGTGTTTTCAGTAAGATTTCCCAGTAGCAAATGGGATGTGCTACTTCTTGGAGAATGCTGCTAAGACCAGGTTAAGGGATGGGGATGTTTTGAAAATAAGATCTGATTTTCAGTTAATTTTCTCTGATTGTGTACAAGTTAGTAAGCTACTTTCCACATTCAGAACTTTTAAGAAGTTTATTATGTAATTAGAAAATGTTCAATGTGCTTTCTAAAAAAAAGGAAAAGGAAGAAACCACAGGCGTACCCCATTTTATTGCACTTTATTGCGCTTCACAGATATTGTTTTTTACAAACTGAAGCTTTGTGGCAACCTGGATTGTCAAATGATGGTTACCATTTTTTAGCAATAAAGTGTTTTAAAATTAAGGTATGTACATTGTTTTTTCAACAGTTAATAGACTGCAGCATAGTATAAACATAACTTTTAATGCATTGGGAAACCAAAAAAATTCGTGTGACTTGCTTTATTGTGGTGATCTGGAACCAAACCTGCAGTATATCCAAGGTCTACCTCTGTGTATTCATGGTTCCCACCCCTACCCTCCATAAATATCCTTTTGCTTAAAATGTACCTGGAGAATAGGCACTCACTACAAGTTCATCCATCCATTCATTCAACCATTCAATGAATGAGTGATGCCTGTAACACACAAGGTACCAAGTAAGGTGCAGGGAAAGCAGATGAGTTCCTGCCTTACAGAATTTACAGATTACTGAAAAAAAATGTTTAATTTAGAAACAGAGTGACCCGAAGCTGAGTAGCCGAATGGGAGGTCAAAGGTGGTGAGCAGAGATCTGTCTCTGCTTCTTAATAACACTGACTTGTTATTGTAGTAATGACCATCTATGGCCAATAAAAGATTTGGGCATTCTATCCCAATCTTCTGCTCATTTCCTTCTGGAAGTTTCAAGTCCCAGAAAGAAGAGTTAAAAAGTCAAAAGCGCTCTGTGGCTGCTGCGTCCTTTCTTCTAGAGACAAAATCTGAACCTGGAGGGACAGGCAGCGTTGTGACTTGACATGGATGGACAGAACCAAGAATAAAAAGACACCAGCCTGCGGCACTACATCCTCCTCCAAAACTTTAGACAGACAAGTTTCTTGATTTCTCGAGTCCTTGTCTGTAAAACGGGACAGATGGCACCCAACAGAACAAGCTTCTGACTGAATAGCATGCAAGACAAGATGAGCAGGAACTTTGAAGACCAAATAAGGGTGTGTGTATATGAGGGTAGAGCCCATGAGCTGCGTGAAGGCGGGAGACTTACTTCGAAGCAGGACCCTGCCGAAGAGGCTGTGATCCCTGTCCAGGGTGTTGCAGTTCCAGCGGTGCTGGCGGAACTGGTGCTGGCACTCTGCTGTCCACTCGACCACGCCCAGGCCGATGGCACGCATCACGTCCGGGTGTCGGTGGCACAGCTGCCGCTGGCGGCTCACCAGGCCTGGCACATTGTCACACATCACCCTGGAGGAGCCACCTGTAGCTCTCATGTACCTGGGAAGGACGAACACGGGGGAGAGCACAGAACAGCGAGGCCTCACATGGTGTTTCCCGGGAGAGGGAAGAGTTCAAAGCAGCATTTCAAATACGAATTCCTCTCCTTTGGGGGATATTAGAAGGCAAAGGTTATTTAACTTTAGTTCACTGGAGAAGCGGCACAGCAGGCATGGTGAGTGATCTGGTAGAAGCCACCCCAAAACGGAGTGCTGACTGTTTCTTGGACGTGAAGCCGAGGCCACCAGTTGATGCTCTGGGCAGGGTGGGAGAGGCAAGGTCTGCAGTTGGGGAATGGGTTGGGGGGGGAAGGGGCAACATGTTTTTGGAAGACTTCTTCCAAGAAGACTCTGATCTCAGTACACAGTGTGTCTGGACTTGGCTTTGGAGGAAGCCGACCTTTAGAAGCTCCTCACTGCCATTTATTTGACCTAATGTTTAAGTGTCTTAAACTGTCTGTATCTGTCTAATCAACACCTGCCGGTATCTGATGTTATACTCTGCACAGGCATGCCATTCTTTTCCTACTAAAGAATCTGTTAAATATTTCCATTTTCCAGCTCGTTTTGGCTTTTATAGAGAACCTTTGGAAAAAAATCTTTCTATTGTTATTAAGGACACTAAATGTTTGGAAGAATCAAACAGTGTTATAGCTCCATAAAGTACTTTTGAGAAGAAACTTTAACAAAAAATTACATCATCATCTCTACCCAGATGTTCTCTATTAGTTGTGAAATGTTTAGAAAGTTACCTTTTATATAACCCAAGCTGCCATAGGTGTCTTTTGAAGCGATCAAACAAGGAGAATGTCTTTTTCTTGTATTTTCATTATTTTATATGATCATAAAATCATTACAGCTGTGACTCCCCAAAAATATATTTAAGTGACAGCTGAGAGACAATGTGACAAAAAGCCTGGGCAATAAATAATGTTTATACACCCATGGAAACAGAAATAGTCATCTCTGATAAATCAATCTTTGATCCTATGTCAGTAATGTCAAGGCTAAACGCCTTTCTGTTCAAAGTGGCTTAGGAAGGAATTGAACCCCTCTTCCCATCCATGCTTTCTTTGCTTTGCTCCTTTGAAGAGCTCGTGTCTTCCTAAAGTTCCCTGCTCCAGTCTCTCATTTGGCTGAGACGCCTTACTTTTGCCTTACGCCTTACGCCTTCTTTTAAAAAACAGCACATCATAACAGATAACAGGTCTTTCTGAATCCGTGTTTTAAGTATCAGTTCGGAAGTTTTTAGGTGCAAGAACGCTAAAGAGCTCTCAACTCTATCTCTTCTCAAGATGAAGGAAATGGAGATGAGTTTCTGCGGGGGGAGAGCCTCTCCCTTTGGAACTTTTAAGGATGCAAAGACCTGTTACGTTTCAACGTTCCTTCACTATGCAGAATAAATCGAAGATCCACGTATAAAGGACAGAAGCAAAGTTACTCTTTGGGGTGACTGTGGTTTCGAACTGACATCTTAGAGCCCCCGGCCTCTGGAACTTCGCATTAAGGCGGTAGTCTCTACCTGGAGGCAGCAAAATGTTCTTCCGCCCCACTGGGGTGAAGCACTAGGAATGTGGAAGGACGGGAAAGAAGGCAAAATCACACGCTTTGGGTTCTACCGCTCCTGCCCGCCTGAATTGACCCGTCGGTTTTTATCTTGAGAGTTTTTTGGGGGGAGGGGGAGCATGGGGGGGACGATAGTAGTTTTGGAGGTAAGTTCACTCACATACACACACACACACACGCGCGCGCGCGCGCGCGCACGCGCGCGGACACACGTCTGTGCTAGTAGAGCTAGAGACCCGGCTAGCGCTTGTCTCAAAGATCCCGATTTTGCTGTCGCTCAGCTGGATCCAAATACACCGAACATCCGAGCTCTCAGTTGAGGGGGAATATGGGGGGCGAGGGGGTGTTGAAGTTGTCGAAGCTGGAATGGGCTTCCGAGGAGAATCGAAGGGGCGATAGGAGAGGGCAGCAGCTGGGGTTCGGGTCGGAAGCCGTGACTGCCGCCGCCGCGGGGAAGCGCCGCCGGGAAGGGTCTATGTGGCCCCTGCGGTCTCCCGTCCCATCCCCAAAATACCCCGGCGCCCGTGCGCGTGCACTTACCACCATGAAGAGCTGACCTCAGGGCTGAGCCAGGTCAAGAGCAGAGGGAGCCAGAGCCAGATTCCACCGAGACAGGCGTTCATATTAACCCCCTTGCGTCCGCATCAGGTCAGACTCCGTGTGCGGGCGCCATGCGTGCCCGGAGCAGAAGCGCTCAGCGCCGGGAGCGCCTCGTCACGGCCGCCGGCGCCTTGCCGCGCCCCCGCCCCCCGCTCCCGTCTGCGGCGAGTGGCGAGACTCGCTGATAAAGTTTCGAGCGACCAGCGGGGCGAGCGATAAAGGCCAGCCGGGGCCGCCTCGCCCACAGCCAATTCCCCAGGCGCGGCGAGCGCGGGCTGCCGGAGAGCTCTGTGCGCCTCCCGCGCGCCCCGGTCCCTTCAGCTCCCCGCCCGCCCGCCCAGGCGCAGCCAAGGGAGGGGGCGCTGCGCCGGGTAGGATGGCGGGGGTGTGGGGGGTGGGTCGCGCGGTTTTATATAAGGGTGGGTGAAATGATGGCAAGAGAGGTCTGTGGGTGAGGTGATGCGGGGAGGGAGAAGCACCTCTGCGTGGCCTCGAGCACCCGCGGAGGCTGGCACCTTTCGGGAAGCTCCGGGCCAAAGAGCATCAGTGGGTGCCCCGCCACAGGACCGAGCGCTCCGGGTAGGCGAGGCTACCCTCCGCAAACATAAGTCCCCGAGCGGGCAATGTGGGGAAAGGAGGGAGAGGATAGGGATACAGCTGTGTACAGGAGGCAAGAATCCAGAGATGATTTTCAACTCATCCCTCCGCTTCTTTTCCTAATACCGAAAGGAAGAGCAAGCCCTCGTAAATCTGGAGCTAAGCAGGGCAAGGTTGGGGAGGGAGGGTTCAGGCCTCAGGGAAGTGAAGACCTGTGGCCTTGATTCCTCGGTGCTGGGCTTATATAGAGAGCTCCAAGGGAGGGGAAACGGGAAGGTCCCTGACCTCCGGACCTCACCCAGGAGTCCTCAGCCAAAACGTCTGGGGAAGATGCGGTGTTTACGCACACCCAGCTCCTCCACGGCGCTGGAGAGCGCAAAAGATCATGCAGGGAGGAACTGAGGCGGCAGGAGCCCGCCGAGGGTCTGCGCCCCAGCACCGGTCGCGCCTCTTGCCGCCCTGGCGCTCAGCTTTTGCTCCTTGCGGAGGTCAAGGGACTCTCGGTCCTGATCTGGGCCCCCGCAGGGCCAAGAGAGACAGGCTTGAGCCCGCGGGTGGAGCATCTTGAGCAGCAACTGGCTTGTAGCCCCGCCGTTTATCACCGGAAAGGAAGGAAGACCAGGAACTCGCGGCGGCCGTGAACTGTTCCATTGCTCTTTTCCTGGGGCGGAGGAACCCGCCGCCCGCCCGCGGAGCGTGCCTTGGGGAATGGGGAATGTGTGTGCGTGTTGGGGGTGGGGTGGGCGCTGCATTGTTCGCAGGGCGTGAAAGGGTGGCCGTCCAGATAGGAAAGACCTGCTCTCCCCCCCCACCCCCTCCTAGAGCCGAGACTGGAGCATCAGCCCTCGCTAGGCGCGAGCGCGGTGAAAAGCTGGACGGGGCGAATCTCGGAAACGCCAAAAACCTGAAAAATGCTGTCATCGCCACCCCCTTCCCCCCCGCCCCCCCGCTGGTCCCTGGCAGGTCCGGCCCCTCCCAGGCTGACCCAGATACATCCCCGTTTGGGTCCGGAAAGGGAGGGGAGGGAAACAAGTACCGCGCCACCCACGACTCGGGAAGAGCAGGGCTCCGCGCCAGGGCCGCTCCATATCGCTGGGCCACGACCCAGGGGAAGTTCTGATCTGTCTGTGCCGGGAGGGAGGGAGGGGCAGGGGAGGTGGGGGTTGTGTTTCTGCTCACAGTGCGTGCAGAGGCTCGTGTGTGTGTGTGTGTGTGTGTGTGTGTGTGTGTGTGTGTGTGTGTGTGTGTGTTGGGAGATAGGAGGTTAGGGGGAGACGGGGCGAGTGATGTGACGGGCATCAAAGAGCAAGAAATACGTCATTAACCTCTGTGCTTATGCTCATAAACCTCTTCCCTGGGTGAAGCAGAAGAATAAGTTAAAATTCACTTCCGTCCTCCTTCGTCCACAGTCTCTCCACTTCTACCAGTGAATAATGTAGGGATGTGGATGTGTATGTTGGGAAAGGTAGGCAGCTGTATGCTTCTCTCATGGACAATGAGATCTGAAACTACCTAAAAAGCTCCTCAACTCAAAGCTCCACCCACCTCAGCACATCATGTTCTCCCAGCCGAGGGGAGTTAGAAATACATGGAGTATGACTATCAGCTTAGAGGCCTTTCCTCTCCGCCCAGGGAATTATTGAGTGGCCAGGAGATCTGCCCTTCAGTTGTTGATGAGGCCAATGGAATGACCTAAACCTGAAACAGACCTCCTGGAATAAGAACAGGACCATCCCCAAAACTAATTAAATCCACTCCAAAGGGCTTTATCCTGGGGCAGGAGAAGTACCTCATGACTTGCAGAGAAGAAATCAGCCTTGGTGAATGGCAACTGCTGAAAAAGTTCAAGAGAAACTAAATCCAGATGTGAAAAAGGTCCACCCAAACACTCCTTCCCGACCTGTCTAGAGGCAGTCTGGACCACGTGACTCGTCCCTTCCAGATCTGTGATTCCATTTCTCTCACATTCTCCACCCCTATTCACTTATGACCTACTATTAGCCCTGTACAACGTTGCTTCCTGCCCAACAGGTCTGACTTTTCTCCCTCCTCATCTGTACCTGTGCACTTTGAATATAGAGTGTTCACTACTAGAAGTTGGGAAATGCTCAAGAAAATTAAGAGGAAAGAAAGTTATTACAAACCTCACTTCTCCTCCAATAAAAACTACCATCCTAAGGAAGAGATGATAAATATTTAAGTAAATTGCACATGACTATAGCCTTGCTATAGCAGATGATGAATTAGGAAAGACAGGGTTCAGAGTACCTTTAGATCTATGAATTTAATATCTGATTTTTGGTTTCTTCAGTGAGAATTCTCATTGAATTGCTGTAAAATTCATTTACAGTATACGGAACCCAATTCTCTTTCTGGATATTAACACTAGTTTGCTTGTAACTTTAGTATAGCATTGTAGCCAAATGAGTCAGTCTATTTTCTTAGTTAGATCCATTGTTTGTCTAATCTCCCAGGGCAGAGAGAGAACTAATTTACTACCAAACCATCTCCACCCTTTAAAAATGGACAGTTACTTCTTCAACCAAATAGTCATTTGTGTTTCAGTCTGAACTGGCTTCTTCCTAACGCAGTGACTCTTAATTTAGCTACTCACTAACCAGTGATTCAAAGGTCTAGTATTTCCAACTTAGAATGAATGACCTTAAGAAAGAACATTGTGTATTAACAAAAGGTCAACAATGGGAAAGAAAAAAAATATATATATATATATAACTTTCTAAATCTAGTAGTATCATATATATAATGACATAGGTAATATATCAAATAAAAACAATATATATCATTAAAACTTTTTTACTTACTAAGTCTATCCAACTAAGAGCATCATATACATAATAATATAGATTAAGTTTGAAATTTGAAGTGTGTTTTCAATGCCCTTAAAGGCACTGCCCCCTTTCCCATTTAGTCACTCCTAAAGTTTTTATTTAGCACACTCTTAGCTAATCTTTGTCAAAAATGGATTTTATGAAAAGTTCTAATATCAATGATTTAAATCTCAGTGTGCATTTAAATTAATGTGCACCAAAGACTTGCTTCCAGCCATGAGAAGGTAATAGGTACGTGACTTGTTCTCCTACTGGAAAAAAATATAAGACTGGACAAGATGATAAGGCAAATCTTTTCAGGCATTGGGTAATAGGCAGCACACAGCTATGATCTTTGACAGAAGGAAAACACCTGAGGTGTGCTCCACAACTATCCCATAACTGTCCTGATTTTTCTGCTGAAGGGCACTGTTTTGGGGGTGTAAGAAAGTGGAAACAGAGCAGTAGTCTTAGTTAAGGATAGAGGGAGTAGAGGTCTGGGCTGCTGAAGCAGCTGAAATTGGCAGGGTAGAATATCTGAAAATAGGTAGCTGTGAAAGAGAGGGTCCCAAAAGTCTACATGGTGATTCACCATGTGTCCTTGGTCAAGGGCTGGACTGAATATAGCCATGAGAAGACTCTGTAACGCCTAGCAGAAATTGCTTTCTGCATGTTGTGCAGTGTTGAGAGACGTTGGAGTTCCAGCTCAGTGGGGTAGAGAGACCTCATTAAACACTTCAGGCATTCACTTGAGATGCCAGAAAGGCATCCTTTAAGGGTCATACCTTAGTCTAAAAAGCGTGTCTTAGAACGAAATTCAAAATTCAAAATTTTGTTTCCTCATATCACATGCAGTAACAAAGAATAAAAACAAATCAGACAGACCAAGGGGAATTTACAAGGATAAAACCAACACCCACTGAAGGAAGATAACATTGTATCATTTACAATGTCAAGCATACAATAAAAAATTAATAGGCAAGTGAAAAACCAGAAAAAATGTGATCCATACTTAAGAGAAAGCAGTCAAAAGAAAATGACTTTGAGATGGCTCAGTTGGAGAAACTAGCAGGAAATAAATTTTAGCGTAACTCTTATAACAATGTTCAAGTATTTAAAGGTCACAATGAACAACTAAATGGAGAATCTCAGTGGAGAAATGAGAGCCATTAGAAAAAAATGAAAATCTAGAACCAAAAGTACAATATCTGAAATGAAAAATTCACTGAATGGGCATAACAATGGAATGGATTTGGCAGGAGAAAGGGACAATAAACTTAAAGATAGAAGTTATATAATCTGAAAAACAGAAAGAAAAGATATTGACAATTAAAGAAATGTAACATCAGATATCTGCAGGACAAGACCAAGCAGTTTAAATACATGTGAAAGTGAAGTTCCAGAAAGAAAGGAGAGAAAAATGTGACAAAAATATTTGAAGATATACTGCACCAAATTTGTCCAATATGATAGAACACATCAATTTAGAGAGCCAAGATGGTCAGAAGACGCCAAGCAAAATAAATACAAAGCATATCTCACCTATATACATCATGATCAAATGGTTTAAAATCAAAAAGTGGGGGGAAAATCTCTAAAGCAGCCAGAGGGAAAAGATACATTAAATATAGAGGAACAAAAATATGCATTACAACTGACTTTTCACTAGCAATAATGGAAGCCAGAAGACAGTGGAGTAGCATCTTTAAAATGCTGAAAAGAAAAAATGGTTCACACCGAATTCTACAATCAGTGAAAATATCCTTCACAATTGAAAGAGGAGCTGTTCTTTTGTTCTTCTTCACCTTACCTTGGGAATAAGGACTACACTCCATGAGCAAGGACAAAACTGAAACAGAGCACCCCAGTAGTCTAAAACCAACTCTTGACAGGATCAAAGTGAGTCATAGGTACTCTACTTGCAAGACAAAAGAAAACTCGACCCTCCTTGGAGGAATATAATTTCATTCAGGGTCTCTACAAATTTTCATCTATTATATCTAGCATCAAATCTAAAAGCTACAAAACAAACAAACAAAAACCCAGTAAGCAAATCAACAGGAAATAGAAATAGACCCACAAGTAATTTAGAGTTTTGATTTATCTGAGGACTGCAAAATAACTGAAATTTAAAAGTTCAGGGCTTCCCTGGTGGCACAGTGGTTAAGAATCCGCCTGCCAATGCAGGGGACACAGGTTCGAGCCCTGGTCCGGGAAGATCCCAGTTGTCGCAGAGCAACTAAGCCCGTGCGCCACAACTACTGAGCCTGCATTCTAGAGCCCGTGAGCCACAACCACTGAGCCCGTGTGCCACAATTACTGAAGCCCGCATGCCTAGAGCCCATGCTCCACAACAAGAGAAGCCACCACAGTGAGAAGCCCGCGCACTGCAATGAAGAGTAGCCCCTGCTCACTGCAACCAGGGAAAAGCCCCCGCTCAGGGGGCTTAAAGAACAATTAATTAATTAATTAATTAAAATTAATTAATTAAAAAAATAAAATAAAAGTTCAAACAATAACAAGTAATTTTAACAGAGAGCTGGAACCCATACAGAAGACTTCAATAAAAATCCTAGAACTGAGGGGAGGAGGGAAGTTAAGGCTGAAATTGAGAATTAGATAGATGGACTGAGGAACTATCTAGAATCAGCAGAACAGTGGACTAGTAAACCAGAAGAGGTGAATAAAAGGTATCCAGATTAATTCACAGAATTAAAAAGGTATAAAATACAGAACATAAAATAAGATATAGCATAAGAATGTCTAACAGACCATTAGACATTAGACACAGAAAGGTGGTCGGAATTTTTGGCCTGAACCCAACTGGGTTGATTGTGTGCTAAAACAAGAATATCAACATTTTTCATAGGATTTAAACAAGACCTAGAGTCTCTTAACATTCTATTCAAAATGTCCAGGATGCAATCAAAATTACTTGGCTTACAAAAACCTGTAATGTTCCAATTCACATAGAAAAGACAATCTACAGATACTAATTCCGAGATGACGGAGATGTTGAAATTATCAGACAAAGACTTCTAAAGCAGCTATGATGAAAATGCGCCAAGAAGTAAGGATGAATACTTCGGAAACAAATGGACAATAGAAAATATCAACAAAGAAACAAAATGGAAAAAGGAACCACACAGAAGTTTTAGAACGGAAAAATATATGTACTATCTTCCACAGTGAGAGGGTGAAATATTTCACTGAATAAGGGCAGTAGCAATATTGAGATGGCAGAAAAATGTGTGAGTGAACTTGAAGATATATCAGTAGAAATTATCTTGTCCTAACAGAAGGAAAAAAAAAAGAGTGAAAAGAAATGAACAAAGCTTCAGGAATCTCTAAAACAATTCCAAAAGTTGTAATGTGTCATGACTCCTGGAAGGAGATGATAAACAGTCATTGCAACGAAAAATGTTTGCAGAACTAATGGCTAAAAATGTTCTAAATTTTGTCAAAGGCATACACCTAGAGATTTGAAAAGCTCAGAGATTTGAAAACCCCAAACAAGATAAACCCAAAGAAATCCAGGCCAGATGCTGGGAAAACTGGACAGCTACCTACATGTAAAAAAAAAATGAAATTAGGGCTTCCCTGGTGGCGCAGTGGTTAAGAGTCCGCCTGCCGATGCAGGGGACACGGGTTCGTGCCCCGGTCTGGGAAGATCCCACATGCCGCAGAGCGGCTAGGCCCGTGAGCCATGGCGCTGAGCCTGCGCGTCCGGAGCCTGTGCTCCGCAAGGGGAGAGGCCACAACAGTGAGAGGCCCGCCTACCACAAAAACAAAACAAAACAAAACAAAAATGAAATTAGAACATTCTTTAACACCATACACAAAAATAAGCTCAAAATAGTTTAAAGACCTAAATGTGAGACCTGACACTATGAAACTCTTAGAGGAAAACAGGCAGAACGCTCTCTGACATAAATTGCAGCAATATCTTTTTCAATCTGTCTCCCAGGGTAATGGAAATTTAAAAAAAAATAAAAATAAACAAATGGGACCTAACTCAACTCAAAAGCTTTTGCACAGCAAAGGAAACCATAAACAAAACAGAAAGACAACCCACAGAATGGGAGAAAATATTTGCAAATGATGTGACTGACAAGGGGTTAGTCTCCAAAATTCACAAACAGCTCATGCAGCTTAATATCATCAAAACAAAGAACAAAATCAAAAAATGGTCAAAAGACCTAAATAGACATTTCTCCAAAGAAGACATACAGATGGCCAAGAGGCACATGAAAAGATGTTCAACATCACTAATTATTAGAGAAATGCAAATCAAAATTACATTGAGGTATCACCTTACACCAGTCAGAATAGCTATCATCAAAAACTCCACAAACAATAAATGTTGGAGTGGGTGTGGAGAGAAGGGAACTCTCCTACACTGTTGAGAATGTAAATTGGTACACCCACTATGGAGAACAGTATGGAGGTTCCTTAAAACCCTAAAAATAGAGCTACCATATGATACAGCAATCCCACTCCGGGGCATATATCCAGGGAAAAACATGGTCTGAAAGGATACATGCACCCCAATGTTCATTGCAACACTGTTTACAGTAGTCAAGACATAGAAGCAACCTAAATATCCATCAACAGAGGAGTGGATAAAGAAGTTGTGGTACATATATACAATGGAATATTACTCAGCCATTAAAAAGAATGAAATAATGCCATTTGCAGTGACATGGATGGACCTAGAGATGGTCATACTGAGTGAAGTAAGTCAGACAGAGAAAGTGAAATATCGTATAATATCACTTATATGCAGAATCTAAAAAAAATTTATACAAATGAACTTATTTACGAAACAGAAACAGACTCACAGACTTAGAGAACAAACTTATGCTTACCAGGGGGGAAGGGATAGTTAGCGAGTTTTGGATTGACATGTACATACTGCTGTATTTAAAATGGATAACCAACAAGGGCCTACTTATAGCACAGGGAACTCTGTTCAATATTATGTAACAACCTAGATGGGGAAAGAATTTGAAAAAGAATAGATACATGTATATGTATAACTGAATACCTTTGCTGTACATGTGAAACTAACACAACGTTGTTAATCAACTATATAAAATTAAAAGTTAAAAAAGAAGAAATCCATGCCAAGCCACGTAATAATAAAACTACTGAAACCTAAAGGTAAAGACAAAATCTTATATGATGACAAAGACAGATGATGCATTACTTATGGGGAACAAAGGGAAATGATGATTTGAATGACTGTAGACTTCTCATGAGGAATTGTGAAAGCAGAAGGGAATGAAACAGTATTTTTTAAAGCTCTGAAGGAAAGGAACCCTCAGCCCAGAATTCTATATCCAGTGAAAATACCTTCATTAATGAAAGTGAAATAAAGACACTCTCAAATGAAAACAAAGAGAATTCATTGTCAGCAGACCTGTTTTAAAATAAATGCTAAAGGAAGTTTTTAAGACAAAAGGGAAATGATCCAAGAAGAAAACTTGGAAAATCTGGAATGAAAAAAATTCAAGAGACATGGTAGATAGCTGGGTATATATTATAAACTTCTACTTCTCTCCAGTTCTTTAAAATATGTTTGATGGTTGAAGGCAAAAATAGCAACAGTGTGTGATAGTGGTTTCACTGTATGTAGAGGTAATACCTTATATTAAAAAACTACCATATTGGGCTTCCCTGGTGGCGCAGTGGTTGAGGGTCTGCCTGCCGATGCAGGGGACGCGGGTTCGTGCCCCGGTCCGGGAGGATCCCACATGCCACGGAGCGGCTGGGCCTGTGAGCCATGGCCACTGGGCCTGCGCGTCCAGAGCCTGTGCTCCGCAAGGGGAGAGGCCACAGCAGTGAGAGGCCCGCATACCGCAAAAAAACAAACAAACAAACAAAAAACTACCATATCAACTAGGGAGGGTAAATTGACTCTATGGTGCTAACTTTGACAGTTGTAAAATGTTGATTCTATATACTGCAAATAGTGATGTATAACTAACATTATCTTGATAGCAACCACTAAAAAACTATACAAAGAGATGTAGAAAAAAACATAATAAATTAAAATTTTAAATAATTCAAAAGAAGGCAAGAAAGGGTAACCAGAGGAATGAAAAACAGAATAAAGAGGAAACAAATAGTAGACATAAATTTTAAAAAATCAACTATTATATAAGATATATGTACCCAAAAGAAAAATTTAAAAACAAAGATTGTCTGAATGAATAAAAACACAAGTATCTCATTTCAAATATAATACAGGTAGGTTCAAAGGAGGAGGATAGAAAAAGATAAATCATGCAAACACTAATTAAAATAAAACTGGAGTAGATATATCAATATCAAAGTAGGTGTCTGAGCAAAAACATTTACCTGGGATGAGGGATATAACATAATGACAAAAGGGTCAATTTACCAAGAGGAAATACGGTCCTAAATGTGTATGCACCAAACAATAGATTTTTAAAATATTTAAAGCAAAAATTGACAGAACTGAAAAAAAAACAGACAAATATACAATTAGAGATATCAGCACTCCACTCTCAGTAGTTCATAGAACAAAGAGAAAATCAGCAAGACCTAAAAAAAGAAAAAGAAAAAGAAAACCAGTAAGATATAGAACTCAACAACACCATCAATCAACTGGATTTAGTCCACATTTATAGAATGTCACTCTACAACAGCAGAATATACATTCTTTTCAAATGAACATGAAACACTTGCCAAGACAGACCATATTCTGGGTAATAAAACAAACCTTAAAATTTTTTAAAAATTGAAATCATGCAAAATGTGTTCCCTGATCATAATGGAATTAAGTGGAAAATCAGTAATAGAAAGAAATCAAGAAAATCTCCAAACTCTTGGAAGTTAAACAGCATGCCTCTAAATAATCTCTGGGTCAAGTAAAAAGTTTCAAGGAAAATACAGTTGACCCTTGAACAACATGGGAGTTAGGGGTGCCAATCCCTGCACAGTCAAAAAATCCATGTATAACTTTACATTGACCCTCTGGATCCAGGAATCCATGGATTCATCTAACCGCAGATTGTGTAGTATTGCAGTATATATTTATTGGAAAAAAATTGCACATAACTAGACCCATGCAGTTCAAATCCATGTTGTTCAAGCGTCAACTATATTTTGAACTAAATAAAAATACATTATTATGAAACCATATTTAATATGTACTCTAAGTCAAGAATACATATTGTGATATCTCTGTTAACCACTAAAGAAATAATACAATAAATAATTTTCCAGTTATCTATTGCTGCATGAAAAACTACCCTCAAATTACTGCTTTTTAAAAATTGAGATATAATTGACATACAAATAGTTCTAGGTGTATAATATAATGATTTTATATATGTATGTATTGCAAAGTGATTACCACAATAAGTTTAGTTTACCACAATAAGTTTAGTTAACATTCATCACCACATATAGTTACAAATTTTTTCTTTCTTGTGATGAGGACTTTTAAGATTTACTGTAGTAGCAACTTTCAAATATATAATATAGTATGGTTAGCTAAAGTCACTATGCTGTATATTACATCCCTAGGACTTATTTATAAGTGAAAGTTCGTACCTTTTAAAACACCTTTACCCATTTCAGTCACTCCCCACTCCTGGCAACCACCAATCTGTTCTCTGCATCTATGAGTTTGGTGTTTTTATTTTTTTGTTTTTAAGATTCTAAATAGAAGTGATCATACAGTAATTGTCTTTCTCTGTCTGACTTATTTCACTTAGCATGATGCCCTCAAGGTCCATACATGTTGTTACAAAAAGTAGAATTTCCTTTTTTATGGCTAAATAATATTTCATTGCATATATATATATATATATATATACTCACACACACACACACACCCCACATTTTTTTTACCCATTCATGTGTTAATGAACACTTAGGGTGTCTCCAAGTCTTGGCTATTGTGAATAATGCTTTAATAAACACAGGGGTACAGATATCTTTTTGAGTTAGTGATTTCATTTCCTTCAGATAAATGTCCAGAAGTGGAATTGCTGGATCATATGGTAGTTCTATTTTTAATTCTTGAGGAACCTCCATATCGTTTTCCATAGTGACTGCACCAGCTAACATTCCCACCAACAGTGCACAAGGGTTCCCTTTTCTCCACATCCTCACCAATACTTGTTATTTCTTGTCTTTTTGATAATAGCTATTCTAACAGGTGTGAGGGGACATCTTATTGTGGTTTTGATTTGCATTTCACTGATTAGTGATGTTGAACACCTTTCCCTGTACCTGTTGGCCCTTTGTGTGTCTTCTTTGTGAGGATGTTTATTCAGATACTTTTCCCATTTATTAATTAATTTGTTTTTTCTATTGAGTTGTAGTAGTTCTTTATGTATTATGGATATTAACCCTTTATCAGATAAATGACTTGCAAATATTTTCTCATATTCCATAAGTTGTCTTTTCACTTTGTTAATTGTTTCTTTTGATATAAAGAATCTTTTTAGTTTGATGTAGTCCCACTTTTTAATTTTTGCTTTTGTTGCTTTTCCTTTTGGCGTCAAATCCAAAAAATCATTGCCATGACTGATGCCCAGGAGCTCACCACCTATGTTTTCTTCTAGGAGTTTTATGGTTTCAGGTCATACATTCATGTCTTTAATCCATTTTGGATTGATTTTGTGAATGGAGTAAGATAGTGGTTCAGTTTCATTCTTTTGCATGTGCCTATCTAGTTTTCCCAACACCATTATTGAAGAGACTAACCTTTCCCCATTTTATATTCTTGGCTCCTTTGTGGTAAAGTAATTGACCATATGTGCATGGGCTTATTTCTGGGCTCTCTATTCTGTTCCATTGGTCTATGTGTCTGTTTTTATGACAGTACTATACTGTTTTGATTACTATAGCTTTGTAGTATAGTTTGAAATCAGGAAGTGTGATGCTTCCAGCTTTTTCTTTCTTTCTCAAGATTGCCTTTGTGGTTCCATACAAATTTTAGGATTGTGCGTTCTATTTTTGTGAAAAATGCCATTGAAATTATGATAGGGATTACATTGAATCTATCAATTGCTTTGAATAGTAGAGACATTTTAACAATGTTAGTTCTTCCAATTAATGAGCATGGAGCATCCTTCCATTTATTTGTGTCTTCTTCAAATTCTTTCATCAATGTCTTACAGTTTTCAGTGTGTATGTATTTCACTTCCTTGGTTAAATTTATTTCTAGGTATTTTATTCTTTTGCAATTGTAAATGTGACTGTTTTCTTAATTTCTCTTTCTGATAATTCATTATTAGTGTATAGAAATGCAACTAACTTCTGTATATTGATTTTATATCCTTCAAGTTTACTGAATTCATTTATTAGTTCTAACAGTTTTTTTTTTTGGTGGAGTTTTTAGGGTTTTCTATGTATAATATCATGTCACCTGCAAATAGATGCAAATGTCATGTTCCTTTTCAATTTGGATGCCTTTTTTTTTTCTTGACTATTACTCTGGCTAGCATTTCCACTGTTGAATAAAAGTGGCAAGAGTTGGCATCTTTGTCTTGTTCCTGATCTTAGAAGCAAAGCTTTCTTTCTTTCTTTCTCTTTCTTTCTTTCTTTCTTTCTTTCTTTCTTTCTTTCTTTCTTTCTTTCTTTCTTTCTCTCTTTCTTTCTTTCTCTCTTTCTCTCTCTCTCTCTTTCTTTCTCTCTCTCTCGTTCTTTCTTTCTTTCTACCATTGAGTACAGTGTTTGCTGTGGGCTTGTAATATATGGCCTTTATTGTGTTGAGGTACATTCCCTTTATACTCAGTTTATTGAGCATTTTTATCAGGGATGGAGGTTAAATTTTGTCAAGTGCTTTTTCTGCATCTATTGAGATGATCATATGATTTTATCCTTCATTTTGTTAATGTGGTATATCACACATTGATTGATTTGCAGGCCTTGAACCATCATTACATGCCTGGAATAAATCATACTTGATCATGGTATAAGTTTATGATAACAGTATACTTAACCATGTATTGTTGAATTTGGTTAGCTAATATTTGTTGAGGAGTTTTTGTTTGTTTTCAAAGCAGCAGAGTATTTTATTTTTTAAAAATCATCATTCAGTAAATGTCGTTACACTGTGAAATATTACATTTTAATCTCTTTTTCAATAGAAAGGTTTTCTAAAGAAATGACTTGGAGCCTTCCACATTTATCAGATGTCTTTTCATTATTCTTTTTCATTTTTGCAATTCTGGATGCAAATTGCATGACCCATTTTGGCAGAAGAGCAGAGGTTGTAAGACCAAGTTCCACTGCTGCAAGATATAAAATTAGTTTTTCACCAATTCTATGGGGTAAAGTCAAATTTGCCCTTTACCAAACTGGTAGGGAGTTTAGAAAGGAGACATTTTCACGCGGGAAAGGAAATCTTCCTTCTTTTCCATGATCACCAATAACTGTCATCACGACCAAGATTTCTAGAAGAAATTCAACCCAGTTCCATTGCAATTTCCTTATTCATTCCTCTGGCCCATGTGTCTTGAAGCAGGCACGATGACGAGAATAACCTGCAAGCTGCTAATCTGCACCGATTCCAGTAAGAACTACCTTTGCACTGCTCTAATATGGTTTTGCTTCATGGGTCACTAACCAACTAACTCCTCCAGAAGCAAACCAGACTGCACAGCCAATGCTATCATCCAACACTGTATCCAAAGGCTGAATGAAGTGGGATATTCGAGTTCTTCTTAATCTTTGCAGTTCTTCTAGAGAAACATTAATTTCAACAAAATTCCACATCCGAAAAGGGTTGGCAGCTTGTAATTCCTTTAGTCCTGTTCTTACTGTGATTTGATCTGGTATGTTGAATTGTTCACCAGGACTAGCAGCAGCAATGACATTTTTAGAGGATTCTTCAGAGGGTATTTCACAATGATTTTCTGTTTTCTCAAAACTAGCTGGTATGGTCTTTTCTTTAGTCATGAAAGCCACATTAAGAAGATCAATTGGTTCACCTAAGGGAATATGATGGTCAGCAAGGGCTGCAATAACCATGGACTCAATCCTCCCAGAAAATAGGATTACAACATTTGCTTTTCTATTACTAGTTTTCAAAACTTTGTTTGGTGTCAGGTTTTCGTCCCTAGGTAAACACAAGACACGTCTCTCGACTGCAATACGCAGGACATCAATGAACAGCTGAACTACTTCCTTCATGTGTCCATCAATAAGAAAGACCTGAAGGGTCTCTCTTGTCGGTGGGATGCTGGAAATGCTACTGCAATGGATCTGAAATGTAGCTTGTGGCAACGTCATATTTAAAGGGACAACAGGTTCTTTAAGATACAGTTTGGCTTCATTTGCTACCACTGTTATAAATGTTGACAAGTCTGCTGAAATTTGAGTCAGGCTATTAACACATTCTTTGATAGCATCCTCCCTAGAATTATTTCCAAGGATACAAATTTAAAACAACAGATTTGGAAATGGAAGTATTCTTGAGATCAATTCTGAAAATTCCAGATACTGGAACTTCTTGCCACTGATTGGCCACTCCAGATGTTTGGGTGCCAACTGAAGAGAGACAGGAACTCTTGCCCAAATTACTAAAATGCCAAAGCAAGCTAAGATGACCAAAAAAATCCCTACCAAACCATAAAGAATGACTAGATGCTTGATAATATATAAAAGACCAAGGACCTTGGACTTTTGAGAAGAGTGACAAAATATCAGATTCATTCTTACAAGAGGAAGATAATTAAACATTGTTTGAGTATCATTCTCTTCAGCTTCAAACTTTATTCCACTAAAGACTTCTCCATTCCACAGGAATACATTGCCTCTTTCATCTTCCACAGGCTGGATGGTCAACATACCTCTTAAGTGAAGGACATGACCAGAAAATAAACACTGGTAATTAACATTAGATTTTAACAACTGTTTACTACTATTGGGTCCCCACCATTTAAGATTACACAGTAAATCCTCTTTCAAATCTTTGCTGAAATGCTCAACAGAAAAGCTTACTGCACAACAAATGCCACACATTTCTATGCAAAATTAAGTTTACTATTTCTTGATTTGGTCTTCTCTGAGTTTACTATTTCTTGGTATTCTTTCCTCAGCTCATCCAATGTATTTTTGCTTTCAGAAAGCATTTCTGTTCAATCTGCAAGAAAATATGTTGCTGTTCTGTTGCTGCCTATATACTTTCCTGTTCTTCTACAGGTTAGAAAGTTCATCCACAACAATATTTAGTTCTGTAATCTTGCTGCTGAGGTCTTCCTTGTGCAGAGCCGAGTTGTTGGTAGGGACCAGCCCTGCACCATCCTTGGGCTGTACACCCTGGCGGGGCATCTCCACAGAGCATTAAATATGCGGTGTTGAGGATTTTTGCCTCTATTTTTATCAAGAATATTGGCCTGTAATTTCTTTTCTTGTGTTCTTGTCTAGTTTTGATATCAGAGCAATGCTGGCCTTGTAAAATGAGTTTGGAAGTGTTCCCTCCTCTTCTATATTTTTTGGAAGAGTTTGAGATGGATTGTTATTAATTCTTCTTTAAATGTTTGGTAGAATTCACCAGTGAAGCCATCTGTTCCTGACTTTTGTTTGTTGGGAGATTTTTTTTATTACTAATTCCACCTCCTTCCTAGTAATAGATCTACTCAGATTTTCTGTTTCTTTATGGTTCAGTTTGGTAGGTTGTATGTTTCTAGAAATTTATACATTTCTTCTAAGTTGTCCAATTTTTTGGTGTATAATTGTTCATAGTAGTCTCTTATGATCCTTTGTATTTCTTTTTTTTTTAAGATTTACTTATTAATTTATTTTTGGCTGTGTCAGGTCTTAGTTGCGGCACATGGGATCTTTCTTGAGGCATGCGGGATCTTTCGTTGTGGCATGTGGGCTCTTTGTTGTGGTGCACAGGCTTCTCTCTAGTTGTGGCATGCAGGTTTTCTCTTCTCTAGTTGTGGTGTGCAGGCTCCAGGACGCATAGGCTCTGTAGTTGTGGTGCGTGAGTTCCAGAGCACGTGGGCTCTGTAGTTTGCAGCATGTGGGCTCTAGTTGAGGCACGCAAGCTCAGTAGTTGTGGCATGCAGGCTTAGTTGCCCTGCAGCATCTCAGTTCCCTGACCAGGGATGGAACCCACGTCCCCTGCATTGTAAGGTGGATTCTTTACCACTGGACCACAAGGGAAGCCCAGATCCTTTGTATTTCTGTAGTATAAGTTACCATGTCTCCTCTTTCATTTCTGATTTTGTTTGAGTCCTCTCTCTTTTATTCTTAGTGAGTCCAGCTAAAGGTTTGTCAATTTTGTTTATCTTTTCAAAGAACCAACTCTTGGTTTCATTGATCTTTTCTATTGTCTTTTTAGTCTCCAATCATTTATTTCCATTGTGATCTTTGTTATTTCCTTCTTTCTATTAACTTTGGATTTTATTTGTTCTTTTTCTGGTTTCTTGAGGTATAAAGTTATGTCATTTATTTGAGGTTTTTCTTGTTTCTTAGTGTAGGCATTTATCACCATGAACTTCTGTCTCAGAACTGTTTTTGCTGCATCCCATAAGTTTTGATATATTGTATTTCCATTTTCATTTATCTCAGGATATTTACTTTGCTTTTAATTTCTCTTTGACCCATCAGTTTTTCAGTAGGATGATGTTTAATATCCATATATTTGTGTATTTTCAAGTTTTCTTATTGTAATTAATCTCTACTTTTATACCATTGTGGCTGGAAAAGATGCTTGATATGATTTCATATTTTCAAACTTCTTATATTTATTAAGACTTGTGGCTAAAATATGATCTATCCTGGAGAATGTTCCATGTGTGTTGGAGAAGAATGTGTATTATGCTGCTTTTGGATGGAATGTTCTGGAAATGTCTATTAAGTCCATCTGGTCTAACATGTTATTTAAATCCAGTGTTTTCTCATCAACTTTCTGTCTGAATGCTCTATCTACTGATGAAAGTGTGGTATTGAAATCTCCTACTATTATTGTTTTGCTGTCTATTTCTCCCTTTAAGTTTGTTAATATCTACTTTATATATTTAAGTGCTTATATTGGGGGTGAATAAATATTTACAGATATTATACCCTGTTGGATTGACCCTTTTGTCATTATACAGTGGCCTTCTTTGTCTCTTATTACAGTCTTGTCTTAAAGTCTATATTGTCTGATGTAACTATAGGTACCCCAGCATTTTTTTTTGGTTTGCATTGCATCCATTCCTTCATTTTCAGTCTTTGTGTGTCCTTAAGCTTGAAGTGAATTTTTTCTAAGCAGCATATAGTTGGGTCTTTTTCTTTTTCTCTTCTTTTTTAAATTAACTTTTATTGGCGTATAGTTGCTTTACAATGTTGTGTTAGTTTCTGCTGTACAGCAGAGTGAATCAGCTATAAATATACATCTATCCCCTCTTTTGGGGATTTCCTTCCCAATTAGGTCACCACAGAGCACTGAGTAGAGTTCCCTGTGCTATAGTATGTTCGCATTAGGTATCTATTTTATACATAGCGTCAGTGGTGTATATATGTCAATCCCAATCTCCCAATTCATCCCACTCCCCCTTTCCCCCTGGGTATCCATACTTTTGTTCTCTACGTCTGTGTCTCTATTTTTGCTTTGCAAGTAAGATCATCTATACCATTCTTCTAGGTTCCACATATATGTGTTAATATACAATATTTGTTTTTATCTTTCTGACTTACTTCACTCTGTATGACTGACTCTAGGTCCATCCACCTCACTACAAATAACTCAATTTCGTTTCTTTTTATCACTTAGTAATATTCCATTGTATATATGTGCCACATCTTCTTTATTCATTCATCTGTCGATGAGCACTTAGGTTGCTTCTATGTCCGGGCTGTGGTAAATAGTGCTGCAATGAACATTGTGGTACATGTCTCTATTTGAATTATGGTTTTCTCAGGGTATATGCCCAGTCCTGGGATTGCTGGTCGTATGGTGGTTCTATTTTTAGTTTTTTAAGGAACCTTCATACTGTTCTCCATAGTGGCTATATCAAATTACATTCCCACCAACAGTGCAAGAGGGTTCCCTTTTCTCCACACCCTCTCCAACATTTATTGTTTCTAGATTTTTTGATGATGGCCATTCTGACTGGTGTGAGCTGATACCTCATTGTAGTTTTGATTTGCATTTCTCTAATAATTAGTGATGTTGAGCATCTTTTCATGTATTTGTTGGCCATCTGTATGACTTCTTTGGAGAAATGTCTATTTAGGTCTTCTGCCCATTTTTTGATTGGGTTGTTTGGTTTTTTTTTTTTTTATATTGAGCTGCATGAGCTGTTTGTATATTTTGGAGATTAATTCTTGGTCAGTTGCTTCGTTTGCAAATATTTTCTCCCACTTTGGGGGTTGTCTTTTTGTCTTGTTTATGGTTTCCTTTTCTATGCAAAAGCTTTTAAGTTTAATTAGGTCCGATTTGTTTATTTTTGTTTTAATTTTCATTACTTTAGGAGGTGGGTCAAAAAAGATGTTGCTGTGATTTATGTCATAGAGTGTTCTGCCTGTGTTTTCCTCTAAGAGTTTTATAGTGTCTGGCCTTACATTTAGGTCTTTAATCCATTTTGAGTTTATTTTTGTGTATGGTGTTAGGGAGTGTTCTAATTTCATTCTTTTACATGTAGCTGTCCAGTTTTCCCAGCACCACTTATTGAAGAGACTGTCTTTTCTCCATTGTATATTCTTGCCTCCTTTGTCATAGATTAATTGACCATAAATGTGTGGGTTTATTTCTGGGCTCTCTATTCTGTTCCATTAATATATGTGTCTGTTTTTGTGCCAGTATGATACTATTTTGATAACTGTAGCTTTGTAGCATCATCTGAAGTTGGGGAGCATGATACCTCCAGCTATGTTTTTCGTTCTCAAGATTATTTTTGCTTTGCAGGGTCTTTGTATGTTTCCATACAAATTTTAAAATTATTTGTTCTAGTTCTGTGAAAAATGCCATTGGTCATTTTAACAATATGAATTCCTCCAATTCATGAACACAATGTATCCTTCCATCTGTTGATGTCATCTTTAGTTTCTTTCATCAGTGTCCTATAGTTGTCTTAGTAGAGGTCTTTTACCTCCTTAGGCAGGTTAATTTTTAGGTATTTTATTCTTTTTGATGCAATTGTGAATGGAATTTTCCTTAATTTCTCTTTCTGAGAGTTCTTCCTTAGAATATAGAAATGCAACAAACTGTTTATTAATTTTGTATCCTGCAGCTTTACTGAATTCATTGATGAACTCTAGTATATTTTTGTCGGCATCTTTAGCATTTTCTATGTATAGTAATCATGTCATCTGCAAATAGTAACAGTTTTACTTTTTCCTTTCCAATTTGAATTACTTTTAATTCTTTTCTTGTCTGATTGCTATGGATAGGACTTCCAATACTATGTTTAATAAAAGTGGTGAGAGTAGGCATCCTTGTCTTGTTCCTGGTCTTAGAGGAAATGCTTTCAGCTTTTCACCATTGAGTATGATGTTAGCTCTGGACTTAACATGTATGGCCTTTATTGTGTTGAGTTATATTCCCTCTATACCCACTTTCTGGAGAGTTTTTATCATAAATGGTTGTTAAATTTTGTCTGAAGCTTTTTTTTTTTTTTTTTTGCAGCTATTGAAATGACCATATGATTTTTATTCTTCAGTTTGGTGTGTGACATTGATTGATTTGTGGATATTGAACCATCCTTGCATCCCTGGGATAAATCCCACTTGATTACAGTGTATGATCCTTTTAATATATGATTGGATTTGGTTTGCTAATATTTTGTTGAGGATTTTTGCATCTTTGTTCATTAGTGATATTGTGATATTGGCCTGTAATTTTTTTCTTCTGTGATATCTTTTTCTGGTTTTGGTAGAAGTGTGATGCTGGCCTCATAGAATCAGTTTGGAAGTATTCCTTCTGCAACTTTTTGGAATAGTTTGAGAAGGATAGGTGTTAACTCTTCTCTAAATGCTTCATAGAATTCACCTGTGAAGCCATCTGGTCCTGAACTTTTGTTTGTTGGGAGTTTTTTATTACTGATTCAATTTCATCACTGGTACTTGGTCTGTTCATATTTTTTACTTCTTCCTGCTTCACTCTTGAGAAATTGTACCTTTCTAAGAATTTGTCTGTTTCTTCTAGGCTGTACATTTTATTTGTATATAATTATTCATAGTAATCATTGTGTTTCTGTGGTGCTGGTTGTAAACTCTCCTTTTTCACTTCTGATTTTATTGTGCTGTCAATTTCTTTCTTTATGCATGTTAATATTTTCTTTATGTATTTAGGTAGTACTACGTTGGGTGCATATATATTTATAATTGCTATATCTTTTTCTTGGATTTATCCCTTGATCATTATGTAATATCCTTCTTTGTTTCTTGTAACAGTCTTTGTTTTAAAGTCTATTTTGTCTGATATAAGTATTGCTACCCCAGCTTTCTTTTGATTTCTATTTGCATGGAATACCTTTTTCTGTCCTCTCATTTTTAGTCTGTGTGTCTTTAGATCTTAAATGAGTCTCTTGTATATAGCATATATACAGTTCTTTTTCTTCATTTATCCACTCTCTGTCTTTTGATTGGAACATTTAGTTCATTTACATTTAGGGTATTTATTGATATGTATTTTGTTAATTGCTTGTTGGGTTGTTTTTATAGTTCTGTTTTGTACATTTCTTCTTTTGTTCTCTTCCCCGGTGATTTGATTGGTTATCTTTAGTTGTATGTTTGGATTCTTTTTTCTTTTTCGTATGTGTGTCTATTAGAGATTTTTAGTTTGTGGTTACCATGAGGTGTGTGTGTGTGTGTGTGTGCGTGCGTGTCCAGAGTTATATTCTCTAGGGGTGTCCCCTGTGTGGGCTTCGTGGGTCCTTCTGTTGTGGTGAGCTGAGTACTGTGGGCAGAATGGTAGGCATGGCTGGCCCCCAGTCTGGTTGTTGTCAGGCCATGCCTTGTGTAGAGGCTACTGGCCACTGGTGGCAGGGCCAGGTCACGAGGTGGCTGGCTACAGAACCATTGGTGCCTCGTTCACTGGTGGGTGGAGTCAGGGTACAGGATATCATGGGGCTGGTGCCCACCCACCAGTAGGTAAAGCTAGGTCCTGGGGCTAGTGCCACCTCACTGGCAGGCAGAGCTGGGTCCTGGGGTCTGGCTGCATGGTCCTGAGAGTCTTGGGTCTAGTGCCTGTGCATTGGTGAGTGGGGCCAGGGCGATGTCCAGGGGCAGCTGTGGGCTCAGGTGGTCTTAAGGCAGCCTATCTGCTGATGGATGGGGCTGTGTCCCCCCCAGTTAATTGTGTGGCCTGAGGTATCCCAGCACTGGTGCCTACAGGCTGGTGGTCTGTGGCAGGACTTGGTCCGGAAGCTAACAAACTAGAGGAAGGATTCAAAAATGGTGCATGCCAGCACCACTGTCCACGTAGTAGAATGAGCTCCCCAAAATGGCTGCTACCAGTGTCTATGTCCCCAGCATGAGCTGCAGTTTCCTCCTGCCTCTTTGGAAGACTCTCTAAGATCAGCAGGTGTCACCTAGGCTCCTTTCGAATTAGTGCTTCTGCCTTGGGTCCCAGAGCACGTGAACTTTTGTGTGCACTGTTTTAAGAGCAGAGTCTCTATTTCCCACAGCCCTCTGGGTCTCCTGGAAGTAAACCCCACTAGCCCTCAAAGCCAAACATTCTGGGGGCTTGTCTTCCTGGCATGGGACTTCCAAGCTGAGGATCCCAATGTGGGGCTCAGACCCCTCACTCCTTGGGGAGAACCTCTGCAATTGTAATTAATCTCTCAATTGTGTGTCACCCACCTGGGGGGTATAGGTCTTAACTATACTGTGATTCTGAGCCTCCAACCCATCTCTTTTTGTAGTTCCTTCTTTATATCTTTAGTTGTACAAAGTCTTTTCTGGAAGCTCTGGTCTTTTTCATTGATAGCAGTTGTGTAAATACTTGTAATTTTGGTGTGCCCATGAGAGGAGGTGAGCTCAGGGTCTTTCTACTCTGTTGTATTGGCAGTGTCCCTCTCTTGCTGCATTTTAGAATCTCTCCTTGTCTTTAACTTTTGACAACTTAGTTATAATATGTCTTGGCGTGGGTCTTTTGGGATTCCTCTTATTTGAAACATTCTAGTCTTCCTCGATCTGGATGTCTGTTTCCTTCCCCAGGTTAGGCAAGTTTTCAGTAAATATTTCTTCTAAAAGTGTTCTGCCCCTTTCTGTCTCATTTCTCCTTCTCAGATTCCTATAATGTGAACATTGGTCTTCTTGATGTTGTCCCACAAGTCCTTTGAGCTATCTCCACTCTTTTTGTTTTTTTCTTTATGTTCCTCTAACTGGATGAATTAGAAGCCTATCCCTCAGGCTGAAGGTTTTAAAATAAGCAAATAAGCCTCTTTTAGTGAAAGAATGGGTGTTTCAGTCTACTGCCTCTGCTCTGTGCTCTGAGGGGTAGCCACAGTGAGTCTGAGTGAGCCCTTTAAGAACTGTCTCTTCATTCACTATAGCTTTGTAGATCTCATGGATGCAAGCCCTGTTGGCTTTCAAAGCTAGATGTTTTGGGGGCTCATCTTGAGAGTAACAAGGCGATGCAGAAAAACATGTAACATAGGAGATATTGTTGTGGCCGTCTCTGGAAAATATAATCTTCCACAGTCTTCCCTCTGGACACAACAACTCACATTCCTTCTGCATGCACAAAACCTTCACTCTCTCCCACACCTGTCTTATTCCAATATGGTACTGGCTTGAAGTCTAGGACCTTGTTATCTAAATTAGTTCTAGTATAGATAAGTCTCCTCAGGTAATGATTCTAAAATGTATATGAAAATGCAGCAGGCTTAGAACAGTCATGATTATTTTGAAGAACAGCCAAGTTGAAAGATTTACACTATGGGCTCTCAAGCTTACTTAATGTAAAGCTATAATAGTTAGGGCAAGGTGATATAGTGCAAGAATAGTCAAGTAGACAAAAATAATAGAGTCCCAAAATAGGGCCCTACATATAGAACCACCCTGTTTTTCAGCAAAGGTGCAAAGCAATTTAATGCGGAAGAAAGCTTCTTTAAATATTTGGTAATAGAGCAAATGGATTGCTGAATGAACAAAATTAATCTTTAGCCCTACCTCCTATAATACAAAAAAATATTGATATGGATCATAAATCTCGATCTGAAAGCTAAAAACAACCAAGCTTCAAGAATAAAACACAGGACACCTTAATGACTTTTGCATAAGCAAAGATTTCTTAAACAGAACATAAAAAGCAGTGTGAGGGAAAAGAGAAAGATGTTGAACTTAATTAAAATTAAGAACTTCTGTTCATCAAAATATGCCATTAAGAAAGTTTGAAAAGCAAACCCCAGACTGAGAGAAGATATTTGCAATACATATATCTAATAAAGGACTTTTCTTCTGAATATTAAAAGAATTCCTACCAGTCAAAAAGAAAAAGGTAGACAATTCAATTATAAAATGGGCTAAAAACTTGAATAGTCATTTCACAAAGAAGATATCCAAATGTATAACAAGTATATGAACAAGGCCAAGAAAAACAAAGGAGAATGATCAGAGTTAAAGTTTTCTGGTTTATAATTTTAAGGGGAAGGGAGAGTTACTGGTTCTCCTTAGACTTTCCATCTGTTGTTAAATTAAAAATTTAAGGATAATTGCTAAAAGGAATAAAAAAGAATATATAATTTACAATATGATTGGAAAAAGAGGAGGGTTAAAAAAACTTCATAAATCAGTGTGAAGTAGAAAAGCTTAATAAAAGCCGAAGGGACAGTGAAAATAAATACAAATACAAGTACACCAATAATCACAATAGATGTAAATTAGCTAAACTTTCCATCTCTTTTTAAGGGCAGGATTGGCAGATTTATTTCCTTTTAGGACACAGAAAGAATGAAAGCATAAGAATGGTAAAGGGCATACCAGGAAAATATTCTTTGTTTAAAAAAGTATATCTCTATTAGTATCAGACAAATTATATTTTAAGGCAGAAACATTAGTTAGGGATAAAAAAAAGTTGATCGCATAATGATAAAAGATACAATCCACCTGTAAAACAACAATAATTTTAAGGTTAAATTCATCTAACATTACAGTCTCAAATCTTCATAGCAAAAATTAACAGAAATACTAAGTTAAACTGAAAATCTTAGCGAGAGATTTTAACCCATCTCTCTCATTAATTGACTATATCAATTTGCTTTTGCCACATAACACAGCTTAAAACAACCACCAAAATTTCGACACTTAAAATAACAGCCATGTATTAGCTATTTTGTGGATCAGAAATTTAAACAGGGTTCAGCTGGGCAATTTTTCTGCTGGTCTCAACTGGGGTCACACATGTTTGATGGCCTCACTCACATGTCTATGAGTTTGCTAGAGTTTAGGATAACTGGGCCGTGATTATCTCATTATATTAAGTTATCCTGAACTTGTTAATGTAATGGAAGATCAGAAAAGCAGCGAGAGTGAAAACCCTAATGCACAAGCACCATTCAAGCCTTTGCTTCCATCGCTTTTGCTAATGTCCCATTGGCCGAAAAAAGTCAAATTGCCAATATGGACACTGGGGGTTAGGAAAGAGACTCCACATATTGCAAGAGCATGGATGCAAGGAATAAATATTAGAAATAGTCCCCAAAGTAACAAGAACATCCATTATCACCACTATTATTAACTATGGGACCGAGATCCTAAAGTGTGCTGGTAAGATAAAGAAATAAGTACAAGAAATAGAAAGAAAGAGGTAAAACTTTCATTATTTGCAGATCTACACAGAAAACCTAAAACAATCAGTGGACAAAACTATTAGGATGAATAAGACAGTTCAGGTTCTTGATCTGGATTCAAGATCAAATACAGAAGTAACTTACATTTCTCAGCTAGCAATAAACAAATTAAAATGTAGTAGTAAATTACTGTTGTGCTACTAGATGTTAAGACATATTATAAAGCCTTAGTATCAATTCTTAAGACAGTGTGGTATTGGCAGCAAATAGATGAATGGAATAAAACATAAAATTCAGAACCATAAGTCATTAAAAATTAGGCATGGAAATAGGCACCATTTCAAATCAGGGAGGAAAAGACAGATTATTTAATAATGGTGGTGTGAAAACTGGCTCACTATGAGGAAAGAAATGTTATTAGATTTCTATTTTACACTGTGCACAAAAATAATTTTCAGCTATGTTAAAGTCCAAAACATGAAAAGTAAAACTTTAAAACAGAAGAAAATACAGGTAGATTTTTAAAATGTTTGGGCAACAAAGAACATCATAAGCAAGAGATAAACAGTAGATAGAAGAAAGTCCAGCACATGTTACAGATAAAGGATTAATATTTCAAATATTTAAAGGATTAAAAGCCAACAAGAAACAGACAGTCCAGTAGAAAGATAGGCAAATGATAGTAGAAAGTAATTTATAGGGAGAAAAATGGCCTATAAACCTAAAGAGATGCTCAATTTCACTAGTAATCAGAGAAGCACAAAATAAAACAAAAACAATCAACTTTATTGAATCCGTAAGATAGGAGAAAACGTAAGTCAGTTAATGTTAAGTGTCGGTATGGCTGTGGGGTAACGAACACTCTCATGCACTGCTGGTAGGTCTGTAAATTAATACGGGCTCCTTGAAGAGCAGTACAGAAGTGATGCAGTCATGTTCTCACCTGGAAACAGATGGCAGAATGATTTGAGGAGATTTGCTTTTCAAAGAGACTATTTTTGAAGGTGTGGGCAGAGGAGCTGTTACCACCCCCAAGACCAGAAGGGATGTGGGAGGGAGTAAAGGTTCCAGGAACCCAGAAGGAGTGAATCTTGTAGAGGTTGTCTTGAGAGGAAGCCTTCAGTTGAGGGGCAAAGGTAGCAATCTCACAGGGAGTACAGCCAGGTGAATAAATATCTAGATTTACCCTCCCTCAGATATTCTGCCATTGGATAAGCCCCATCAGTAGCTGAAAGGTCCTTTGATGTATTTTGTATTGATAGACTCAGCTTCCCAGGGTAGGGTGGGGTAGAGGGAGGATCGTGAGGGGCAAACAGAAATACCTGCAACATCAATAGTTAATGAAATAGAAATTGAAAATATTTGTGCCCTACAACTAGCTATTCCACTGCTAAATGTAAAGAAACTTTGTCATATTTACACAGGGACACATGTACAAGTATGTACAGTACAGTACTGTTGAGAAGAATAAGTTAGACATAACTCAAAATTTTATCAGTAGGAGAACAAGTAGAAAATGTGGGATGGACATACGATGGAATACTATAGAGCAGTTTAAAGGAATTAATTACATCTTTACTTTTTAACATGGATGCATCTGAAGTGCTGATGAAAAAAGCAAATTGCAGAATGAGGCAACATAGGCATAACCCTCTATTATTTGGGAATGCCTTTGGCACCATTAACAGAAAACCCACACAGTGGTTTAATAAAAGATGGGTTTCTTTTTCTCACATCCAGAGCTGGTGCACCTGCTCCAGGATCTATACAAGGAGGGTTCTTGCACCGTTCTTAGTGTGGGGCTCCATCTTATGGCTTTCAGGTATTTGGTAATAGCCCCATATCTGTGCTTAAAATGGAATCATTTAATGTTATTTATCAATTCAGTTAGCCCAGATTTTACCATGAGTTTAGTATTCGTTTTCAAGTAGACATAAAGTGGGTAAATATTTTAAAAATCAAGCGAAGTTAATAAATAAAAAGCTGAGAAAATATGTACCTCTAAGGTGGATAAACTGGTGCCCTCATGGTGTCTAAAACATTTCAGGGAGAAGAGGCCCTCTCTGTGGCTTGAGGAGGTGAAAGTGTATTAGGGTGTCATTATCAAGCTGACAGTCTGACCGGGATTGAATTACACACTCCTCACACCACCACCAGTCCTCATCTATGGAACAAAAAGAATGCAGACTCTAGCTCTCGCCATCATCACAAGAGGGTTTAATAAACTTGGTTTTATAGACAAATGGTTTCTGCTTTTGAGTATAGCACCACCTGTTAAAAGGGGAGAGGGGAAATGGAGGGAGTCTTCTCAGATAATTTATTATCTGCTTGGCCTATTAACTGTTGTCCTGTGGATTTGAATATATCTGTGTTAGCTTAGACGATTTAAGTATTTTTAATTCTATGTCACTAAATGATAGAAAATATTTCTCTCGAACAAAACTATGGTCCTGGCAATTATAAAAATCTGATTTTTGGTACAAGTCACTGTAATAAATGCTTTATGATGAATCATAACAGTAGAAATTATACTGGCTACCATTTATTAATGTATGCTATAAACACACGCATTGGAGAAAACTCTATATTGCCTTAGTTCACTTAACCCTTACAACAGCCTTATAGGTTTAATTAAATACATTTATTAAAATATAGGTTTTTTAAAATTAGCTGAATGACTGGCATATAGTAAATGCCAAATTAAAGCAATGATTTTAAGTCTGATTATTACTGTTATTCTCATGTTATAGATGAGAATAAATGCTGAATTAAAGCAATGATTTTAAGTCTGATTATTACTGTTACATGCATGTTATAGCCAGAGACCTGGAGACCTTTGGTAGTGTTCTAAAAGTCGCATGGCTAGTAAGAGGCAGAGCTGAAATTGGAACTCATGTCTGTTTGGCCACAAGTCTGCATTAGTTATAAAACTCTACAACCACTTGTACGTTACTCCATTTAACACTCCAACAACAACCCTAGTTCAGGATGATCTTTATTTTTCAGTTTAGGAAACTAAGTTCTGGAGAAGATAATTATTAATAATGATCATATATTTCATGACTTATGCAAGGCTCTGCTGGTCAGTGACAAAATTGGGTTCCCTGGAAAGTGAATGCTGAGGTGAAGATTAGCATACAGGACATCTATTAGAAAGGGCTCTGGAGAGCAACACCTGTGCAAGGGAAGGGAAAGAAGCAGCACTGGACAGAGGGAGAAGATGGGCTGTGATACACTTTTTTTTTTTTTTTTAATTAGTTTCTGCTTTATAACAAAGTGAATCAGTTATACATATACATCTGTTCCCATATCCCTTCCCTCTTGCGTCCCCCTCCCTCCCACCCTCCCTATCCCACCCCTCTGGGCTGTGATACACTCTTAATGAAAGCCTCGGCCAGCCCCACCAGGAGCTCTGAAAGGGGGATGGTCCTTCAGAGTTATCTTGGTTTGGGATGAGGGCCCTCGACGTTGGGGCCTTTAAACCCCTATGTTGATTAGTCATTCCTGGGAGTAGGACATGCTTTTGGGAATGCATCGTTCTTTAGCAGAGAAAACTCCTGAAGAGGCCTTTCTGCTAGCTACATTCCCAGCAGCTGTGGGAATAAGTTCTTTATTCCTAAAGGGAGATCTGGGAGCCACATAACAGCATATACTTCAGGAAACAAAATCCACAATTTTTCTTTCATTCTATGATGCTATTCCTATTTTATCTAGAAACTGAAGAACTTTGCATAATAACTCTAATCTTTCGTTTCTACATTTTAAGTCCAATTTTCATTCACCACAGGTAACCACAGTGTTAATGTAATATTGCCACTATTTTAGTTCTACCACTAACTACAGTTAATTGTTATATTACCACTAACTGGATAGTTAACAGTATTACTACTGAAGATTCTAGGTGTCTTATTTTAATACCTTACACTGAGGGCAGGGGAAATTGTACATATGCAACTCCAAAAATTGGTTTAGCACTAATGTACCCTGAATCCACAATGAATAGAAACTTACTTTAAATCTAGTCTAAATCTCTTCTAAAAGATTTCACATGCTGGGACTTCACCGATTTTCCATCTGTAGCTGTTTTTTTGTAGGAAGGCATTGATTGAGGTTCAGCCCTTCTCCCATAAGGAAAGATAAGTCTATCACACCACATTCTCAACTGTGGAAATTGAAAACAAAACGCTCAACCACACCCTTTCCTATGAAACAGTTTTACAAAGTGGGTTTGTAAAACATCCATAAAACAAGAGTAACCTCAATGTCTCTCTTAATAATAGCAAACATATTTAGGTTTTCTGATCTCATATAAAATATGTAATATATGGGTGTATTGTTTTACACATACTAAGCAATCAGTAATTATTTAATGAATTGAAATGTAATTACTAGTAATTTTCCCCCAAATATTATAAAATATTGGCAACAACCAAATGTTAAGATCAATTCTCATATCAGATCTCTGGATGTCAGCTCAAAAAGCAAAACCACTTATGAGGGGTTCACTTTGTCTATGAAGCATTGATTCTCTTACATAAAGCCCCTAAGATTTAGTTCTAATTTCAGAACTCCAAATTGGACCTATTAACAAGGAGGCATTGTTCTGATTCATTTAGTCTTTAGAATCTATTTTACAGATGAGGAAACCAAGACTTGGAGAATGTACAAGACAATGTGACAGGGCTAGGAACCTGGGCTACCTTCTGCTTTATCTGTCAACAGAAAAGTGAAGGTTAGGGGTTGAGAGGGAAGAGGGAGCATGTTACAGTAGGCATGGACTTCAAAAGGAAAGAAAATACAGAAGATTAAAGTGTTAGAAAGGTTCCAGGAAGGAAGAAAATTCATGGAAACAATTATGAAAGATCAGTTGGGAAGAGAAACGTGAATAATACTGCCTTACAGAGATAAGTCCAGAGATGGTGACACTTCTGAAAATGTCATTTTATTTACTCTCTCTCCAAGATTGTTATGCAGTATAAAAATTTGTTCATTTTGTTTAGAATATTGATAAGATAATCTGAATTTACAGGTAGAGGAATATAATAGAACGTTGCTCAAATAGTTTTGAAATAGTTCCTCTAATAACGAACAAATGTGTCACGTATGTCCAGTATAACGTGTTTACTGGCACTTGAAATAAACGTATTACTCACTAGTTGAAGTGCCAGAAAGAACCCCACCCTAGGTCCACCCCCCCAGAGCTACAAACGATTATTTATGAAGCAGTGACAGAGTGACCTGGAGTACAAAACAGAAGTCATCATGGTTACCTGTGTTCTTAAAGATTAACTTCTGCATAATGTTAAGATCAAAAAAGGCTGGCAGTGTAAAAAGTCCCATTAAAAAATCAACTCAGTTTCAATTCTGGGGCTTGCAATTGTAGCTGGTTTCTTTATACTTTTACATATCCTGTTTCCCATATTTAATACATATAATTACTTTAAATTAGGTATTAGCTTAAATACCTTCTGCAGGATTAACTTTTAATTTCAATTTTTAATTTCAAAATTGAGAGTGTAGTCTTGCTCTGCCCATCATTTATCTAGTCCTAATGTATCCTGGTGAAACCAAGGTGGTCTTTCCCTTTTGCTTCCAACAGAAGTGATCTTTAGGTGCTCTTAGAATTTTCAGCATCCTATGGTATTACCCTAGAGCTAGGTAAAGCTTATGAGAAGTATTTAGCTAATGTTTCTGGCTTAAAAAAATTCTTTCACACTGTTCTGGGCCATATTTCTAGGGTATCTGCTATATTAAAGGACATAGAAGATACCCTAGAAATACTGGTTTAGGAGTTTCATTGCCAGGATGGAAGTGTGAAGAGCAGCATGGACATACACCCCAAAGAAACAAGCAAAGCTAGACTAGAAAGCTATAAACATACAACCTTTATTTAAAGTCTTTGCAGAGTCCTAAGGGCTCAGAACAAATGAAAAAAAACATTTATTCAAGAAAACCTACTAAAACTCAGTAAGAACACTGAGCCACTGATCCAATCTCTCCCTTACCACCTGCCTCCCGGCAACCCCAAGTCATCTCAGTTTAGCAAAAGCTCCAAAAGCTTTGGGTGAATGTGGCCAAGAAGATGGGGCTCCCTCTCCCCTCAGCTCCCAAATATGAGTTACCATATCTCATCTGAAGGACAATCCTCCAGATTTTCTAACGCCCTCCAATTCCAAACTTGAGCAGCTAAATTCTGATGAGTGTGGCTGAGAGGTAGAGGGCTCTCTCCTTCCATTGAGCCTCACAGGATGAGAACTCTTACCCCAGGATTGGCAGGCCAGAACACTAAGGCCGCGATCTTCCTTTCGCCAGCTCACTTATAGGGCAGAACTGTAAGAAGCAAACGCAGAAGACTAGAGGCTACTGCCCCACCCAGCACTCAGAGGAGTGGCTCAGAGATTTTGTCCAGGGGGGAGAAGCAGTCCATAAGAAAGAGAGTTTCAAAGTTCTCCCCAAAGGAACTGACTTCATTTGAAAGAGAATGTGGAGAAAATCAAGCCTAAGGGCATTCCTGAAGACAACAGCTCCTCTGTAGGCCAGCTAGTTCACCAGAGAGAACCAGGGCAAGAGACAGCTGAGAAGGACCCTTCCCTGATCAGAATAAGCCTCAAAAGCTGGCCTCAAAAATAACCCGTCCAGATTTAATTCTATCAGACTGCTGAGCAATTCATGCCCCAGGGCATGCCAAACAGTAGAGCAATCAACAAGTAATTAGTGGAGCCTAAGAGTTGGGTGTAATACCAAATGAGGCAGACAGCCTATGGAAGAGATTAGAAAGAGACAGTTAAAAAGAGCACTGCTAAAACCACTGTTATCCCAGTTGTAGATCAACTGCATCTGTTCTAAGTATGGTACTAAGTCAAGCAATATTTAACTACTATATTGCCTGCTAAAATAGGCCTGCCTGTTTATTACCCTCACTTTTAAAATCTGAATATCATTATTTTGATTTTGAAAAAAAAAAGCCCCACAAAGAAATCGTGCATTACTTCTTTAGATTGGTATGAGAAATTATACGCCAAATGCCATTCCCTTTCATACCATCCTCAAGAATGTTACACATAGTACATGTCATATGTTCCCAAAAGTACATTACATAAAAAATTCTAATGTGCTTTAGGCTTTCCACACTACTCTCTGAATTTTCTGCTTTTTAAAATTTACATTTAAAATATTTTTCCTAGGTTTTAATCCATAATTCAAAAATTTTACATTTTATCTTTATACTTTGCATTCTCTAAACTACTCTCAAGTTAATAATTTCCTTATAATGATATATAACTAAAGAAATTCCTTATTACATAATAATGGAAGGGAAAAATAAGAACTAAAAGAAAGCTACTAATTTATGAACACTTTACAGATAGTGTATGATTCACTGTGACAAATGAACACACTTTTATAAATGTCAAAGAATATTAGATAAAACTTTTATTTATTTTAAATGTAATTTATTAGAGTCATAGGATAGGATCAAACTTAAGAATCCCTTATAATTTACTGCTTGATCAAAGTTAACATTAAAATATAACAAATTATATTGTCAACTCAAACTGACAAACCACTTTCTAAAGAAAAACATTCTGCAGTAAGCTATCATAATTTTTCCTATGGAGTGTTGGCAAAGAATGTAGTTATACTGTGCCACAAACAGTTAAAAGCAACATTTTTAGGTAATTTGAATAAGATATACATAATAACTCAAAACAAATATTAGGGTTATTTTCTCTGAAAAGTTAGCTTGCAAATGAAAAGGAGAAACCCAAATCCGCATACTGTAATAGCCGTCCTCTTCAAAATTCGACTATTCCATGTAGATACTTCTTTCGTTAACGGTATACGAGTTGGATCATTTTCTCGTTCATTTTGCAACTAATGTTTAGTATGGGAAAAATGAAAAAGTTAATGTGCAGTACAGTGAAAATAAAAATATCTTTGATTTTAAAAAATATCAAAATATCCATGTTAATGACTTGATTTAGATGTAGCCTAAATGCAAGATTCCCATGGAAGATTTAAAGTAAAGATTCAAAATCTTAAAAGACAGTCTTTCTTTCAACCAGGATCCCACTGTAGTAGACTATTAGTTTTACATTAAAAATAAATGCTTCTATAGATTGTTACATTTTAAAAACATGTTTTTATGTCAGGAGATAAAGTTCCTTTAATGTTAAAGTTTCTATGTCTACCTATAAGGAACGACAGTCGTTTTTTCCTTTGTATTAAATATCAACTGATTTCTTACAAAAAAAGTGAACCTTATAAAAAAAAAGTATTGTTATGGCATACCTACAGTACATGAAATTCAACAGAAACTGGAAGATTCGATGCTAACACTAGAAGAAGTATAATCCTTTACTTAAATATATTCGCAGGAACAAATGTTAACAAAAATTTCAGTGGTTCTTTTTGCACTTCTGAACAATGAAAGTACATGACCCAGTCAGTTTCTAAATTCCTATACATAGAACTTTCTTGCTAAAGAAGGCCTCTCAACTCGTGTGTGTGTGTGTGTGTGTGTGTGTGTGTGTGTGTGTGTGTGTGTGTGTGTGAGAGAGAGAGAGAGAGAGAGAGAGAGAGAGAGACATGGAGGGGGTGAGGGGAGGGAGAGGGAGGAGATAGTTGCTGGGGAGAGGCAGAAGAGGGAGAACAAGCAGAAACCAAAAGATCCTTGAAAGATAAAAAGAATCAGGCACATTTACAGAGTGATATTTACTAGAAACATCCTGTGCTGGAGTGGTGACATACGTTCAACATTAGCAAAAATAACTACTTGTCAAATCTACAGTGTAAATATTTAATTTAAAAACCCTGAAAAATTAATTTCAAATTTATAGTAGAAGATGGACTTCAATGCCAATCTCATTAATACTGTATTCTTGGTCTAACTTCCAAATGGCTTCATTCAGCAACAGATTCCTTTTTGACACTGATGCTCCATTTACTGAATCCTGAGACAGTCATTCCTTTTATTAACCAATTACTTAGAATGACCCTTTCTGACAGGAGCCTGTCAGTGTGTTGGTTTGAAAGAGAATGATGTGGTGTTAGAGTCTGGCCTTGACCTCTCCCACCCTCTCTCTTTGTTACCTCCATATACTTATCTATGATAGCTCATATGTTTCTTTTAAAAAATCCCTTCTGTTATTATTGGTAAACTGTAAAATATCATAAGCTTAACAGGCATGATAGCATACTCCCAAATCTGGAAGCCTCATAGTTCTCTAAATAAAATCTTATTTGGTGATTATTACTTGTTTAAGCCTAATCCAAAGAAAACCCAATGCACAGGCTTGCTGCAAAATTAAGAGGTTCCTGCCCAAAGAACTATATCTGCTGTTATTATGAACCAATGAATATGTTTTCAAGGCCAGTCTTTATATAGAAATGTATAGATTCAAGGTAGAAAAGACCAAAGAAAAACAACCTTCCATTTAGCTAAAGAAAGCTGAAATTTTTCTCTATAGGTATATTTTATTAAAATAAATATTATGGTACCTGATTGAATTGTTCATGTTTTTGAGTCAAAGTTACACTCTGAAAGCAGTGTTTCTTAATTTCATCCCTTTAAGAAAAATCTGGGTGCTCTCTCTAATTTCATCTTAATCCTCCACCCCACCTCCCCAAATGTTTTTAGTTCATCTTGGAGAAAACAAATAATTACCAATCCTGAGACAAAGATGTCTTAGGGAATTTCTTACACTAAACATTAAAGGTTGATGATTTGCAGGAAGTATCTTTACACAAATCCTTCCAAATTTCTCTTGCATCCCCATGAAAAACACTATGCTAATAAGTAAAATCAATACCATTTCCCTTCAATTCTTCTAGATGATGGATATAGTGAAGATGAATGGTGCTATAATTTTCGTGTTGTCAGCAAGTTCAGAAAGTATAAAATCATATTTTTGCCTGAGAAAGTTCATTTGGGGAGTGGTGTGTATTAAAGGAACACAAAGTGGAAGTGGAGAGAATAATTAGGAAACTAATGTGTAGCACAGTTGCCTGACATACAGGAGGCACTCTTAGGTTTGTTGAATGAATAAATGTCAGAGATAATACAGCTTCTAAGATACCTTTCTCTGGAAAGGAGTTATCGTCTACCAAAAATGTGAACTATATTGCTCATTTTCCCTATTTTAAATGTCCTTATCCCCCTATAATTTTGTAGAATTTGCTTCACAATTTTCTGCTTATTTTTAAAAAAGACTCCTTTTGACTGAACATGTTAATAGCTAGAATGACAAATTACCTGGAACATGTATAAAGTCTATTTTGAGGAAAATAACTTTTTTTTTTTTTTTTTTTTTTTGCGTTACGCGGGCCTCTCGTTGTGGCCTCTCCCCCTGCGGAGCACAGGCTCCGGACGCACAGGCTCAGCGGCCATGGCTCACGGGCCCAGCCGCTCCGCGGCATGTGGGATCTTCCCAGACCGGGGCATGAACCCGTGTCCCCTGCATCGGCAGGCGGACTCTCAACCACTGCGCCACCAGGGAAGCCCAAAATAACTTTTTTGATAAAATACTAATGAAAATATTAAATGACATGTGTTGATGCTATAAAAATTTAACGCATAATCTAATGTTCACATCAGATACTTCACAAAAACTTTATCGATATCAAATATATTTATTAGACATGGAGACTCAGAAATGAGTTCTTTAGTCAAGTGAAAGTGTTGCCCTTTATTATCTACCTTCAACAGAGTTCTCTGTTTTAGCAGCTTAGATTTTGTTATTGCCAGTTTTCTTAAAGGGGGGAAAAATCACCTGTCCTTAAACCAAAATACATACTTCTATATGAGTATACGAACAAGAACCAAAAAAAGCCCATACTCTTTTAAAAAGTTAAATTATAAAAGATACTATAAAAAGTCTAGAAGGGGCTTCCCTGGTGGCACAGTGGTTAAGAATCCACCTGTCAATGCAGGGGACACAGGTTCGAGCCATGGTCTGGGAAGATCCCACATGACGCAGAGCAACTAAATCCATGTGCCACAACTATTGAAGCCCACGCACCTAGAGCCCATGCTCCGCAACAAGAGAAGCCACCACAATGAGACGCCCACGCACCACAACGAAGAGTAGCCCCCGCTCATCGCAACTAAAGAAAGCCCGTGTGCCCCAACGAAGACCCAATGCAGCCAAAAAAAAAAAAGTCTAGAAAATAGAAGGAATATTTTATCTACAACCCTACCTCATTAACAGAGCTAATAACATTTCATTTTTGGTAGTTTTTTAATATTTACATTTATATATGTAAATAAAAATTAGAAATAGACCTTCTTTAACAAGTTGATATATACTTTTCATTATATTTTTCAACTGGCTGCATATCATTATAAGAAACGGTTATACCATAATTTATTAAATCATTCTCGCATAGGACATTTACGTACATATAATTTTAGAATCATTAAGCTAGTACTATTAAAGATACAAACATTTTTATGGTCCTTGCCACATCTTGCCAAACTGTTTTTGAAAGTGGCTTAGACATCAGTTTCACATGAAAATACTGTTTGGTGAACTATAACCAGTAATGGGTAGGGTAATACATTCCCTGCTAATTTATAGGATGAAAATGATATATCAGTGTTCTTTCAGTATGCATTTCATTAATGACCAACAAAGTTTGCTTCCTATGTATATTTCTTCCTTTGAAAACTGTCCTTTGTGGGAGCTTAAGCTGCTCGTCAGAACTGCTTCATTGTCTAACATATTATGCTGTAAATAATCTTCCCCCTTTTTAATTTTAAATATTTAAATACCTTCTGAATGAAGTCTTTTAGTTTGCAGACCTCTTCACTCAAGTCTTCAACATTACTAACCAGTTCTTCACAAACTGAAGTAAAATTCCGGGGAGAAGCCCATTCTAGTACTATCTGTTAATATTTTCAAAAGTTACATTTTAAAGAATGGAAAGCAACTTTTCACAACTTTATATCCACAAAAAGTATACAACATTATCAAACATTAAATTAAATTACATAACTGAAAAGCATTTTTTATTCAGGATAAATCCTGATACCAAAAGAACTCAGTATTTTTATATAAATAGTCAAATCAGTTTCCTGAATGCATTTATTAAATATACATATATATCACCATGGAGACTAATATTAGTAATAAAAATATTTATGGTGAATAAAGTCATGAAGGTTTTAAGAATGACATGATTCCCATATTAGTGTTATATAAAAATCATAGGAAAAAAAGTGCATTAAATATTTTTCACTATATGCAAGTAGCTAAAACCAAATCACATCAAAAACTTTACAAAACAAGTTTGCTTTTACAGGTCACTTACACTTTCTCTATTTAAAATTTCCTTCATTAAAACATCCTTATATTGAAATGGTTTTTAATAACACTCAACACACTGTTTTGTTTCAACTTTCACTTGGGTCTCCTGTCACTTTATATTTTAAACAATTAAATTCCCTTTAAGAACAAATGGTAAGTTCAATACTCAGATCAGTTTAACTTTTGGTCTGACTCATTTTCCTTTTCTTGAGGGCTAGAACACAAAGTTTTTCAATTAATTAGTATAAAAAAGTAATATTAAATAAATTGACTTATTTAGATCTTAGGTGATTTTACAGAGGATACAGTTTTACCAGATCATTACAGTTTATTGAGTTATCATTAACTTATCTGGAATGTTCTCCAGCATTCATACTTTTCTTCATTTAATAACTTTTGTAGAATACCTTCTGAGAATTTGCAGGCAACTCAGTAATAATGTTCTGTACAGCTGTTATTAAATGGCCACACTGTTTGTTTAATTTCAGAAGAAAGCTGAGGAACTCATCACCACTAAAGAGAGGAAATAAAAAGGAATCACTAATATGAACAATTTACTCCATTTTACTTGGCTAGTTATTCAATGTCTAGTCATAACATTTATTAGATTCTTTTAAAAAACATTTGTAGAATAGTTAATTTGTATTAGCAACTGAAATAGACTTTGAGCATACAACGAAAACCAAGCATCCAATCTTGAGGATCTCAAAGTTCAGGATGAGAAGCAGACATAGAATTATAACATTGTTATTCACAGGGACATATGAAGAAGGAACATAAAAGTGCCAATATTTGAATGTCTGTTATACGAAGGCACTGCACTAGTTATTTTACATTTATTATTTTTTAAATTCTTCCCAACAACTCCTATAAGGTAGATGTTATTAACAGAAGTTTATAGTTGAGACATCTAAAACTCAGACATAATGAATCTAGTATAATGGGAATAGGGATTTAGTTATGCTTCATAAAGCTCATACTTGAACTGAGTCTGGAGCTTAAAAATAAGTTTGTCAGGTAGGTAAGGAAGAAAAGAGATTCTGGATGGAGAGAATAGCAGGTGCGAAAGAACAGGGGTAGGAGGTCTCCAAGGTATAACTAAAGCACAATTATGGGAAAGTCGTAAGAAAAGAGGCTGTACGGGATCACTTGTTTAAGGAACTTTCGTGACATGCTAAGGAATGGAATATTACCTTTTGGATAATGTACAGTTACTAAAGAATTTTAAACAGGAAAGTAGAAAATCAGATTTTCGTACGAGAAAGTTTATTTGGGGAGTGGTGTGGATTAAAGGAAAACAAAAAGTGGAAATAGAATAATTAGGATACTAGTTTAAGAAATGTTTAGGAGAATAAACTGAAAAAGTTGGTGATGGATTGCACGTAAAAGAAAAGGAAAAGTCTAGGGTTATTCTAAGTTCTTTGGTTGCAGTGGAAGATGGCACTAACAAGCAGAGAAGTGAATTTGGGGGTGGGTGGCAGAGAAAAAAGTGGGGTGAAGACAAAGCAATATAGCATAATAATTAAGAACACAGTCTCTAGTGTCAGGAGGACCTGAGTTTGAATTCAGCTTCCACAGCTTTATGATCTTGGGCAAACCTAATCTTCAGCCAAATATTTCTGTATCTCTAGAACTGAGGTAAAAGGAGTGTCAGGAGGACTGAAGGAGATAACATGTGAAAAGCACCTAGCATTCTGTCTAGTACATATATGGCAGTTAAATAAACTTAATAATGATGATGATGGCAATGATATGAGACATGTAGGTGGCAATGACCAGTAAGTAGTAGAAAATGTCAGTCTTGCAGGTACTTATCCTGGGGTCCACAGCCTCATGAGGCTACACAGAATTCGGGGAGTTGGTGAACTTACATGGGGAAAAATTACATGTTTATTTTCACTAACCTCTAACAGAATTTCAGTCTTTCTTTCAATTATGAATATAGGCACAAACCACAGAAGTATTAGAAATGTCTATAATTTTGGTCACCAGTAGAAATCAAAACAATGGTCACGGAGAGGACCACAAAGCAAAAAGATACATATTGTGAAGAGGGGAGAGTTGATAGGGGTAGAAGAAAAAAGCTATCAAGGGAAAAGTAGCCTGAGAAAAAGAAAAGCAGGAGTTAAGGTCTGTTATGAAAGGTATTGAAGGGAATAGATTCAAGATGGAGGAAAAAAGTCAAGCATGTTAAATAATTAGGATTAGTCCAATGATTCCGACAATGAAGAGATACTGATGACTAGATTAGTTTCAAAGACAGAAGCCAATTTATTGTGAAAGCTACAAAGAAACTAACACAGCCAAATAGAAAAGGGGACCAAGGATAAGAATAGGTAACTCAGAGGAAAAGAAAAAAGAAAATTTTAAATGGATAATAAACATGGGATTAAAATAAGATGTTATATTCTAGTGGAATGACAAAAATTAAGTAGATCATTAGTATCAAGAGTTGACAAATTTGTGAGATGACCTTTCTGGAGAGTTATTTAGCAGTATCTATTATAATAAAAATTCACACAAAAACTAATACAATGGGACCAAAAGTTACTTCTGAGTCCAAATGAAATTCTTATAGGTAGAAGTTTTGACTATACACTGTACAAAGTTTCTTTCATGCTGTTTCTAGGAGGAAAGGTTATAAAAAAGCAAGAAAGGAGAACCTCTAATGAAACTTAATAGCAAACTTTTCTCTAAGACACGACTTTTATATAGTATTTTAATTTAAAAGAAATCTTTTTCTTAGCTATTAGACTGAAAAATAAACAGTTTATACAAAATAAAGACTTTAAACTTTACAAATATAATATATATAATCAAGTCACCAACTATGAAAAGTATCTGATGACTGCTTTATAAAAGCAAATTGAAATAAAAAATTTAGATAAGCTCTTGTTCTATCTAGCAAAAGTGGTATTTATAAAAACATTTCCAAATAAATATAATTCTTCTTTATTACATTTTCTTTCAGCTCTTTGCTCGAGAAAGAACAGAACTTGAACATATTTTTCTGTCGAAACAACAGCAGTCATTACTTGTATTAATTTTTCTGTTTCCATGTAGTGGTTTTTTGTGTGTGTGTGTGTGTGTGTGTGTGTGTGGTATGCGGGCCTCTCACTGTTGTGGCCTCTCCCGCTGCGGAGCACAGGCTCCGGACGTGCCCACTCAGCGGCCATGGCTCACGGGCCCAGCCGCTCCGCGGCATGTGGGATCCTCCCAGACCGGGGCACGAACCCGTGTCCCCTGCATCAGCAGGCGGACTCTCAACCACTGCGCCACCAGGGAAGCCCCTCCATGTAGTGTTTATATAGGGTATACTTAAAACTTATATTTTAGTGCTCTTTACTCAAATTTTATTTATCAGTGAAAGAATAAGTACTTGAATGAGTAATTCATTAATGCCCTATATATTTTTTATGTAATGACTCTTAAGGAAATTAAGATCCATTGAGAACTGTCATTCAAAATGATAGCAGGTATATTATTCTAGATAGTCAAAGCACACATATATATGTGGAATATAAACTTATAAGCTCTTATTCTCAAGGAAGACTAAGTTAACAACTCAGTTCGAATAAGCAAATACTATTATTAACAAAATTACATAATCTTAATGGATGAAAGGAAAATATATACCTTTTTTGTGATGTATAATTTTCAGGGCCACTGAATATGGATAGGCAAGTTATAAAAAACACAACTCAAAAGTTGCCTTTCATCATACACTGTGTGACTGGATGCCCAGCCCCCACCCCACAGCTGTACAACCTACATACCTTTACATGGCAGCCCTGATAATTTTGTACTTATTTAAGGATTTCAAAATAAGCAGATATGGCATAGGTATGATAGACTATATTATTTGATCAAATTGTCATGTCTTTTCTACTGAGCCAAATACTACCAGGCCTCTCTCTGCCAGAGGATTACACTTCATGCCCCAAAGACAAGAGGCTTGGCCATATGACTTGCTTTGGCAAATAAAATATGACTGGAAGTGACTATGTAACTTCTGAACAGTTCGAGGTGGGGCTATTTCTCCAGCCTGTTTTCAGAATAAGGAGGAGATTCACTGCAGCTGATCCATGATAGGCAATCAAGAAATAAACTTTGTTTCTGTAAGTTATTTAGATTTAGAAGTTATTTGTTACTGCAGCACAACAAAGTGTAAGTTGACTGAAACAACAGGCCATATTTTTAAAATGTGAAGTTAAGTATTAGGATAAAATTTATACTTTAAATAAAGGTACTCCAAACAGAAGTACTATGTGCTCACTGTAGACTATCTGGAAAAACTAAAATTACCAATACTTCTATCACCCAAAGATAATGACTGGTACTATTTTCTTACAGAATATTTTCTTATAGTACACATTTTCTTCTAGTATTTTTCCTATGAATATATACAACTGGCATTATACCTCACACTCCATTTTATATTTGCCTTTTATATTATTAGGAGTATTTTTCCATGACATTAAGTCTCAAAATAATTTAAACGACAGAATAAAATAATTATACTGATGTAATATAATCCAACCATTCACCTTAAGTTAAATATTTAGAGTTTCCACATTTAGAATATTTATAAATAGATGTGAACAATGTATTTTTTATGTGAAAATTTGCATCTATACAGATTTTTTTTGGAGGAGAAATCATTTCCTAAGTAGACATAATTTTGAGATGCTTTTGATACATTTAAGTAGATATCAGAAAGGCTCAGAGAAAAGGTCTGGGTAGAAACTGCTGAAAATGTCAAGACATGGGTGAAACTTAATATTTGTGTTCAAAATATCTCAAAGTAGTAATGAAATGGTTATTAGTATTTTTAGATTGCATTCTCTAATTCTGAAAACATACTAAGGCTAACTGTAGAAAAAAGTAAATGTACTGTGCATGTGTGTTCCTGTAACACACTATTTTATAAAACTGAACACATAGAAGAAAAGTATCTTAAAATAAATCAGTAGCTAAATTGTTGAAGTCACATTACCAGAAGATTATAATCAATCAGTTCAACTTTTCCTGCTGTTAGTTTTCTTATGACTTAATGACTAATTTCTTCTTTAAAGAATGACTTTGAACAAATGGGAAGTAAAACCTTTTCCGTAACAGCATGTAAACAAAGTCTGTGATTTAATAACAAGGTCAAATTCCTGAAATATATGTCTGCCAGTTTTATTTTTTAAAAAATTCAGCAGTTTTAATAAGTGAACCATTCAGGATTCTGTACATTCTTTAAGTCTATTAAATCTCAACAATGAAAATTCATAGAGGCAACTCTGACATCATAAAAATAAGTTATATTAAAAAATTTAATTTGAAATTTAGTCATGTAGAACTCAGGATATTCCTTCATAGAAGCAATAAATTAGAAAAGTAAAGAAAATGAACAAAGAGATTCAAAGTTTGCTGATTTAAGTCCTCACAACTGAAATCCTTTACAATGTACTTAAATATTTAAGAGATGCAATGTTATTTTGAAACAGTGAGGCATTATTTTGAATATAGATCATCTTGTTAAAAGGAGATACAGTTAGAGAAAGGGAAATAATTTTGCAATAACATTTTAGAAGAAATCTGGATCATCTAAATTATCCCCTAGAAGACTTATCTAAATTTTAAAATGGTGTGGAAACTTATTATTCCTATGTTTAATTAATGTTTCTCATAGTTGCAATGTTAGTGTTAGGCAGGCTACACTACACTGCTGAACTTGTAAGTATTATATTTTATAGACTATAACTTGGATAAACTTCAAGTAAATTAGGCTGACTGAAAAAAGCCAATCAAAAGTGGATACATACTGTACGATTGCATTTATGTAACATTCATGAAATAACATCATTATAAAGATGGATAACAAATTATCGATTGCTAGTTTTAGGGATGGGGAGGGGTGGTGGGAGCTATGAAGGGGTAGTATGTGGTAGCATTGTGGTGATGGTATGTTAAGTATATTGATTGTGGCAGTGGTTATGAGAAGCTACACACATGACAAAATTGCATAGAGCTATACACACACACACACACACACACAAATGAGCACGTGTATAACTGATGAAATACAAATACAAACCAGAAAAATGTCAGTTTCTGGTTTTGATATTGTACTATAGTTATGCAAGATAACTGGGTACACTGGGTGACACTGGGTGAAGGGTACAAAGAACCTTTCTGTACGTCTCTGCAATTTCTTGTGAATCTAAAATTATTTCAAATAAAAAGTTAAAAAAATCATTTACTGTTCCACAATATGTTTAAAAAATCAAATACCATTATTTTCAAAATAAATTTTAGATTACTAATATTGCTACTAATCAGTGTTTGACAAGTTTATAATATTGAAAATGAACTTTATATATTGATATTGATATTTGTAAAGAATAAGGCTGAAAGTAGAGCTGAGGTACATGAGAAATGCTTTCTTATCACCCTAAGCAAAAATATTACCCTTAGAATCTTCAATCTGACATATATATGATTTAAAGAGAGTAAGAGCTACACTATGAAAAGCATGGGATCTTTTAATTAACTCATTTAACAAAATGCAATGAAAAAATAAAACAAAAATATTTCTATGTGAGTTAAGAAGATGCATTGTTTTGCTTCTTGGTAAAAACTGACTTTATAAAGTACTTTCTACTTCAGAACACAGTATATTGCAAAATGAACTATCCATATCCCTGGCAAAATGATGGTATTAAGTAAAATAACTTGGACGTTATCAAAATTTAATTAAAAAAGAAAGTTCATTCTAAACAGTATTAATGTAAACCAGTAGGTTAATTTTACCTGATTTCCAACTTTGCCACTTCAGGTAATTCTCCAAATTTTATCTCTTCTATCTCTAGTTCCTTAAGAGCAGCCATAATTTTCTGCTGATCTCTACTGGTAATTCCAATCTAAGTAGAAATGATTTTAAAGTACAATAAGGTAGTCATACTTGAACAATATTCAAAATTACTGAAGAAGTTTTCTACTTGATTAATTCACATCTTGAAAAAAATAGATACATATTGGAAAAAAAACCATACTGAAAAATATACAAGTTTGCTTATAACTGGACTGACTAGGTTACATCACTAAAATATTTAGATATATAGTGACTATAGTCAATTTTTTGCATTATATAACAATTGTGATGGATTCTAAAACAAATTACTAGATTTTAATATATAATCTTTCCAGAAAACCAGAGTAAAACAATTTTTCCTTCAAAATATTATTTAAAATGTTATCACTGATTAAGTGAGAATTAAGTCTTCTTTTTGTCTATGTTCTACCTTTAGTATTAACTAAATTTTCTATCCTGGATTTAGCTAAGTAGTAGTATGGTTTGATTTTCAGTGATGGTAAAGATTTCAAGTTTCCAATGTGCTCATACAGGAAGCTCATTCCTTTTTATGTATCCTACTTATTAAAGTATCTCTGATATTTCCCACAGCTATTTTCAAATTGTTACTTAATAATACTCATTAGCAAAATAATAAGTCTTGGTCATTTTGAAAACCTAGAAAAAGGCAATATTTGAAGAACACGTTTATACCCACATGTACAAAAAACCAACTCTTATCTCTAAGTAACCTGTTTTATACTGTTTTGCAGATATATTTCATGTTTAGAAATAAACCACCAGTTTTAGTTGAGATGTCATAACTAATCTGAAGGAAAAAAACCCAACTCTAAGTCTTTAAGTATTCTTTTTTTAACATCTTTATTGGAGTATAATTGATTTACAACGGTGTTAGTTTCTGCTTTATAACAAAGTGAGTCAGTTGTACATATACATATGTCCCCATATCTCTTCCCTCTTGGGTCTCCCTCCCTCCCACCCTCCCTTATCCCACCCCTCTAGGTGGTCACAAAGCACTGAGCTGATCTCCTTGTGCTATGCGGCTGCTTCCCACTAGCTATCTATTTTACATTTGGTAGTGTATATATGCCCATGCCACTCTCTCACTTTGTCCCAGCTTACCCTTCCCCCTCCCCATGTCCTCAAGTCCATTCTCTAGTAGGTCTGCGTCTTTATTCCCATCCTGCCCCTAGGTTCTTCATAACCTTTTTTTTTTTTTGATTCCATATATATGTGTTAGCATACGGTATTTGTTTTTCTCTCTCTGACTTACTTTACTCTGAATGACAGACTCTAGGTCCATCCACCTCACCACAAATAACTCAATTTCATTTCTTTTTATGGCTGAATAATATTCCATTGTATATATGTGCCACATCTTCTTTATCCATTCATCTGTTGATGGACACTTAGGTTGTTTCCATCTCCTGGCTATTGTAAATAGAGCTGCAATGAACATTTTGGTACATGACTCTTTTTGAATTATGGTTTTCTCAGGGTATATGCCCAGTACTGGGATTGCTGGGTCATATGGTAGTTCTATTTTTAGTTTTTTAAGGAACCTCCATACTGTTCTCCATAGTGGCTGTATCAATTTACATTCCCACCAACAGTGCAAGAGGGTTCCCTTTTCTCCACACCCTCTCCAGCATTTATTGTTTGTAGATTTTTTGATGATGGCCATTCTGACTGGTGTGACCTGATACGTCATTGTAGTTTTGATTTGCATTTCTCTAATGATTAGTGATGTTGAGCATTCTTTCATGTGTTTGTTGGCACTCTGTATATCTTCTTTGGAGAAATGTCTATTTAGGTCTTCTGCCCATTTTTGGATTGGTTTGTTTGTTTGTTTCATATTGAGCTGCATGAGCTGCTTGTAAATTTTGGAGATTAATCCTTGGTCAGTTGCTTCATTTGCAAATATTTTCTCCCATTCTGAGGGTTGTCTTTTTGTCTTGTTTATGGTTTCCTTTGCTGTGCAAAAGCTTTTAAGTAAGTCTTTAAATATTCTTAAGGCAACTTAATATTGGAATGGAAGATTTTAGATATGGTTATCCATAATCATATCTAATGAGGAACCTAGCAAAAGATCACTCACAGTCTATAGCTGTAGGATTTTTAAAATAGAAAATAAAAGGATTCAAAATATTAAAAATATGAAAGATAATATCTGGAGTTTTTGAAATTGATACTAACCTTTGTAAACTCATCTTTCCTCATGGTCAAAAGATGTCTTAAAGTTATATCCCTTTCCTGTAGAAAAGAAAAAAATGCCACCTTTCAATATAAATGAAATAGTAGAAGGGGAAGTAGGCAACTGTACATATAAGTTAGTCAGTTATATGCTACCCTCCTAAAAACTTTCAACTACTGGGTAGATAGTAATGAGTATAATAATATGTATAATTACGTAAAAAAATATATACATAGCTAGTTTCCCAGATTCAAAAAAAAAGTATTACAACTTATATTTGCTTACATAAAAAGAAAACAGCTCTATAAAATTTGACAGAAATTGTTTTATGAATTTTTAAAATTTATAATCGTATAATATTAATAACATTTGGTTTTACTGAATATTTCTCAAATAGGAAGTTTCATGATTGTACAGTGAAACCCAATTCTAAACTGCCTAAACGAATGTGCATATTCCTAAGGAGAGCCTGTCTTAAATAGTGCTTTACTGTTGCAGTATCAGCTAAATGGCTGATAACTGTCATCTGCTCAAATCCCATAATGCATGCCTAAAATACCTACAACAGTGCTTCACATATGATCTAATTTGATATTTATGACAATCCTACACTAGGTACTACCATCCTTATGAAAAAAAAGGAGATTTAAGTAACATATTTCAGTTAATAATCATTAGAGCAAGAATCTGATACCTGGTTTGTTTGGTTTAAAATCATGCTTCTAATATTCTATACAGGAAGATCAGCAACTGCAAAAACAGACTAAGGGCTTAGATGTACAAGGAGTTCTGTGATGCTTTGGGCAGTGGGTAAAAGCCAGATTCTAATTTATGTAAATTTCTATAATAATGAATTTTCAAAATGCTTGTAATTTTAAAATGGGATGTATCAATGCTACAAATTATGGAGAAAAGTGCATCTGTCACCCCTTCATAAGCATGCTTATGAATTAATATTTAATGTTATATTAACCAACAAATAAACATGCATACATAACTCACCATAGCTTAAACAAAATCTTACCTTCAGTAAATCTGTCATATGTTCAAGTCCAAGACCATGTAAAAATATTTCCAGATCTCCAAATGCTGTATATGAACTATACATATTTATAGCAATGTCAATTTCAGAACAGACTATTAGTGCACAAGTAATAAATATATATTTATGATGCAGAGAGAGAATGAGAATAAGAATGAGTAAGAATGAGTCTATGTAGAATATACAGGCATACATCGTTTTACTGTGCTTTGCTTTATTGCTTTATCTGCAGACATTGTTTTTTTACAAATTGAAGGTTTGTGACAAACCTATGTCAACCAAGTCTATTGGTGTCATTTCTCCAACGGTATCTGCTCACTATGTGTGTCTGTGTCACACTTTGGTAATTCTTGAAATATTTCAAACTTTTTCATTATTATATTTGTTATGGTGATTCTTGATGTTGCTCTTACAACTTGCTGAAGGCTCAGATGGTGGTTACCATTTTTTAGCAATAAAGTATTTTTTAATTAATATATGTACTTTGTTTTTGTAGACAGAATGCTATTGCACACTTAACAGACTACAGTATGGTGTAAACATAACTTTTAAATTTGCGTAACTCACTTTATTGTGATATTTGCTTTATTGTGGTGGTCTGGAACTGAACACCAATATCTCTGAGGTATGCCTATATTTGCAAATTTACCCACTAGACCTATGTTATACAAAGGAATAAGAAAGGTTTCCTGAGTGAAGATTTAAGTAAACAGAAAATGGTGACAGTAAAATGAAGCTCATTTTTCCTCAGAAGGAAAATATTTGCCAATATTTATACAATTGACCCCTGAACAACACAGTTTGAACTGTGCAGATCCACTTACACATGGAGTTTTTTCAATAGTAAATACTATAGTACTACACAATTGTGGTTAGTTGAATCCACAGATGTGGAACTGCAGATATGGAGGAATCTTGGATACAGATTTTCCAAGGGCAGGGTCAGCGCCCCTAACCCCCAGAATTGTTCAAGGGTCAGCTGTATTCCTTGTGAGAGGTCTGTACGTGAAAATCTCTTTAATTGCAGGAAGTAAAAATTTACTATTTTAAATGTAGGTAAGTAGAGGATAATGTTGTGGCCATGTACTGAACAACTGTGTTCAGGGGAAAAAAAGTATTTTTATTTTTAGCTTATAAAATCAGAAATCTGCTATAAAGAATTAGAGAGCAAGATGCAATCTAGTTTGAACACTAACAAAAATATAATCTTAGAACCTTTTAGAAATAAACTGTATTGTTGATATTTTATTTAAAGTAAAAAATTATTCTCATTACTGTTAGTACATGTATATCAAATTTTTCTAAAATTCTGGAGAACAAAGCACTTAAAATTCAGACATTTCTAAGTAATATTTTTAAATGCTTGTAAAAGTTTAAAATATATATTTTAAATAAGTCATCACATTTACTATAAGTAATAAAAAACATGCACAATTTTTACTCATTTATAGGTATTGTGTTGAACAGAAACATGCTATGTTACCTAAATATGTGATCTTTTTCTTTATCAGAATCTGTTCTCAATAGTTCACAAATAGTCTCTTCTTTAGTTAGCTGTTGAAGCTCTTCTCCCCAAGGATTTAAAGTCAAGGAAAGAAAGTTGAAGATCTGAAAAAAGTTACAGTAAAAATTAAAGCAAGATAGTAATTAATAATATTTTCAACAAGATATAAAACGAAACTAAAAATTCCATTTTGGTAAGTGAATCAGAAAGACTAAGTTAGTATTTTAAATACATTTTTAAATAGAGAGAGAGTAAGAAGCACGACTAAGGAACACAAATCTCAACTGTACACCTTAAAGAGATGTGAAATTTCTTAGTTTTCAAACTTCTTAGTTCTAACTTTTTAGCAAGCCAAGTTTAAGTGATATAATCAGCCAAGATACAAAATCGAATCTCACTTCAAGAAACAATTTGTGACTCAAAATAATCTTTGATGTTCATAAATTTCTTAGTATGTCAAATTCACTGTCATCTACCCTAAATTTAATGATGCAGTATATTAATTAAAAGTTTTCAAATTTCCAAAGCTTAGGAGAAAACTTAATTTCTTTTTAAAGTTTCACAGGGCTTCAGTGATTAGCATTTACACTAGAATAATTTTGGAAATGTAGATCTGAGTTATAAAATGATAGGCATGTTTATAGGGTGCTTAAAAATAGAGGACGTAGGGCTTCCCTGGTGGCGCAGTGGTTGAGAGTCCACCTGCCGATGCAGGGGACACGGGTTCGTGCCCCAGTCCGGGAGGATCCCACATGCCACGGAGCGGCTGGGCCCGTGAGCCATGGCCGCTGAGCCTGCGCGTCCGGAGCCTGTGCTCCGCAACGGGAGAGGCCACACAGTGAGAGGCCCGCGTACAGCATAAAAAAAAAAAAAAAAAAAAAATAGAAGAAGTTATTTTACATGCAACAAAAATGGCATGGTCTGAGTATTATATGATGGAACCTTTGGAATGTTACAAGTTTTCAAATTCAGAAACTCAGTTTTAGAAGATCTTGAACTATATAACTTAGACTTACAGTTGTACTATATTTGATCCCTGCTTAGAAATTACACACCTTTGGCTGAAAGCTTTAATATTCAGACCAAAAGTTTATATCAATAAAATAATTTAATGTATGGCAAATATTTATTATTGAGTTTAACATCTGAATGATAGTAAATCATATACCCAAGCATGTTATCAATTTATTACATACCTTGTCAAATGTACAGAGGTAAATGTAGCTTAAAGGATTTAATTTTTAAATTGTTTAATATATATTAATTAAAATTTTAAAACAGTAGTTTAATTACATGTGCAAATTTTGAAATTTTACTAGCTATGTGAATACACTAATTAATTTTTGAAAATCTGAACCAGTTGGAAATGTTTAAATAAATAGTCTATTACAATTTTATTTCTAGGGCTAGGTAAGACTTTATTACCCCTTTATATAGTTTTTAAATTACCACATTATAAATGCCTCTTATTTAGTGAAAGATAAATACTCTAGTAAAAGAAAGTTTTCATTACCTGGCTGGAAGAAAATTACACACTGAAACATTTAATAATAGCCAGATATACTATTATTTTAGTAGTGAGTTCTAACAAAACAAAAGTTTTACAAACAATAATGTAGACTAAGAAAAATTAGTTTAATAACAGGATACCTCTAGATGTTTATTTCTTTTTGCAATCTCACTTGGTGTCTTTCCATCTTTGGTTTGTATCATTTTATTAGCTCCAAGTTCAAGCAACTTCAAAACTACATTTTTATGACCCTGACGTGCTGCCCATGTTAAAGCCTGTAAGTGGGGGGAAGAAAAGAAGACTGTTTAAAGAGAGGGAGTGTATATGACACAGAGGGGAAAACTTTTCAACAATATTTATGGCACAATAAAAAAGTGAACATGGTTAATTAATGGAATGATGCAATCTCATCATTTCACAATATAATGTAAACCTATTTCCAAAGTTGTAATTGCAAAGCAGACTGCCAGTGTTCACTGATTTTGTAAGACCAGATAATGTTTTACAAGACAAGTGATGTTACAGAATAAAACGATTTATCTGCCAATCACAGAACTGTTTTCTATAAAAAAGAATTCTATTTGTATTCCAGAATCCAGGCTGTGTTACAATTTCTTGTAAGGGTGAGGACCAAGAGAAGCAGATAATTTCTTTTTTCCCATTTAAGCTGCTGTTTTTCTTCACTGAACAGCAATTACATTCCATCCCTTCTATAATTTTTACTTCTTAAAAAACCTTTCTTGTGGACTACTGATAATAAGATATCAATGTCCTAGAGATAAAAAGGAACACTGTACAATCGGTTCTCACAGTATAGCCATTCTCATCCTGGGTGTTAACTTCTGCTCCACGAGCAACAAGGAGAGCAACAACCTGAGGGTGACCATTCCGTGCAGCATACATGATGGGAGTCATAAGTCTCCTACGGAGGAGGAAAAAAAGAAACTGTGTTAATGCTGCCCTTAACAGTTCTTCAAAGCCATGCACTTTACCGTACACAATACAATCAGTGTTGTTTTGAAAGTAAAGAAACATGAAAGCTTTTCATAAATCAGGGGATCTGAAAATCCAATTTTCCAGCAAATAAATAAATATAAGGGAGATTACACTCTTAAAAGTATTGAGTGCTTACACAGCACCCTCTAGTGAAGAAATGTGGGGTTTTTTTAATTCTTGAATTTTATTTATTTTTTTATACAGCAGATCCTTATTAGTCACCAATTTTATACACATCAGTGTATACATGTCAATCCCAATCGTCCAATTCGTCCCACCACCACCCCCAACCCCCCCGCCGCTTTCCCCCCTTAGTGTCCATACATTTGTTCTCTACATCTGTGTCTCAATTTTTGCTCTGCAAACCAGTTCATCTGTACCATTTTTCTAGGTTCCACATATATGCGTTAATATATGATATTTGTTTTTCTATTTCTGACTTACTTCCCTCTGTATGACAGTCTCTAGATCCATCCACGTCTCAACAAATGACCCAGTTTCATTCCTTTTTATGGCTGAGTAATATTCCATTGTATATATGTACCACATCTTCTTTATCCATTCGTCTATTGATGGGCATTTAGGTTGCTTCCATGACCTGGCTATTGTAAACAGTGCTGCAGTGAACATTGGGGTGCATGTGTCTTTTGGAATTATGTTTTTTTTCTCTGGGTATATGCCCAGTAGTGGGATTGCTGGGTCATATGGTAGTTCTCTTTTTAGTTTTTTAAGGAACCTCCATACTGTTCTCCATAGTGGCTGAATCAATTTACATTCCCACCAACAGTGCAAGAGGGTTCCCTTTTCTCCACACCCTCTCCAGCGTTTGTTTGTAGATTTTCTGATGATGCCCATTCTTACTGGTGTGAGGTGATACCTCATTGTAGTTTTGATTTGCATTTCTCTAATAATTAGTGATGTTGAGCAGCTTTTCATGTGCTTCTTGGCCATCTGTATGTCTTCTTTAGAGAAAGGTCTATTTCGGTCTTCTGCCCATTTTTGGATTGGGTTGTTTGTTTTTTTAATGTTGAGCTTCATGAGCTGTTTATATATTTTGGAGCTTAATCCTTTGTCCTTTGATACGTTTGCAACTATCTTCTCCCATTCTGAGGGTTGTCTTTTTGTCTTGTTTATGGTTTCCTTTGCGGTGCAAAAGCTTTGAAGCTTCATTAGGTTCCATTTATTTTTGTTTTTATTTCCATGGCTTTAGGAGGTGGATCAAAAAAATCTTGCTGTGATTTATGTCAAGGAGTGTTGTTCCTATGTTTTCCTCTAAGAGTTTTATAGTGTCCGGTCTTACATTTTGGTCTCTAATCCATTTTGAGTTTATTTTTGTGTATGGTGTTAGGGAATGTTCTAATTTCATTCTTTTACCTGTAGCTGTCCAGTTTTCCCAGCACCACTTATTGAAGAGGCTGTCTTTTCTCCATTGTATATCCTTGCCTCTTTTGTCATAGATTAGTTGACTATAGGTGCGTGGGTTTATCTCTGGGCTTTCTATCTTGTTCCATTGATCTATGTTTTGGTTTTGTGCCAGTACCATATTGTCTTGATTACTGTAGCTTTGTAGTATATTCTGAAGTTAGGGAGTCTGATTCCTCCAGCTCCATTCTTTGCCCTCAAGACTGCTTTGGCTATTTGGGGTCTTTTGTGTCTCCATAAAAATTTTAAGATTTTTTGTTCTAGTTCCATAAAAAATGCCATTGGTAATCTGATAGGGATTGCACTGAATCTGTAGATTGCTTTGGGTAGTATAGTCATTTTCACAATATTGGTTCTTCCAATCCAAGAATATGGTATATCTCTCCATCTGTTTGTATCATCTTTAATTTCTTTCATCAGCGTCTATAGTTTTCTGCATACAGGTCTTTTGTCTCCCTAGGTAGGTTTATTCCTAGGTATTTTATTATTTTTGTTGCAATGGTAAATGGGAGTGTTTCGTTAATTTCTCTTTCAGGCTTTTCATCATTAGTGTATAGGAATGCAAGAGATTTCTGTGCATTAATTTTGTATCCTGCAACTTTACCAAATTCATTGTTTAGCTCTAGTAGTTTTCTGGTGGCATTTTTAGGATTCTTTATGTATAGTATCATGTCATCTGCAAACAATGACAGTTTTACTTCTTATTTTCCAATTTGGATTCATTTTATTTCTTTTTCTTCTCTGATTGCCACGGCTAGGACTTCCAAAACTATGTTGAATAATAGTGGTGAGAGTGCACATCCTTGTCTGGTTCCTGATTTTAGAGGAAATGCTTTCAGTTATTCACCATTGAGAATGATGTTTGCTGTGGCCTTGTCATATATGGCCTTTATTATGTTGAGGTAGGTTCCCTCTATGCCCACTTTCTGGAGAGTTTTTATCATAAATTGGTATTGAATTTTGTCAGAAGCTTTTTCTGCATCTATTGAGATGATCATATGGTTTTTATTCTTCAGTTTGTTAACACGGTGTTTCACATTGATTGATTTGCTATACTGAAGAATCCTTGCATCCCTGTGATAAATCCCACTTGATCATGGTGTATGACGCTTTTAATATGTTGTTGGATTCTGTTTGCTAGTATTTTGTTGAGGATTTTTGCATCTATATTCATCAGTGATATTGGTCTGTAATTTTCTTTTTTTTGTAGTATCTTTGTCTGGTTTTGGTGTCAGGGTGATGGTGGCCTCATAGAATGAGTTTGGGAGTGTTCCTTCCTCCACAATTTTTTGGAAGAGTTTGAGAAGCATGGGTGTTAGCTCTTCTCTAAATGTTTGATAGAATTCACCTGTGAAGCCATCTGGTCCTGGACTTTTGTTTGTTGGAAGATTTTTAATCAGAGTTTTAATTTCATTACTTGTGATTGGTCTGTTCATATTTTCTGTTTCTTCCTGGTTCAGTCTTGGAAGGCTATACCTTTCTAAGAATTTGTTCATTCCCTCCAGGTTGTCCATTTTATTGGCATAGCGTTGCTTGTAGTAGTCTCTTAGGATGCCTTGTATTTCTGCGGTGTCTGTTGTAACTTCCCTTTTTCATTTCTAATTTTATTGATTTGAGTCCTCTTCCTCTTTTTCTTGATGATTCTGGCTAACAGTTTATCAATTTTGTTTATCTTCTCAAAGAACTAGCTTTTAGTTTTACTGATCTTTGCTATCGTTTTCTTTGTTTCTATTTCATTTATTTCTGCTCTGATATTTATGATTTCCTTCCTTCTGCTAATTTTGGGTTTTGTTTGTTCTTCTTTTTCTAGTTCCTTTAGGTGTAAGGTTAGATTGTTTATGTGAGATTTTTCTTGTTTCTTGAGGTAGGCTTGTATAGCTATAAACTTCCCTCTTAGAACTGCTTTTGCTGCATCCCATAGGTTTTGGATCATCGTGTTTTCATTGTCATTTGTCTCCATGTATTTTTTGATTTCCTCTTCGATTTCTTCAGTGATTTCTTGGTTATTTAGTAACATACTGTTTAGCCTCCATCTGTTTTTGTGTTTTACGTTCTTTTCTCTGTAATTCATTTCTAATCTCATAGTGTTGTGGTCGTAAAAGATGCTTGATATGATTTCAATTTTCTTAAATTTACTGAGGATTGATTTGTGAACCAAGATGTGATCTATCCTGGAGAATATTCCATGTGCACTTGAGAAGAAAGTGCAATCTGCTGTTTTTGGATGGAATGTCCTATAAATATCAATTAAATCTATCTGGTCTATTGTGTCATTTAAACCTTCTGTTTCCTTATTTATTTTCATTGTGGATGATCTATTGGTGTAAGTAAGGCATTAAAGTGCCCCAGTATTATGGTGTTACTGTCGATTTCCTCTTTTATAGCTGTTAGCAGCTGCCTTATGTATTGAAGTGCTCCTATGTTGGGTGCATATATATTTATAATTGTTATATCTTCTTCTTAGATTGACCCCTTGATCATTATGTCGTGTCCTTCCTTTTCTCTTGTAACATTCTTTATTTTAAAGTCTATTTTATCTGATATGAGTATTTCTACTCCATCTTTCTTTTGATTCCATTTGCATGGAATATCTTTTTCCACCCCCTCACTTTCAGTCTGTATGTGTCCCTAGGTCTGAAGTGGGTCTCTTGTAGACAGCATATATATGGGTCTTGTTTTTGTATCCATTCAGCAAGCCTGTGTCTTTCGGTTGGAGCATTTAATCCATTCACTTTTAAGGTAATTATCAATATGTATGTTCCTATGACCATTTTCTTAATTGTTTTGGGTTTGTTTTTGTAGGTCCTTTTTTTCTCTTGTGTTTCCCACTTAGAGAATTTCCTTTAGCATTTGTTGTAGAGCTGGTTTGGTGGTGCTGAATTTTCTTAGCTTTTGCTTGTCTGTAAAGCTTTTGACTTCTCCATTGAATCTGAATGAGATCCTTGGTGGGTAGAGTAATCTTGGTTGTAGGTTCTTCTCTTTCATCATTTTAAGTATATCATGCCACTCCCTTCTGGCTTGTAGAGTTTCTGCTGAGAAATCAGCTGTTAACCTTATGGGAGTTCCCTTTTATGTTATTTGTCGTTTTCCCCTTGCTGCTTTCAATAATTTTTCTTTGTCTTTAATTTTTGCCAATTTGATTACTATGTGTCTCGGCATGTTCCTCCTTGGGTTTATCCTGTATGGGACTCTCTGCATTTCCTGGACTTGGGTGGCTGTTTCCTTTCCCATGTTAGGGAATTTTTCGACTATAATGTCTTCAAATATTTTCTCTGGTCCCTTCTCTCTCTCTTCTTCTTCTGGGACCCCTATAATGCAAATGTTGTTGTGTTTAATGTTGTCCCAGAGGTCTTTTAGGCTGTCTTCATTTCTTTTCATTCTTTTTTCTTTATTCTGTTCCACAGCAGTGAATTTCATCATTCTGTCTTCCAGATCACTTATCCGTTCTTCTGCCTCAGTTATTCTGCTACTGAGTCCTTCTAGTGTAGTTTTCATTTCAGTTATTGTATTGTTCATCTCTGTTTGTCTGTTCTTTAGTTCTTCTAGGTGTTTGTTAAACATTTCTTGCATCTTCTCCATCTTTGCCTCCATTCTTTTTCCAAGGTCCCGGATCATCTTCACTATCATTATTCTGAATTCTTTTTCTGGAAGGTTGCCTATCTCCACTTCATTTGGTTTTTTTTCTGGGGTTTTATCTTGTTCCACCATCTGGTACATAGCCCTCTCCCTTTTCATCTTGTCTATCTTTCTGTGAATGTGGTTTTTGTTCCACAGGCTGCAGGACTATAGTTCTTCTTGCTTCTGCTGTCTCCCCTCTGTTGGATGAGGCTATCTAAGAGGCTTGTGGAAGTTTTCTGATGGGAGGGACTGGTGGTGGGTATAGCGGACTGTAGAAATATGTTTTTAAAAAATCACAAAATAAGTTATGCTTTCTAATATGAGGTTTCATTAACTTACATATTTACATAGAAAAATATCAGAGTACCTCACTGTGCTTGTGCTGGGAAAATAGTAATGAATGACACAAACAAGCCCCCCATCCTCTCAAAATTGCTCATACTGAATGCTTGTTACATTTTTAAAAATTACCCTTTATTTAATAAAAATGTAAGTTTAAAACTCTTATTTCTTAATGTGTTCTACTATGATTCTACTTTAGGACTGAAAGAATTTTACCCTGACTTGGAGGCTTACTTTAATCAAGAAAGACATCAGTCCAATAGTTTAGCCAGACTCTCTTTGAGACTATGTTCTGGGAGATCACAGTAGTTTCCTCTAGTGTATCATTTCCCAAAATTAGAGATTCAACCCCTCTACTCCTAGAAGTCAGCTTCTGGACCTAATTACAAAGGATACCAGAAAGATTCTATTAGTTCCACTTGGGCTGAACTTAGTATCATGGTCTGTTTTAAAGGAGATCTGGGATTCTGGGCTCAATCTTCCTGAGTCACCTCAAATATCTTATTTATATACAAAGACCTTCGCAAAATAACAAGAAATTAAATAATTTCAGAATTCTCTGTTTTGGCCACATTAAGGTAGCTTGTCTTGGCTACTCACATTACATACACGACATATAAACAGAATACTTCTCTGTTAGGTTTGTTAACATGAGGTATATCATCTGGTCACTTCACACCAATGTCTTTAGCACAAAAAGCTTTACACATTTAGCTGTTCCTTCTATTTCAATCTTTTATTAGAAATTACAATTTCAATCTTTTATTAGAATTTCAATCTTTTATTAGAAATTATATGCTAAGGTAGTTGTCAAGCACTGCCTCTTCTACCTTGAATACCTCCTATACAGTTGCTTCATTAGACAATCTTTACGAAGTGAAGAGTGAAGTTCTGGATAGCTTAAGCAAATAGGGAAAATACATACAATAGGACAAAACTGTCTGAGTCAACTGATCATGCAAATTCTTCCCTAAGTCTAAATCAGATGTCTTGATGCTTCTCCTCCACCCGACCTCCCCCACAAGAGCTCAAATCTGCTCCTTCCAAGCTTCCCTATTTCAAAAGCTTCCATTAACCAAATAACTCAGGCCTAAGACTAAGTACCATTCATGACTTTTCTCCACCTCTCCATATAGAAGTCATCAGAAGGCCCTATTGGCTCTATTTTCATCGTAATTTTTTTAAAGATTTTTTTTGATGTGGACCATTTTTAAAGTCTTTATTGAATTTGTTATAATATTGCTTCTGTTTCATGCCTTGGTTGTTTGGCCACGAGGCATGTGGGATCCTAGCTCCCTGACCAGGGATCGAACCCACACCCCCTGCATTGGAAGGTGAGGTCTCAACCGCTGGACCTCCAGGGAAGTCCCTCATATTTTGAATCTAACCACTTCTCACAACCTTGTTAGCCACTGTAAGCAGTTCAAACCATCATTATATCTCTCTGATTTATAGTTTTGTAACAGCCTCATAACTGCTCTCCATGCTTCTACTCTGGTCACTTACAGTTTATTCTTTTTGGAAATGCAAGTTCTTCCCCTTGCGGAGACTGTGCAAGTGCTATTCCCTCCACCTTTCCCTAGACCTTCATATTGTGCACTCCTTCATCTTAATCAGAAAAGGTAACATGAAAGTGTAAGTGTCCCATTTGCTGGAAACTTATTACTGAAAATCATAAGTGAAATTTTCTGAATCTGTACTGAAATCTGTTCTGAAATTGTACTGAAAATTGAGGTTCTTCTAAGTATCAATTTCTCTTAGAATCTCAGAAACCAGCAGGGATATAATTTTTGGTCTGTAAATTGACATGGACATAAAATGGCTTCTTAGAGATGCTTATTTCATCCTAGATAATAAAACTACTAGACTAGTATAGTTTGCTGACTAGGAAGCTTCAGATCACTACTGGAAAGTATGTTATAAAAAACGTTGCATTGGTTTCTAACTTCTAAGAAAAGTTGAATTTACTGAATGGAACAGCAAACTCCTATAAAAGCGTCTAGATTACCTAGACAGTGTATTACTCAGCTTCTAAAAGTTATTAAAGTTATTGATACCATGAATAGTGTTGCATGACAATTCTGAGAGCGGAGAGAACAATTCTTCCAGTTGTTTTATATCTATAGAAACTTGTAATATCTGTTGTTTCCTGACTGTTATAGATTAATGAAATCTAAATTAACTTTTCAATCTTATAAACTCTTATAAACAATTTTATAAACTTTTCAAGGAAGTTATAAAACTTTAAAATAACTGGTTTTCTCAAGTGACATGGTAACTCTGTGCTACTGATAACTTTACTTTCAATATTAATTTCCATCTTATTTATTTTCTGAGATTTAACATAAAGAATTCTTTACTTCCCATTCTCTCTTTAAATCACTGCACTTTTGTTCTGGCTGCTCCTTCTAACACACAACTGCTTTGGCAAAGGTCAGGAGTTACTTGGACTCCTTTTATTTTTCTAGCACTTAAAGGTATGTATTTCAGAGGCTTCTGTCCTCAATACTCTTCCCTTTTCACTACATAAACACCATGCCTGTATGATCTCACCTACTCTCATGACTACTGTTAAAACACTGATGGCTGCTGAGTCTCTATCTCTAGCCCAGGCCTTGCTCCTGAGCTCCGGATCATAACTGTCACTTCTACCTGGGTACCCCAACAAAACTCAAAATCAACACATACCCAAATCTTAAGTCACCATCTTCCCACTAACACACAATACTCTGTTATTACCTATCTCTGTGAACAGCATCAGAGTCCAAGCATGGCCCAACCCAGAAACCTGGAATTTATCCATGACTCCATGTGCCTTCATGTCTAAGCCAGCACTCCTGCCAGTGTTACCTCCTTCCCATCATCTGCATCTGTACTTTACACTCTCCTCCTTCTTCCTTGTGTTCAAGTCCTCATCACTTCTTACATGGATTACTGCATGCAACAGCATAACTAGCCTCCTTGTCTCCTGTCTTTCCTCCACATCTGTAAATCTCATCAAATCAATTCACTGTTTAAAGTTTTCAAGGTTACACCTATGAGAATCTTCATGATAAGTCCTCTGTCTACCTCTCTACCATTTTAGCACCTGCAATCCTACTCCATCCTATTAAGAGACTTCAGCCATATCTGCAGGTATGAATTCGCCTCTCTCCTCTGAATGTCCTATTTTCAGAGTACTTTCTGGTTGAAATGTCTTTCACTTTTCTCTTCAACACATGTATTCATAATCTACCTCTGGGGTCTTATCTTAGAAGCCAACATGTCCACCAATTCTTTGATGCCCCATCTCATCTTAGATAGCAATTCCCCTCTCCTCTATGTTCTCATAGCACTCTGTACTTATTTTTATCAGTTCACCTTTCAGGCCAAAATTGTATTTGTTCAATTCATCTAGTTTCTCAACCAGATTATCAATTCTTTGAGGATAATGATCCTGACCTGCCTCTATATCCACCCCCCACAACCCATGCGGTGACTAGTATAATGCTCTACTTCTGTGTTTTGTGTCATGCGTACATTTAACACAGGCACGGTTTTCTCCTTATCTATTACATCATCACATGTCTACTGATTGTGTTAGTCAGTGCATCTATATCCTTACTCTATATCCTTAGATTTGCCTAATGAGGGATACATGTTGAAATTTCCTGCTATAATTGTATTTTGATCTACTTCTCCCAGAATTTTAATAGGTTTCGATTTATGGATTTAGTAGCCATGTAGTTTAGTGCGTACAGGTTTGTACTTGCTATATTTTCATTGATTTTGTCTTTTTTCATAGTATAAAGTTCTTTATTCTGTGTATTGCCTTTAATAGTAGTAATAGCTGATATTGATAATCCTAATTTCTATGGGTTTACCTTTACCTGTAAAGGGATTTTTAAAAAAAATTTATTTATTTTTGGCTGCATTGGGTCTTCGTTGCTATGTGCAGGCTTTCTCTAGCTGCGGTGAGTGGGGGCTACTCTTCCTTTCAGTGCGCAGGCTTCTCATTGTGGTGGCGTCTCTTGTTGCAGAGCATGGGCTCTAGGGCGCACAGGCTTCAGCAGTTGTGGCTCATGGGCTCTAGAGTGCAGGCTCAGTAGTTGTGGTGCACAGGCTTAGTTGTTCCGCAGCATGTGGGATCTTCCTGGACCAGGGCTCGAACCTGTGTTCCCTGCATTGGCAGGCGGATTCTTAACCACTGTGCCACCAGGGAAGTCCCTGTAAAGGGATTTTTCATAACCTTTTTCTTCAAATTTTCTTGTAATAGCGTTTAGCTGTCTTTTGTTTTTTTTTGTTTGTTTGGTTTTTTATTTTTATTTATTTATTTTGCTGTAAGTGGGCCTCTCACTGTTGTGGCCTCTCCCATTGTGGAGCATAGGCCCCAGACGCGCAGGCTCAGCGGCCATGGCTCACGGGCCCAGCCGCTCCGCGGCATGTGGGATCTTCCCGGACCGGGGCACGAACCCGTGTCCCCTGCATCGGCAGGCGGACTCTCAGCCACTGCGCCACCAGGGAAGCCCTGTCTTTTGTTTTTTAAGTCAGTATCTAAGTTGAAAAATTCAGTCCATTCTCATTTAGCATAATGACTGATATAATTGACAATATTTCTTCTCTTTTGTTTTTGTTGGTGCAACAAAACTGCCATTCACTACATTTTTCCCCTTGAAAATCTGATGATTCTGATTTGCCTTTTAAAAAAAATAAATGGGGCTTCCCTGGTGGCGCAGTGGTTGAGAGTCTGCCTACCGATGCAGGGGACACGGGTTCGTGCCCCAGTCTGGGAAGATCCCACATGCCGCGGAGCGGCTGGGCCCGTGAGCCATGGCCGCTGAGCCTGCGTGTCCGGAGCCTGTGCTCCGCAACGGGAGAGGCCACAAGAGTGAGAGGCCCGTGTACCGCGAAAGAAAGAAAGGAAGAAAGGAAGAAAGGAAGAAAGAAAGAAAGAAAGAAATGCCATTAAACATTACCCTGTTTCTCTGCTCTTAGCAAAACACATATGACTCTCCTACAGGTAAGCAAGGTAAGACCTATTTCTCCTGATGAGACTTATGGTTTCTGCCTCCACCATGCCACATTCTCCCTGTTTACACTCAAACAGGATAAGACCTTTTGAATACTCTTAGCTCCCTTTCTTCTCTTAGGTGTCCCCCAACTCTCTGCAAACTATAGCTCTTAGATTTTGTTGGCATAATTTAGTATTTATTAGAATTTTACTTGCATTTTGTCTTGTCTGTTTCCAGAATCCTTATTTAGCACTCATATTTCACATTCCCAGTCCAATATAATCCATTAAATACATGTTTATCTAAGTTCATCCCTCTTCACTGCTTTCTCTTCACCCTCCTCCTTCATGAGGTCTCTGGTTCTTTTTGGTTTGGTTAGTCTTTCCTCAGCTGGGGTGCTTGGGTAATGCATTTTCTGAGTTCCTGCATATCCTTGACCATCTTTCTTTCACCCTGACAGGCTTAGCTTGGTTGAGAATAAGATCTTTAGGTTGCAGGCCTTTGTCTAAATGGAAATATAATTTAATTCTTTTCTAGTTTCAGCTGTGCACATGGGAAATCTGATGTCACTCTAATCTTTTTACTTTCCTTTGTTAAACACTTAATTCTTTCTGCCTGGAAACTTGTAAAAATTTCCTCTTTGTTTTTAGAGCTTACACATTTTAACCAGAATTTATGCCTAGGAGTGTCTTTTTTTTCCCCCCCCCCCCCCCCCCTCATCAGTCCAAAACTAAAGTTCAGGAACTTTTCCAAAATGCAGTCTTTTTTTTTTTTTTTTTGACATTCAGTCTTGATAGAGTTTTTCAGCTTAGGAACCATTTCTTTTTTCTAGAATGTGTTTATTATTACCAATCTTCCATGTTCCTTTTTCTTCCCTGAATTTTGGATTCAAACACTACATTTTTTTAAGTTCCAAGAGATCTTTCTTCATGCTGCATTTAGATCTCATGTGCTCTTAATTTTTAATTCAGGTTTTTGCCTTTCTCTGTCAGCAATTTTATTGTACTAGGCAAATATTTTAGTTGTCAATCTTTTCTCTACCTGCTGGGAAGTTTTTTATTTCCTATTGCCTCTTTAGGGCTCAGGTCCCGTACTTGTAATATTCTTAATGGCAGAAATCCTTACAGATTGTGAAAATCAAAGAAGTTGCTTATGCAATGGATCTATAGTTTAAGGGCAGGCTGTTAGCTCCCTCCAGAAGTACCTTGAGAACTCTCTCAGCTTTCCTATCTTCCTGAACTTGCCCAACCTCATGGACAGAGACAACTCAGCCCATTTGTTTAGCTCCAAGTCTTTAAGAGTCTGGAAACCTAAGGCATTCATGCCGGATCAGCTTTACCCCAGGTCCACAGATCTCCTAATGTCAAACTTTTGCGGGATCAGCTGCTCTCCATCTAGGATTACGCCTGATAATTTCCTACCCTTGGGGAAAAGAGTTTGTCTGTTTTGCAGGGATAGGAACAAAAGCCTGAATCCTTATTAACACCCAGCTCCCTTAAGGTCTCAGCAGCCCAAGGCTTGGGAAAGGCATAGCTTGGAGTTGAGAATACAGAGTATGAGAATGATGTTCTGGTAGCCAAGTTCCCAGATATGCTGTGTCATGTTTATAAGGGCCATTGCCAATCCAACATATATTCATCCACATTTTCATCTAGTAATTTTTTATTAAGCATCTGTGTGACTTTTTTAATATTTAAATATTTTGAGGCATATGAAATAACTTTTGTGTGAGGTTGGAACTCAGCATTTTTTTTATCCCTCTCCCACCCCCTCCCCCTTGGCAACCACCAGTCCATTCTCTCTGTCCGTGATTCTGTTTCTGTTTCACAGATAGGTTCATTTGTGTCATATTTTAGATTCCACATGTAAGTGATATCATACCATATTTGTCTTTCTCTGACTTACTTCACTTAGTATGATAATCTCTAGGACCACCCATATTGCTGCAAATGGCATTATTTCATTCTATTTTTATGGCTGAGTGGTATTCCATTGTATGTATGTTCCACATCTTCTTTATCCATTCATCTGTTGATGGACATTTAGGTTGTTTCCATGTCTTGGCTGTTATGAATAGTGCTGCTAGGAACATAGGGGTACATGTATGTTTTTGGATTAGAGTTTTGTCTGGATATATGCCCAGGAGTGGGATTGCTGGATCTTACGGTAATTGTATTTTCAGTTTTCTGAGGAACCTCCTTTCTGTTTTTCACAGTGGCTGCACCAACTTACATTCCCACCAACAGTGTAGGAAGGTTCCCTTTTCTCCACATCCTCTACAGCATTTGTTATTTGTAGACTTTTTTTTTTTTTTTTTTTTTTTTTTTTTTTTTTTTGCGGTATGTGGGCCTCTCACTGTTGTGGCCTCTCCCGTTGCGGAGCACAGGCTCCGGACGCACAGGCCCAGCGGCCATGGCTCACGGGCCCAGCCGCTCCGCGGCATGTGGGATCCTCCCAGACCGGGGCACGAACCCGTTTCCCCTGCACCGGCAGGCGGACTCTCAACCACTGCGCCACCAGGGAAGCCCTGTAGACTTTTTAATGATGGCCATTCTGACCAGCGTGAGGTGGTACCTCATTGTAGTTTTGACAAATTTCTCTAATAATTAGCAATGTTGAGCATTTTTTCATGTAAATGTCTCTTTAAGTCTCCCGCCCATTTTTCAATTGGGTTGTTTGGTTTATTTTGTTGTTGAGTTGTATGAGCCGTTTGTATTATTTTGGAAATTAAGCCCTTGTCAGTTGCATCATTTGCAAATATTTTCTCCCATTCTGTAGGTTGTCCTTTTGTTTTATGGTTTCCTTTGCTGTGCAAAAGCTTGTAAGTTTGATTAGGTCCCATTTGTTTTTGTTTTTATTTCTATTGCCTTGGGAAACTGACCTAAGAAAACATTGGTGCAAGTTATGTCAGAGAATTTTATGCCTATGATCTCTTCTGTGAGTTTTATGGTGTTATGTCGTATGTTTAAGTCTTTAAGCCATTTTATTTTTGTGTATGGTGTGAGGGTGTGTCCTAACTTCGTTGATTTACATGCAGGTGTCCAACTTTCCCAACACAACTTGCAGAAGAGACTGTCTTTTTCCCATTGTGTATTCTTGCCTTCTTTGTCGGAGATGAATTGACCATAGGTGTATGGGTTTATTTCTGGGCTCTCTATTCTGTTCTACTGATCCATATGTCTGTTTTTGTGCAAATAACATGCTGTTTTGATTAATGTAGCTTTGTAGTACTGTCTGAAGTCTGGGATGGTTATGCCTCCTGCTTTCTTCTTTTTCCTCAGGATTGCTTTGGCAATTCTGGATATTTTATGGTTCCATATGAACTTTAGGATTATTTGTTCTAGTTCTGTGAAAAATGTCATAGGTGATTTGATAGAGATCACATTAAATCTGCAGATTGCTTTGAGTAGTATGGCCATTTTAACAGTATTAAGTCTTCCAATCTAAGAGTATGGGCTATTTTTCCATTTCTTTGAATCATCTTCAGTTTCCTTTATAGTTCTCAGCATATAAGTCTTTCATCTTCTCGATCAGTTTTATTCCAAAGTGTTTTATTTTGGGGGGTACAATTTTAAAAGGTTTTTTTTTTTTTACATTCCCTTTCTGATATTTCATTGTTGGTATAAAGAAATGCAAGCGATTTCTGTATGTTAATCTTGCATCCTGCTACCTTGCTGAATATGTTTATCAGTTCTAGTAGTTTTTGTGTGGTCTTTAGGGTTTTCCATATAGAGTATCATATCATCTACATATAATGACAATTTTACCTCTTCCCTTCCAATGTGGATATCTTTTATTTCTTTTTCTTGTCTGATTGTTGTGACTAGGACTTCCAATACTATGCTGAATAGAAGAGGTGAGAGTGGGCATCCTTATCTTGTTCCAGATTTTAGTGGGAAGGCTTTCAGCTTTTTACCATTGAGTGTTATATTGGCTGTGGGGAACCCAGCATTTTTTACTCCTTAAAATAGCTATCCAAATCCCCAGCACCAAAATGATGATCCATTTTCTCCCTGCTAGTTTGAAATGCCACATTAATCATATATAATAATTTCATGTATTCTTGGATTTCATCCTAGATTTTCTTTTCTGTTTTACTTTTAGCAATCAGCAATTGAGAGCTTTCCACCAATACCACACAGTTTAATTATTGTGATTTATTTTTTAACATCTTTATTGAAGTATAATTGCTTTACAATGCTGTGTTAGTTTCTGCTGTAAAACAAAGTGAATTAGCTATATGTATACATGTATCCCCATATCCCCTCCCTCTTGTGTCTCCCTCCCACCCTCCCTATCCCACTCCTCTAGGTGGTCACAAAGCACTGAGCTGATCTCCCTGTGCTATGAGGCTGCTTCCCACTAGCTATTTATTTTACATTTGGTAGTGTATATATGTCCATGCCACTCTCTCACTTTGTCCCAGCTTACCCTTCCCCCTCCCCCTCCCCATATCCTCAAGTCCATTCTCTAGTAGGTCTGCGTCTTTATTCCTGTCTTGCCCCTAGGTTCTTCATAACCTTATTTATTTTTTTAGATTCCATATATATGTGTTAGCATACAGTATTTGTTTTTCTCTTTCTGACTTACTTCACTCTGTATGACAGACTCTAGGTCCATCCACCTCACTACAAATAACTCAATTTTGTTTCTTTTTATGGCTGAGTAATATTCCATTGTATATATGTGCCACATCTTCTTTATCCATTCATCTGCTGATGGACACTTAGGGTGATTTACTTTTGACATAAGGCAAATTATACATTGTAACTCTTCTTTTAAAAAAGACGTATTGATTTTTTTAAATTACTTAATTCACACATATGTATTAATACTTTTCCCTTAGAATACTACTGATAATCACTGATAAGAGCTGGGTATCGTTCCAGATCTTAGCAAACAAAAAGCGCAAATTTTACATATATAAACATATGTATGCAGAAAAAGAAGACATTTTAAAATATAAATAATATCATGCTATTTATGCAATGTCTTGCCAATAAATGAATTGAAAACTCTTTAAGTTCCCTTTGAATATTACTTTGTCTGAATCACACAGGTTTTGATACCAAGGCTTTAATTGTTGTTCAATTCTAAGTTTTACCACTTTTCTCTTCAGTTCCTCTTTAATCCAGAAGTTACTAAAATGTATAATTTAAATACCCAATTTTATGCATTGAGGAGGCTTTTGGTTGTTAAATTCTAAATTCATTACATTGTAGTTAGTGAAAGTGTTCTATAAGACATCACTTTTTAAAAAGGAATTTATTAAAGCTTCCTTTATGGCCTAGAACATAACCGTATTTTAAAAACAATCCATGTACAGTTGAAAATAATTTATATATATAAATTATGTTAGTGTCAGAATTCTAAATAAATATCAATTAGATACACTTTTTAAGTGTTATTTGAATCTCCTATACCTTTAATTTTTGTCTAATACATTTATACTAAAGTCTTCAAATATAATTATAGATTTTCCATTTCTTTTTCAGTTCTATAATTTTCATTTTATATATTTTAAAGCCATTTATATTAAAACTATCTTGTTAAAATTTTGCTTTTATCAAAATGAACACTTCCTCTTTCTTCCCTTAAATAATTTATTACCCCAGGGGGTTTTTTGTTTCGTTTTGTTTTGTCTTGGTATCTACCAGGTATAAGTACTTTCTAAATGAACAATATTTTCTTATCATTTTATTTTCAACCATTATTATTGTATTTTAGTTGTGACTTTATTAGATTTTGGTTTTAGCCATATGTGAGTTACTATATTTTAATCAGTGAGCTTTACCAATTAGTTTTCTTTTTTATTAATATGGTTAGACTTATTTTTGACATATTTTTGCAGTTTTTATTTATCATGCTTCCATGGTAAATATATGCATTTATGTCTCCTTTTTAGTCTTGTTAGACTGATCAAGTTCTATTTGTTCTATCCACCCTCTACCTCCCCCCACCCCACCCCTTTATCTAAAAGCTTGTAACGTCCTTCTTTTCTTCTAGGACAACAGTCCCTCCTTATCCACAGGGGATATGTTCCAAAACCCCCAGTGGATGCCTGAACCGCAGACAGTACCAAACCCTATATATACTATGTTTTTTTCCTATACTAACAGAAAAAATGGGTAGCATAAACAGTGTGGATACGCAGGACAAAGGGATGATTCATGTCCTGGGTGAGACAGCAAGAGATTTAATAACATTACACAGAATAGCATGCAATTTAAAACTTATGAACTGTTTACTTCTGGAACTTTCCATTTAATATTTTCAGACTGCAGTTGACTGTGGGTAAGTGAAACCACAGAAAGCAAAACAGCAGATAAGGAGGGGGGAACTACTGTGCTTACTTTTAAATCCTTTTCACCACCTTCCTAACACCCTTCACCTTACCATTCAACAAAAACTAAAGTTAATCAATAACTTTGGTCTCATCTGAAGAGAGAAGTTTACTTTTATTTTGCTTCATTCTCTCCTCAGCCACTCAAATTACAAACTTGTTATCATGGAAATTTAGTATAACATTGTCTTATAATCACATACTCTTTCTTTTTTTTTTTTTTTTTTTTTACAGCCAGTAGTTATTTAGATTTACCAATATGCTTACTAATTTCTTTGTTCAACACTATATCTTGCATCCCATTGCCTCTGGGTTTATTTTTCTTTTTGTAGCAAACTTTTTAGATGTTATTTTTAAGTCAGTTGAATAGCAGTTCTTGACTGGGAACACTTATCTATGAAATATGTGGGAGGTATTTTAGTTTATAAAAATGACTGCACAGAGCTTTTGCCATTTAATGGGTGAGGGCGAGGGGTGCTAAATATCTTGCAATACACAGTACAATCTCATTCAAAATGTCAGTTGTACCTATGCTGAAGATGATAACTTTAAGTTCTTGTATATATGAAAATGTCTTTATTTTGCCTTTACTCTTGAATGACAGAATGGCTAAACACAGAAGTACAGTTCAAAATTTATTCCTCAGACCATTTGTCTTCTTCCATATATAGTTGTTATTAAGAAGTCTAACATTAGATGGTCATTTCTTGATAGGAACTGTCTTGATAAACTGTCTTTTCTATAGGTAACTTTTAGGAATTTTGCCTTTATTCTTGATATTTTGAAGGTTATTGTGATGTGTCTTTATATTTTAATTTTAAATTAAAATATGTTATATATCTTTATCACTTTGTATGTATAAATTTTATTTTGCACTTGGTAGATCTTTCAATCCTAAGGACTTATGTGTTCAGTTTAGGAACATTCTTAGACATTATTGCTTCAAATACAGTCTATCTTCCATTTTCTCCTTCTGGAACTCTTATTAGACAAATGTTATAACTTCTGGCGAGGTTCCCCATGTCTCTTACCTTTTCCTTTGTAACTCTTTGTGTTGTACATCCCAGGAGATTTCCTCACATCTATCTTCCAGTCCACTCATTAGCTCTTCAGTTGAGTCCCATCTGCTATTCTTTACAGTACTTAGGTTTAATATTCAATAATAGTTTCTTTTGTCATAATGCACTCTACTTGTTTCATAATTCCTGTTTGTTATGCTGTGGAAGCAAATCCTTCTTTTATTGCTTAGAGGAATACAGTCCTTTTCAGATTCTTCTGTTTTTTCTACTTTATCTAGTCTAAGACACCTTTTGTTGGATTTGTTGCCCTTGTTTTGTGATGCTTATGTTCTCTAGGTTTTGGTGATCTGTGGTTATGCACCCATCTTCTGGCCTATAAAGACCCCTCAAGCATGGAAAACTCAAGCCAGCAATCCTGGCCTGGACTATAAGTAATGCAGTTCTTAGGGATTGCCAGAGAGGGTTCCCATTTGTTTCTTTCTTTACTCCTTTTCCATCCCAGAAATAACTCCCTTTCTTGTTTCAAATAGAAGTTTATTAAAACTTTAAGGATGTCTAAAGTTTGCTGCAGAAGGGCAAAACTTTAGCATATGTTCAGTTTAACATCTTGAAGTCATAAACTTACTTTTCAGAAAATTCCTGGTCTTTTCTGGGTCATGTTTTTCTTTCAGAATTTTTAGAACCATCTCATCAAATTAAAACAATTCCCTTGGCACTCTAAATAAGATGTTTAATTTTACAAACTAATTTAGATAAAAAACAAATGTCTTTTTTTAATGCTGAGTCATCCCAGCCAAGAACATGACATGTCTATTTATTCAATCTCCTTTTGTTTTAGTCAGTATAGTTTTAAACTTCTCTTCATTTGTATCCTTCACATTTCTTTTACATTTACCTTTGGATATTTATGGGGTTTTGCTCTTGAGACTGGGATCTATTACCTAAATGTATTCTCAAGCTGGCTATTATCTGTAAATTGGAAACCAACTGAATTTTGCATATTAGTTAAAAGAAAGCTATCTCACTTTATGATTACTATTTCTAACAGTTTCTGAGTTCATGCTTGGGTTTACCAAGCATATATTCATATAATCTAAAATATAAATTTGTCCCCTCTTTCCTAATAAAAAAGGCCTAATAGTTTGATCCAAGGTAACATAATTCAGTGGTTTAGAGCAATGATTGGCTGGTTTTTTTCTGTAAAGGGCAAGAAAATAAATATTTTAGGCTTAATGGGGCATACACGGCTGTGTCATAACCATTCAACTCTGCTACTGTAGCACACAGTAGCCGTAGACAATACATAAAGGAATGAGCATGGCTCTGTTCCAATCACACTTTAAAGGTTTGCAAAAATCCTAGCTTAGAGTATAAGAAGTATACTTATAAGTGTAAGTCAGTCAGTCTGCCTAAGTTAAAATCTAGTCTTCAGTATTTATTGGCCATGTAACCTTAGGCAAGTTTGTTAAACTCTCATTGCCTCAGTTTCCACAACTTTATATGGGCATAATAATAGTTTCTGCATTTGTGGCACCTATTTGTGATATTATCATAATATGTGGTAAAGAAATAATGTTCAATAATTAGAATAGTACTAGTCATAAAATAAATGCTCTGTCATTATTAGCTATTTTTATTATTATTTGTGTCCCTTGTTTTCTTCTCTTACATAACTAAATTGCCTTACAGTTCCCTAAACAATGTAAGACAAAAGGAGCTTATAGTAAGCATCCTTATTTTGTTCTTGACATTAATGCAAATGCTGTTAGTGTTTCTCTGATAAGGATATGACTTGTTTTGGGTTCAGATATATGTGTATGAAATTAAGAACTATTCACCTAATCAAATTTTACTAAAGTTACAAAAATCAGAATAAGAGTTTAACATCTATAAAAACACCCTTCTGGCATCTATTATAATGATAACCTTTTAAAAAAGCTCTTGACATATTTATAAAATGTATTTCTCTAATATTGAACTATTTTCCTATGAAATAGAAGTTCTGACATGAATCCCATTTGATTATTGTATATTACTAATTTATTTTGCAGATAACATTCACCCCGCTGATACTTCATTAAGGGATTTTTGTATTTATAGTCATAACTGAGATTGATTTATAAAGTTTGTTTGACTGGATAATTTTTTTTTTACTCAATTTTAAAATTAGAATTACGTTTGCTTTATAAAAAAGAACTGAAAGGCTTCTCTCTCTCCCTTCTTTTATACTCTGGAACTCCTCAAATTGTATTAGTGTAATCTATTCCTTGGAAGTTTAAAAGAAATGACCTTTAAACTCTCTAAGTCCAGGACTTCTTTTGGAAGTTGGCTTTATGACAATTTTTCTCAAAAGACAGATAAAAATCACAACATAAAAATTAAGAAAAACAACAACCAAAAACAGCATAAATTAAAAAATACAAACTAGAAATAGCATCTTCAACACATGTAACAATAAAAATCTAAGAGATCCAATACACAAAAAGGTCTTATAAATCAGTAAGACACATGTAGACCACCAAATAGAAAACTGGTCAAAAAAGGTCAAACGCAATTAATAGAAATATATATAAGCCACTAACAAAAATGTGCAAGACTAATCAATTAAGTATTATTGAAGAGCATGCAAACTAAAATGAAGTATTATTTACAAATTAGATTAGAAAATTCAGAATACCAAATATCTGGTGATATCACTGTGTGGGTTCTTTCAAATACTGTGGGAGGTAATCTAAAGTGATTCCACTTTTTCAGAAAACAATTTGGCAGCATCTATCACAATTCTAAATATACATATATGAGTCAGAAACTCCACTTTACGAATGTATTCTATAGAAAACCTACCCAAGTTGCCAGAGATGTTCACTGTAGCATTTGTTGTAATATTAAAAAACTGAAAACAATCCAAACGTTCTTCAATAAAATGTTAGGTTAATTAATGATACCATATCCACAGAGTGGAATATTATGCAGCCATTATAAACAGAGAACTATATCTATACATACTGGCAGATATACTGTCCATGAAACACTGTCCAGTTAAATAAGCCAATTGCAATACAGCATATAGCACAAAATCCCATTTAAAAATAAAGGGGGGAGGGGACCTTCAAGACGGCGGAGGAGTAAGATGTGGAGATCACCTTCCTCCCCACAAATACATCAAAAATACATCTACATGTAGAACAACTCTACAGAACACCTACTGAATGCTGGCAGAAGACCTCAGACTTCCCAAAAGGCAAGAAACTCCCCACATACCTGGGTAGGACAAAAGAAAAAAGAGACAAAAGAATAGTGATGGGACCTGAACCTCTGGAAAGGAACTGTGAAGGAGGAAAAGTTTCCACACACTAGGAAGCCCCTAGTAGGTGCTGAATTCTGATTCATTTTCTACTCTAATATCATATGATCTGCTTACATAACTTATAACTGGCTGAATGAAATGTGCTTTCTCATCCTTCTCGGCCTACACATGCACCATCCTCTACACTGAATATTCTTTACTGCCATCTTCAGTTGGCTAAATCCGATTCATTCTTCAAACCTCAGTTCAAAAGATAAACCTCTGGGAAGCTTTCACTTGTCATCTTCATCTCAGTTAAATTCTAATTTATATTCCTAGAGACACGCTCTACTATCTCTAATCTTACAATTTTGTTAAATGCCTATAGTATTATAATCTCTTCTACCATACTATCCAATATAATAGTGGCAGGTACTGGGTCTTTTATCTTGTGTCTCCTAGTACTTAGCATATATTGTTAACAACACCCAGTTGAATTTACTAATGATATTGTCGGCTTTTTAATTCATCTACCAAACCTTCTCAAAATTGTTAACGATCAAGAGTTGGTTAACAAGAATAAAGTTTATGTACAAGTTTTTTTCTCTAGATGATACAGAGCCTTTTATTTATCTCACTTTCTAGTTATTTCATTTCAATAAAACCTCCACTAGAGGGCATACAAGGAAAAGTATTGATAGAACCAAAACTCAGTCTGACAGAGAAAAAATAAATGTACCTTTTAAGTGATATATTTATTACTTCTCTGTACCAAGGGGAAGATGGCTAGTGTGCCTTCTTGTCATATTTTTACTGTACAGGTCAGTATTATCTACTGTTTTTAGTGTGCTTTAAACAATTAGCTTTTAGCTAGGAGATTAATGAAATAACTGATAAAGGAGATTTTGAAAATGATAAAAGGCTGTGAATTGAACATCCATTTCTACTTATTACAGTAGTTTTATTAGATCAACCCTTCCACTAGCAAAGGCTATAAAAGCTGATAAAATGCAAAATATGTTTGAAGGCATTGTAGTAGACCAAGGCAGCTAAAACATGAGAAGTCAAGATCCTGGGGAGAAAAGAAGCATCTGTTGAATTGAGTCCCACATTCTCTGACACGTTTTCCCTTGAGACGTTTGCCAGTTCCTGGATGGCATAAGTAGAAAGCAGTATCTCTAGGTCTTTTTTTTTTTTTTTGCTAGAGACACAAAAATTGAAGTTAAGAGCTACCAACCAAGAACTTCAAGGACTAATAGTCTGGAAAAAAGGGAATAGCAGAAAAGCAGCCCTGCAGAGAAGGGATCTTCTGCTGGGCTTTTCCCTTCAAGGCATTTGCATATTCCTAAAATACACAAAATATGCACAGGGAGGGAGTAAGGAAGACTACAAATTAGCTGCTAAAAGGCTGAAAAGCTAAGAGGGGCTTTTAGCATTCCTATAAAACTGAGGAGACAAAATTTGGCATTCATGACCCTCAAAGGGAGAGTGGCTCAAGTAAACACCCAAGTTTCAGTTGCGACCACTGAAGGGCTATAAGGGAAACAGACTAAACCCAACACCCAGACCTGAAACACTGTAATCCCTGATTAGATCAAGGTTCTAACTGCCAGTCAGAAGAAAATTAAGTATTTCAGGAAGCAAACAGACCTATACAAATGTTCATACATAATATCTATTATTCAATCAAAAATTACTAGGCATTTTAGGAGACAGAACCAAGTGACCAAAAGAAAAGAGAAAGAAATAATAAAAGCAGACCTATAGATGTTATCAGAAACACACTTTAAAAATAAGTGTGATTAATATGCTCCAGAAAATAGAAAGCAAGTGAAAATTTAATTAGAGACCTGAATTTTAAGGAAAAAACAGAGGCAAGCAGAAATTCTGGACTGAAAATTTGGATTACTGAAATTAAGAAGGTAATAGATAGGTTTAATAGCAGATTAGCTGTAGCAGAAGAGGATTAGTCACCTGGAAGCTAGGCCACGAGAAAATACTCAGGGAACTACTGTAATAAATGGAGAGAAAAAAGGATGGAAAATAAAGAAAAGAATGTTGACATATGTGATATGGGTGTAATGGCCTAAATCCCAGCAAAAGAGAAGACAGAGGATGAGGCAAAAGCAGTATGTGAAGAAATACTAGAAATATGATGAAATATATCAAACAACAGATTCAAGTTCTATGAACCCCAAGCTGAACATATTTAAAGAAAACCAAACCTAGGGTTATCATAGCAAAGTTGCCCAAAACAAGAGACAAACAGAAAATCTCAAAAAACTGTCACCGGATAAAATCAACACCTTCAAAAGATCAATAAGACTAACCGCTGGCTTTTCAATAGAAACAATGGAGGCCAGGAGATAACCATAATAGATTTAACATACCAAAAGGAAGTTAACTCCTAACCTAGAAATCTATGATCAATGAAAGTCACTTTCAAAATTAAAGTGAAATAAAAAGGTTTCAAACAAGAAGACTTGGTCACCAGAAAATACACTAAAGAAAGGTTTTCAGAAGAAAAATGACTCCTGATTGAAACATGAAAATATAGGATGAAATTAAGAGCACCTGAAAGGATGAATATGGGAGTAAAACTAAATAAAAGTAGATAATAATAACAACATAATTGATGACAATAAAATGATGATAATAATGTATTGTCAGGTTTAAGATACATATAGGTTAGAAATATATGACAACAATAGCACAAAGGCAGGGGTGGCATGGGCAAATGGAGTTAAAATATTCTAAGATTCTTGCCACTGTCCAGGAATTGGAAAAAGTACTAATTTATAATAGACTCTAGGAAGCAGACAATACATGTTATAATCTCTAGAGTAGCCATTCAAAGAATAGAAAAATGAGTAGCAAGATAGGAAACTGAATAATAAAAAGATTAATCTAAAAACAGTATTGGAAAAGAGCACTAATTAAATGGAACAGATATATCAGTATGTACCCTAAATGCAAATGGACTAAATATTCCAGTTAAAAGGAAACTATTATTAATCAATCTGGATCAAAAAAGAACTATATGTTGCTTACTTTACGTAAAAATACATAGAAAGGTTGAAAGCAAAAAGATGGAAAAAGATATATAAACACTAACTAAAAGAAAGCTGATATAACCAGACTAATATTAGACAGAGTATATTATAATAAAGAAGAATTACTAGACATACAGAGGAGCATATGTGTATGGTGTTAGGGAGTGTTCTAATTTCATTCTTCTACATGTAGCTGTCCAGTTTTCCCAGCACCACTTATTGAAGAGGCTGTCTTTTCTCCATTGTATATTTTTGCCTCCTTTATCAAAAATAACGTGACCATGTGTGTGGGTTTATCTCTGGGCTTTCTACCTTGTTCCATTGATCTATATTTCTGTTTTTGTGCCAGTACCATATTGTCTTGATTACTGTAGCTTTGTAGTATAGCCTGAAGTCAGGGAGCCTGATTCCTCCAGCTCCATTTTTCTTTCTCAAGATTGCTTTCGCTATTCGGGGTCTTTTGTGTTTCCATACAAATTGTGAAATTTTTTGTTCTACTTCTGTGAAAAATGCCATTTGTAGTTTGATAGGGATTGCACAGAATCTGTAGATTGCTTTGGTTAGTATAGTCATTTTCACAATACTGATTCTTCCAATCCAAGAACATGGTATATCTCTTCATCTGTTTGTATCATCTTTAATTTCTTTCATCAGTGTCTTATAGTTTTCTGCATACAGGTCTTTTGTCTCCTTAGGTAGGGTTATTCCTAGGTATTTTATTCTATTTGGTGAAGTGATAAATGGGAGTGTTTCCTTAATTTCTCTTTCAGATTTTTCATCATTAAGGTACAGGAATGCAAGAGATTTCTGTGCATTAATTTTGTATCCTGCTACTTTACCAAATTCATTGATTAGCTCTAGTAGTTTTCTGGTAGCATCTTTAGGATCCTCTATGTATAATATCATGTCATCTGCAAACAGGGACAGTTTTATTTCTTTTCCGATTTGGACTCCTTTTATTTCTTTTTCTTCTCTGATTGCTGTAGCTAAAACTTCCAAAACTATGTTGAATAATAGTGGTGAGAGTGGACAACCTTGTCTTGTTCCTGATCTTAGTGGAAATGGTGTCAGTTTTTCACCACTGAGAACAATGTTGACTGTGGGTTTGTCATATATGGCCTTTATTATGTTGAGGAAATTTCCCTCTGTGCCTACTTTCTGGAGGATTTTTATCATAAATGGGTGTTGAATTTTGTCGAAGGCTTTTTATGCATCTATTGAGATGATCATATGGTTTTTCTCCTTTGATTTGTTAATATGGTGTATCACATTGATTAATTTGTGTATATTGAAGAATCCTTGCATTCCTGGGATAAACCCCACTTGACCATGGTGTATGATCCTTTTAATGTATTGTTGGATTCTGTTTGCTAGTATTTTGTTGAGGAGTTTTGCATCTATGTTCATCAGTGACATAGGCCTGTAGTCTTCTTTCTTTGTGACATCTTTGTCTGGTTTTGCTGTCAGGGTGATGGTGGCCTCATAGAATGAGTTTGGGAGTGTTCCTCCCTCTGCTATATTTTGTAACAGTTTGAGAAGGATAGGTGTTAGCTGTTCTCTAAATGTTTGAATTTGCCTGTGAAGCCATCTGGTCCTGGAATTTTGTTTGTTGGAAGATTTTTAATCATAGTTTCAATTTCAGTGCTTGTGATTGGTCTATTTATATTTTCCATTTCTTCCCTATTCAGTCTCAGAAGTTTGTGCATTTCTAAGAATTTGTCCATTTCTTCCAGGTTGTCTACTTTATTGGCATAGAGTTGCTTATAGGAATCTCTCATGATTCTTTGTATTTCTGCAGTGTCAGTTGTTACTTCTCCTTTTTCATTTCTAATTCTATTGATTTGAATCTTCTCCCTTTTTCTCTTGGTGAGTCTGGTTAAAGGTTTATCAATTTTGTTTATCTTCTCAAAGAGCCATCTTCTAGTTTTATTGATATTTACTATTGTTTCCTTCATTTCTTTTTCCTTTATTTCTGATCTGATCTTTATGATTTCTTTCCTTCTGCTAACTTTGGGGATTTTTTGTTCTTCTTTCTCTAATTACTTTAGGTGTAAGGTTAGGCTGTTTATTTGAGATGTTTCTTGTTTCTTGAGGTAGGATCGTACTGCTATAAACTTCCCTCTTAGAACTGCTTTTGCTCCATCCCGTAGGTTTGGGGTCATCGTGTTTCCATTGTCATTTGTTTCTAGGTATTTTTTGATTTCCTCTTTTATTTCTTCAGTGATCTCTTCGTTATTAAGTAGTGTATTGTTTAGCCTCCTCGTGTTTGTATATTTTACAGATTTTTTCCTGTAATTGATATCTAGTCTCATAGGGTTGTGGTCGGAAAAGATGCTTGATACGATTTCAGTTTTCTTAAAATTACCAAGGCTTGATTTGTGATGTAAGGTATGATCTATCCTGGAGAATGTTCCATGAGCACTTGAGAAGAAAGTGTATTCTGTTGTTTTTGGATGGCATGTCCTGTAAATATCAATTAAGTCCATCTTGTTTAATGTATCATTTAAAGCTTATGTTTCCTTATTTTCATTTTGGATGATCTGTCCATTGGTGAAAGTTGGGTGTTAAAGTCCCCTACTATGATTGTGTTACTGTCGATTTCCCCTTTTATGGCTGTTAGCATTTGCATTATGTATTGAGGTGCTCCTATGTTGGGTGCATAAATATTTACAATTGTTATATCTTCTTCTTGGATTGATCCCTTGATCATTATGTAGTGTGCTTCTCTGTCTCTTGTAATAGTGTTTATTTTAAAGTCTATTTTTTCTGATATGAGAATTGCTTCTCCAGCTTTCTTTTGATTTCCATTTGCATGGAATATCTTTTTCCATCCCCTCACTTTCAGTCTGTATGTGTCCCTAGGTCTGAAGTGGGTCTCTTGTAGACAGCATATATATGGCTTGTGTTTTTATGTCCATTCAGCCAGTCTGTGTCTTTTTTGGGGAGCATTTAATCCATTTACATTTAAGGTAATTATTGATATGTATGTTCCTCTTACCATTTTCTTAATTGTTTTGGGTTTGTTATTGTAGGTCTTTTCCTTCTCTTGTGTTTCCTGCCTAGAGAAGTTCCTTTAGCATTTGTTGTAAAGCTGGTTTGGTGGTGCTGAATTCTCTTAACTTTTGCTTGTCTGTAAAGGTTTTAATTTTTTTGTCGAAAATGAATGAGCTCCTTGCTGGGTAAGATAATCTTGGTTGTAGGTTTTTCTCTTTCATTACTTTAAATATGTCCTGCCACTCCCTTCTGGCTTGCAGAGTTTCTGCTGAAAGATCAGCTGTTAACCTTCTGGGGATTCCCTTGTATGTTATTTGTTGTTTTTCCCTTGTTGCTTTTAATATTTTTTCTTTGTATTTAAATTTTGATAGTTTGATTAATATGTGTCCTAAAAATAGCACTGCCACACGACCCAGCGCTCCCACTACTGGGCATATAACCTGAGGAAACCATAATTCAAAAAGAGTCATGTACCACAATGTTCACTGCAGCTCTATTTACAATAGCCAGGATCGGAAGCAACCTTAGTGTCCATCAACAGATGAATGGATAAATGGAATGCATATATATGGAATCAAAAAAAAAAAAGAAAAAGGTTCGGAAGAACCTGGAGCAGGACAGGAATAAAGACGCAGACGTAGAAAATGTACTTGAGGACATGGGGAGGGGGAAGGGTAAGCTGGGACGAAGTGAGAGAGTGGCATGGACTTATATATACTACCAAATGTAAAACAGATAGCACAGGGAGATCAGCTCAGTGCTTTGTGATCACCTAGAGGGGTGTGATAGGGAGGGTGGGACAGAGATGCAAGAGGGAGGAGATGTGGGGATATATGTGTATGTATAGCTGATTCACTTTGTTATAAAGCAGAAACTAACACATTATTGTAAAGCAATTATAGTCCAATAAAGATGTTAAAAAAAAAGAAACTGCAATAAATTAGATTGGTTGGAGCTAATGTCTGGGTGTGAGAGAGCAGTGAGAGATAAGGCGTGTACATCATGTTAAAAAATTTTAACTTCTCTGGAGATGAAGGTAAGCTATTTAAGGATGTTTAAGGATTTTTTTGAGCAGGGGAATAACATGATTGGGCTGCATTTTGGATAGATCATTCTTTAGCAATATGGAAGCAAGAATTCTCTTGCTTTATGTTAGGCAAAACTGGAAGCCAGGAGTATTATGAGGAGCTCAGTGCAATGATCCTGACAAGAAATAATAAGGATCTGAATCAAGACAAGAGCACTAAGAATAAAAATATGATACAGAGTGAACTTGAGAAATGTTTAGTAAGAATAGACAGGATTTGGTTGGGTGGTTAGAGGAGAAAGTAGAGGATTAGAGGAGTCAAGGATGGCGCTCAGGTGTCTGTTTTGTGCTAGACTGTGGCATCATTAGCTGATATAACAAGAGGAAAAGAAACATGCTTCAAGGTAGATGTAGTTCTAGAGTCCGATGCATTGTGATGCAGTTTTTGCACCAAGGGAAAAAGTGCGATAGAGCAGGCCAGGTTAAACATATAAGTTAAATACAGAGGAGAGAGACCTTAGCAAAATTAAAAACTTCTGCTCCACCAAAGACTCTGAGAAGAGTATGAAAAGACAGGCCTTGTATCTAGAATATACAAAGAACTCTCATAATTTATTAGTCAACTAACAAACAATCCAAATAGAGACTGGGCAAGAAACTTCACCAAAGACAGGAAAAGATACTTCACCAAAGAGGATATATGGCAAATAAGCACATGAAAAGTTGTTCAACATCACTAACCATGTTAGCAAAAATTAAAGAGAAATGAAAATTAAGACCACAATAAGATATCACCACACACCTAATAAAATGGTTAAAATTAAAAATAGTAGTGGGACTTCCCTGGTGGCACAGTGGATAAGAATCTGCCTGCCAATGCAGGGGACATGAGTTCCATCCCTGGTCCGGGAAGATCCCACATGCCACGGAGCAACTAAGCCCATGCGCCACAACTACTGAGCCTGTGCTCTAGAGCCCACGAGCCACAACTACTCAGCCCGCCTGCCACAGCTACTGAAGCCCGCGCACCTAGAGCCTGTGCTCTGGAACAAGAGAAGCCACTGCAGTGAGAAACCCGCGCACTGCAACAAGGAGTAGCCCCCACTCACCACAACTAGGGAAAGCCCGCAAGCATCAACGAAGACCCAATGCAGCCAAAAATAAATAAAAATTTTAAAAAAATGTGTCTTGGTGTTTTTCTCCTTGGATTTATCCTGTATGGGACTCTCTGCACTTCCTGGACCTGACGGACTATTTCCTTTCCCATATTAGGGAAGTTTTCAACTATAATCTCTTCAAATATTTTCTCAGTCCCTTTCTTTTTCTCTTCTGCTTCTGGGACCCCTATAATTCGAATGTCGGTGCATTTAATGTTGTCCCAGAGGTCTCTGAGATTGTCCTTAATTCTTTTCATTCTTTTTTCTTTATTTTGGTCTGTGGTAGTTATTTCTACTATTTTATCTTCCAGGTCACTTATCCGTTCTTTTGCCTCAGTTATTCTGCTACTGATTCCTTCTAGAGAATTTTTAATTTCATTTATTGTGTTGTCCATCATTGTTTGTTTGCTCTTTAGTTCTTCTAGGTCCTTGTTAAACATTTCTTGTATTTTTTCCATTCTATTTCCAAGATTTTGGATCATGTTTACTATCATTACTCTGAATTCTTTTTCAGGTAGACTTCCTACTTCCTAGATTTGTTTGGTCTGGTGGGTTTTTACCTTGCTCCTTCATCTGCTGTGTGTTCCTCTGTCTTCTCACTTTGCTTAACTTACTGTGTTTGGGGTCTCCTGTTTGCAGACTGCAGGTTCATAGTTCCCATTGTTTTTGGTGTCTGCCCCCAGTGGCTAAGGTTGGTTCAGTGGGTTGTGTAGGCTTCCTGGTGGAGGGGACTAGTGTCTGTGTTCTGGTAGATGAAGCTGGATCTTGTCTTTGTGGTGGGCAGGACCACGTCCGGTGGTGTGTTTTGGGGTGTCTGTGACCTTATTATGATTTTAGATAGCCTCTCTGCTAATGGGTGGGGTCGTGTTCCTGTCTTGCTAGTTGTTTCGCATAGGGTTTCCAGCACTGTAGCTTGCTGGTCGTTGAGTGGAGCTGGGTCTCAGCTTTAAGATGGAGATCTCTGGGAGAGCTTTCGCCATTTGATATTACGTGGAGCCAGGAGGTCTCTGGTGGACCAATATCCTGAACTCAGCTCTCCCACCTCAGAGGCACAGGCCTGACACCCGGCCAGCATACCAAGACCCTGTCAGCCACACTTTTGGGAATTCTGAGGTCTTCTGCCAGCATTCAGTAGGTGTTCTGTAGGAGTTGTTCCACATGTAGATGTATTTCTGATAGTATTTGTGAGAAGCAAGGTGATCCCCACATCTTACTCCTCTGCTATCCTAAAGATCTCTGGAGGTGGCCTGGGGCAGATTTTCCCAGAGGGGTTGGACTCCTAAGAGGCAACAACACAGGAGCTAATTGCTTCCCTCTAACATCGCACTCGATCCACCTCAAGCTCTCCCTCTCCAAGTCTTCAGCCTGCTGGGATCTTCAGGAAAAGTGTTCCAAGATCCAGTAAATTTTTGACTAAATAAAGGTCCTTATAATTGCACAATTCCACAGAGACATATTAAGAGGAGATATTAAGCTTTCCCAGCATGAATGGATTCACTTCTATATATTCATGAAGTTATTGCTATAACACTGGAATGTGGGAAAGTTGTCCAAAAGGAAATATAATTGTAGCACTATGCTTCCTATTAATGAAAACATCATCTATATTTGTATACAAGGTAGTATAATGAAAAAATATATTAATTCTTTATATCTGATGCTTCACTTGCATCAGGAATCATCCTTCTCTTAAAATTCTTTAGCACAGACCATTAATATATAGAAAGTAACTTATTCTGGTGGGAAAATGCTGAAACAGAGTATATTTAAGTAAGAAAAAAATTTTAATTTTTGAAAGCTATGAAATCATGAGAGAAAATTTTTAATGTTATTTTTTCACTATTCACTTTTCCCAGGACTTCTAATATCACTGGACATTCCTGAATACAGAAAGTACAAACTAAGATAAAACTACTAAAATATGTAAGTAACAAATTACTATATTTCATTGGATCTAAGGTATCATCAATTTTAGGAAGCATACTAATCTCAAGAGATGCTAATATGTGAAACAATATGTATCATAAAACATGAAATATGGTTGGGTTTTATTTCAAATTAATTTTTTTGTGAAAATGTATCTGGTGATCTAAACATAATCAATTCCAAAGTTCAAAGAGAGACTTCTGAAGAGGATGGATTATAATTTCTAATCACAAAGCATTTGAAATAATTATATTCACTACCTGGGTAATCTTTTTGAGAAGTGTTAGGCAAACTCCAGATTAACTTTAAAAAATTCATTCTTTTTTTTTGTTTGTTTGTTTTTTTGGTTTTTTTTGCGGTACGCGGGCCTCTCACTGTTGTGGCCTCTCCCGTTGCGGAGCACAGGCTCCGGACACGCAAGCTCAGCGGCCATGGCTCACGGGCCCAGCTGCTCCGCGGCATGTGGGATCCTCCCGGACCGGGGCGCGAACCTGTGTCCCCTGCGTCGGCAGGCGGACTCTCAACCACTGCGCCACCAGGGAAGCCCTAAAAAATTCATTCTTTTAGCAGAACAGAGTTAAAAGACTAACTGTTAAAGTCAGTAATGTACTTGACATTCCCATTTAGACAGCATCCTATATCTCTTCTCTCTTTCTTGCTAAGCTACAAGAAAGGTAGTTTATATCCATTCTTTCCACATCCCCAACTCTCATTTATTCCTGACCCACCACAATAATAATCTAGATTTTTTTCCTATTGAAATACATAATCATTTTAATGTTCAGTCATAACAGATAGGAATTAATATACTCATGCATTTATGTGTATTTTATTAAAATGATAACAAATGTTTAAAGAAAAATGTACCTATACTTATTTAGTTTTATAAAGCAATCAGAAACATTTTAGAAATTATGGTGCTCATAACACAGCACAGGAAACATTCCCAATTTAAGTAAATGTAACATTTGGTAAGCACCAGAACTATCAAATGGCAGCATGTTAAGTACTTTCATATTCATTATCTTGTTTTAATTCTCATAGTCATCCTGCTAGTTAGCCAGATATCATATCTCTCAATGAGAGAAGAAACTGAGCCTCAAAGATTTTAAAAAGACTTAATAGTAATATTAGCTTTGATAAGTCATCGAGGTAGTATTTGGACCCAGATTTTCAGGCTCTAAGTCATGCTTCATACTTTCTGTGGTATAAATGGATTAATATATTAATTATTTCACAAATGATATGTTTCAGTTAAGTTTTATAAATAGATAAATGATCATTCTATATCAAATATATTAAATTCAATAAAAAACTTGACATGATGAATTGGGCGATTGGGATTGACATGTATACACTGATGTGTATAAAGCTTATGACTAATAAGAACCTGCTGTATAAAAAAATAAAATAAAATTCAAAAATTCAAAAAAACCCCTAATACTAAAAAAACCAAAAACAAACAAAAAAACTTGACAAATACCACATGAAAGAATTGTGAAGGAGCTGAAAAATACATATGGTGCCATGGTAATCAAGTGGCTTACAGTAAAATCAAGACTTTCATATATTAAACAATGAGAGAACAAAGAGAAAAACACACGACATGTATAAAAATGTGCTAAACAAGATAATCACCCACCCAAAATCATAGCTTATGAACAAAAAGCACTCTTGTGGGTTGTAATAACATAGGGAAGCTTAACAGACTATTAATCTGGCCCTCGAAGGCATAATGTGAATGCACAATAAGGGGAGGAGAGGACATTCCAAATTGAAGAATAACAAAAGCAAAAACAAAGAGGCAGGAATGATTATGTATCTGAGGAACATTGCTGAAATTGTATAAATAAAATAAAAGTTAGATATTAGGGAGTAGCAGAAATAGGTGGATCAAACTATGGAGAGTTTTGGATTTCACCTAATAGACAAAAGGAAGTGTGTTCTACAGGTAACAGCATATAGGACTGACTAAAGCACAGAAATAGTGCAGTTAGAAATATCAGTTAGGAGGCTATTAAAGTTGCCCCTAAGGTGGGATGATAAATATCAAAACTGCAATAACTTTAAGAGATATTACAAAGTAAGAACAAATTATACATAAAAATGAATGGCAAAGTCTGAGATAAATATCAGTTTTTCTTGGTATAAGTTTATGTCCAAAATTCAAAATTAACTATTGCTTTAAGCATACAGTAGAAAGGAAATACAATTATTATGGCCATGAAGAAAATACATTTAGGGTGACGTGGTAAATCATGAGGGCCTTGTATCAGTGGTAGATGGTATGTTATTTTTACAGAACAGAAAGTTGGCAATCAAGTGTTTAAGCCTTTGAATGTACCAAAGGTTTGGTAAGGGAATTTACAAGTTTGATGTGAACAGGATCCACCATTGGGAATGTATTTATATTCCCTGTCTTGTCTAGGGAATATAAATCATCCAATATTGCTGATTCTCCTTCTGTGAACACTTCCTTACTCCCTTGAAGTTAGATATGACCATGTGACCATACTTAAATAGAAGAAATGGCATGGGTCTCTTCCAGGTGGAAGCTTTAGTAGCCAGCACACAATATACCATTCGTGCCAGACACGAGTAAGACAAAGTCAAGTCAGAATTTGAAAGGACTTTGTCCCTGTTTTTTTCCAGTCTTGGTCTCTGTGTATGTGTTTTGAGAGATGAGTGTCAAGTGCTTTCATTAGCTAGCTTTTCTCACCTCTATGCTCTCCATTCTGTGCTTTCAAAAGGACTAAGCAGATTTCCACATATATGAATAGCAATATTAATCCTATGCCCTGTATATGCAAGGTAACACTAAGATATTTGTCACCTTTTGCATACATGGGAAACTGATGACAAAGATAAGATCAGCTCCTATATGCAGATAAAGAAAAGACAGGTAAATGAAAAGATGAGTATAGGATATGGACAGGCAATTTATAAAAAAAAAAAAAGAAAACCACAAAATAACAATTTCTAGTAATATTTTCTTTTTTTTTTTTTTTTTTTTTTTTTTTTTTTTTTTTTTGCGGTATGTGGGCCTCCCACTGTTGTGGCCTCTCCCGTTGCGGAGCACAGGCTCCGGACGCACAGACCCAGCGGCCATGGCTCACGGGCCCAGCCGCTCCGCGGCATGTGGGATCTTCCCAGACCGGGGCACGAACCCGCGTCCCCTGCATCGGCAGGCGGACTCTCAACCACTGCGCCACCAGGGAAGCCCTAGTAATATTTTCTAAATAAGCTATTTAAAAAAATTTTTTCTGAAAATATTCTTGTGACCTCGGCCTATGTTTTCAGAGCAAAGATATGTCATATCATTACTTACAACTAGAACACAAGTTAATATTTTAATTGAAAATTACACCTCAATCTACCAAACTGTTCCAGTGACATTTACAACTAAATTTATATTGTGATAAAGAAAGCAACATTTTTCCCAGAGTATTTTCTGTATAGGCAGTAACACTGAACAAGTTAACAATCACACAATGATTACGTCAAAACCTTGGACATTAGTTAATGTGTGCTGTCTTATCAATGGTAATAAAACATCTATTAAAAATAAAATGCCACATCATTTTACAAAACCCTTATCTCATGACTAAGCGATGTGAATATAACAAACTCCCCTGCCAGAAAAATTGCCTACTAAATGTAAAGAAAATATATATTTTTTTAATATAAGAAAATGTTTTAGCAAACTGGGGGAAAAACACACAAGTCCTCAAAACAGAAATGTTAATTATATATACTTTTTAAAGGCTTATTATTACTCAAACAATAAAAATATCAACCGCAAATTTAAGGCTAGATTGAAGAGGGTTTCAAATTTTATCATGTATCCAATAGTCTAATATAGACCTTTTAGACTTTAATAATTTACAATATCATCTGTTACTGCATTATCAATATAAAAAAATTAAGAATGATAAAATCCATACTATGGCACAGCTGCCAAGTTCCAATCAGTTTAGTCACAGGCCACCTTGTTTTCAGAGCTAAATACAATTATGCTGAATTAAGGTGATAATATTTTTCTGTTCACATACTTCCCTTTGCAATCTGTGGACTTTTCAAGTAAGAACATTCAAGTACCAACAATTATTTAGGGAAAGAGAGGAAAAAACCCAAAGATACAAGGCAAATTTAAGACGTGTTTTGCAACAATTAGAAAAGACATGCTGTTTAAACTGGTTGTCTTGAAAAATCCTCAACCTAGACAAGACAGGGAATATAAATACATTCCCAATGGTGGATCCTGTTCACATCAAACTTGTAAATTCCCTTACCAAACCTTTGGTACATTCAAAGGCTTAAACACTTGATTGCCAACTTTCTGTTCTGTAAAAATAACATACCATCTACCACTGAGCAGTAAGGATTATATTAGATAACATATTTAAGAGCAATTAACACAGTGCCTGGTACACAGGAAACATTGAATAAATGTTTCATTAAAAAACAAAATAAAAAACCTAACCCCAGAAACAAATTCTAAAGCTAAAATAAATAAATAAGTATTAAATTGTTGTATTTGCTAGACACAGTACACTAAGTATTGTCAGTGGTAAGATCCAAGAGAAACATAAAACGTGATTTGTGTTAATTTAAAAATGGTTTTTAAGTTGTCAGTTTTTTTCCCATTAGTCCTATAAGAAGGAAAATAAAAAGAATTTTTAAAATTAAGAAAAACTAATAAAAGAACAAGGTAGACCTATATGTACTCACACTTAACTGATCATTAAATAATAAATCAATGCTGTTTTCAACAAGATTTTTAAAAGTCTGCAAGGAATACAAAGAGTTAAAGAGATAACAGAAGACATATAAATAAAACAATTAAAAAATTTAGAAGATGCTGATTTCTACTTCCAGTAATGGCAAGCTAAATTTGGATCAAAATTGTGAAGGCTTTTAAAATAGCTAGATAAAATTTCTTTTTTAATTTCTTAGAGACTGAAAAAGATATCAAAGAACTACTAATTGAAGTGGCAAAAACCCAAAGAGGTAAATAAACAGTTGCTTTTGCCTTGAGGACATCTGGCAGTGCATAAGAACACAGTGAGAAACTGAGCTGTGGCTTTGGTGGCTTCAAACTTCAAGATGAACAAAATTCAAAGCACTGGGCCTATACAAAGTAGAGAGTTTACTAAACCATACTCAAAAGACACATTAATCTGGGATTCTAAGTATCTTTAGGGTAAGGACGAAACAAATAAACCAGCTCTTTAGGTTTAATTTACATCACCGAAACGGTCCAGGGAACTTCAACCGCGTGAACTTAGATTACATGAGTCCTGGACTGATAGTGCCCTAGGCACCTTTAAGAAATATACAAAATCCTCTCTGATGGATCATCCGAGGCCTCATATTATTCCAACAAGTAAGTTTTAAAATCTAATGACTAGCACCTAGTCATGAGTGAGAAGCATAAGAAACTACTGCTAACAGAGACAAACCCACAAAGATCCCAAATACTGTAACTGTTACATCTAGACTATATGTTTACCATATTAAAGAAGTTTTATTTAGAGCCTGAAAATATTTTCAGGGAACAAGAAGCTATAAACTTCTTTATAACACTTAATAATACTTTATAACTTCTTTATAACACTGCCAATTTTAAAAAGAATCAAACAGAATTTCTAGAAATAAAAAAATAACTGAAATTATGAACTCAATTGATGAGTTTAACAATAAATTAGAAGCAAGTGAAATGAGATTCAATGACCTAAAAGGCAGATTAGAAGCTATTACCCAGAATGTGGCACAGTGAAACAAAAAGATGGAGAATAAAGAAGACAGACACTGAGGATACAGTGAGGTCTAACAGATATACAATCAGAGAACCAGAAAGAGAGAAAAGAACAGGGCAGAGGTAATATTTAAAGAGATAATGGATGAGACTTCTGCAGAACTGAGGCCCCAACCCCACATTTAGAAGCTTGTCATAATAATGCTTGAAGTGGCAGATGGAGATACCTTAATAATACCTACCACATTAAAATGGTGTTTTGTTCATTAGCCATTTCCAAGATGAAACAGAGAAATGTTAGAAGAAACTAAGAAAAATTTGCCAAAATACATGGACACCTAGGAATCAAATGTACTAGCAGATTTGAAAGTCTACTTTGCGTACAAAATGTGGGAACAACATAAAACTTCAAAGCAGATGAGAGTTGTTATTTTAAATAACCTTTATCTAATAAATATGAATATTATTAAACGTTCACCATAACAATGAACTAGAATGGCTAAGGAAGTAAAAGAAACCCTGAAAATGATATAAGAGCAATTAGTGGTATTGACGTTCAGCACACATACACATATGGCTTGCTGAACCAAATCAAACAACGAACACCAATAAGCATTCAGCAGGTAAAACAAAGAAGCAGACAGTCACAGCTATCTGAAGAACTGACAAGATGCTCGTCTATTTAGTTTAACTCACAGCTCAATCTAGAAAAGCAGGCATCGCTCAAAAAGACTGCAAAGCTTCAAATACCTGGGGCAAACGTTTAGTCAAAAAATACACTAAACTGTACAATTAAAAATGGATAAAATGGCAAATTTCATGTTATAAATATTTTACCACAATTTTAAAAATTAAAAAAAAGGGGGAGCAATAGGTAGGACTTAATAGTTTAAACTTTAGAGGAAAAGACACAGGAATCTGGGGAGAGTTGAAGAAAGGGGTGAGATCAAAAAACACTGTGGAAAGACAAGCTAAGGGACTGGCTACAGGTGCTTGGACCTAATACCAGGAGCTGCTAGGGATACAGAATCATGCACTATGTTGTATTCACTCATGCTGCCTTAGCACAGAGCAAGCCATAATATGCTTTCAATTCTGCCTACTTAAGTATTTTAACAATTTCAAGTCTTTTGAATATACTATTCTGTCTTTTCTTTCAATTTCCAAGCCAATAAATTTTCTGCCTGATTGAGTCAGCTATTTTTGTCAGGCCATAAAGACTTCATCACATCTCTTTAAATTAGTACAGAATTTCCATACAATGGAAACTCAGCAATAAAAAGGAATGTTACAATAACAAAGTGGATCAGATATATGTATACATATATCCCCATATCCCCTCCCTCTTACATCTCCCTCCCACCCTCCTTATCCCACCCCTCTAGGTGGTCACAAAGCACCCAGCTGATCTCCCCGATCTCCCAGCTGCTTCCCACTAGCTATCGATTTTACATTTCGTAGCATATATATGTTAATGCTACTCTCTCACTTCATCCCAGCTTACCCTTCCCCCTCCCGGTGTCCTCAAGTCCATTCTCTACATCTGTGTCTTTATTCCTGTCCTAACCCTAGGTTCATCAGAAGCTTTTTTATTTTTTAGATTCCATATATATGTGTTAGCATACGGTATTTGTTTTTCTCTTCCTTACTTCACTCTGTATGACAGACTCTAGGTCCATCCACCTCACTACAAATAACTCAATTTCATTTCTTTTTATGGCTAATATTCCATTGTATATATGTGTCACATCTTCTTTATCCATTCATCTGTCAATGGACACTTAGGTTGCTTCCATGTCCTGGCTGTTGTAAATAGTGCTTCAATGAACATTGTGGTACATGTTTCTTTTTGAATTATGGTTTTCGCATGGTATATGCCCAGTAGTGGGATTGCTGGGTCATATGGTAGTTCTATTTTTAGTTTTTTAAGGAACCTCCATACCGTTCTCCGTAGTGGCTGTATCAATTTACATTACCACCAATAGTGCAAGAGGGTTCAAAAAGGAACAAATTTTTTTTTTTTTTTTTTGCGGTATGTGGGCCTCTCACTGTTGTGGCCTCTCCCGTTGCAGAGCACAGGCTCCGGACGCGCAGGCTCAGCGGCCATGGCTTATGGGCCTAGCCGCTCTGCGGCATGTGGGATCTTCCCGGACCGGAGCACGAACCCGTGTCCCCTGCATCGGCAGGCGGACTCTCAACCACTGCGCCACCAGGGAAGCCCAGGAACAAATTTTTGATACACACAACATGGATGAATCTTTAAAACGTTATCCTGAGTGAAAATATTCTGTATAATTATATTTATGTAACATTTTAGAATAGCAAAAAATAATTTATAGTGATAGATATAAGTTCCAAGGACTTCCCTGGTGGTCCAGTGGTAAAGAATCCGCCTTCCAATGCAGGGGACACGGATTTAATCACTGGTCGGGCAACTAAGCCCGCATGCCACAACTGCTGAGCTCAGGCACCTCAGCAAGAGCCCACATGCAGCAAACTACAGAGCCCATGCACCCTGGAGCCTGAGTGCCACAAGTAGAGAGAGAAAACCCGCACGCCACAAGTAGAGGGAAGCTCGCTCTGCAACAAAGAGCCCGCATGCCTCAAAGAAAAGCCCACCTGCCGCAACTAAGACCCAACGCAGCAAAAAAATAAAAAAGAATAAGTAAGTTCCACTTACTGGGACTGGGGAGGGGCATGAAGGAACTTTCTGGGATAACAGAAATGTTCCATGTTGAGGTGTGAGTTACACAGTTTGTCAAAACTGATCCAACTGTATACTGAAAATCTGAATATTTCACTGTATGTAAATCACATACAATAAAAAACTTTACTGTAGAATTTCCTCAGTACCATTCAGCAAGACCTCTAGTTAATTAAGTATAGGGAATTCAACAGTTTCTTCTTAACTTTTATTCTTCTATTCACTTGTAGTGCAAACAGAACCAAGTGGTACATTTAGGTGATTCACTTCCATTATAAGGTCTAGAATTATTTTCCTGCTTCTAATACTGGTAAAACCCTCCTTTTCTTTTTTCCATATTCTATGCAAACTAAGACGTCTTTTATGTTATATCCATAGAATACAGAAGGGCTTCCATGCTACATTATATATCAAAAATGAGACTTCTGTCTTCTAGATTAGAGGCTGATCTCTAAAGACTCTTCTGTTACTTTAACTTCATGAAACAAGACTACTGATCTCATTTTAGTTAAAAAAAAAAAGTAGTTACAGGTCAACTTCCTTGGCAACTGGCAAGCATATGACCGTCAAGCTTTCACAAAAACTATCCATGTATGTTTTATGGCTGACTCTTCCCCCCTCTTTTTCTTGAGAGGTAATTTCTGGCAGCAGAAGAACTGTTCAACAAAACAGGCTATGTCAACAGCTTGAAAGTAAATTCATCTAAACATGTTTTAACTGAACAGGAGTTCCCTCACATATCCCTTATATTTTCTGGCATTTTGTACATGAGATTAAAACTCCCATCTTCTAATAGGTTTCAGTTTTTGCCACTGATAATGAATTACCTATAAAATTCCCCCAAATCTCACTGCACTCTCCTGTGTGCTGAGATATTTTTCTTTACACTGCCAGCATGCTATCCCTGTTAAAATGTTAAAAAGTTAAAATGACTTTTAACAATAAAAGTCATTTTGCTGACATTCCATAAAATCACCAGTTAAGTTCAGTTAAGAGGCTTTAAAAAAAATATTCTAGACCTAGTAAAGTGCCTCCATTCATAAAATTAAACATCCAAGATTAGATTGAGACAATTTCATACTGCTGCACATCTAAAATAGGTCGACACATACTACAAAAAAAGGAAATTACAGACCAATATCACTGATGAATATAGATGTAAAAATCCTCAAAAAAATACTAGCAAACAGAATCCAACAATACAGTAAAAGGATTATACACCATGATCCAGTGGGATTTATCCCAGGGATGCAAGGATTCTTCACTATACGCAAATTAATCAATGTGATACACCATATTAACAAACTGAAGAATAAAAACCATATGATCATCTCAGTAGATGCAGAAAAAGCTTTTGACAAAATTCAACACCCATTTATGATAAAAACTCTCCAGAAAGTGGGCATAGAGGGAACCTACCTCAAAATAATAAAGGCCATATACAACAAACCCACAGCAAACATCATTCTCAATGGTGAAAAACTGAAAGCATTTCCTCTAAGATCAGGAACAAGACAAGGATATCCACTCTCACCACTGTTATTCAACATAGTTTTGGAAGTCCTAGCCACAGCAGTCAGAGAAGAAAAGAAATAAAAGGAATGCAAATAGGAAAAGAAGTGGTAAAACTGTCACTGTTTGCAAGTTTTGGAAGTCCTAGCCACAGCAGTCAGAGAAGAAAAGAAATAAAAGGAATACAAATAGGAAAAGAAGAGGTAAAACTGTCACTGTTTGCCGATGACATGATACTATACATAGAGAATGCTAAAGAAGCCATCAGAAAAGCACTAGAGCTAATCATTCAATTTGGTAAAGTTGCAGGATACAAAATAAATGCACAGAAATCTCTTGCATTCCTATACACTAATGATGAAAAATCTAAAAGAGAAATTAAGGAAACACTCCCATTTACCACTGCAACAAAAAGAATAAAATACCTAGGAATAAACCTACCTAGGGAGACAAAAGACCTGTATGCAGAAAACTATAAGACACTGATGAAAGAAATTAAAGATGATACAAACAGATGGAGAGATATACCATGTTCTTGGATTGGAAGAAAAAATATGGTGAAAATGACTATACTACCCAAAGCAATCTACAGATTCAATGCAATCCCTATCAAATTACCAATGGCATTTTTTTTACAGAACTAGAACAAAAAATCTTAAAATTTGTATGGAGATACAAAAGACCCCAAATAGCCAAAGCAGTCTTGAGGGAAAAAAACAGAGGTGGAGGAATCAGACTCCCTCACTTCAGACTATACTACAAAGCTACAGTAATCAAGACAATATGGTACTGGCACAAAAACAGAAGCATAGATCAATGGAACAAGATAGAAAGCCCAGAGAGAAACACACGCACCTATGGTCAACTAATCTATGACAAAGGAGGCAAGAATATACAATGGAGAAAAGACAGTCTCTTCAATAAGTGGTGCTGGGAAAACTAGACAGCTACATGTAAAAGAATGAAATTAGAACACTCCCTAACACCATACACAAAAATAAACTCAAAATGGAATCGAGACCTAAATGTAAGACCGGACACTATAAAACTCTTAGAGGAAAACATAGGAAGAACACTCTTTGGCATAAATCACAGCAAGATCTTTTTTGATCCACCTCCTAGAGTAATGGAAATAAAAACAAAAATAAACAAATGGGACCTAATGAAACTTCAAAGCTTTTGCCCAGCAAAGGAAACCATAAATAAGATGAAAAGACAACCCTCAGAATGGTATAAAATAGTTGCAAATGAATCAACGGACAAAGGATTAATCTCCAAAATATATAAACAGCTCATGCTGCTCAACATTATAGAAACAAAAAACCCAATCCAAAAATGGGCAGAAGACCTAGATAGACATTTCTCCAAAGAAGACATACAGATGGCCAAGAAGCACATGAAAAGCTGCTCAACATCACTAATTATTAGAGAAATGCAAATCAAAACTACAATGGGGTATTACCTTGCACCAGTTAGAATGGGCATCATCAGAAAATCTGCAAACAACAAATGCTGGAGAGGGTCTGTTTCTCCAGAAAAGGGAACCCTCTTGTACTGTGGTGGGAATGTAAATTGATTCAGCCACTATGGAGAACAGTATGCAGGTTCCTTAAAAAATGAAAAATAGAATTACCATATGACCCAGCAATCCCACTCCTGGGCATATACCCAGAGAAAACCATAATTCAAAAAGATACATGCACCCCAATGTTCACTGCAGCACTATTTACAACAGCCAGGTCATGGAAGCAACCTAAATGCCCATCGACACACGAATGGATAAAGAAGATGTGGTACATATATACAATGGGATATTACTCAGCTATAAAAAGGAACGAAATTGAGTCATTTGTTGAGACGTGGATGGATCTAGAGACTGTCATACAGAGTGAAGTAAGTCAGAAAGAGAAAAACAAATATCGTATATTAACGCTGTATGTGGAACCTAGAAAAATGGTACAGATGAACCAGTTTGCAGGGCAGAAGTTGAGACACAGACATAGAGAACAAATGTATGGACACCAAGGGGGGAAAGCCATGGGGGGGTGCGCATGGTGGTGTGCTGAATTGGGCCATTGGGATTGACATGTATATACTGATGTGTATAAAATTGATGACAAGTAAGAACCTGCTGTATGAAAAAATAAATAAAATAAAATTCAACAATTAAAAAAAATTACAGCACCTGTTGAAGTTTACTTCAGTAAGGTATCCTGGAGTTCCTAATTTCAAGGTACAATCAGATTCAAGAGGTATACCTAACTAGGGATTATACTGTAAATGACAGAATAAAAGTTCCTCTGAATTGATTTGCTAAGAAGTCGCAGGTAGTTTCTTTCCCAGTTCTTTTAAAATATTTATTTGTTAAATACTGATTATCCACTCCATAAGCTTTGACTTTTCTCACACTAGATTTTTCAACCTTGGCACTTCTGACATTTTGGGATGGGCAATTCTTTGTTTTGAGGGGCTGTCCTACACATTGTAGGATGTTTAGTAGCATCCCTGGCCTCTATCCATAAGATGCCAGTAGTGTCTCCCAGATGTGACAATCAAAAATGTCTCCAGGGACTTCCCTGGTGGCACAGTGGTTAAGAATCCACCTGGCAATGCAGGGGACACGGTTCGAGCCCTGGGCCGGGAAGATGCCACAGAGCAGCTAAGCCCGTGTGCCACAGCTACTGAGCCTGTGCTCTAGAGCCCGTGTGCTGGAACTATTGAGCCTGCGTGCTGCAACTGCTGAAGCCCGTGTGTGTAGAGCCCATGCTTTGCAACAAGAGAAGCCACCGCAATGAGAAGCCTGCGCCCCCCCCCATGAAGAGTAGCCCCCATTTGCCACAACTACAGAAAGCCCGCGTGCAGCAATGAAGACCCAATGCAGCCACAAAAAAAAAAAGTCTCCAGGCTTTGCCAAAAATCCACTGGAAGACCAAATAGACCTTGCTTGAACCACTCTACTAAATCAAAATCTCTGCCTCAGAAAAGATCTGGGAATTATCTACAGCTGTACAGTACCTTCCATAGCTGCTATACAGGTCACAGAAACTAAGCTAAATTAGAAAACTACTTCTAGAGTAAAGCCTAGTTACTTCTATATATCAGGCATTATAATTCTGTTCACACTAGACATTTTCTATTGGATAGGCTACTTCCCTCTTGCTTCATTTTGAAGATTAAATAAAACAGAAAGAGCTTTAATAGAAAGTTGGAGCCAGACAAGAAGGAAGTCAGTGATAGAAATTTGAAACAATCTGATTCCTTTTTTTTTTATTATTGACATTTTAACAGATGCAAGATACGTTCACTGCTTATCTTCTATGCATCTAGGCACTATTACATATATATTACAGTTAACTGGAAAAGTCTTGGGAAAATGGAAGCATTTTGATATAGTATTTTGGAATTCATAGTATCTGTGTAAATTGTTTAGTGGGTCTGTGTTTTATAGAGAGAATACTAAGAGGCTTTACTATTATAGCTCAATTATCATATTCTTTTGGGTGTGTAATTCAAAGGAAAATGATGCCGTTTATTGTCGTACTTTCCCTCTCATTCAACTTCTTAGGACATTCCTCTGAATATTAAAAATTGAAAGACTACTTTAATGACATGCCCTTCCTTTGATATTCTTATACAATTGGAACCATGACCTTATGACTTATTTTCATTCATCAGCTATATGGCCAAGTAAACACACACTGCTCATGATGTTTAAAAAATCATGCTGTCAAGTGTTTAACATAATCAAACAAAAGGCTGATAATCAAAGAAAAGTATCTTCATCATTTTTGAACAAATGGTAAGGTTCTTACCTACAAGCAACATTTGGATCAGCATTTCTTGAAAGTAGTAGCTCTACACACTTCAAGATCTGTTCCTCTGAGCCATAAGCAGAACATGCAGTTATCAAAATAGTTTGCTTATCTATAGTGAAAGGAAAGGTGAGGAAAACCCCACACACATCAGAAAGTATCTAATTAACTTCTTTTATCATTCAAAAGATTCTAAATATTTATTGCATTCTTAAAATTCTATAACCTATTTCCAAATCTCTTGTTCTTAGCAGATAACTTTGTATTCCTTCACCAAAAAATGAACTCAGGGATGAACTATCAATTTCCAAAGTATACCTATAATTCATTTACTAATTTCCTTTCCCTATTCTCTTTTCTTCAAGAGAAAAGGAAAGTGGTTCAGAGCATGGGCTCTGTGCAGATTTACTGCCTGGAGTTGAATAGTTTTTGGTTGATTAAAGTATGCCTTGAACACATGGTTAAAAAACAATGATTGATATTCTCTGATTTCACTTCTTTAGTTCTCAGTCATTTGACCACTCACTGAAATCTGGCTTATGCCCGAACCATCCTACTGAAGATGTCCTAACTGCTACATGTATTGGTTTCTTTTTAGTCCTTTTCTACTTGATCTCTCTTAGCCCATCCCACTTCCTAAAACTCTTCTTCCCTTGGCTTCTATGGCATCAGTGGAGATCAGGGTAAATTAAAAACCCAAACAAAACAAAAAACAATTCTCAAGTAAGAATTGGGGAATTAAAAATAGGTCATGCCAGCTATGGTTTACATTTGTGGTTCAATATTGACCAAATATAGAAATATAGATTCTGGTCCAGGTTCTGTCACTGATAAACTGTGATTCCAGTGATATCTTAGTAGACCTAACTTACATATAAGAAGCTAAAGCCTGCCCTCTACCTGAGGGGGCCTGTGGGATACATAAAATAATTTATGTGAACATGCTGGGCAAAATATAGTATTTTATAATTGAAAGGTATTCCTCTTATTACAAGAAGCAGAGAAAGAAAACTATTAATCAGTTTTTTGAGCACAACATTTTACACACTTTCAAAAATCTCATTTCTAAGTATAGCTTTCATTGGGAGATTTTTTTTTTTCTTTTTAGGCCATGCCATGTGCCATGTGGGATCTTAGTTCCCTGACCAGGGATCGAACCTGTGCCCCCTGCATTGGGAGAGCAGTCTTAACCACTGGACCACCAGGGAAGTCCCTGGGTGATATTTTTCTTTTTTTCCCCTGGGTGATATTTTTAAATGACATAATAAGAAAAACCTACCACAGCAGCAGATTAAACATAAAATTGTCAATAAGACAAGAATTTATATAAAATATATAAATGAGAAAAAAATAGAAATGATTTTACAAATATCTAATGTAGTACAAAATTAATATGAAAATTAATTCTAAAATGAAACCTATACCTGAATTACGAAATGAATTGTCTATTGGAAACATGTAAAAAATAGTCAGCAATTCAATATAATAATTAAATAGCATTTGCACATAAACTCTTATTTTTCAAAAGCAATCAAAGCACTACTGACAAAGACAGAAACAAATGGATTTAATAAATTATCTTTGAAACAACTTTATGTGATATAATTCAGAGTTGAGTTGTAAATTCCAAAGACTGATTTTCAAGCAGTTTTCCACTAAATTATCAGCTTTTCAGTGTTTTCTTTCAATGCATTTTACCTTAAAAATAATCAAAACTCTCTAGCATAGAAGTTAAAGGTATATAGTAAGAACACAACCGTTTATAACGATAATATAAATGGAATCTACCTCTTTGGATAGAAGGTTTTTCAAAATATCTATGGTTTCTAATTTGTTTTTTTATGTGGTTTATATAATATAACTAATAGGAAGATTTTTTTTAAAAAACTAATTTTTTTCACTTTGCATAATAGCTGCTTGGGAATCAAGAAAATCACAGTAAAAATAATCAGTTAAGTTACTTCAAGTATCTTAACCTTATTACGGTTTTTTTCAAGAGCAAAGGTTTATTTTAAAGTGAATATATGAAAACAAAGCATGGAAAGTATATATCACCACCCCCAAACAGAATATAATTAGGCTTCTAAACAGAGAAATATACAAAGTACATTTTCACATATTTAAATATTTAAAACATCTTACCCTTATCAAAGCTTGCATTAGCACCTCTGTCCAAAAGAACCTGAAGCAGCGCTACGTTGGAAACACTGGCAGCATACATAAGGGGAGTCCACCCATAGCGAAAGCTGAACTCTACACTGATGCCTGTCAATATAAAGACAAGGTTTTAAAACCTCCCCCACCAAAAAAAAAATCACTGTCACCTTAATATTTTTTAAGTACTTCACATAGTGACATACACTGTGTACTTTATAATGGAAGGGAATTTCTTGGTAATAATGGCTTCAGAAAAATCGAAAATAATTATATATGAACTTTGATTAAAAAGCTAACTTCAGTTTCACTATAGTTCACTTCAGTTTCACTATTTTCCAAGAGATTGAATCTGTCAAATATTTTTTCATATAATATATATTTATATTAGAACAGGTTTTTACATGCTTCCTTTTTCTCTCTAGGGCAGTTGGAAAAAGTTTCACAGATAAAACATGTCTTTTTAGTTAGAATATTATCATACATCTCTATGGTGGCAAACACCAAATATATTCCATATTAAAACTCCTTTACCTTCCTTCCCAACGCAAAATTTAACCATGGGTTACTGGCCAAACATAAGGTTAAAAAGGTAGGTTAGGGTTAAGAAATGTAGACTATACTTTGTGATCCAGGGATTTACATCATTATACTCGTATTATAAAGAAAATGTAGGTACCACTGCTGAGAGTGGGATAGGAGGCAGGGAGAACCGGTTATGAGGCTGGAAGTCCATGCAAAAGTCAGAGCAAGGGCAGCAGAGAAAAAGAAGAAGAAACACAAAAGGACATTTCAAAGGCAGGGTTATTGGAATTTAAAATTACTTTGAGGAAGAGGAGTGTTGGAAAAGAACAAATAGAAAATAACTATCAAGTTCTGCTTTGGACAAATGAATGAAACAGTGAGCTAGAATAAGGAGAGGCACAGAAGAGATATCAGGCCTGAGGAGCAGGATAAAGTTTTAAATAGCCACCATCCAGAATGAGACAGGAAGGGATGGATAGTAACTGTTAAGAAACGATGAGAGCCAGCTGACCTTAAAATCCTCAAACCAATCATTAACGGTACAAATCCCTGAAGTCATCTGATCCCCACCCCCCCACCCCACCCCCACCCCCACCCCCGATAGCACTGATTAGTTTAGTCACATAAAAAAGAAAAAAAAATGGTTGAACTAATCTAGATTTGGATCTAAGACTGGGGAGGAGCATAGAAGATATGATACAAGGACAAGATTATAAAAAGGCAGTGAACATAACCCATTAAATTTATGTAAAGCCTTTGCTATAAAGAGATCAAGATATAAGTGGCAAACTCTCTCTTCAACCTAAGAAATATCTGCTAATCTTAAGAAAAGGAAAAAAAAAAAACGTTTTTCTGTTTCAAAGAAGGAAAACTTGTATGTGAAAACCACTGAATATAGGCTTCCTTACATATACCTTACAATTTACAGGTTGTAGTCTCTGGCTCTAAAGTGTTCCATCTGCAAAGATGAAGGTCATATCACTGAAGGAATGCAGACTTGTTAGGGAGAACTCACTTTTTTTCTGTAGGAACACTAAGTTACTGAAAGACTATATTTGTCAAATTCCCAGCTGTCTAATTGAAATAAGGTGCATGATAATTCCTAGGAGAAAACAACAGAAAACTGTCTTAGTACATATATATATATACTGCTGACCCAACTTGTCTTCTCTAACAAAATTTCCTCTTTAAATTGCTGCAACTGGGGGCTTCCCTGGTGGCGCAGTGGTTGAGGGTCCACCTGCCGATGCAGGGGACACAGGTTCGTGCCCCGGTCCGGGAGGATCCCACGTGCCGCGGAGCGGCTGGGCCCGTGAGCCATGGCCGCTGAGCCTGCGCGTCCGGAGCCTGTGCTCTGCAACGGGAGAGGCCACAGCAGTGAGAGGCCCGTGTACCGCAAAAAAAAAAAAAAAAAAAAAAAAAAAAATTGCTGCAACTGAAAGCATATGAATGAGATCAGAGAAAAGATCATTTTGTTTTCTCATTATTCTTTCCTTACTGACCTTACTGCTCAAACTGTGACAGCAAAAGGAAAAAGGAAAAGATGTGAAGATAAGGCTAAGCAAATGTGGCATTTTAGTATAAAAATTCTTAATAATCATCACCTCTAAGCTCAAAAAAGTAAATTATTAAGCACATATTACGGTCTAAGCATACTGCAAAAAAGATAAGTTTAAAAGGATTGACAATATATTTTTATAGCTCAACAACATTCAAAATAACACTGACTTGTTTGGGGGTATATACATATAGTAAAAGTATAAAGACGTACATAGGAATAATAAATACCAATTATAGGAGAGTGGTAATCTCCAGGGGGAAAAAGATAAGTTGCCATACATTTTTGAATGTCTAAAATATTTAATAATTTAAAGAGAACTGAAAATGTTAGTGCATAGCAGAAGAACAAAACCAAAGACTGCTAAAAATGGCTGACTTAAAAGGAGGTTTCATTTTTTTTAAATTAAACTTCCAACTGGTGCAGGAATATGTATGGCTTTGAAAGGCAAAAAAGTAAAAATATTTTTTAAAGTGTTAAATAATGACATCTGGAAGGAAATCAGGAAATACTAAAACAAGAGTTACGTGTGAAAATGAGACTTCAGGGGTAATACGGGTGAAAGTGGGGACAAAGGTGTTTCTCTACTTATACCTATTTGTTATTGTTTTTTTAAAAGGAAGTTAAAAGTTTTTTGTAATTAAAGACAAATTTTAAAAGGCTGACGAAATACTTTACCAGTAGGCTCTTTTGAAGTCCTTTCAAGAGCCTCCAACACTTCATTGCACCTAGTCCCACTACTCCCAAGGCAAACTCGCTTTTCTAAAACAAATTTCTGCCTATTCCATCCCATCCAACACTATGCACACTCCTGCATGTGTTCATATCCTAGTATTAGGCCTCTTTCAATTATTCCAATTTGATTCAATTTAATTTTTTAATTACAAATTCAAGTTCCATCGTCCACAGTCACACGATCCTTCTTACTTGTTACAACAGCTAATATTTATATAATGCCTATATGTTCTAAGACCCATATATAGTCTCTCATTTTAATCCCCCCCCCAAAAAAAACCCTTTGATACAATGCATCCCAGTTTTTAAAAGGGGGTAATTGAAGTTTAGGAAGTTTCCTAACTTGGTCAAGATTACAGAGCCATCAAGTGGCAGGGCTAATAATCAAACCCAGAACTGTACTGTTTCCAAAATGATTTACTTTCCACTAAATCATGCATCTCTAGCATAGAAGAAAAACATTTTGCTATATACAATTTTGTATGTGAACGTTTTGTATTTACAGGTAGACAGTAGATGCTTGTTACTCCTTTGATAATTTCAGTCATTATCAACAACTCACATTTCCATGTCAAGGTAATTTTAAAAAATAATATTTAATTTAATACACAGAAAAATGTCATGGGACCCAAGACTGAATTATAATGTTTTTATAAAGAAATAGATGCTCTGGCAGTTCAAATGACTTTCCCAAGGAAGCACACTGAGTAGGCGATAGGCTGGAAGAGGTATCCAGATAGATTCCTACTTCATTCACACACTGACACAACCAACACAGGCAAAGAACATAACTAAAATGTACATAACTAGAAACAATTCTTGAGAAACACATAATAATAATTATAGACAAGTAAATGCTGAGCAAAGTAAGTAAGGATTATCAAAGTGGGGTAGGATTAGTCAGACTAGACCTTTTGAAGGAGGTGGAAGAACTGATGGGCGGTGTCAGTGTGGCATTCCAAATTTGTGTTAGAGGAAGAAAATAAGGCAGAGAGAACTGAGTCAAGTAAGACATGTAGGACACTTGAGATACTAACATTCACTGTGCTTCCATTAGAAAAACTCAAACCTTTTAAAATAAGGAATCCTTGTGAACAACTGTGTTAGGTTGAAACTGTCCCTTAATTCTCACCAGAATCCAGGAGCTCCTCGACCAATGAAACATCTCCTGTGGTCAAAGCTTTCTTAAATGTTTCATGCTTTTCTTCAATGGGTAACGGTCCTTTTAATTTCTAAAAAAGCAGAAAGTTAAAAAATTTTCCTGTTACACATACTTTCATTTCCACTGCATCGGGAAACAATAATGATCGGGTTTTGGTACATCTTTTTTGGGGGGGTGGGAAGAGGCAACATCCAAAGTTTGTGACTAACTCATAACTAAAATTATCTTGGGGTTATGATGGGTCCAAACCTAAGTAAAGAGCTACATCGACAACCTAAAGAAGCGCATTTGATGGAAAGCACAGTAGGGAAACTGCGATTGGTTTGGAGTCCAAAAGCCTGTATTTACACTGGAAAAAAGTTAGGGAAACACAGGCGAGGAAGTAAGAGGTTTCATGGCCAGGGAAGGCCGATCCAGGTGCGGCCAAGACAAGTCCTCCTTCGCTACCTGAGCTGCCCGGTCGAGATACCCAATCTCCCAGCCGTCATCCTCGCTCTCGCTACTCTCGCCTCCACCGGCCACTGCCGGACCGCGCAGGGGGCCCGCCGCCATGCCCGCCGCCATGCCCGCCGCCCAGGTCACAGACTCGGCCGCACGCACGCACGCCCGCCTGCTCCCTCTGCGCCTGCGCAAGGGGGAGCGCGTAAGGCTGCGCGGGAAGGCTGTGCGGGCAAGCGCGACGCGCTAGCGTTGGGGCCTTGGGCCCTGGGGCGCAGGCGCGTGAGCGCGCGCAGCGCCCCGGGTCCCTTCCCGCCAGTCGTTAAGCCCTTGGGAGAGGAAAAGTGGCCCGTGTGGCGGGGCAAGCGGAGCTGACCTCCTGGCCAGTGCTTCCAATTCCTTTCGGGGGTCTTACCCTACATTCTTTTTAGGGTATTTGTTTAATGAAATTCTTGCTCTTTAAGGAATGCCCTACTTGTGGCGGGAGCAGAATGGGGATTTAAATGACGCGTAAGACTAGGCTTTCGCTTCCATTCCCTTTACCTGTCCCCCTGCCAAATCCACTGTCAAACGTGCGTCCCCTGGCCAGTGCTGTTGGTCAGAATACCTCCCTGAGGAACATCACCCATACGTTCAAGGAGCCGGCAGATAAATGGGAGCCAACAAAGGAACCAGGAGAATTCTTCCTTTAAATTTCATGTGATCTCGGATCTCATCGTAGATTTAGAAATTTCGGAACATCAAACACTCCCCAGATGGGTAGTGTAGATGCCTTAAAGGAAATAATCGAGAAAGGGGAGGAGTGGGGAAGAGAGTGCATCAAAACAGCTGGGAAGAAGAAATGATTTAAACTTTCGGAAAGTAAACAATACAAACAACTCCAGGTGAAAGCGGCCCAAACTCACTTTTCTGCATCTATTCCAGCTTCTAGATGAAATATTGGTAACACAGTGATTATCTTTGCCACCAGAGGAAAGTAGACCTATCAACGAGTAGGGCACATGTACGTACCTAAAGATAATTTTAAAAGAATGTAGCCACGCACCATTCTTAGAAAGTTTTACAATATTTTTTTTCCCTTAAGGGGTCTTTGGTGTAAGATTTTGAAATTATTTACTTCAGAGATTTTCACAGATAAGTATTTTTAAGTAGTGTGGTTATTTGGGGGCAAAGTCTGTCTTTCTAAATGCATTCATTCCATAAATGTTATGGATCACTGAGCATAGCCAGGCATAACTAAGTTAGGGGAGACAACATCAAAGACAAACCAAGCTGCCTCATGAAACTAACATTTTAACGAATAAAGACAGTAAGCAAGTAAACAAACAGGATTATTGCAGATTGTAAGTGACCCAAGGAAATAAACAAGTGCTCAGTTTCTGGAATCGCATCACTTAGGTTGTTTCCCAGCCAAATCACTTACTATCAGGAGCTGTGTGCTGTTGGGCAATGTACTTAGCGTCTTTCTTCATCAGTTCCCTTATATGTAAAATGGAGATTATGATGATACCCATCATATAGAGTTGTTTGGAAGATTAAATAAAGTAGTGGGCTTGGAATAGAGCCAGTCCCAGTGTAAGAGGTAAATAAATCTTAGCTAGTACTATTATTATTAATTTAAATAGGGTAATTGACCTGAGCAGAGTCATGAATGACAAGAAGCAGCTGGCCATAAAAAGTGAGAGAGCAGAGCTTTCTTGGCGGAGGAGATGGCTAGTACCAAGGCCCTAAGGCAGGAAAAAGCTTGGACCAACCTGGGACTAGGGTGGGGCAAGTGAAGACCCTAGGGAGAAAAATTTAAGAGACACTCTTAAGAGCCTGTAAGTTCTTCTATTTTGCACTCTAGGTGTCTCATTTACTTTACCTTGTCCCTGCCCTGCTTGGACCAGAAAGGCCTGAGGCTGGAGCTTCACTGAAGGAAGGGGTATGTGATGAGAGGACCTGTTGGCCTTAAGCAAGGATTTTTAGATTTTACTGTAAGAGCAATTGGACACTGAAATATTTTTAAACTGATAAAAGTCATGTTCTGGTGTGTGTGTATGTATATATGTGTCTATTTAAAGATACTCAAATTCTTTTGTAGAGGAGGTTTTTGGTTTGAGCATCTGGCTAAACAGTGGTGCCATTTACTAAGATGGGGGAAGATCATAGGATAAACGTGAAGATGGAATGAGCATCCCAAAATTAACATATTCAAAATCAAACACTCAAATGTAGCTGTCAGGTGGGTAGTTGGATGTTCAACTATGGAGCTCAGGAGAAAGGCTGATCTTGGAGATATAAATTTTGGAGTTATCTACACATAATTGATTTTTGAAACTTTGGGAATTTATCCAGCAAGATTTTTTGTAAATATAGATGCTATAGACTAAATGTTTGTGTCCCCCAGCCCCGCCTCCCCCCCGGCCCCACAAAATTCATACATTGAAACCTGATCCCCAAAATGATAGTATTTGGAGGTGGGGCCTTTGGGAGGTGATTAGGTCATGAGGGTGGAGCCCTCACGAATGGGATTAGTGCCATGAAAGAGACCCCAGAGAACTCTCTTGTCCTACCATGTGAGGACACAAGAAGAAGGTGTCCCATGAATGAGGTAGTAAGCTCTCACCAGACACTGAATCTGCCAGTGCCTTGGTCTTGGACTTCCAAGCCTCCAGAACTGTGAGAAATAAATTTCTGTTATTTTAACACCCAGTCTATGGTATTCTGTTATAGCAGCCTGAACAGACTATAACAATAGATAAGATTAATCTAAAACTTACATGGAATGGTAAAGGAACTAGATAGCTTAAACATTCTGAGAAAGATGAATAAAGTAGGAGGAATTATTCTACTTGATTTTAAGACTTATCATGTAGCTAGCTACAGTAATCAGGACTATGTTGCATTGGAGAAGGAATAGAATGGAGCAGAGAACCTGGAAATAGACCCATGTAAGTAAGACCAAATGGTTTTTGACAAAGGTGAAAGAGCAGTTCAATGGAGGAAGGATGGTCTTCAACAGATGATGCTGGATCAACTGAATATCCATAGGTAAAAAAAGTGGACTTAATTTTGAAAACCTCACTTCTTTTCAAAAATTAACTCAAAATGGATCACAGATGTACACAAATGTTCATAGCAGCATTATTCCTATTAGCCCAAAATTGGAAACAACCCAAATGTCCTTCAACTGATGAATGGATAAACAAAATGTGGTATATCCATACTATATATATTATTTTCCTAGGACTACCATAACAAATTACTACAAATTGAGTGGCTTATAACAACAGAAATTTATTCTCTGACCATTCTGGAGGTTAGTCTGAAATCAAAGTGTCGGCAGCACCACGTTCCCTCAGAAGGCTCTAGAGGGGGCTCCTTCCTTGCCTTCTCATAGCTTCTGGTTGTTGCTAGCAATCCTTGACATTCCTTGGCTTGTAGAGATATATCACTTTAATCTCTGCCTCTTTATTTACAAGGTATTCTTTTCTGTGTGTCTGTGTCTCTGAGGGCATGTGTATCTAAATTCCCCTCTCCTTGTAAGGATATCAGTCATATTGGATTTAGGACTCACCCTAATTCACTGTGACATCATCTTAACTTGATTATATCTGCAAAGACCTTATTTCTAAACATGGTCACATTCATAGGTTTTGGTTGGACATGAATTTTAGGGGCTCACAGTTCAACCCAATATACCATGTATGTCACTTAGCATAATGTTTTCAAGATCCACATTGTAACATATATCTGCACTTCATTCCCTTTTATGATGAATAAGGTGTGGTACTGATTTCAAAAGGTGATTTCAGGAGGTGGCAGGACCCATTAAAAGACTGCTATAATTGTGAGCTGGAGAAGTGGCAGGAAACACGGAGAGAAGAGGATGCATTCAAAAGTTATTGTGGGGCCTCCCTGGTGGCGCAGTGGTTGAGAGTCCGCCTGCCGATGCAGGGGATACGGGTTCGTGCCCCGGTCTGGGAGGATCCCATATACCGCGGAGCGGCTGGGCCCGTGAGCCATGGCTGCTGAGCCTGTGCATCCGGAGCCTGTGCTCCGCAACGGGAGAGGCCACAACAGTGAGAGGCCCGCGTACCACAAAAAAAAAAAAAAAAAAAAAAAAAAAGTTATTGTGAATTAGAATCACAATGGTGATTACATGAAGAACAAGGGGACAGAGAAGTCAAAGCTAATGTGACAAGGACATTAGAAGAGGAAAATGGAAATGGAGATAAATTTTGTTTTGCACAGAGACAGTCTGAAATGTCTGAGGAACATCCATGTTCAGATAAGGTGTAGAGCTCCCAGAGAGGGCTGGGCTATCAATTCAGCTTTAGAAACCATCTTCCTAAGAGGTGATAATATATTAAAGCAATGATATTGCTGAGGGAGAATGGATAGGATGAAGAGATCAATGGGCCAGAAATACATCCTTGTGGAATGACTGTTCTTTTAGAAATAATGATCAAAGAAGCAGAAGACTTGGAAGAGATCAATGTCTCAAAACTCTGGCACTGAATTATAACCTCAGATAATAACAACAACAATAATAATGATACTAAATTCATTTTATAGTACTTCCTATATTCCAGTCACAGTTCTCAGCACTTTACCTATATTAAGTCAATACTTACACAGCCCTGTTGAGGTAAATATGATCTGAGTTTTACAGAGGGGGAAATGGAGACACAGAAAGGTAAAGTCACCTGCCTAAGGTCATCTACCTTGGCAGGGATGGAATTCAAATGCAGAAAACAGTCGGCTCTGAAATCCATGCTTTTAGTCATCACTTTTTAACACTTATGTAGAACTTTCCTGTGCCCTGACACTTTTCTAAGCACTTTACATCCATTAATTCATGTAATCCTCACTATAACTTTTTGAGGTAAGTGCTATTATTATCTCCATTTTACAGATGAGGAAACTGAAATACAGAAAGGTCAGGTAAATAGCCCAAGATTATACAGCTGCTAGGTGGGATGATCAGAATTCACAGCAGACTCTCTGGCTCCAGAATGGGGCTCAGGTTTAACTCAGGGAAGTGTGATGCCCACAAAAGCACTCAAAAGCACACAAAAGCACAAGAGGGATCCTTGTTTCTAACAAGTGTTTCACCATCACACTGTAGCCCTGTCTCTAAAGCACTTTTTTCCAAAGCAGATTTCATCTTCTGACCAGTAAACCAGACTCAGAATAAACCTTGATTCATTTACAGGTTAATCACAAGCGTCATTCCTGGACAGATAAGAAATGGGTAATTTGGTTTTGTCTGAAAAGATTTGGGAATTCCCCCAGGGTGACTTCCTGGAGTGGGTCACAAAGCCACCTACCCTCTTTGTTAATGACCACAGTGTTCTGCTTAGTTCACTGATGATAGGAGACCGGTAAAACAAAGAGGGCAAGAAAACAGCAGTATCTGGGAAATAAATATTACTCAAATTTAGACTTTCCTTAGTTCCTGGGTGTTTTTTGTTTTGTTTTGTTTTGCTTTGTTTTAACTTTTAAGCTTTGACTCAGACACTAGTAATGATTAGCTAATACAGTTTAGTTTACCAGTACCTCTGATGATGCTGTATTTGTGGGAAACTTGTTTTAAATTTAATGTTATCATGCAGTTATAATTCTTGCTTATTTTCTATAGTAATATATGTGGTCTCATTTTCATTCATTTAAAAAAATTCCATTGGGATTCTTAATACTTAATCCTGTCTGGGATCCAGTTGGGGTAACTGCTTCTTTTAGACATAATGTTGGAAGCATAAGAATGGTAATTGAAAATGGTTTTTTTCAATTATTAAAATTTATATGCTCAAGACAGTCAAGGGGAGAGATAAGCATTAAAAAAATAACATTAATTGATTCCACAATATTTTCTGTGCTCCTACTATACATAGGCATGGAGGATGGAGTTGTTAGAAAGGCAAGGTTCTTGACCTCAGAGTGTTTATAGTCTAGTAAGAAAAAGAAACAAATATATAATCAAATATCAGGTAATAATAAGTTCTATAAAGAAAAATTAACTAGGTAAAGGGAATAGAGATTAGTGGAGGCAAATGGAAATTTGAAATAGGGATTTCAGAGAAGGCCTCTCTGAAGTGTTGTTCTTAGTGTTATAGGGAGTTCCTAGGGTTTGATTTCCCATTTTAGAAGGTCATTCTGGCTAAAGGGGGAAAACACTGTATGCAGAGGGAACAAGAGTAGAAGCAGGAATACCAATTAAGGATCTACTACAATAGTCTAGTTTCTCAACCCCACCTGCATATTAGTATCCTCTAGATATGATGCTAACCAGCCCCAGTCTAAAGCAATTATATCAAAATCTCTGGGAGTAGGGTCCTGGAGTTGATATTTCTCAAGGCTCCTATGGTGATTTTAGTGTGTAGCCAGGGTTGGATAAGGTTGTAGAAGAAAGATGTGGGGCTGGATCTAGGGCAGTTATCTACATCCAGTGGGAGAATGTAAAAATCCAAAATGATGAGGTTAAACTATTAAAACAGGAGTGGATTCTTATTTGGATTTGTTTTCTTCCTTAAGGAGCATGGTTAGATCAGAGAACTAAACCAATCCAACCAATTAAACAAAGAGGAAAAAATCATCAGGAAATGATGAAAATGGGTGTTAACAGAAGCATTAACCAATATAATACAAGGAAGTAATGGTTAATGAAAATGTTTGTTTGTGTCATGTTTATTTCTTCAAATATTCTAACATGTAGCCCAGGTTTGAAAATGATCATAGAAGGATAGGTCAAGAGCAGTTATCTTTGGAGGTGGCTAGATGCCAGAGTCAGGGTATATATGTTTTTTAGAGGTAGCAGATAAAAACTGCTAATAGATGGGAAGTGAGATGAGAAGGAAAGAGGGGGTCAGGGATGACATCCAAGTTTTATGCCTGAAAAATTGGGTAAATGGTGGAAGAAAGTGCCTTAAGAGTAGCTAGCCCTTACTTCCAACAGAACACTATAGTTGTATACTGCTAGGAAATAGTAGAAGCTCATAAGTGCCTCAATATTGAAAATGTTGCAAAAAAATAGAAGTTCTAAAACAATGAATAAAAGGTAGCAAATGATGAAATTCCAGAGCATCTTTTCCAAAGCTTCTAAATTAGTAACATATTAATGAATAACAAGAAAAGCTCAACAGATATAACGGGCTCTTGAATTAAAGAAGACAGCAAAAAAAAATGGGCATTTAGACAGATTATTTGCTCCAAGAAATGACCAAATTTATCATGTATTTAAACTACAGTGAATTTTAAATAATATTTAAATAATATTACAACTCTATGTTGAAACTATAAGACAAGATACATAAACCACACAAATACATATCACACATTAATGAATATAAAATTGATGACATACAACACATGATCAACTAGAGAATAATACTTATAGCTAAAATTTATTAAGCATTAATAATGGCTAAGAACTATTCCAAGCACTCCACATGTATTAACTCTGAATCAGTTAGGAATAGTTATAGCTGCAAGTAACAATATTCAGTATCAGTCAGTTAAAAAATTACAGTTCACTTTTTCATATTAAAAGGCTTCTGGCAACTGGCATTGGTTCAGTGACATAGTGGTTTCTGACAGCATCCCATTCCCTTGACCTTGTTCTCCTATTTGTAAGATGTCTCTCCCAACACCAAGCATCATGTTTGTGTTGAAGGAAAAAAGAAGGAAAGAAAGGATGGTCTCAGCTACATCTCTCCCCTTTTATCCCAGCTAAATCTGTCTCCTTTTATCAGGGAAGGCAAAGCTTTCCTAGAAGCTCCAACAGTATTCTGCTTTTGTCTCCTTTGCTTACACTGTCACCTAGCACCCCAATTTGCAAGGGAGATTGGGAAATCAAGTTTTACACTTTTTCAGGCTTTATAGTGGAACAGGAGAAGAGAAAAGAAGGTTGAGAACGGGTGTTCAGTTAGACAGTCAAGAATGACTGCCGCAAATCTATGTCATCCTTAAGAAAACCCTACCAAATTGGTACTGTTGTTTATCCGCATTTTACAAGTAAGGAACTCAGACAGAGAAGTTACAAAACTTGACCAAGGTCAAACAACTAAAAGATAACAGAATCAGGAGTCAACTCAGGTGGTCAGTCCTCAGAGTTCACCCTCTTCTCAGCCACTCCACTACAATATGGAAACTAAGCCTTAGACAGGTTTCCCATTCTGCCTTCTTGTAAGAGTGATCTTTCATATAACTTCCTAACATTCTCATGATGACACATTGTTTATCATAATAGGCAAAGTATTACCTAAAAATCAAATAAATGTTTGCTATTGATATTATATTTTCTTATTTAACTACTACTAATAAATAGTTAATTTGAATTTGTCAAGTCATTTCAAAGAATTCTAAGTGTTTTCATACCTGTGATTTATTCATAAATCCTGTGCTAAATAGGCAAAGGTAAATGTGATCATTTGCATGACAGTTGGGAGTACTAGATCCAGGTTGTGTCAAAGAGATCTGTGACCTAAACTCAGATTTACATGGTCTGTCCATTCTTACTCCTTTTTTTAAAAAAAAATTTTTATTAGAGTATAGTTGATTTATAATGTTGTGTTAGTTTCAGGTATACAGCAAAGTCATTCTTACTTCTTTAGACACCAGCAAGTATAGATGTTTTTACTTAAGGATAAATTTTAATTAAATTTACAGAAGAATCAAAACCAGTATTACATTACAAATTTTCCCGCCTAGGCAAACGTTTAAAACTTTAAAACCGAGCATTTTAATATATCTTAATTTATTTTCTTAACAATGGACTTGGAGGTACCATATTTTATGAAAGTTATTTCCATTGGTTACTTGAAATTTTGACACATTTTATGGCTCTATTTTATAAACTGTATTACCCTGAGTAATTGTATACTCTATGCAGGAAATAAATTGTACACTTTATTATTTGAAAGAAACTAAAATCTCACTGTCATTTATATCAAGTATTTTTTCTATTGGAACTAATCTTTTATTTTGTTTCTTTTAATCAAATTAAATCATTTTCTTCCTTATTAATTGTTTTCATGTTCTAATAGGCAACACGGATTTTTTAATTTCCACAATTTTTTAAGTATGGTTGATTTACAATACTTTATTCGTTTCAGGTGTATAACAGTGATTCAATATTTTAATAGATTATATTCCATTTAAAGTTATTACACAATGTTGGCTCTATTTCCCTGTGCTGTGCAATATGTCCTTGTTGCTTATTGATTTTATGCATAGTAGTTTGTACCTCTTAATCCCGTACTCCTATCTCTCCCTTCCCGCCTCCCCTCTCCCCATTGGTAACCACTAGTTTGCTGTCTATATCTGTGAGTCTGTTTCTATTTTGTTCTATACATTCATTTGTTTTATTTTTTAAATTTAAATTTCACACATAAGTGATAATATAGAGCAGATAGTATTTGTCTTTCTCTGTCTGACTTATTTCACTAAGTATAATATTCTCTAGGTCCATCCATAATGTTGCAAATGGCAGAATTTCATTCTTTTTATGTCTCAGTAATACTCCATTTTATATATATAATATACATATATCACATTATATATGTGTGTGTGTGTGTATATATATATATATATATCTCACTAATTCTTTATCCATTCATCTGTTGATGGGCATTTATGTTGCTTCCTTATCTTGACTATTGTAAATAAAGCCGCTATGAACATTGGGGTGCATGTATCTTTTTGAATTCTTTTTGAATTTGGTTTTTATTTTCTTCAGATATGTACCTAGAAGTAGAATTGCTGGATCATGTGGTAGTTCTGTGTTGAGTGTTTTGAGGCCCTTCCCTACTGTTTTCCATAGTGGCAACAACAATTTACATTCCCACCAGCAGTGTACTAGGGTTCCCTTTTCCCACATCCTCTCCACCATTTGTTATTTGTAGACTTTTTTTTTTTGACTTAAAAGTTTCTTTCTGGTCCTTGTTTCTTCCTCTCTGAGTACGATACAGTGACATTTTATGTTTACAAAGAAAACTTTATACAACTACAAAATGTTAGCTGCTTTATTCTTTTTCAAATTTGATAATCCATAGACTACTCAGTAGGAAATGTAGATTACATGTATAATTTTTTTTGAATTTTTGAATTTTATTTTATTATTTTTTTTGTACAGCAGGTTCTTATTAGTTATCCATTTTATACGTATTACTGTTTACATGTCAATCCCAATCTCCCAATTCATTACCCCACCCGACCCCCCAACCCCGCCGCCACTTTCCCCGCCTTGGTTTCCATACGTTTGTTCTCTACATCTGTGTCTCAATTTCTGCTCTGAAAATGGGTTCATCTGTACCATTTTTCTAGGTTCCACATATATGCATTAATATACGATATTTGTTTTTCTCTTTCTGATTTACTTCACTCTGTATGACAGTCTCTAGATTCATCCACGTCTCTACAAATGACCCAACTTCATTCCTTTTTATGGCTGAGTAATATTCCATTGTATATATGTACCCCATCTTCTTTATCCATTCGTGTGTCGATGGGCATTTAGGTTGCTTCCATGATCTGGCTATTGTAAACAGTGCTGCAATGAACATTGGGGTGCATGTGTCTTTTTGAATTATGGCTTTCTCTGGGTATATGCCCAGGAGTGGGATTGCTGGGTCATGTGGTAATTCTAATTTTTGTTTTTTAAGGAACCTCCATACTGTTCTCCATAGTGGCTGAATCAATTTATATTCCCACCACAGTACAAGAAGGTTCCCTTTTCTCCACACCCTCTCCAGCATCTGTTGTTTGTAGATTTTCTGATGCCCATTCTAACTGGTGTGAGGTGATACCTCATTGTAGTTTTAATTTGCATTTCTCTAATAATTAGTGATGCTGAGCAGCTTTTCATGTGCTTCTTGGCCATCTGTATGTCTTCTTTAGAGAAAGGTCTATTTAGGTCTTCTGCCCAGTTTTGGATTGGGTTGTTTGTTTTTTAATATTGAGCTGCATGAGCTGTTTATATATTTTGGAGATTAATCCTTTGTCCATTGATTCATTTGCAAATAATTTCTCCCATTTTGAGGGTTGTCTTTTCATTTTGTTTGTAGTTTGCTTTGCTTTGCAAAAACTTTGAAGTTTCATTAGGTCCCATTTGTTTATTTTTGTTTTTATTTCCATTGCTCTAGGAGGTGGATCAAAAAAGATATTGCTGTGATTTATGTCAAAGAGTGTTCTCCCTATGTGTTCCTCTAGAGTTTTATAGTGTCTGGTCTTACATTTAGGTCTCGATTCCATTTTGAGTTTAGTTTTGTGTATGGTGTTAGGGAGTGTTCTAATTTCATTCTTTTACACATAGGTGTCCAATTTTCCCAGCACCACTTATTGAAGAGACTGTCTTTTCTCCATTCTATATCCTTGCCTCCTTTGTCATAGATTAATTGACCATAGGTGTGTGGGTTTATCTCTGGGCTTTCTATCCTGTTCCATTGATCTATATTTCTGTTTTTGTGCCAGTACCATATTGTCTTGATTACTGTAGCTTTGTAGTATAGTCTGAAGTCAAGGAGTCTCCTCCAGCTCCATTTTTTCTCTCAAGACTGCTTTGGCTATTGAGGGTCTTTTGTGTCTCCATACAAATTTTAAGATTTTTTTGTTCTAGTTCTGTAAAAAATGCCATTGGTAATTTAATAGGGATTGCACTGAATCTGTAGATTGCTTCGAGTAGTATGGTCATTTTCACAATGTTGATTCTTCCAATCCAAGAACATGATATATCTCTCTATCTGTTGGTATCATCTTTAATTTCTTTCATCAGTGTCTTATAGTTTTCTGCATACAGGTGTTTTGTCTCACTAGGTAGGTTTATTCCTAGGTATTTCATTCTTTTTGTTGCAATGGTAATGGGAGTGTTTCCTTAATTTCTCTTTCACATTTTTCATCATTACTGTATAGAAATGCAAGAGATTTCTGTGCATTAATTTTGTATCCTGCTATTTTACCAAATTCGTTGATTAGCTCTAGTAGTTTTCTGGTAGCATCTTTAGGATTCTCTATGTATAGTATCATGTTATCTACAAACAGTGACAGCTTTACTTCTTCTTTTCTGATTTGGATTCCTTTTATTTCTTTTTATTCTCTGATTGCTGTGGCTAAAACTTCCAAAATTATGGTGAATAATAATTGTGAGGGTGGGCAACCTTGTCTATTTCCTGATCCTAGTGGAAATAGTTTCAGTTTTTCACCATTGAGAATGATGTTGGCTGTGGGTTTGTCATATATGGCCTTTATTATGTTGAGGTAAGTTCCCTCTATGCCTAGTTTCTGGAGGGTTTTTTATCATAAATGGGTGTTGAATTTTGTTGAAAGTTTTTTCTCCATCTATTGAGGTGATCATATGGTTTTTATCCTTCAATTTGTTAATATGGTGCATCACATTGATTGATTTGCATATATTGAAGAATCCTTGCATTCCTGGGATAAACCCCACTTGACCATGGTGTATGATCCATTTAATGTGCTGTTGGATTCTGTTTGCTAGTATTTTGTTGAGGAGTTTTGCATCTATGTTCATCAGTGACATTGGCCTGTAGTCTTCTTTCTTTGTGACATCTTTGCCTGGGTTTGGTATCAGGGTGATGGTGGCCTCATAGAATGAGTTTGGGAGTGTTCCTCCCTATGCTATATTTTGGAACAGTTTGAGCCGGATAGGTGTTAGGTCTTCTCTAAATGTTTGATAAAATTCGCCTGTGAAGCCATCTGGTCCTGGGCTTTTATTCGTTGGAAGATTTTAAATCACAGTCTCAATTTCAGTGCTTGTGATTGGTCTGTTTATATTTTCTATTTCTTCCTGGTTCAGTCTCTGAAGGTTGTGCATTTCTAAGTATTTGTCCATTTCTTCCAGGTTGTCCATTTTATTGGCATAGAGTTGCTTGTAGTAATCTCTCATGATCCTTTGTATTTCTGCAGTTTCCGTTGTTACTTCTCCTTTTTCATTTCTAATTCCATTGATTTGAGTCTTCTCCCTTTTTTTCTTGATGAGTCTGGCTAATGGTTTGTCAATTTCGTTTATCTTCTCAAAGAACCAGCTTTTAGTTTTATTGACCTTTGCTACTGTTTCCTCATTTCTTTTTCATTTATTTCTGATCTGATCATTATGATTTCTTTTCTTCTGCTAACTTTGGGTTTTGTTTTTTTTTTGTTCTTCTCTCTCTAATTGCTTTAGGTGTAAGGTTAGGTTGTTTATCTGAGATGTTTCTTGTTTCTTGAGGTAGGATTGTATTGCTATAAACTTCCCCCTTAGAACTGCTTTTGTTTCATCCCATACGTTTTGGGTGGTCGTGTTTTCATTGTCATTTGTTTCTAGGTACTTTTTGATTTCCTGTTTGATTTCTTCAGTGATCTCTTCGTTATTAAATCGTGTATTGTTTAGCCTCCACGTGTTTGTATTTGTTACATATTTTTTCCTGTAATTGATATGTAGTCTCATAGGGTTGTGGTTGGAAAATATACCTGATATGATTTCAGTTTTCTGAATCATATAAATTTCTCTGTCGAATATGAGTGAGATCCTTTCTGGGTAGAGTAATCTTGGTTGTAGGTTTTTTCCTTTCATCACTTTAAATATGTCCTGCCATTCCCTCTGGCTTGCAGAGTTTCTGCTGAAAGATCAGCTGTTAACCTTCTGGGGATTCCCTTGTATGTTATTTGTTGTTTTTCCCTTGCTGCTTTTAATATTTTTTCTTTGTATTTTATTTTTGATAGTTTGATTAATATGTGTCTCAGTGTGTTTCTCCTTGATTTTATCCTGTATGGGACTCTCTGCACTTCCTGGAATTGATTAACTCTTTCCTTTCCCATATTAGGGAAGTTTTCAACTATAATCTCTTCAAATATTTTCTTAGACCCTTTCTTTTTCTCTTCTCCTGGGATCCCTATAATTCGAATGTTGGTGCATTTAATGTTGTCCCAGTGGTCTCTGAGACTGTTCTCAATTATTTTCATTCTTTTTTCTTTATTCTCCTCTGTAGTAGTTATTTCCACTATTTTACCTTTCGGGTCACGTATCCATTCTTCGGCCTCAGTTATTCTGCTATTGATTCCTTCTAGAGAATTTTTAATTTCATTTATTGTATTGTTCATCATTGCTTGTTTGCTCTTTAGTTCTCCTAGGTCCTTGTTAAATGTTTCTTGTATTTTCTCCATTCTATTTCCAAGATTTTGGATCTTCTTTACTATTATTACTCTGAATTCTTTTTCAGGTAGACTTCCTATTTCCTAGATTTGTTTAGTCTGGTGGGTTTTTACCTTGCTCCTTCGTCTGCTGTGTGTTTCTCTGTCTTCTCATTTTGCTTAACTTACTGTGTTTGGGGTCTCCTTTTCAGAGGCTGCAGGTTCTTATTTCCCGTTGTTTTTGGTGTCTGCCCCTAGTGGGTAAAGTTTGTTCAGTGGGTTGTGTAGGCTTCCTAGTGGAGGGGACTAGTGCCTGTGTTCTGGTGGATGAAGCTGGATCTTGTCTTTGTGGTGGGCAGGACCACGTCCAGTGGTGTGTTTTGGGGTGTCTGTGACCTTATTATGATTTTAGGCAGCCTCTCTGCTAATGGGTGGGGTTGTGTTCCTGTCTTGCTAGTTGTTTGGCATAGGGTGTCCAGCACCTTAGCTTGCTGGTCGTTTAGTGGAGCTGGGTCTTAGCATTGCGATGGAGGTCTCTGGTTAGCTTTCACTGTTTGATATTATGTGGAGCCGGTAGGTCTCTGGTGGACCAATATCCTGAACTCAGCTCTTCCACCTTAGAGGCACAGACCTGACACCCGGCCACAGTACCAAGACCATGTCAGCCACATGGCTCAGAAGAAAAGGGAGAAAAAAAGGAAAGAAAAAAAGAAAATAAAGTTATTAAAATAAAAAACAATATAATTATTAAAAATAAAAATATTAAAAAGTAATTTAAAAACAAGAAAAAAATAGCAAGAAAGAGAGAAGTGAGCAATGAGACCAAAAAACAAATCCACCCATTATAACAAGCACTAAAAAGTATACTAAAAAACAAAACAGAAAAAAACAGAAAACAAAACAAAACAAAAGACGGACAGACAGAACCCTAGGACAAATGGTAAAAGCAAAGCTATACAGAAAAAACCACACAAAAAAAGCATACACATACACACTCACAAAAAGAGAAAAAGGAAAAAAAATATATATCATTGTTCCCAAAGTCCACTGACTCAATTTTGGGGTGACCTGTTGTCTATTCAGGTATTCTATAGATGCAGGGTACATCAAGTTGATTGTGGAGATTTAATCTGCTGCTCCTGAGGCTGCTGGGAGAGATTTCCCTTTCTCTTCTTTGTTCACAGAGCTCCTGGGGTTCAGCTTTGGATTTGGCCCCGCCTCTGTGTGCAGGTTGCTCAGGATGGGGTTAAAGGAGCAGCTGATTAGGGGGCTCTGGCTCACTCAGGCCCATGGGAGGGAGGGGTACGGAATGCAGGGTGAGCCTGCAGCGGCAGAGGCCGGCATGACATTGCACCAGCCTGAGGCACGCCGTGTGCACCAGCCTGAGGCACGCCGTGTGTTCTCCCGGGGAAGTTGTCTCTGGTTCACGGGACCCTGGCAGTGGCGGGCTGCACAGGCTCCCGGGAGGGGAGGTGTGGATAGTGACAGGCTTCTTGGTGGCTGCAGCAGAAGCCTTAGCGTCTCATGCCCGCCTCTGGCGTCCGCGCTGGTAGCCGCGGCTTATGCATGTCTCTGGAGCTCATTTAGGCTGTGCTCTGAATCCCCTCTCCTCGCGCACCCCAAAACAATGGTCTTTTGCCTCTTAGGCAGCTCCAGACTTTTCCCCAGACCTCCTCCCAGCTAGCTGTGGCGCACTAGCCCCCTTCAGGCTGTGTTCACGCCACCAACCCCAGTCCTCTCCCTGGGATCCGACCTCCGAAGCCCGAGCCTCAGCTCCCAGACCCCGCCCGCCCCGGCGGGTGAGCAGACAAGCCTCTCAGGCTGGTAAGTGCTGGTCGGCACCGATCCTCTGTGCGGGAATCTCTCCGCTTTACCCTCCGCACCCCTATTGCTGCGCTCTCCTCCGCGGCTCCGAAGCTCCCCACCTCCGCCACCCGCAGTCTCCGCCCGCGAAGGGGCTTCCTAGTGTTTGGAAACCTTTCCTCCTTCACGGCTCCCTCCCACTGGTGCAGGTCTCATCCCTATTCTTTGTCTCTGTTTTTCCTTTTTTTCTTTTGCCCTACCCAGGTACGTGGGGGAGTTTCATGCCTTTTGGGAAGTCTGAGGTCTTCTGCCAGCATTCAGTAGGTGTCCTGTAGGAGCTGTTCCACATGTAGATGTATTTCTGGTGTATTTGTGGGGAGGAAGGTGATCTCCACGTCTTACTCTTCCGCCATCTTGAAGGTCTCCCCCCATCTGTCCCTCCACTTTGAATCCCCTGCTGCACATGTTGCTTCTTCCTCTTACCCTTGTGACCTCATTTCATATCACTCTCCTCCTTGATTATTCCTCTCGTGTTTTTCCTTAAACAAACTAGCCTCTTCTGACTTAAATTTCTTTGCTGTGGCTGTTCCTTCTGTCTGAAATGGTCTCCCAAGATACCTACTAAACTAATATTTTCACTTCCTTTTATGTCTTTGCTCAAGTTTTACCCTCTCCCTAAGGCCTATTATGACCGCCCTATATTTTTTAAATTGAGGTATAATTGACATATAACATTGAATTAGTTTTAGATGTATAACATATGACATATATATATTAAGAAATGATTACTGCAATAAGTTTAGTTCACATCCCTCACCACACATATGTAGTTACAATTTTTTTTCTTGTGATGGGAAATTTTGATCTACTCTCTTAGCAACTTTCTAATATACAATACAGTATTGTTAACTGTATTCCATGCTCATTACATGATCACTCTGTTTAATACTCCAACCTGCTCCTTCACCCTCTGACATGCCTTACCCAACTCCATGTTTTTTTTTATTCCATAGCAGTTACCACCTTCTAACATACTACAGTATATATTATTTGCTTATTTATTATGTTTATTTCCTGCCAGAGTATAAGCTCCTATAGCAGGCATCTGTGTTTTATTCCCTGATGTATCTTAAGACCCTAGAATAATGCTGAAGGCAAGCCTACTGAAGTTGTTGCCAATCACAAATGTTTTCGCTGACCCAGTAGCTGTAAGCTAGTCAACCATGTCCTACATCAATAAATATGACAGAGCAGTGCCCCCTAGGGATCTAGTGCTATTCTTCTTTGGTTAACTCTTACCATCACCACCCTTGCTACTGAGACTTGTGCTAGGCATCCCCCTCCACCCTGTGTCTCTTATGTCCTGAATAACAAGTTTGGTCATCTATGGCATAGGTTCAACCATTTTTTCTTCCTATTCTATTTCCTTTCTGCTGGATGCTGCGACTTCTGCCGACTATTCTGTGCCTTTTGGGCAAGGCTGTTGATCTCATGAGAATCACACCATTCACCGCACCACTTTGTCTCTTTCACTGAGTGCTACCGCTGAGTCACTGGAGACTTGGTGATTACACAGACATTTGTAAAAACAGGCAAGAATACCTTTATTGTGCAATACTCTGTTGGAAGGGCACCCCAGAATATTTTCTTACTTGTAGAGCTTTGCCAAGCACCATATTCATTTGAAAGAAACCATGCTATTCTTTCAATCACTCTTGCCTTCTAGCTACTTAACATTTTTAAAAGCATTTATTTATTGAGCACTTTGATCAGTACCAGCCCAAGTACTATATATACATTTTTAAAGTTTTCAAAACAACCTTGAGAAGTAAGTGTTATTCTCCCCAGTTTTATAGGTAAAGAACCCAAGTTCAGAAAGCCTAAATAGTTTCCAAGTGTTGTATAGCTAATAGCTACATGGTGGGACTCAAAGCCTGATCATTTGGACCCTGCAGTAGATGTTGATGCTGCAACTGGATCCACTTTACCCTGCTGGCCATCCCATCCTCAGCTGATATGACTGTGGGCTGCTAACTCAGCAAGTTACTCTCTCCTGGAAGACTGATTCCTCCTGTCCCTACCAGTAGCTCTTGACCAATGACTAGATTATAAGGGTTACAAAGGTCTGACCACTTGCCTCAAGGTAAGGATAATTCTGTGGTACAATTTGTGCTCTGGAGCTTTCCTGTTGGGTCAAACTGAAACTAGTCTCTACCTGGGCCCCTCTCTTGCTTCTCCTGACCTATCCTATCCTTCACTTTTGAGAGTACACCCTAATAAAGCTTATCTCAGGCCCTTCTAGGGAACCTGACCTAAGACCCCTAATCCCATTTTCTAACCACCACAATACACTGCCTTTTTTTTTTTTTTTTGTACCAAGAGAGTTTACTCAGTTCTCTCTTTCCTTAGTATAAATTCTCTCCCAGAAGGTTCCTTGATTGCTCATGTAAATGGATAGGACAATAGATTGAATCCCCATGATGAACACATCTTGTGATCAGGCTCAGTAGCTTTTATACTGTGTTCTTTTTACTGAGAGTATTTTAAAGCTGAACATAGATAAATTTTTGTAATCACTGCGTAGGCTGCTGCTAACCCAAGGATGTCCAGTAGAAATTTGAGAATGTAATCCTCTGGCTAAAATTAGATTTACTATTTTGCATTTTTTCTGTTAATGAAAGTTACATCAGTAAAAGCAATTGGAAAAGTAAAATTGGAATACTTTCTGATAACAGAAAACTAGGATTAGTGGAAGAGCATATATATTTTTTTCTATTCCAGAGTATTACAAGTTTTTGCCTCTAGTTTTCAGGTACCTATTAAGTACTAGTAGTAATATATAGTTTTTGTGGAGCAAATTCCATGTCCATCCAGGATTTTTAAATATATATATAATAATAAGGATATATTATAAAATATCTGACTAGGAATAGGAAATAATACAAAGATTAAGAAATGAAATAATTTGGCTAGGTGGTGCTCATGAAGGACTCATTTTTCCAAGCACATATTAATCTACTACTATTAGCTGACTAAGTGTATATCTTATCATTACAAATAACTTCTGTGTAATCGATTTACACAAAGCATTCCAGTGGAGGTCCTTTTTGATTACAGATTGCTTACTTTTATTTCAAGGGCAGGGAAGCTGGTAGAATTTGTAATGAATGGTATAATTGTTGAACATTTAAGCAAACACAGTCTATTTGCAGATGAACTGTATGATTTACGTAATGGGAAATCATGCCACCCAATCAAGTTGAGCTGAGTGGAATGATTAAATAACTATCTGAAAAAAGAGGAACAAATAGATATAACTTATTAACATTAGAAAAAATACCTTTGACAAAGTCTTCCTTCTCCTTGCTGTGCTCCCCGCATTCCCCACACACATCCCAACACACACACACACATACACATACACAAACACCCCAGAAACTGTTTCTTAAGACACACACTATAGGGTTGGTATAGGGCTGGAGGGAAAGATTTGCTTTGTTTAGGAACTGATTTAGAGACCAGTAACAGAGTCAGGGAAGTTACTTATTTAAAAAGTAAAGTTTGGTAGTTGGCTCTCCCCGTAAGAAGTGCTGATGTTAGTTTAAAAATTTTATAGATGAGGCACTTATATTAAATGTCTAAGTTCACAATCATATAATAAATGCTTTATAGATGTGGAAAAACTTAAGAAAGAGATTTTTAAAGTCTGGAATTATGGGAGGGAGGACAGAAAGAAGAGAGTTAAACTTTGGTATGGCTAAGTATAAGATATAATCTAAGCCTAGAAAGGATCCAAATTATCATTGTAGGGACATGATCTTATGAGAGTCACTGTAGACCTTCCTTAGAGATTTTGGGAAGTTAAAAATGATGGCTCATTAAAACTTTTTAAATTAATTAATTTGTTTTATTCTGGTAAAATATACATACCATAAAATGTACCATTTAAACCATTTTTAATGGTATAATTCAGTGGCACTAAGTACATTCACAATGTGCAACCATCCCCATCATCCGTTTCCATAAATTTTTTATGATCCCAAATAGAAGCACTGTATCCATTAAACAATAACTCCCTATTTCCTTCTCCCTCCAGCCCCTGGTAACCTGTATTCTACTTTCTGTTTCTATAAATTTCCCTATTCCAGATATCTTCTATAAGTGGAATCATACAATATCTATCATTTTGTGTGTGACTTATTTCACTTAGCATAATGTTCTCAAGGTTCATCCAAGTTGTAGCAGAATGTCATTCTTTTTACGGCTGAACAATATTCCACTGAATATACTTTTTTTTAAAGGAAAGAGTATGCTGCCAGTCACGCACTATGTTAAATTTTATGGGCAATATCTCATTTAAACCTCACAACAAACAATGGGGTAGGTAATATTATTATCTCCAGTTTATGGATGAGAACACTGGGGCCTAGAAAGTTTAAGTAACATGGTTTAGAATATGGTAGGGATAGAATCTGAACTAGGTCTGTCTATCTCTAGGGTCCAATCACTTAAACAAGACAGTACAGTGCTATCTTAGTAGTATGTTCTCTCTTGTAATATTTATATATTTTTCATACTGAACTTCAAGGAATACATAGAGCTATAGGAGAATGTATGGAGAATATGCTGGAGAATGCATTTTAGAATAAACAAAGAATTGAAGGACATTTACTGCCGTGTTATCAGTTAACAGAAATTTTTTTTCTTCTGTATAGATGAAGGTAGAATGGGAAAATGACTGGAGTTAAATTCTGAAGCCTATGCTTAGGATAAATAGAATCTTATTTGACAAATCCTGGAATATTAGAGGTAGAGATTTTCCCTTAAAAACTTTCAAAATGAAAATTTAAGGTGAAGGGAATTACTATACTATTTTAAAAAGTGGAGGTCATAGAGACTGAAAATATAAATAGTTGCAAGTAGAATTAATAAAGATTTGTGAATTCTATTAGGAGTTAAATAAGGATATTATGGAAGTTCAACCCTAATTTCTTTAAGCTGGTGGCACATAGGGCAACTATTCTGTTCTACATCACGTGCTATAACCACACTCTTAAAGTCACATGGATTGGCTTAAAGGTTATCTATTAGAATGTATGTTTCCAGAAAACTATGCGTCAGCTTGTACTTCAACACGTCCAGTGACAGGGAGAAAGTACAATCTCTTTTCATTATTGGGCTAGTCAGATATACAATTTTATGTTGTTACTTTCCAACCTAAGTTCTTATTTCTTTCAGGGCACTATGCAGGGCAAACCTAACGTTTTCATCCCTATGATAGCCTTTCAAATATTTGAAGACAACATTGTGTATTTCCTACCCCTTCCCTTCCCTGCTTAATATGATTAGCAGCCAGGACTTCAGAGGCCAAAATGCTTGGAGAAGTAAACCTGGATTTTGCCCAAAAAACACTTGTATATTTCTAGCAGAATACAAAAGTACTCAACTATAGAGGAAAAGATTAATGAAGGACTTCATTAAAAGTAGGTACTTCTTGGGACTTCCCTGGTGGTGCAATGTTTAAGAATCTGCCTGCCAATGCAGGGGACACAGGTTCGATCCCTGGCCCGGGTAGATACCACATGCCGCAGAGCAACTAAGCCCGTGCGCCAAAAATACCGAGCCTGCGCTCTAGAGCCCACAAGCCGCAACTACTGAGCCTGTGTGCCACAACTACTGAAGCCCGTGCGCCTAGAGCCCCTGCTCTGTAACAAGAGAAGCCACCCTAATGAGAAGCCCGCGCACTGCAACGAAGTGTAGCCCCTGCTCGTTGCAACTAGAGAAAGCCCACGCTCAGCAACGAAGACTCAATGCAGCCATAAATAAATAAATAAATAAATAAATAAAATTTATTTTAAAAAAATTAGGTACTTCTTTTATCAGATTATATCATTAAGAGAGTGAAAAGTAAACCCACCAAAGGGAAGAAGATATTTGCAATATCTTATATCAGATGAAGAACTTATATCCAAATATATGAAGAACTTCCAACAATCAATAACAGAGAGAGAGAGAACACATAATCTAGTGGAAAAATGAGCAGATGTGTTGAACAAGTGTTTCACAAGTGAACACATTCAGTTGGTCAATAAACATATAAAAATGGACTCAAAATTATTAATAATCAAAACCCACAATGAGATACCACTACTCACCAAAATGACTAAAATTAAAAAAGGAAAAAAACCCTGGTTATGCCAAGTGTTATCTTAGATGTAGAACAACTAGAACTCCCAACAACTAGAACTGCTGTTGGTAGAGTGTAAATTATGAAATGATATAACAGTTGGAAAACTATGGAGATTTCTACTAAAATTGAGCATATGTAAAACTCATGACCCAGATTTTCTACTCCTAGATATCCTAAAAGAAGTGCAAAAACTGTAAAATCCAAACATTCATTAAGAATAGAATGGATAAACATATCAAGCATATACATATGATGGGATACTATATAGCAATGATAATGAGTGCACTAGTTTTACATACAACAGTATGGATGAATCCCACAAACATGATTTGAGAGAAAGAAGCCAGACTCTAAAGAGAACGGACTGTAGAGTTCCACTTATGTGAAATTCAAAACAGGCAAAACAAATCTATTGTGACGGAATTTAGAATAGTAGCTTCTTTGGAGAGGAGGTAAGATTGAGAGGTGCCCAGAGGGGACGTTCTGTTTTGCTGGTATATTCTATTTCTTGATCTGGTAATAATTACTTGGGTTTATTCACTTTGTAAAAAATCATCAAACTGTACATATTGAATTATGAACTTTTCTGTATGTATATTAAATTTCAAAAAGTTAACTTTAAAGGGAAAAATGGCCATAAATAGGTCTAAAAATTCCAGTTACCTAAAATGCAGGGCTGTCTTACTGTGCAATTAATGAGTCAGAATTTTCATAGTAAGCACAATAGTAAAGATGGAATTTTCTGCTGCACACAACAAACTTAATTTTGTGTTGAGAAAATCTGAAAATATTGAGAGACTGTCATTTCCTGATCCTCCTCCCCCAGAAAAAGAATTCTAGCTCCTTTTTTTTTTTTTTTTTTTTGAGAATGAGAGCTAGGTAATAAACGAGCCAATCACAAACCCAAATTTGCATCATTACTCTGGGGTTTTATGAAATATGTGATGAGCTTAATGTAGTTCTGGCACACAGTAAGCACTCAATGAAAACACACTGTTAACTTTGGGGGGAAAACTTGTATCACACTGTAGACTTATTTTAACTTTGCTAATGTCTAAAATGTGCAAGTCTCTTTCACAAATGGTACCACTGTGAACCTCATGCTTGTGCAACTTGTGGACCAGTGTAGTAATTCCTGTTTTATTTTCCTGTGGTAGAATTGGTTCAATGTCCAGTTAGTTGAGATCTTTATAGATTGGGATTCACTATTCTTCATTCTCAACATTAATGGGAATGCTACTTAGGGAGGACCAGAGAAAAAGCCCTGCAGACCACCCTCATTAAGCCCTGCAGGACCACCCTCTGTCCTGGCTCACAGTGATCCAGTAATCAGACCCTTTTGGATACGGTCATTCAAACAGTTATGAGTGCTGCTAATGAAACTCACCTAGTCCATGTTTAAGTTGTCAGTAAGGATGTAAATAACAAAGTATCTCTCACTCTGACATGTTTTTATGTTTATATTCTTATTTTAACATGGTCATTCATCTGAACTATGTTAAATACTGAAATATTTCCAAGTTCCAAACATTATTTTTTTATTCCAATATTAACTCACATATGAGTGGTGAGATAATATGATGGCAAATTAACCTTATGGAAAATTATTTATGTAACTCTATAGTACATTTCTTATTTTAAAATAATACTTTTTCAGTATGCTGTGCGAGGCTTCTTTACTTTTCACTTTTCTCTTTTTTGCCAGCAGAGGGCAGGCGAGGAAGAGAGAAGAAAATATAGGTATCTCTTCCTGGTCTTGATTCAAACTATTTAAACACTTTTCTGAAATGTTTACAAAGCAGGTTATTTTGCTTTCTCATTGGTTATTCTATTTTGAAAGATATTTAAGTATAAATTTCACTCTTTATAGGTATATTTGGCTTAATTAATTTCAAATGAAATTATTTGAATTTTTAAGTTTATAAATCAGTGATTATATTGAAAAATAGGAATTAATTTGCATTTTGAGGTTATATGCCTACAATGCTCCTTATTTTGGCTAATGCTGATTAGTTAAACCTTTTATTTTGATTTTCTAATTCAATTATGGATATGTTTATGTGTATATTTTACATATGTATCTTAATACAGTTATTTGGTCATTACTTCAATATGCAGGGTTGTTAAGCAGAGTTTGCAGTTTTTTCAATCAACTAATGTGTCTTTTAAAACAAAATTGAAGAAAAAAATGGTTCTGAGGAACCTAGGGGCAGGACAGGAATAAAGACGCAGATGTAGAGAATGGACTTGAGGACAAGGGGAGGGGGAAGGGTAAACTGGGACGAAGTGAGAGAGTAGCATGGACATATATACACTACCAAACGTAAAATACATAGCTAGTGGGAAGCAGCCGCATAGCACAGGGAGATCAGCTCGGTGCTTTGTGACCACCTAGAGGGGTGGGATAGGGAGGGTGGCAGGGAGACGCAAGAGGGAGGGGATACGGGGATATATGTATATGTATAGCTGATTCACTTTGTTATAAAGCAGAAACTAACACACCATTGTAAAGCAATTATACTCCAATAAAGATGTTTAACAAATAAAATAAAATAAAACAAAACTTAAGGAAACTCAAGGGCCATGCAGTAGAGGGTTTTTTTCTCTTTCTTGTAGTAGTGTACCTCACGGGAATGTTTAAATATAGTTTTTGTAGGTATATTAAGATGTTTTCTCTTTCAACTTTAAATTTGTTTAATCAATAATAAAACATCCTTTTCAAAACATTAGATGCTATGATAAACTATGTAACGCAACAGCTCAGGACAGCTTCCATGTAACCTTTGTTAAATCAGAAGTCAAGTGGCAGCTTGGATTTTTGCCTTCTCTGTTTGAATTATACCATTGTTCTGGAAGTACAGGAGCAGGAAGAAACTGAATAAGTTCTACCATTGGGAAGAGGAATCTCCATACTACTTATTCCAAGTGCTAGGAATTCTTTCTTTCCTCCTGTATGAACCTCATCTGTAAGAATCTTTTTCTTTTTTTTTTTAAACTGTAAAGCGAAGTTATATATAGTGCTTAGAACACTACCGGCACATAGTGAGTGCTTTATAAGTGTTAGCAATAATTAAAAAGTCATAGACTAATCCTAAATTTAATCCATGTATTGAACTAGGCTAGGGGATCCTGTACAGTTGAAAAAAATAGATTCTTCAGTAAAAGGAAAAACTAGAACAATAATCTCATTCTTGGAAAGGCCAGTTCTATTCTTCATTTATTTGATGGAAAAAAAACAACAAAAACTTTGACTTGAGTGACTCTTAACACTAACTTTATTGAGCAAATGGGAGCAGTGATGTTTGTCACTTAGTTGTCTTGGACTAAATGCTTCCTGGTATTGGGAATTGGTATTGAATTTCCTGACTATGCACAATACATATATAATAGGATAAGATCTGCTTCTTTTAAAGGAGCCAAGCTGGGTGAGGAAGAAAATCTTACCTTTGATGAGAAATCCTCCTGGTCTTAATGAGGAGTGTCTCAAAACACTGAACAAAAGAGAATTTCTTCTGATCACCCCCTGTATGTAAGCTTATAGCTTATGTGGAGGGAGAATATAAGAAAGGGTCTTCAGGACTGAGGAAAAAGGAAGTTCTTTGGGTTAGGCAAAGAGTGATGAATCTTCAGGCTGAGGGTTGCATGCCAACCTCCACACTGATTTCCCATACCATCTTTTCCTGATTCACTAGGCCACTGTGTGTATTTATTCCAGTTTTATCTTCCTAAAAGGCAGCATGATGATGTTACTTCCTTGTTGAAAACCCCATACTCACTTTCTTTTGCCAATGAGAGTAGGAGTGGGACTCCTTACCCTGACATTTGTAACTCTGAGCTACCTGGTCCCAGTCTGATATTCCATGTTCACTTCCTCCTCTACTTTTTACACACCAACCAAACGGTGCTGTTCTAAAGATGTCCCTCTCCATTCATGTCTTTCTCACTCATCTGTGACTGTCAGTAGCGCCTTGTTTTTCAAGATCCATCTTCAATGACACCTCCTCTTAAAGGAGGTGTTCTAATTCTTAACTGGAAATGGACTTTGGTGCCATTGAATCTCACGGCTATTTGCATCTCTAGAATGGCCCTTATCTTATTCTATTATCTATAATAGGTATTTTTGTATTTGATTCTTTTTTTCTGCTGACAGTAAGCTTGTTGAGAGCAGGGACTATGTCTTCTTGTCCCCAGAGAACAGCATGGTGCCTTGCAGCTGGCAGAACCTGTCAGATACTCAGAGAGGCTAGGGCCATTTGCATTTTTTTTTTTTTTTTTTTTTTTTTTGCGGTACGTGGGCGTCTCACTGTTGTGGCCTCTCCCGCTGCGGAGCACAGGCTCCGGACGCGCAGGCCCAGCGACCATGGCTCACGGGCCCAGCCGCTCCGTGGCACGTGGGATCCTCTCGGACAGGGGCACGAACCCATGTCCCCTGCATCGGCAGGCGGACTCTCAACCACTGCGCCACCAGGGAAGCCCCATTTGCATTTTTGAGCCCCTCAGTATATTAAAAATGCCAGGGTTACAAAATTCTGGTTTATGTTGATAAATGGATGCAATTAAAATATATGAATGCCCACAATAAGCCCCAAAGTAACTGTGATGTTCATGAGATAATCATAGGATTTTTAAAAGATTTAACTCATAGTACACTTCAGCTGATGTGGTCTAGTAACTGGACTCAAGTTTAACCTTGTATAGCAACTATCTTCTTTCAGTCTTGCCAGGGTATCCCTGGGACTGTGCATCATCTGAGGCCTGGGCTAAAGGACCCTCCGGCTTCCTGTGTGAGGGGCCCTGATAAATATTCACTGAAATGAGTTAAATTTAATTATATACCAAAAAGGTGCTGTATATAAATATACTACATTAATTCCTATTTTTAATTTGATCAGAATATTATTCAGAAATAGAATTGAAAGTTAACATTAACTTCAAATTTAATGCCTATAATTTAACTTTTACTTGTTTTACACTTGTCAGATCAAAGAACTAGACACTGGGAAGCTTAAAAATTACTCATTCTTACTGATTGACTAAGTGCATATTTCCCTGTACTATGAGGCACACAAAGAGAACTGTGTTCTCTGTGACTCTCCTGACTTAGTATCAAAAATGAACACCTGATGAGAATTAGCATAATTTATTTCTTGAAACTAGGCTAGGGATGAAAAATAATGAGAATCTCTGTGATTCTCCTTCTAATACAGTGCATAGAAGTCAGGCACAATTGGAAGCATGGACTCATTATTAGAATTACCATTGTTTATTTTTTGAAATGTATGCATTTAGGTGTTCTTTTCTGATATAATCTCTCTCTCTTAGACTAATTAGTAGAATGATGTGTTTTAAGCCCTACTTTGCTAAATTAATATGAACCCAACCTTTTCTAGAAAATTATTTTATAATGAAAAGGAAAAGAAGAAATGAAGAGGACCCATTTGCTTGTGATAATTCAGTAGTAAGAAAGAAAATTTGGTTATTTAAGCATTAGGTATAAACCTTTTATCCTACTCCTATATACCTGAGGGATTTGACATATGCCCATAAATATCAGGGGTTCAAGAAGTAGGAGTGGAGAAGGATTGGGAACCAAGGAGTGGTGAAGTTAGAATTAATTAAGTTTTATTAAATGCAAGTGATTCTGATATGTCCACCACAAGAATCATGCCTAAGAGATAGATAATTATATGAAAACTTGAAAGTTAAACTTATTTGTCAAGTTTATTGATAAATTTATTTTAAATACATTAACTTACACTTATTTAAACTTTATTATGCATTAAAACATTTAAAAATCTATAAGAACACTAAAGGTTTTTTAATGACTCAAAGTAAATTGCAATATGAATAACCCATATCCATATATGTCTCATATTCTCATTTTTTACCTATAAATTTTTTAATTTACCAAAAGTTAAAAGCATTTTGCTAACCTACAATTTGTTTTTAAGTATAGCACATGAAGGCATTTAAGATAATTCCCAATATAACTTAAACTTAGGAAAACTATTAGTATGCAAATTCTATCAATGTAGAATTTTATGGAAAAAAGTGAAGATAGTTTTTTAACGACTAAGGACAAATATCAAGAGGACAGTTTGCACATACAAAAATGTATCTGAAGGATAGCTCTCATGATAACCTAATGACCAGCACTTTCCAGTTGAGTAAGCATATATATGGCCAACAGGTATCTGAAAATAAACATTTATTTGTGTGCAAAACTCTGTTAATTATGTAGTTGTGAAACACTCAGTGTAGTCCCAACCATTTCAAAGGTTCCAACAAGAATTTAAAATTTGTCTCATTTTAAAAAACTATAAGTTTAAATATTTCTGTGCAGTGTTACAAAACAAAACTCAGTATGTGTCTTTATTTACAGATAACCACATGGAATTCCATGTTCAAATGCAACAAAACTTATATTACTCTCCAAACACATAATTTAACCTTAACCCCTTCTGCCAACCATAGGCCCTGGACATTGGTTTGAGCTCTGGCTTGAACTGTTGAATGAGAGGTGTCCCATCAACTGACTTCTTCTGAGTGTGGGAAGGGTAAAAAGAGAGTATTGCTTTGTAATTCTCTTCTTCCTTGCCCTTTGCTCTGTAAAGTGGACCTCTTGAGACTCAGGGGAACAACCATAGTATCCCCTCTTCCAAATGCCAAAAATCTGTGTGATGTTAAGAAGCCAGACGAATTTTCCAGAACAAATTATTTTGCTGATAGTACATGGTAAAAACTTAAATTTTTTTACTCGTGAAGATCTCTTGTTAAAAACGTATTGGGCATTACTTCAACAATTTCCTATTCTCAATGATTTTAGCTCACTGAGTGACATTTTACCCCACAACAGTGTGGTCGGAGAGTGGTCTTGGGATATAATCCAGGACTACCTCCACTAGATAGAAGGCTCTAGATACGTATGGTAAGGATTCTTTTGAATTGTATTTTCCTTAAGAGTAAAACAGTATAATAGTAATCATCTCATAAGGATACTGAGAGAGTTAAATGGGGAGAAAACAAATGAAAGGCTTAGTACATTAGAAACTCAATACTAACTAATGTCCTGCATTTCATTTATCCTGGATACACAGTGGGTTTGATTCAGATTTGAAAATGAGACAGGATCAAGTGAGGAACAATGTCTTAAAACATTAGTTGCTCCCCAAAGAAAAATATTTTATTTTCAAAGCATGTTTTACTACACATTTTCCAACAGAGATGTAAAAACTATGGCTGGACAACTTCAACTACTTCCAAAATACTTTTTCTTTTTTTGAGTGAAATGTGACAACTCTGTTAATTCATAGCAATCTCACATAAAATTTAAAACTGAAAGTCAGTAATGTTAACTACAGAAGAAAGAGAGAACATAGTGCGTGGACAGATGGAATCACACAGATAGAATATAATTATTTCCGTGAAGTACTTTCCTAGAGAAAATAAACAATAGCACCTTAAAGTTGAATCCAATATTCTTCTAGAATCCAAATGTTTTTTACATAATACAATGTGAGTAGAAATTTGTCACCACTCTGTGGCCAAACTCACCTTTATTTTTAAGTCATATGAACTTCATAGTGAGTAGTTAATATTACCTTAAAACTTTGGCATGAGAGATGACTTCCATTTTCTTAATAATTTCTTAACAGTAGCTACAGATTATGGAATAATTGCAGACCAATTTGATGGTCCCGAGTTGACATTAGAACATGAAGACTTTATTTTTCTTGTGAGTTTTTTGGAATCAATAAATTTATTAGTTTTTTTTAAATTAGTTTTTAAGAAATACTCATTGACTATTGTTTTTTACATGATTTATTTCCCACTGGGAGTAGAAAGGTTTTTTAAGGTCATTGAGTAACCCAATTTGAAGCCAATTTTCCAGACTTACGAGGTTCATGCTCTAAGTCCTAGATCCTATGTTCACCCTTGCAAGAGAAATAATTAATAAAAGTAAATAAAAAGTATTAATTTTGAAAATGCTAAATATGAGATAAAAGGACCTGACTGGGCTTGAGATATTGTTATTAAATATCAAAGATTATTAAAAGTCTAAATTGTTAGTAATTTGTGGTTGCATGGAAATGTGCCAAAAATCAATAAAATTTTTTCCTTATTTTCTAAATAAAAATTTTATTTTAAAATAGTTTTAGATTTACAGAAATATTGTGAACATACTACAGAGAGGTCCCATACATCCCACACTCAGTTTCCCCTATTGTTAACATCATATATTAGTCGGGTACATGTGTCACAATTAATGAACCAATACTGATACATTATTAACTGAAGTCCATACCTTAGTCAGAATTCCCCAGAATTCTTTTTCTGTTCCGAGATCTCATCCAGGTTAACACATTATATTTAATCCTCATGTTTTATTAGGCTCCTCTTGGCTGTGACAACGTCTCAGATTTTCCTTATTTTTGATGACCTTGACAGTTTGGGATTTGTCTGATGTTTTTTCATAGTAAGACTAGGGTTATGAGTTTTAGGGAGAAGGACCACAGAGGTAAAGTGCCATCTTCATCACGTAATATCAAGGGTACATACTGTCAACATGACTTGTCACTGTTGATGTTGACCTTGATCACCTGGCTGAAATAGTGTTTGTCAGGTTCCTTCTCTATAAAGTTACCCTTTTCTCCCCTTGATACTGTACTCTTTGGAAGGAAGTCATTATGCACAGCCCACACTGGAGTGGCTAGTTGAGCTCCACCTCCTTGAGAGTGAAGTATCTACATAATCTAAGTGAAATTCTTTTGTGCTGCAAATTTGTCTATTCTCTACCATTAATTTATTAAATCATTTATTTTTGCCACTATGGACTTGTAGATATTTATTTTAGACTTGGGTTATAATTGAACTGGGTTATAATTATTTTATTGCTCAAATTTTTCCAGCTTTGACCACTGGTGTGCTCTTTTCCCTTTAAAATACCCCAAATTTTATTTTTATTTTGTTTTAACACTTCTTTACTTTCTGGCACTGTAAGATTTTCTAGGCTCTTTTTGTATATTTTCTGCCCCAGTCCTAAAAGGAATCCTGGTTCTTTTTATTGAGGAACAGTATTTAATACCAAGATCTGGGTGTTAGGGTGTATGGCTGCTATTGAGGTGTCATAGTCTCTAGGCTATCTCAGCTGACAGAGCAAGAAAATATATGTGTGTATGCTAACTAGTGTACACACACGTCTATAAATAATTCAAAATATAATCATCTATATCTTTATTAAACTAATAGTGAGTTAATACTGGTGTCTCTAATTCTAATCCATTACAGTATGGATCATTCTAACCTCTTCCTCTTCCTTATCTGTAGCTTCCCACTCTAATAGTGAGAAACCTGACTTCCACTATCCACTATCTATTTACTTACTCGTTCGTCTCCAGTATACATGTATAGTGGTTTCAGAATTGTTAACCTGTTCCCCTGTGGGATAAAACTTTATCAACTAGAGGAGTGCTTATGTAGACTCTTTTACCTTTAGTTTTACAGACTCCACTATTTCCAAGTTACTTAGACCAGAAGCTTCTCCCACAACACTTCTCCCCCAATTCCTTTCAGTGAGGTTGTTTCATACATTTGTAATACAGTTAGATTCTTTTGTCTTATTTGTGTTCCAACCTGGAGATCCCCCCATTCCTGATCACCTAAATGATTTTTTAAAAATTCACAGACATTAAGTTTCACTCTTTGTGCTGTAAAGTTCTATGGGTTTTGAGAAATGCATAGTATCATGTATCCACCATTGCAGTATTATAATGAATAGTTTCACTGCCCTAACAGTATTCCTTGTGCTCCATTAATGTAACCCTCTCCTTACCCCAAAGTCTTGGCAACCAGTGATCCATGTAACATCTCTGAATAGTTGTACCTTTTCCAGAATGCATATAATGGAAATCATACCATATGTAGACTTTCCACACTGGCTTCTTTCACTAACAATATGCAATTAAGATTCATCCACGTCTTTTCGTGGCTTGATAGTTCATTCCTTTTTATTACTGAGTAATATTCCACTGTTGAGATGGACCACAGTTTGTTTATACATTTGCCGACTGACGTATATTTTGTTTACTTCAGGTTTTGGCAATTATGAATAAAACGACTATAAACATTGGCATGCAGATTTCTGTGTGGATGTAAGTTTTCAAATCAGTTGGATAAATGCCTAGAAGTGTGACTGCTAGATTGTCTAGTAAGACTATACTTAGCTTTGCAAGAAACTGCCAAACTGTATTCCAAAGTGGTTGTACTATTTTGCAATCCCACAATCAATCCTCATCAGGATATGGTATTGTCAGTTTTTTGGATTTTAGCCACTCTAAAGGGTGAGCAGTGGTGTCTCATTGTTGTTTTCATTTGCAATTCCCTAATGACAAATGATGATGAGCATCTTTTCATATGTTTATTTGCCATCTGTATGTCTTTTTTGGTGCAGTGTCTGTTCAGATGTTTGACTTGTTTTTTAAATTGGATTGTTTTCTTATTGTTGAGTTTTATTTTCCCTTATTTTTGAAGGAAGTAAATGAACAAAAAGTAAAACTTGGTGAGAAGATGTGCATTAAAAGAACTATCCCATGCTCATTTCATTCTTTCGTGTAAAAAAAATGTGGAAGAACCACTTCAGCCTTCAGTGAATCACTAATGTAAGGATGTGAAGTTTGAAACACACTCATACACACACACACACACACACACACAAATTATTGAGTGTTTATCCTATGTCAGATAATCTGTTACATTTTTCACTGATATCAACTCATTTAATCCGCACAACAACCCCTATGTAACGAAAGCTCTTGTTTTGCCCGTTTTACAAATGAGGAAATCTCAGCTCCCAGTGAAGAAGCTCTGAACTTTAAAAGGAGATGATCTAAAGTTTATTTTATTACACAGCCAAATGAAAGTATTTTTGAAATTTAATTATCAGTGAACATAGAAACAGATTCCAGAAAAAAGTCCATTTTTCTTGAATTATCCAGATTGTTACAAGCCTCAAATTATTTGGGTTGAGAACAAAAAGAATTCCTAAAGACAATTAGACTCACGACCAAATTGGGCCTTGAAAAACATAGCAGTGCAATCTCAGCTGGCGGCTGGCTCTGAGCTGGCCAGGAGCCCGCAGCGTGGGACTGGGTGTTCCACTCGGCCTGGCTCCCCTCCAGGGAGCTGTCAGTTGCTGGGTTCCCACAGTGCCAAGCACTCGGCAGGTGCAGAAAGGTTCAAGGTTTCTGTTCCCCCTAGGGCCCTGAGGGGCATGGGGAGTGGAGCTTCTGCTTTGTCTTGGGGGAGAGCTTTGTGTTGACAGGGGTGTGAGAACTGCTGATCCTCCAGTGCCTTCCTTAGCCTGGCCTCTGAGAGGAGTGGCGACTTTGCAGGGTCCTCCGCAGAAACAGGACTGAGACACTTCCAGTTTGGAGGCTTCTAGTGTTTTGTTTTGTTTTGTTTTAATTTTTATTTTATTTTATTTAATTTATTTATTTATTTTTGGCTGTGTTGGGTCTTCGTTTCTGTGCGAGGGCTTTCTCTAGTTATGGCAAGCGGGGGCCACTCTTCATCGCAGTGCGCGGGACTCTCACTATCGCGGCCTCTCTTGTTGCGGAGCACAGGCTCTGGACGCGCAGGCTCAGTAGTTGTGGCTCACAGGCCCAGCTGCTCCGCGGGCATGTGGGATCTTCCCGGACCAGGGCTTGAACCTGTGTCCCCTGAATTGGTAGGCAGATTCTCAACCACTGCGCCACCAGGGAAGCCCCTCTAGTGTTTTTTTTTTTTTTTTGCGGTACACAGGCCTCTCACTGTTGTGGCCTCTCCCATTGCGGAGCACAGGCTCTGGACGCGCAGGCTCAGCGGCCATGGCTCTTGGGCCTAGCTGCTCCGTGGCATGTGGGATCTTCCCGGACCGGGGCACGAACCCATGTCCCCTGCATCGGCAGGTGGACTCTCAACCACTGCGCCACCAGGGAAGCCCTTTGCTTTTTGTTAAGAAAAAATTTGCCAAATTAGAGTTCTAAAAATTGTGTCTTATCTGGCATTTCTACATTTAAAAAATTATTGCTCTTAACCTGCAGAAAATGAAATGCTGTATAACTGTGGCACTTACATAAGACACGTAACACTCATAGGATTTATTTAAGAATATGAACTTCTGATGAACTAGTAGAGGAAGCTGGTTATGGGTCATATGTTTAAAGTTAGTTGATGGAAGTATTTTTCTGCTACTATTGACAGGGTATCTTTGTAACTGTATCCTAAAACCAGGAATGGGGAAACAGTGCAGCCCTGGGGTGGGGCAAAAGAAAGGTTGCTGAAGAAGATTTAGGGAGTTGCTGTAGATTTTGCAGAATCCAGAATGAATGAAAGAGACATGGACCCTGGTAATTTCCTTTGGGCTCAGGCAACTAATGCTTTGTTTTGTCAGTTTAAGTAACACATTAGATCTATGAAGCCCTTTGAAGGTTGTAGCAGAATTCCATCTTTTCCCCCTTCCTGGCATAGAGCTGCAGCGCTATAGGCTTTCCAAAAACATTTGTGGAATGGAATCAGAAAGTCACTTTACTTCACCGGATGCATTTCTTCCTCCATCCCCCAACTGTCTAGGAACCCCAGGGTTTTCATCATCCAAAGGGGTTATTTCTGTTTCCAAACACCAGAGAGATGGAGAATATGGAGAATCTGACCAGGCTGCTGTCACATGCCCCACCTCATTTTCTGCTGCAGGAGCCTCTGTCACCACAACATTGTGTTACTGGTGAAAAAAGGTCCTCCCACAGAGCCTGATGCACCCTGGCGCACTGCTATGATCATCACCCTGTTGGAACAGATCTCTGCACAGGTCATAGCAATTCCTAGAGGAAGATGAAGCTCACTCCCCCACCTTAGTCTCAGCCAGTAGTACATTATAATTGGACTTTTAACATTTCTCCAGTAGTTGGCAAGGCCCGCCCAGCATCCCATGATGGGTAGGAAAAGACCACCTTCCAGTTTCAGCTGCAAAGTGGCCCATCTCCCACCAAACTGAAGACATTAACATTAAACTTTTCCTCTCATGGTATGTCTGGTTCTCCATGGGGACCCTTGGTGTCCATATTTGAGCATTTCAGTTGGGGTCATCTCAATTCATCAAATAGATTCGATGTTGAACCTCAAAAGAAAAAGAAGGGCTTCCCTGGTGGCGCAGTGGTTAAGAATCCGCCTGCCAATGCAGGGGACATGGGTTTTAGCCCTGGCCTGGGAAGATCCCACATGCTGCAGAGCAACTAATAAGGCCGTGCGCCACAACTACTGAGCCTGTGCTCTAGAGCCCGCAAGCCACAGCTACTGAGTCCATGTGCCACAACTACTGAAGCCCAAACACCTAGAGCCCGTGCTCCGCAACAAGAGAAGCCACCGCAATGAGAAGCCCATGCACTGCAACAAAGAGTAGCCCCTGCTCGACGCAACTAGAGAAAGCCTGTCTGCAGCAATGGAGAACTAATGCGGCCAAAAATAAATAAATACATTTATTTTAAAAAAAAAAGAAAGAGAAAAAAGATTTTGTTTCCCCCTTTCTCCCCATGGATACCTACCTACTTTATACTCCTATAATGAAGAGACCACTCAATGGATTCTGAAGAAATGAAGAAAAAGAAGAAAGAAACATCTCCTTTGTAATAAGCCCCTGTTTTCACTTAAACAGAGAAGCAAGTGGATAAATTGTAAAAAGCAGCTCCTTTTAGTTAAACAAACAAAACCGTTCTATATGGTCCAGTTACACACAGGGCACCATGATTAAATGCTCAGCTACAGAACCAAACCAATAGGTTTGTTCAAATTCTAGCTCTATTTCTTGAACTTGGACATGGTCTTTAACCTTCTGTACCTCAGTTTCTTCATTTGTAAAATGGAACAACGCTGAAAATAAAATATACCAACTTTATAGGGTTTTTCTGAGGTGTGTAATATTATTTATGCAGCAAATAAATACATACAACATATAATTTTTTCCTTGAAAAACAGGATCATGCTAAACTTAATTTGTTATAAAAAATTTCAATTAGTTTTAGGTAAAACTTTATGACTGTCTAATTTGTTTAGATGAAAACTCTGTACATATTTGTCAGTTTGATTTTCTTTAGTTAGCAGGATACACTTTATTCTAGAAAGGATTTAGACGATTTTCATACATATTGCTAAACATAATTCTTGCTCAAGTAAGTAAGAATTCCAAAGTGCTTTGCCATCACTTCATCAGTGCTGCCTCTCAGCAGTCTTTGAAGTAAGGACGTTGTAGTCATACTGGGAGACACTGGGATGCAGGCTGCAGAGGCCAATGAGCCAGAGTCACTGAACCAGGAGTTGATTGTCCTTTTGACCATACAGATTAATCACCATAGTTTCACCAATCACATTGAACTTGTAGATCAATAAGTAGCCAGCATAGTGTCTAAAACAACAAGATCTCATAGACTTTGTCTATATAGGGTAAGTTAAAGCAAAACAGAAAGGAAACTCTGAACCTGGGAATTCTTCTATTCTAGTTTCCCAGGCTTAATAGCCTTCCTTGAGTAACTGACTTCATGTTGTGTCCTTGGCTTTAATTATGAATTGGTATAAAAAATGACCATCAGATAGATGTTTCCGAAAAAATTATTGCTGAAAATAATGACCATGATGTCATTCAGTAATAATTCTATAAGTCTTTGAATGACAAACTCTTCGAAGATCGGGGTAGAGGGAGGATTCTTTTTTTCCCCAGGTGAACTTGCATATCGACTTCTGTCAGGTATCAGATTATGAGAATAATACAACCTTTTGGACTTTGACAACCAAGATATTCAGAATTACTTTTAGTTCCCAGATACAATAACGATTTCCCACCTAGTCTCTCTTATTTTTTATATCAAACATTCTCCTGATTTATAGGTTTTTATTATAAATTATCTATTTGGGGGAAATAGTTGCAAATAAGTAAATAACCTACTATTCTACTTAACTGCGCTCTACTTTCTTTTTTTTTTAAAAAAAGATTTATTTATTTATTTAGGATGTTCTAGGTCTTAGTTGCAGCACGCAGGATCTTTGCTGTGGTATGTTGGATGTGGTATGTGGGATTTCTCAGTTTCCGCATGCATGCAGGATCTAGTTTCCCAAACCAGGGATCGAACCTAGGCCCCCTGCGTTGGGAGCATGGAGTCCTACCCACTGGGCCACCAGGGAAGTCTCTCTACTGTCTTTCTAAATGTAACTCTTCTATGAAGCACATAGATTAGTATAGAATTCACCTGAGGGTTTAAATATATTAAACCACAATTTTAATTCTATAGAGAACATCTGGCTTTCAAGACAACATCATCAATGAAAATTTAATCTGGTGTTATACATTCTCTTGTTTCTAAAAAAGCTTCAGTAGGAAAAATGGAAAAGCACCAATGTAAACAATGAAACATTTTATAAAAAGGAGTTTTAGAAAATCCCAGATTTATTAGCTTTTACATTCATGAAAAAGTTGTATTTTATTTTATTTACTTTTTATTTATTTTATTTTTGGCTGTGTTGGGTCTTCGTTGCTGCGCACGGGCTTTCTCTAGTTGTGGCGAGCAGGGGCTACTCTTCATTGTGGTGCATGGGCCCTTCATTGCGGTGGCTTCTCTTGTTGTGAGCACAGGCTCTAGGTGCACGAGCCTCAGTAGTTGTGGCATGTGGGCTCAGTAGTTTTGGCTCACGGACTTAGTTGCTCCACGGCATGTGGAATTTTCCTGGACCAGGGCTTGAACCCATGTCCCCTGAATTAGCAGGCAGATTCTTAACCACTGCACCACCAGGGAAGCCCCAAAGTTGTATTTTAAATATTGTTCACAATAGTTCCAGTTCATTAGTAGCATTAATAAGCTCCTGTTTTGTTCAGATTGAGTATCCTTAAGGCTTCCCTTACAAGGAAGTACTTTTAAGTTACAGAAGACTCTCAGGGTGCCAAATTCCATCTGGATACAGTTGTTAAGAATATACCACTGGTGGGGCTTCCCTGGTGGCGCAGTGGTTGAGAATCTGCCTGCCAATGCAGGGGACATGGGTTCGTGCCCTGGTCTGGGAAGATCCCACATGCCGTGGGGCGGCTGGGCCCGTGAGCCATGGCCACTGAGGCTGTGCGTCCGGAGCCTGTGCTCTGCAGCAGGAGAGGCCACAACAGTGAGAGGCCCGCGTACCACAAAAAAAAAAAAAAAAAAAAAAGAATATACCACTGGTGATGAGCTTAAAATGAGAGGAATTGAAAAAATAGAGCTTTCAAATGTCATTTCAATGCAAAAGTAGTAAGAATGTTTCCACAGTATAGTTCTGCCTCTAAATCAAAATTAGCTTACAATTGGAAGGGTACCTGAATTTCTGCCTTTTATCTAATCTGAATACAAGCAAATACCTTCAGAGGGGATGAGAGCCCAGTATTCCTGAGAATTCTGATAGCTGTTAAGAAGTTCCGTTTTCTGTAGCCATCCATTTTGCAATGCTACACTGATTTCTGATTTATCACTAGTGATATGTAGCAATAAATTCTAAAGTTTGTGGAGTCCTTATTAGGTTCTAAGCCCTTTATGGCTGTTGTATGCATCACCTTTAAATAATTTCATCCAGTGATTCATAACAGGAGCAATTTTGCCACCCAGAGGGTATTTGGCAATGTCTGGGGACAGTTTTGGTTGTCACATCTGGGGGGAGGGGGTGGTTCTACTGGCATCCAAGGGGTAGAAGCTAGAGATGCTGCTAAACCTCCTACAATGCACAGGACAGTCCGCCCACATCAAATAGTTATTCAGCCCCAAATGTCAATAGTGCTGAGGTAGAAAGACCATGACTGAATACATTCAACAACACTTGGAAGTGGGTATTGTTAACCTCATTTTCAGAAAAGGGAAATGAGACACAGAAAGGTTAAGTAACTTACCCAAGACCACACAGCTAAGTAAGTAGTGGTACCAAGATTGAAAAACCAGCTCTTTATTGCCTCAAAGCCCAAGCTCTTTCCACTATACTCTGCTACCCTCTTCAGGGAATTTTGATGACCATGGGTAGATTCTGAGTTTTGGAGGGTGCAGATCCTCTTTTATTCCATACTCCTGCCTTAGCGCTGAGCTCTTGCTTGCTGAGAGATTAATGGCAACGATTCATCTCTTGAGCGTCTTCAGATTCCCCCTTTAGGATGACATTTCAACTATTAGGTCAGTAACCCCGAGAGAAAATTGTTTGATTGTACACAGTATTACTAAATAAGAGATGAGTTGAAAGGAAAACAGAAGACACAATTCTTGTCTCCAAGGAGGTTGTGGGGAAGAAAGGTTATGTATGTATATAAACAGAAGTATGTGTGCATGTGTGTTTATAAACAGAATTTTCAGACCAAACAGAATGTTGGAAGTGGTAAAAATAAATGATAATCTGGCTTAGTCATGTACCAGGACACCTCTCTCTGGGTCTGAAACATCTTTGTAAAACTATGATGTGTAGTTGCATCCTTGGCCAACACTGTGGCACACTGTGGGAAAGCCTCAGCTGCTCTTACTCTTCTGGCTTAGATACATTTATATACAGAGCCAGCCTATGCACATGAAGCTGTCAAGAATTTGCCCTTCTCTTGTTTTGTGACTTTTTCCTTTTTCCTTCTACTTTTCCAGGTTTTAGTGCACTCATTGTCATGACCTGCTTATCACTATTAAGGCCTGTTCTCAGGAGAGAATCTGAGGAAGACAATCATATTAAATTGAACATAATGGATAAGTATAGGCAGTTGCACTCTGGTGATATCTAATGATGAAACTTCAGCCATCATCTCATGACAGAGTGAGCAATGTATGACAGGAACATATGAGAGGATGGTTATCTCAAGCTTTCATATATTGAGATCATTTGAGGAAGCACATGGCACATTGCTGAACACATAGTAGGTACTAAATAAATATTGACTTTCTTTCCTTCTCCTTCTTCTCTTTTTCTTGCTTCTTTTTAATATACCTTTTTTTTTTTTTTTTTTTTTTTTTTTTTTTTTTTTTTTTGCGGTATGCGGGCCTCTCACTGTTGTGGCCTCTCCCGTTGCGGAGCAAGGCTCCGGATGCGCAGGCTCAGCGGCCATGGCTCACGGGCCCAGCCGCTCCACGGCATATGGGATCCTCCCGGACCAGGGCAGGAACCCTTATCCCCTGCATCGGCAGGCGGACTCTCAACCACTGCGCCACCAGGGAGGCCCTAATATACCTTTAAAGTGATGCCACACCATTACACCCATGTTCACAGCAGCATTATTCACAATAGCTGAAACCCAAGTGCCCACCAAAAAATGAGTGGATAAGCCAAATGTGATATATACGTACAATGCAATATTATTCAGCCTTAAGAAGGAAAGAAATCCTGCACTATGCTACAACATGGATAAACCTTGAGGACATTATGCTAAGTGAAATAAGCCAGTCACAAAAAGGCAAATACTGTGTGATTCCCTGTATGTGAGGTAGAGTCAAAATCATAAAAAACAAGAAAGAATTGATACAATGGTGGTTGCCAGGGGCTGGGGGGAAGGGAGAATGGGGAGTTATTGTGTAATGTGTATAGAGTTTCAGCTTTACAAGATAAAAGGGTTACTGTGATGGTGGTGATTGCACAACAATGTGAATGTGTTACTGGACTGTACACTCAAAAAAGGTGTAAGTTAGCAAATTTTATATGTATTCTACAATTTAAAAAGCCCATACAAATGGCCACCTAATTTTCTGTATTGAAGGTCAGTTCTGCTTAAAATGTTAGGAAATTCTGTGGGGGAAGTATGAGTAGTGGTTAAATGCTTGTGCTCAGGCAATAGACTGTTTAGTTCAAATCTCAGTTTTCTCTGTTACTTTTTACTGTGAAACTTGCTTGAGAAAATTACTAAATTTTTATACCTCAGTTTCTTCACCTATAATATATAGACAATGAAGAAGGTAATATCTCATGAAGGTGTCATAAGGATTAAAAAAAGGCAAAGCATTCTGTGTATTTAGCATGGCACCTTACATACATGGTAAGTGCTTAACGTATATAAGCTATTATTATAAAATTTTGTGAGCTGATATTTGAGCAGCTTGGAGAGAAGAGTTTCATTGTTTCTTACTACCACCTTTCATTTTCATCCTGGCCCTTTAATCTCTTTCCTATTCCTGGCATCTCAAAGACACATTTAGGATTTCAGTCATGACCTTCAGCCATATTTGAACATTTTCCTAGTGCATAAATCTACATTCCCACATTACGTTTGTACCTAGATGCAAGCCTTGAATGTCACGTCTCAATTAGTTCATTTGTTCATGTCAGCTAACCGTGTTAATGTTCTGAATAATGGTGAAGTCTTACTTATGCCAAGAACCAATTTGGGATGTAACCTTTCATGATAAAAATCTAGGGTCTTCCTAGGTATATGTGTGTGTACACACACTTAAAATGGAATATTATAGTTAGATGTCATCTTTTAAAAGTGTGTACTCCAGTAGCTACTTGGTTTGCAGATTTCTGCTTTCTTGCCTCATTCTTTTTTTTTTTGCTTCATTCTTGAACAGGTCTAGCAGTTACGATTGTATGAAACTAATTTGAGAAGAAAGACTGGTTATACCAGTGTAAGTGATAGTACATAAATGCATGAGGGATGATTTGATTAGAAGCAATATTACGCACTGATAGGAGTGATGGTTTGAAATCAGACATGAGTTTAAATGTTAGCTCTAGCATTACAGGCATTTACTTCTCTTTTCTGTTTCCTCTACTGAAAACTGGGGAGAATAACACCTATTTACATGGTTGTTGTTAGATTCCCATGAGATGATGCCTGGCAAATAGTAAGAAATCAAGAAATAGTCACTATTTTATCTATTCTTTCCAGAGGAAAGAGATTGATTGACAAATATTTGGGGTCTCTGAGGCATATCACTTGGTCAGCTTCTGTGATCTTTGGAACTCAATTCTTAATCTCTTTATTGTCACCTGCTCTTTGAGAACAAAGAGGAACTGATTACCGCTTCCTTTCAAAATGTGTGTATTACATTTGATGGGTTACATTAGCAGTTATAAAGCAAACAATAGAGTGGAGGGTGGGAAAGTGGATGAAGTGAGTTCAATCACATACCTGGGAAAAGTCAATAATGAAGGCAGAGCCTAGATTTGCCTGCCATACGGGAGAGACAAAAACAGGATTTGAAGCAAGAGATCATGAGTTAGAAATTAAGTTTTCTCCTGGTATCTAACTTTATGCAATTTGCCTATCTCTTTGGTGTTATTTTCTCTGCTGTTAAATTTAGGATAATAAAATTTAAATGTTTATAAAACCCACTTTAAGGTTTAAAAAAAAGGTGACATGGAAATGCAAAGGGGAGCTATAAAGACCCGATTTGAACACATTTATTAATTTAAATACGTGTTCCTGTCTTTCTATTATTATGAAGTGCAGTTTCATTTGTACTTTATCTCGGTGACCACAAGTCAACAATAAGCAATTCACAAGTAAACGCCCTTGCTTTAGGTGTAGAGGCATTAATGTAATCAGACCAAACTTTTTACTTCCATTTGAATTTTTCAATTTAAACTCAATGCGCCCTTGCTTTTACACAACAGGATTCAGGAACGAAAGATTTGGCTCTTTAAAAACCATCAAACAGGCACACAATCCACGCAGCAAAAACTCGGGGAAGCTAGGGCGCCCACACCTGGGAAAGCTTAGATGCCCTTCAAGAATTGAAGATGGCGTTTCTCTGAGGCAGGTCCGCGTTAACATGCTACCTTCCCTTCAAAGATTGTTTGGATTCCTTTCAGTGTTATTGGTCAAGATGTGTTGCTGACCTAGACTAGGAACTATAGGATGGCGGGTGTGTCTACACACTGTCCGCTTGTCATCATCGTAGTCGCTAACACACACAAAAGCCTTCTTGAAAAATGCAAGCCGGACTGAAAAACTTAGGACAGACAATGAACAAATCCTGGGCGGGTAATGGACAAAGCGGCAATTATAGAGATTCCCTCCACCTGCAGTACTTCTCCTAAGGGGCCACACGTGCAGCTCACCTAAGCCTGAAACGAACAAGCTTGGTTTTTCCCTCTGACACTCGAGGGAAGCGCTAAGGCGAACACATCAGACGCTGCCGCGGAACTTTGCAGCTCTCCGAGGCTGCAGTTTGATACAGGAGAGACGTCTTTTCGTTCCCCTTTCAAAAGGCACCGTGCAAACGTAACACGAACCCGGCTAGGATGTCGGAAAAAGGGAGGAGGAAGAAGGCTCGGGGAAGTTGGCCGCGGCGTGCCCTGGGTCTCGCGGAGCCTGGCGCGCAGGAGGGTCCGGGAGGCTCCCGGCGGACTGGCTCTGCTCCCGCTGGTGGCTCCTTCTGTCTTCGAGCGTCGGAGACCGGACCTGGAGAGCGGCCGCGACGGTCCCCCGCCTGCGGGCTGGGCTGGGTCCGGACGGTAGGTAGGGACGCGGACCTGGAAGGAGCGCGCGCGAGGGAGGGAAGGCTGGGAGTCAGAACCGGGAAAGGGTGGCACGGAGCAGCGAGGGAGGGAAGGAGGCGAGAACGAAGGAGCGGGCGCAGTGCGGGCGCTGGGCGCTGGGCGCGGACGGGGTGGAGAAAGCCGCTAGAGCAAATTTGGGGCCGGACCAGGCAGCGTCCAGCTTTTAACCTGGGCAGTGGAGGCGGGGGAAGGAGCGAAAGAAGAGGGGAGGTGTGTGTGTGGTAGGGGTGGGTGGGGGGAGTTGGAAGCAAATGACATCACAGCAGGTCAGAGAAAAAGGGGCGAGCGGCAGTCTCCGAGAAGAGTAGGGCATTTGGCATTAGAAGCTCGTGCCCGGCCTGCCCCGGCAGGGACCCCAGTGCTCCCAGAGACCATGCAGAGGTCGCCTCTGGAAAAGGCCAGCGTCGTCTCCCAACTTTTTTTCAGGTGAGAGGGTGTCCAGCTGAGCTTTGGAAGCACACGTGCCCAGGAAAGAGGAGGACGCGTGTATGGGCTGGGTTTTGGGGAAAGTGGAGTAGTTTTTAAAAAAGATGCACTGTCATTCATTGCTATGGAGGAGAACGAGGATTTTGTGGAATAAGATAGAAAACATTAGGAAGAGATAAAAGAATGAACTGAAGCCGATTGTGTGAATAAAGAGCCTTAGCTTAATCCTGAAGTTTTAACTACTTGCAGCTGAAAATCACTCTTAAGACCCAAATGTGCTACTGTGCAATTGTCTCCTTAGATTTTCCTAAGAAACTTGTGAATTATAAACTTGTTAATAACAAATACTTACGTTTGGCCCCTATTTTTCCCCCCTTCATGCCTTGGAAACTTAGAAGTCTTCTTGGCTAATGTACTACAAGTGCCATGCCTGCATGTAGTAGGTGCTCAGAAAAAACTTGTTGACTGAATTTTGAACGTTTATAGGGGAGAAATATAGAGTGGGTAATATGTGCTTAAAGTTTTTATTGTTATGATACTGAGTATATCTAACAAGTATTTGCCACAATTCCATTATTCTTTCTTTTAAGAATGAAAGCAAATCCTTCGAAATATCCGTTTTAAAAAAAGCCAATTCTACAAGCTATACATTTTAAAAGAGGGGTCAGAATTACCATGGAAATGTGAAACCATGGGAATAGATACTGAAGTTAAACCAACTGACATTTAATAAATTGTACTCTTATCCTACTTTACATGTGATGAGCCATAAAAGCTTGTGAACTTCATCTAATGAGATTTTAAAAAATAGAGTCTAAGTTCAGAGTCTTAGGCAAAGTGTAGTTAGATGTAGCATTTCATATTTGAAGTGTTCTTTGGATACTGTATCTACTTTATTTCTGTTATACTTGTATGAATGAATGAATAGGTTCAGCTCTCTCATGGGATATTACTTAATTCATAATTATCTAATGAATCAGCATACTTAGGTATCAGAAAAGCCAAATACATTATAAGTATGCTTATATGTGTATGGGAGGAAGGAGCTTGGTTTTCACATCTTTCTAATGTTTTATTCTCTGAATGTGCAGCAAACTGGAACTCAGGTGCCAAGGAGAGGGCATAGGCCATAGAAGGAGAGCTCCTCCCTGTGGATGGGAGAGAGGGACTTTACTGTTTGGAATTGCCTCTTGGGTGGGTGTTTTCAGCACCTTTTGTTACTCCATCTATACGAATGGGATTGTCTGTTGTTCTGTTTTCCTGCTATTTACAAAATCAGAATGCTAATTGGCATAAATTGTAGCCTTTCTACTAGAGCACTTGGAGGAACCTAAATGCTATTCTGTCTAAAAATGCAGTTTTAAAAAAATGCAGTTTTCAGAAGAATACATATCCCATGGCTACGTCTAAGTATAATACTAAGGAACTTTAAATTAGCTCATTGTTGATTTAAATTATATCACTGTTGGTCTATCAAAGTATTTTTTTCTTTTCTTAAAACAGATCACCTTACACATTTTGGTATAGTTTTAAAAATGCTCTCAGGTGGATCTGTTAAAAAATAAATATTATAATGGCTACTAAATTTGTGAAGAGCATACTCAGTCTTGCTCTTCAAACTACTTTATAATAAGTTGCTCTAAGAATAGGTATATTTTTAAAAGTTAAGTTCCTACTATTTATAGGACCTGACATTCACCTAAAGTACCAGTGATTATAAACTTCCTTCTGGGTTGTAATTCTGAAAGGGTAAGAAACGTATTTTCTGTCTTCGGATTAGACAGTAGTCCTGCTTAGTGGTCCAGGGTTTTAGGCTTTGGATTCAGATTGCTTTGATTCAGATCTTGGATCTGCTACTTAGTAGCTCTGTGACCTGAGGCAAGTCCCTTAACATCTCTGTTTGTGTGACTTGACCTTTAAAACTTGGACACTAGTAGGACCGATGTCTTAGGGGTTAATCTGTTGAGAAAATGCATGTAAAGTCATTAGCCTAGTAAATGTTAGCTGCCACTGTTATTATTATTAATTACCATATTTTTACATTCTTTACAATACCACATACCTTGTTTATATAAAATATTCAATTCATCTTTGTTGAATATAATTTTATGACTATCCATCTGTATGTGCAATGAATGGGCCTAGATGAAAATTTAATTTAAGAAAAATCTCGTCCAACATGGCATTACCAGATATACAGGAAAAAAGTCATATGCTTGTATCATATGTTGCTAAATGCCTTAGAATTTAACTTTCTGAGCATGATCCATTCAGTTTCACAGTCATAAGAGAGTAAAGCTGTTTGGTCTGGTTTATAGATTATATTAAATATCTCTTTTATTGTCTAGATATTGTTACTGGGAAAACTAATAATGTTTAGGAAAAATTTAAGTACTTTACTTTTTTTTTTTTTTTTGGCGGTATGCGGGCCTCTCACTGTTGTGGCCTCTCCTGTTGTGGAGCACAGGCTCCGGACGCGCAGGCTCAGCGGCCATGGCTCACGGGCCCAGCCGCTCCGCGGCATGTGGAATCTTCCCGGACCGGGGCACGAACCCGTGTCCTCTGTATCGGCAGGCAGACTCTCAACCACTGTGCCACCAGGGAAGCCCTAAGTACTTTCTTAATTTTGCATGAGTTTCACATCAAGTATGAAATTTGAAAGATATCTGAGGTGTCATAATGCATAAAATAATAATAATGTCAATATTATAAACATAACCTAAAAGAGAATTTCACCACAAAAATTCAAACAGTGTGTATCATGGAGACCAAGTTACATTAACTTAAAGCTTTTATGAAATACAAAGATGTTTTTAAACTAGAGGTGATATATTTGCATAGAATTTATAATTTATATACCAGTGCAATTGATTTACAAATGTTTACCAAGAGAGATTATGTTTTTCATTTTTGAGCAATTTGTCAAGTTTACATTTTCTAACTTTTAAAGGTGGTTATTCAGTTTGTTCTCTGTCTTCTCTCATGCCCTGAATTTCCCATATTCTCTTTAGATGTTAGATTGTGTACCAAACCATGTGTCAGATGACACAGCTTGAATTTTGGTCATGGTTTTCATACCAGAAGTCTAGATCTATACTTGAGGAATTGTCAGAGCCCCACAGAATCCATGTGTACAATGCCACAGGTTTCTTACAAGACTGGATATAGGGGCCCCCAATAAATTCCACAGGTAAGTCTCAAGTAAGACCAAAAAGTAAACAAGGTTAGGCTCTTCTTATATACTTATAACACATACCATACAGTGTAACTGTAATATTCCATCCCTTGCTAAAGAGGGAAGTGGAATCAGTTGTCTTAACTAGTTCATTAATATTTTATGTTTGATGTGACAGTCAAAATGTCCACTAGAGCCAACTGATACACTAGGGAAATCATGGTTTTTCAGTTTTCCATTTATGTTTCATGGGAAGAAGTAGGAGTTAGTGTGATAATATTCAATGCATAAATGTTAAAACTTGTTTAAAAGGCCCTTAAATGGTCCCCAGTATAAAATGTATTATTATTGTCAGTGTCGCTTCACAGGAACGTATAATTTCAGTGACAGAGGTACAATATAACTATAGGATTGCAAAACCATCAGGGAAGGGTGTTAACCGTTTAGCGTGCAAATGTTGTTTATGTTGTTTATCAAAACTTTAAAAACTCCTCTGACTCAGCAGCAATTTTGGCAATTTTGATTCCAGTGATTCCTGACGCATCTGTGTAGGGCTCTTCCCTGGAGCAAAATCCCTGTGATGCAATGATGTCAAGAGGAGAAAACAGATTATGATAGAGGTCTGGTTGTTTGGGAACCCTGACTGAAGGCTTACTTTATAAATATGTTAACATTACTATTTCAGGTGCTTCTCTTCAGCTCCTAAGATTTTACCTGTGGTTGTTTGAAAGTAAAATTAGCATTACAAAGTGGCTTTGCTATTGAACCTAAGAGTTTAGGCTCCTTTTTGCAAGAAACCTGTAAAAATTCAATTAGATTCCTTGATGTAGAGAACGAATATATTCTTACAGAGCTCTGAATGATCTGTTTTCACAGCTGTATCCAAGTTGCAAGACTTGTCAAGTTTGCTATTCTTTGTGCAGCTCTGTTAGCTTTTTACTATCTTTTGACATCAATGACTCTTTCAAATTGTAAAGCCCTGGATGTCAGGGCCTTCTATGACTTGTTTAGTATTCAGACCATTTCAAGACTCCTGCATGCAACAGTTTACTAAATATTTCTTTGTGATGATGATAATTCCATGGTGATCCATGGAGATTTATGGATATTGTAGTTTGCTGACATTCAACAGTCCTGTAATACAGCATTATTCTGATAAAGAGAGGTCAAAGCGAGCAGGACCCTGGACAGATTTTCTAATACTTACAGTAATTATTCCATGAAATATTTCTTATCTTCCTTTATAGCCAGGCCTTTGCCTTGCGGGAAGACCTGCTTACTAATTCCTTGCTCATGAGGTCAAGAAGTGATTTGAAGATTTCTGCTAAGTCCTTATGGTTAGGATTCTTAGCTCTGAAACTGGACAACTGGGCTTTACTCTGATATAATCAGAGAATTCTCCCATAGGTTGCTTCAGAGAACTGAGTCAGAGCAATACTGACTTTGTAGGTTATGATTCAGGGCAGCTTGGAGGATACCTTAATTCATTAATTCACCACCTTCTGTATTCTATGAGAGGCATTTTGAAGGGTGAGGTGGACAAGGAAGAAATTGGTGCTGCCTTCATGGAATGAGTTCTCTGAAGCCCAGATTTTCAAGGGCTTAAAGTAACTCTCCCTGGGCATCTAATCCAGTCTTAGACTGGTTAAGGAAGGCTTGCTGCAGGAGTGGCTCTTGAGTTGGCACCTATCCAGACAAAAAGGGTAGGGCTGGGATAGGAAAAATTTAAATACAGAAGTGGCAGCCTGTGTGTAGGACTGGCAGCAAAAGCGAGCATGGCACCTTCAAAAGAGTCAAAGAAGTTCCCGGTAACTGGAGCATAAGATGTGTGACAAAGATTTGTGGGAGCTGGGCCTGGAACTCTAGCGAGGACCAGATCATAAGGGGCTTGGTGAACTTTGTCTGGGCTTTATCATACTGAAAGTGAAAAGTCGTGGCTTTGTAGCAGCGGAGGAATGTGTCCAGTTCAAAGCTGTTGCAGTTTTGCGAAAAACTGATGGACTGAAAGAGTAGCAGTTGGGATAGAGAGAAAGATGGATTTGAAAGACATTAGGAGGTAAAATCAACAGGTGTGGTCATTGATTAGATGTGGAAAGTGAAGAAGAGAGAAGAATCAAGAATGCTGTCTAGATTTGCTGACATGGGTAGCAGTGGGTGATGGTGACACTTGCTGAGGGCAGAGGTTTCAGTTGGAGGAGGCATCTTGGGAGGGGAGGTGGAGGCTTATGAAGACTCTCAACTTCTTTTTGAGATGAAAAAGGAAATGATGCATACGGCTCAAGGCCAGGTAATATGATTATCTGAAAACACATTGAAGTGATTTAGAGCTTTAGGTGAGAGATATTTAGATGTCGGAGGTGACAGTCAGAATTGTAAATACATCCCTCACACTGTTCAGTAAAGTCCGGGGTGGTATCTAGGTAATAATTTAAAGTGCTGACTTTTTTAGCTTTTTTGTGATATGGAGTCACCTGAGAGTGTGTCAGAAAAAAAGCAGCGGTATACTAGGGATAGCACTCGTTAAATTCTACCTAGAAATTCTACTCAGCACCCTCTCAATACCCTCCCCTGCAAACCCACCAACCGATATATGAAGGGTCCCCACCCCACCATAACTTCACACATTTAAACAGCAGCTTTTACACAGCTGATTTCTATGATCATAGACGTTTAAGAAGGACATATGAAAATTCACTGGGGCTTCAAGTATTGTCTGCAGTGATTGAAGAAAAGATCTTCTGGAATACAATCTGAAAAAAATATAACTGAAAAAGGTAATGCATGGTCATTAGCAAAAAGGTATTTCAAAGTTACAGAAATATATAATGTAGAATGCGTAAGCCCATGGGTAACACTGTGGTTTCAATATATATTTTAAACTCTAAGTTAATACCTAATACCACTATTAAATTTCGTAAATCTGAAAAAAGAAGATTCTCATATTCTTGAAAAGATTACGTATCATTGTTTTATGTTAAAACTTTGAACCTGTTAAAGCACACAGAGCTTTCTTAGCATGGCCTACATAGGTGCAGCTACCTTCTACCCAACTTCACACCCACCCCCAACACCTAGTGAAATTCTTAACTGAAGTTCTTAACTTCAAAATGGGACCCAGGTGTTTCATCTGTTACCAGTCAGACCATTATGTGAAAATTAAGCTTAATAGGCAGAATCCTAGAGGTGCTGACAGCTGTGTTTCGAGGAGATTCCAAGCCAGACCTTGGAGCCCAGTATTGGCTATGGGAGCAACTAGAAAATGAAGCCACTGCTGGCCAGGATTAGCAATCCTCATAGAGGCAGCATACTGGAGAAACTTTATAGGAAGCTCTCTTTGCACATTTTAGTTATTTTAAATATCTCTACGAACTCTGGAAAATAGAACAACAACAACAAAGCTGTACTTTTTTCAGCCAAAATCCATTGCTATCCTTTAGATCAGGGGTCAGCAAACTTTTTCTGTAAAGGGCCAGGTAGTAAATATTTTCAGTGTTGCGGGCCATGTAGTCTCTGCCATTGTAGGGAAGCAGCCATAGACAGGATGCAAACAAATGGGCATGGCTGCGTTCCAATAAAACTTTATTTATGGGCACTGAAAATTGAATTTCATATAATATATTTTTAAAAAATTCTATTGCAATAAGCTTCAGAATTTGCAGCTTTAAAATTACTTAGTTTTAAATAAAGATCTAGAAAAAATTTCAGGGCTCATTTGTAATTAACAGTGTATTCAATAATTGAGTAATTTTAAAAGTAAGGGAAACACATGCAAAGTGGACTTTTCAGAAGAGGGAACAGTAGTTTAACATTAGATTAGATATTAACTTCTCAGAATAGTTTTGTCTTATAGGAACCTACTGACCATCTCTTCTTTACTTCTTTTTTGCATATACATTTTTTTTTGATGCGTCCTTTAAGGTATAGGCTCTATCTTACCCATCTTTTTGTTCCAGCACCTGTCTGACTCCCTGGTGAATAGTAGGCCTTTAAAATATACTTGTTGAATGAATAAAACTTGACTAATTCAGTTTATGTTTATGCTTCTAAAATTTAATTTTTGATGGAAATGTAAAAATTTACTTATAAATATGAAATTTAAAAAACTTTCCATTTGACTTTTCTGAAGATAAAATATCAATTTTGAATAAAAATATTAGTTACTTTACCAAATCCATGAATTCTAAAGTATAACAAAATAGGAAAATTTGTTTCTTTTGTTTGCTTTCTTGTGTGGGTTATAGGACTTTCTAGGAAAATTCTAGGTTAAGTTAGTACACTATTATTTTTCTTCAGAAGATCAATGCTTTGCTAAAGATGAGCTTTCCACCTGAAATATTTTTTCTCTTCAAATATCATGTGAGTATTCTGGGTGCCTGACAGTTTAATTTTAAAACAGATTATTTAAATGATTATTTCCAGAATTTCTTCCTAAATGTATATACCACAATCTAGTATTAAAAAAAAAAAAGACCTTAAACTCATTTTAGTCTTGGACCTCTGAATACATTTTTCAAAATAATAAATAAGCTGATGAAATATTTATTACAAAAGAACTTCTCCCTTTCAATCAAAGATAGGGTTGGCTTCTGAAACACATTAGCCTCTTTTCCACCTCTTTTCATCTGAGATCTATTAGAGTTAATCTCTCCTATCCATAAAAGTGAATGTATATCTTGTATATATGGACTGTGAACAAAAGTGCACAAATAAATCCCCTATGGATTAATTTGATTATGGAGCAAACTTGGCTCAACATCATTCATGCAGTTAAACAATAGGTATTTTCATAAATCAGTTTCATAAATCAGAGCATAAAATATATAATGACACTGAGATCCAAAATTTTATTCACTGTATTAAGAGTTTATAAGACTGATGAAATTAAAGCTCCAATTCAGCCATCCCAATAACATCAGAGCTAAGTTTTTATGCAATTTTATTAGCTAGAAAGACAACCACTGTAAAATGAACTCATTAATGTAAAAGTAATTTTTGAAATACTAATGTGATTTTTATTCATTCATTTATTCATGAATGCATGCCTTTATTCAGTATAAATGTTGAATCTCTGATATATTCCAGGATATAGCAGTTTGAAGGCTTAGGCCACATATCAAAATCTATTATACATTCTAATTATTCTTTTACTGGAATTTTCACATTGATTTTTTTTTTTTTTTTTTTTTGTTACGCGGGCCTCTCACTGTTGTGGCCTCTCCCCTTGCGGAGCACAGGCTCCGGACGCACAGGCTCAGCGGCCATGGCTCACGGGCCCAGCCGCTCCGCGGCATGTGGGATCTTCCCGGACCGGGGCACGAACCCGTGTCCCCTGCATCGGCAGGCGGACTCTCAACCACTGAGCCACCAGGGAAGCCCTTGATATTTTTAATGAGACAATTTTATTTCTCTTTGGAGCAAAGGCCATCGTATATATCTATAGATTTTCCCTTACTCCATTTAATGAAGGGGGCCTAAATTTTTTATTGATTTACCAAATGACTGAATAAAGGTCATCTCACATAATAAACTTTTCTAAAGTCAACAACAGTATAATTCCTTGACAGCAAATATTGTTTGATGTATTTAAAATTTTTTTAAATACTTCCTATGAAATGTAAAGATAAGAACATTATGTTTAGAAATGTATATTGGATTTAGTCCTTGAACATAGTCTTTGGATCCACTGAGGTGTTAACTTGTAACTTGGCAGCCTTTTTGAACTCTCATACAAGGTTTTGCTGGTTCAATTGTTTCTGTTTCTGCCAAGGGTAGCAACACAACTCTTGTCTTTCCTGAGTCACGGTCTGTCACTTCAGCCACTATTACTGCAAAGTAGAGTCAGATTCTGGGGTTAGTAGACACGTATGTTATTATTAAAAAACAATGAGTTGCCAAATCTCCTATCAATGAAAATTTGATCAAAGTTTAGTTATTCTGTTGGAAAAGAAATCTAGCTAGAAACAGGATTAAAAAATTCTTTTTTTTTCTTTTGACTGCATTGGGTCTTTGTTGCTGCGCGTGGGCTTTCTGTAGTTGCAGCAAGCGGTGGCTACTCTTCGTTGCGGTGTGCAGGCTTCTCACTGTGGTGGCATCTTTGCTGCGGAGCACAGGCGTGTGGACTTCAGTAGTTGTGGCGTACAGGCTCAGTAGTTGTGGCTCACGGGCTCTAGAGCGCAAGCTCTGTAGTTGTGGCTCACCGGCTTAGTTGCTCTGCGGCATGTGGGATCTTCCCAGACCAGGGCTCGAACCCGTGTCCCCTGCACTGGGAGGCGGATTCTTAACCACTGTGCCACCAGGGAAGTCCCAAGAAATTCTTTAGGGAAATACTTATGTGCTTAAAATTAGAAGCCCTTCATAAATATCGGTATTTTCTATAGCTTTAGATAAGTGCTTCTCAAGTTGCCAATCACCTGCTCAAAAAATATATTAAGATAGATCTATCTATCTATAATATATCTTACATTAAATATGCAGATTCCTAGGTCCCACTCCATACCAACTAAATCCAGAATCTCTGGGAGAGGGCAACTATAATCTTGATTTTTTGTTTTCTGTTTGTTTGTTTATTTGTTACATTTCAGGTGATTCTTTTTGCATACTAAAGTCTAAGAGCCATTAAGTTAATCTTAAGAAAGTGGGTTTAAATGGCCCAACTACTGCTTTTCAACCTTAATGAAAGATTGGAAAACTGCAGAGTTGAGGACAAAAACCAGGATTCTACCACATAATCATAAAATGTGGGATATGGAGGTGATTCCATCTTATCCCAGCTCCACTAAACTTCTCTTTCCTAAAATTCTTCTTTTTAAAAAAAAATTTTTTTATTGCAGTATAGTTGATTTACAGTGTTGTGCCAGTATCTGCTGTACAGTAAAGTGACTCAGTTATACACATACATTCTTTTTTTATATTCTTTTCCATTGTGGCTTATCACAGGATATTGAATACAGTTCCCTGTGCTATACATTAGGACCTTGTTGTTTACCCATTCTAAATGTAATAGTTTGCATCTACTAACCCCAAACTCCCAGTGCATCCCTCTCCCTTGGCAACCACAAGTCTGTTATCTATGTCTATGAGTCTGTTTCTGTTTTGTAGATAGTTCATTTGTGCCATATTTTAGATTCCACGTATAAGTGATATCATATGGTATTTGTCCTTCTCTTTCTGACTTACTTCACTTAGTATGATAATCTCTAGGTGCATCTTAACAATCTTCTTTTTTAATCTTAGGATCCAAGGAAGAGAATTTTGAAAGTTCACATTTTTTTAGCAAATTAACAATAGAAATATAGATATGTTCAACTTGCCACAGAATTCAAAATTTCCTCTTAAATAGTTCTTGAAATCTGCAGTTTTGCCTCCAGCATCTCCTAACATTTACTAAGCACTTTCTATGTACCAGGGATTATACATATTATCTCAGTGAATTCTTCAAATAATTTTAGATAGAGTGTACATGTAAGAAATATGTAGTTTAGAAAGATTAAAGAGCTTATACAAGGCCACCCAGCTAATTACTGTGAAGTCAAGACATGAACTTACATTGATCTCTAGAACTCTTAACCAGTGTATCACACTCTCCAACAATCTAGAATGGAATTGGTAAATTATATAATTTCACTTAATTTTGTATATAGGTTTTCTTAATTTTCTTGTCTCTGAAATTTATTTTTGATACACATATTATAAATAATATTATTTAAATTAGGCATTAGACTCTGTTCTTCTTGGAAGTGCCAGGAGCATACCCTCTTACAGTGTTTTGCATGGATCCATATGACAAACTACTTGAAGTGGAGAGAGGTGAAGAGGGAAGGATGGGGAGGGGAAGGGAAGGGTCTTATCTTAGATTAATGAGGTCTTTAACATTCTAAATGCCCAGTTGAAGAGTGAGAGATATGATCAGCCAAAAGCATGCCGTTAGCCAAGCATTGTTACATGGACACAGCTCAGTTTCACAAAACTTGACCCAGACTGCACTTCTTATCCTTATTTTTTCCATCCAGGTACTAATCATCTCCCTTCATCTTTTTCATTTTCTATATCTGGCTTCCTGCCTTCTTCCACTTTGTCAAACCTACTCAGCTAGGCTTTCTGTTGCGTTTTTGTATCCATTCTTCCTTCCTTACCAACTTAACCCCCTCCGCTGAGTTCCAGGTTCAGTCACTTCAGTGTTCCTCTCACCACCACCCACCCTCTTTGGTGTCCTGTTCTGATCACCAGTCCCTGGTTGTTCATCACTCATGTCATTTGTTTCTTTATGTTTACTCTTTCTGTATTTCTTGGGGCTGAAGGAAGAGGCAGAGTCACCTCGCAGATGGTTCTTCAACTTGATGTTTGACTCTTTGTATGTTTAAATCTTGGATTTTCCTAGTGCAGTGGTTTTTACAATTTTTTAAAAACAATATTTTTATCAGTAAATCCAGAATCCAAAGGAAATCTTCCATGGAACTGCAATATATGCAAATAAAAGTGACAATAAAAGACAGTAAGTCCTCCATAAAGACAAAGATATAGGTAACCTCCTGCCCCAAGGTAAGGGCTGAAATGACTATATAACATTTACGTGCTCTTTTCTTGGTCCTACCTGCTTACGTTTTTCACATTATGCTTCTGAAATTGAGATGACTCTTATAATTGATGTCAAAAGAAACCTGTCAGCCATCAGGCCCAGGAATAACTTGAAATACGGGAACTTAGCAGTTCATAGAAGGTATATCTTGCTGTAACTTCAGTTGAATTATTTGCATTGGTTGTACCCCACAAGGTTGACTTTTAACTTAAATTTAGTTTCTTGCTTGAAATTTCTTGAGAAAGATTATTCTGTGATCTAGTTTTGAAAGAACAGTAATTATTTAGTCTGAAGTTTGTCTGGCATACCAAGCACTGTAATTAAGGTAGACGTTGCCCAAGCTCAGCACTGTTCTTTACTTTGAAATTATACTGCCTGTCCTACAGGTGAAGGTGGTGTTAATGCAACTTGTCACTTGTAACCCTATTCATAACTGTGAATACCAAGAATAATTCAAAAGTATATTTTTGACCTGAATGTGAAGAAGGCTTAGAAGAAAACTTTAATTATGACACTGAAGAAGGAAGTGGTGTGTAATTGTGTGAATAAGTATATAATACTGAAAAAAAATTTTTTTAACTGTGTATATTTAATTTAGAGTGTTTTTTTTGGAAAGGCCATTATTACACTGATGATGAGTCTTGTAATCAATGTCACCTTATTGTTGAGTAAGCATGGTAAAGTATTGTAAAACCAAGATAATATCATATACTTCTTGTTATCATTCCCTGGGTATTGCACAACTCTCTGTAATGCTGGAATGAAACCTTGTATGAGCAGGTATGCCAGAGATATGATGGGCTGTTAATTGAGCTTGGTGCAAGTCTATATATGCATGTCTTGGTGCATGTTCACTATAGACCATGTTCACTTGGTTTATAGTGAACATGCTCACTTACGCAGTGTGGATATAACCAATGACAGATTGCAATATGTTTAAATAGGTTCAGAGAGATGTCAGGGGAAGCTTTCCTGCACAGTGGACACTAAATGAGTTAGCCTTGAAGTCCAGGATAATGTTTGGATAGATCCAGTGTGTTAAAATTTTCATATAACAGTTTTGGGAATGTGTGATGATTTTATTCTTATTTTTAGAATAGTAAAACATACTTTAAAATATTGACATTTCAAATCAAAAGTTGGTGAACTCTAGGAAGTATCTCAGGGGAACACTAGGTATTGGGGTCCATAGTTTGAAAACCACTGAACTAGTTTTTCCCCCATATTGGTTGGTCTTGACCTTCCCTTGAGTCCTCATTTCACCCATCCTATACTCTTAGATAATGGTTTCACATTTGACTTTGTCTCTATCCTTATTGTCAACTCTTAAGTAGCAATATATAGGGGAAGAAACATGTACTTTGGAATCAGGCAGACCTGGCTGGAATCTTGCTCTGTGACTTAACAACAATATGATCTTGTGTAATTTACTTAACTTTGATGATGTTGTTATGCTCATCAGGACAATGAGTTCTCCTCCTCTTAACACAGCTCAGCATTATTATGAGATCTAATATTCATTGAGTGTTTAATATGTGTATTAGTCAGCATTCTCCAGAGAAATGAAACCAATAGGAGATATATATATATATGTATATATATATATGTATATGTATATAAAATTTATTACAAGGAATTGGCTCACATGATTATGAAGGCTGGCAAGTCCAAAATCTGCAGCACAGGCTGGTAGGCTGGAGACCCAGGAGAGCTGATGTTTCAGTTTTATTCTGAAGGCAGTCTCCTGGAGAATTCTCTCTTGTTTGGTCAAGCCTGCATTTTTGTTCTATTCAGGCGTTCAGTTGGTTGGATGAGGGCCACCCGTGTTATGGAGGGCAATCTGTTTTGTCCAACGTCCACCAACTTAAATGTAAGTCTCATCCAAAAACACCCTCTTACCATCACGCTCTTATAAGCCAGTGCATTAGTTTGCTAGGGCTGCTGTAACAAAGTACCAAAATCTGGGCGGCTTAGACAACAGAAATGTAATGTCTCACAGTTCTGAAGGCTAGATGTCTGAGACCAAGGTGTCAGCTGGTTTGGTTTCCTCTGAAGCTCTGAGAGAGAATCTGTTCCATGTTCTCCCCCAGCTTCTGGTGATTTGCTGGCACTCTTTGATTTATAGACACCTCACTTTTATCTCTGCCTTCATCTTCACATGGCATTTTCCCGGTATGCCTGTCTCTGTGTCCACATTTCCTTTTTTTTTTCTAAGGACACCAGTCATATAGGTGTAGGGCCCACTCTAATGAATTCATTTTAACTTGGTCACCTCTGTAAAGATCACATTCTGAGGTACTTGGTGTCAGAATTAAAATATATCTTTTTTGAGAGGAGCACAATTGAACCGAAAATAGTAATAGTCTTCAGGAGCAGAATGAGCTATGGAAGCAATTTGAAACTCTAAAGTATAATACATATAGAGGGTTACACTAATTTATGAAATTTTTCAAAAGCTGTGTGTACCTCATCTGTAATGGTACACAGGTAACGTGGAGACAATGTCAAGTACGTCAGGTGACATGACATGGGAACGGTCAAGAAGGGTCAAAATAAAAGGGTCCAGGGCTTCCCTGGTGGCGCAGTGGTTGAGAGTCTGCCTGCCAATGCAGGGGACATGGGTTCGTTCCCCGGTCCAGGAATATCCCACATGCCGCGGAGCAGCTGGGCCCATGAGCCATGGCCGCTGAGCCTGCGCGTCCGGAGCCTGTGCTCCACAACAGGAGAGGCCACAACAGTGAGAGGCCTGCATACTGCAAAGAAAGAAAAAAAAAAAAAAAAGAAAAAGAAAAAAAAGAGTCCAGTTGTTCTTGAGTAGACTGAAGAACAACTTTCCATTTATGACATTTTGGTACATCTCCACTGAGAATAAATAGCTTGAAGGCCAGACATTAGAATGTTTTGGTAATGAAGAGTGTTAAAAATGAAAACATTTTATTGAGGAGAATTAAATAATTTTGGCTGGAAGTTTTAGAATCATTGGCTTTAACTTATGACTCAGAAAAGGGGCATAACTGTTAATAAAGAGTGGTCCCTGGAAAAGTATAGGCACCCTCACATTTGCACTGCATTTACCATTGACTTGAAAAATATTTTCACTTTTTTTGTTTTTTTTTTTTTGCACTGCCTCAGGCACTGGACCAGACAATGGAGATATAAAGATATATATTACAACTACATTGTCCTCAGGAAGTTAATCTTATGAGGGAAATAAACTAGCAAAGTATAATGTGGTAACAAATTTAACAATTTAAAAAATAATTGAGTGACAGTTATGTGCTATGCTCTGTGGTAGGCAGGGAATACGCAGTAAAAAAAATCTCTAAGGTATTTGCCCTTGGGGAGTTTATAGTCTGGCGTGTTTGGAAACACGGGGGTTTGGCAGACAAGCAAATAGACAATTAGTAGTGACAGCTCAGGTGGAGGAAGTACAGGAGAGAATGGAACGCATTGGAGGAAAATTAAACCTAGATTGTAGAGAGACACACGTAATTCATATGAAACTATTTCAATGCATTTGAGATTTTTGGGAAATAGAGGTCAGGTTTTATTTTGAGGAAGTTATTAATTTTTCTTCAGTGTGACCTGGCATTTGGCTGGTGTTGGAACAAAACCAAAAAAATGCTGTATCAAATGATAGGAATAGGAGAATCCTTTAAAAAATTAAGAGCCATCTTATTATCAATGGTTTCATCCAGTGAGAGCTCCTGCAGAGTTTAAAAGGAAGAGAACCTGGCTTGATGTTTCCTTTAAAGTTCTTTTTCCTAATGTGTATATGCAAGCAAGAGATTATGATATTTTGAAGTAACAATGATTCTTAAATGCCTGTAAAAATGATTTGCACTAAACTATCATCATTTGTGTTATGATTTCTATTTTTAAGGACCTGATTGCAAAGGTGACTGTTCTGAACTTTTAAATTGCTTGTTAGGATCTAATGATTCAGTCATCCATTATTGCGTGTTTTGCTATTGGGGGGAAAAGTAACAGGTTATTTTGTGGATCTTTATTTACTTATATGTTGCCTATATGAAAAAAAGATGTAGAGATTAAGTGAAGAGGATTTAAAGTAAGGCTTTTGCAGTAAAGTCTTATTTCCATGATAAACCTTGAACCAATGGCTGTCTCCATTCTCTGCTTCTGTCAGGCTTCCTTTTTTTCCTGGGATTCACACTGGGGATGAGTGAGGGTTCAGCCACTACTGTTCTCCTCCCCTTACATCTCATAGGAGTTTTACTGTCAGTGTCCCTCTCAGTGATATCAAGGCTCCAAGAAAATGAAAAATAGCATTAGCATTGCTCCAGAACCTCAGGAACAGCATCTGAAACTTAAATCCTGAGTCATACAATGTGTCTACAAACACTTTCCACCTTGCCAAAGCAGGGAGAAATAAAGAAGATGCTAAATTTACCTTTTAATGCTATAATTTGTGATTTGTTTTCTAGAGGGTGAACTAATAACAATGAAAGATAAAAAAAAAAGGGTTAAAATGCAACCAATGACCAAATTCCATATATAGCTTGAAGATGGGGAATTATCTGCAGCTGAGAAGTCTGAATACATTGCCATAAGGCTCTTTGAATCCTGAGAAATAATCATGAGTAACAGCAGGATAACCGTATAACAGAACATACAGCATACACAAGTTAGAGTAAAGAGAAAGTTAAGATAAATGAGAAAAATTCTAGAATTTGACTGATCGTTTATCTGGCTAGAGGATTCCAAGCAGAACCCTAGAGACCAGATTTATCATGCCTAACTTAAAAAAATCACCAGCTTTGTCTTCTTGATGCATCATGTTTGAATGTTACCCTTGGAAGATTCATTCTTAACCATCTTCATCTTAAAACATTTCTGAGGTTGTCTCCAACCTCCATTTTACCATTCCATCTATCAAGCAAAATAAACAAGTAAACAGCCTCAAATAAACTATGTTGGGTGGACTTAGACTGCTTTTTTTTCTTTTGTTTTAATTGTGGGAAAAGTTGCTTTGAGGCAGTAACTGGAAAGCAGGTGTCACGGAGGATTTAATAAGTAGTGATTTTTTTTGTACACATGGTGAGGGGTCATTAAGTCATCTGGAAGTTGAAGGTCATGAGAGTCTAGCATGTGATTTGCCTATTACAGCTCATACTAAACAGATCCCTGACTCCACAGTCCAGAGCTTCTCAGAGGATTTCTGTCCCCAAGAGAGGAGAGTTATCTCCATATTGCGAGAAAGACTTTAGCAGAGAAATATCAAGTGGCCTTTACTCCAGATATTGAGTTAATTCTAGAATGGCAACCCTGACTCTGAAGGACATGGGGATTTCATTGCCGAAGGATGAAGAAGCCTGTTAGAGAGTGTGTACTTTGGGTCCTAGTGATGGTGTCTGAACAAACTAGGTGAACAAAGAGCTTCAATAAGGGATTCAGAGTTCTGTAAAAAAGTGAGGGAGGGGCTTCCCTGGTGGTGCAGTGGTTGAGTCCGCCTGCCGATGCAGGGGATACGGGTTCGTGCCCCAGTCTGGGAAGATCCCATTTTTATTTTTGGTTGCGTTGGGTCTTGCACGGGCTTCTGATTGTGGTGGCTTCTCTTGTTGCAGAGCACGGGCTCTAGGCATGCGGGCTTCAGTAGTTGTGGCACATGGGCTCGGTAGTTGTGACACACAAGCTCTAGAGCACAGGCTCAGTAGTTGTTGCACTCAGGCTCTGTAGTTGTTGCTTGCAGGTTCTAGAGCACAGGCTCCGTAGTTGTGGCGCACGGGATTAGTTGCTCCACGGCATGTGGGATCTTCCCGGACCAGGGCTCGAACCCTTGTCCCCTGCATTGGCAGGCAGATTCTTAACCACTGTGCCACCAGGGAAGCCCCCAGATATATTTCTTATTGCCAATGGAAATAAAAATCGGAAGTTAGAGAGCAATGTTTTCACTTGTCTTTCTAGGTTAGTAAAGAGCTCCTAAAAGTGAACTCATACAAGATGCCGCAATTTTATTGGGTAGTTAATCATCCTATCTTTCTAGCCAGTTGTTCCAGCTATAATCAGTTTTGTGTCTCTTATTTGTGGCTTCATGCCCTGATAGAATAAAAATCAAACTAAAACCATGAAACAATGCTCTGAGGCTCCTTTTCTAAAGTACACAGACTTGGGCTATTTTTTGTAGCACTGCTTATTGTCTCTTAATTGCTTGAGTCCCTGAAATCCTCCCCGAAATCCAATACATGTGAATGGATTAAGTATAGCTGTTAGAAGTGGTCTTTTTATGCCAATGCTACTCCCTCACCATTCTTATTTTTTATGTATTCATAGTAGTTCCAGCAATTAAGTGCTTTGCTTGTGGGGGCCAGGAATAAACGATTTATATGACTCATGTTTCATGTCATCAATCCTTGGATCCTTTCGTGGGCTTTGCACAGAGTCTTAATCACTTGTAGCAGCTACCCAGGCACTGACATATATGAAAGGGTTTAGAGTGTCAAAGTCACCATAATAAAAATGTGCATTTCACCAACTCTAGGAGGGAAAATCAAACATTTGGGAAAAGTTTCTACAATCCATGCTGACAATTGATTTCTTTATGCTGTTTGTCTTAATACCAGCTTTTTTGAGATATAATTCACATACCAAAAAATTTACCTACTTAAAGTATACAAGAGATGTGTAACTATCACTACAACCAATTTTAGAACACTTGCATCACCCCAAAAAGAAATTCCATATCCATAAGCAATCATTCCCCATTCCCTCCTTCATCCCCACCCTGGACAACTACTAATCCACTTTCTCCATAGGTGTGCCAGTTCTGGACATTTCATATAAATGAAACAATATGGTCTTCTGTGACTAGCTTCTTTCACTTAGCACAGTGTTTTCAAGATTCATCCAAGTTGTAGCATGTGTCAGTATGTCATTCTTTTTATCACTAAACAATATTCAAGTCGTAGGATTATACATTTATCCATTCAGCAGTTGGTAGATATTTGGATTGTTTCTACTTTTTTGCTTATTATAAAAAATGCTGTTATAAACACGTGTACAAGTTTTCATGCGGACACATATTTTCATTTCTCTTGGGCATACACCAAGGAATGGAATTGCTGGGTCATATGGTAACTTTCTGTTTAATATTTTGAGTACCTTTCAGATTGTTTTCCAAAGTGGCTGCATCATTTTACATCCCCACCAGCAGGGTATAAGGGCTCTAATATTATTTTCCACATCTATGTGAACACTTATCATTATCTCTTTTTGATTATAGCCTTTCTAGTGGGTGTGTAGTAGAATCTCTCAAAGTTATACATGTTCATAGTTAAACATTAGTGAATATAGATAAGCAAAAAAGAAAATACCTTTCCTGAAGTTTTCTTAATATGCTTGCATTCCAAATACATTTATTTTTGGGAGCATCTTTTAAAATGGGCAGATCGATTTCCTATTTAATGTTTAGGTTCATTAAGCATGAAGTTAAAGTAATTTATGTTATGGTTTTAATTTCTGGGCCTCTGGAAGGTTTTTCAGAATTGGTTTGTAGTGTTTTGTTGAGCAGCAAATAATTATCTTTGATTTGCATTTCTCTAATGGCTAATGAGGTTTAACATCTTTTCATATGTTTTGGGGTGTTTGTATATCTTCTTTGGAGAAATGTCTATTCAGATCCTTTGTCAATTTCTAAATTGGGTTGTCTTTTTATTACTGCGTTGTAAGAGTCCCTTGTATGTTCCAGATACAGGTCTCTTATCAGATATATGATTTGCAAAAATTTTCTCCCGTTCTCTGGGTTATTTTTTCTACTTTATTGATGGTCTGCTTTTTTTTTTTTTTGCGGTACGCGGGCCTCTCACTGTTGTGGCCTCTCCCGTTGCGGCGCATAGGCTCCGGATGCGCAGGCTCAGCGGCCATGGCTCACGGGCCCAGCTGCTCCGCGGAATGTGGAATCTTCCTGGACCGGGGCACGAACCCACGTCCCCTGCATCGGCAGGCGGACTCTCAACCACTGCACCACCAGGGAAGCCCGATGGTCTGCTTTGAGGCATCAAAGTTTTATAATTTTTTAAAAATTATTTATTTATATTTATTTTTGGCTGTATTGGGTCTTTGTTTCTGTGTGAGGGCTTCCTCTAGTTGCAGCAAGTGGGGGCCACTCTTCATCGCGGTGCGCGGGCCTGTCACTATCGTGGCCTCTCTTGTTGCGGAGCACAGGCTCCAGACGTGCAGGCTCAGCAGTTGTGGCTCATGGGCCTAGTTGCTCCGCGGCATGTGGGATCTTCCCAGACCAGGGCTCGAACCCGTGTCCCCTGCACTAAAGGCAGATTCTCAACCACTGCACCACCAGGGAAGCCCAAGTTTTATAATTTGATGATGTCAAATTTATCTATTTTTTCTATTGTTGCTTATGCTTTTCATATTATACTTACCTGTGTGCTGTTTTTTTTTTTCCTTCTAAAATTAGTCCTAATATGGCAAATTTGGTACAAGTGTAAGCTTTGGTATCACAGTCCTGTTTTGAAATTCTAACTCTGCCTTGGATAAACTATTTAAGCTCCCTCAGCCTCAGGTACTCATCTGTAAGATGGAGATAATATTAGGGCTTATCTCTTGAATTGTAGTGGGGATCAGATGAAATAACATATGTGAAATACTTAGAATTTTAGAGAGTTGTAGGAATAGTCTATTAAGGTTAGCTAGTACTTTTGTTATAATCCCAATAATAATAAACTCTAGTGCTCTGAAAATTAAACTAAAGCCAAGTAGTTTCTATGAAGAAGCAATGCAATAACATACAGCTGTAATATTTTATAGACAACATTGAATTTGGCCCCCATGAAAACCAGGGAGTCATAGTAATTATTTCCAGCAGGAGCTGCAGCTGAGAGAGCTTAAGAAAAGCTATTTCCAAGGTCACATGACTGGAAAATGACAGAGTTAAAACCTAGAGTTTTCTTAAAATCACTAATTCAGTTTTTTCAGTAACAGATTCGCCATAGAAGTTAGGTGACTGGAGTTTTGTGGTCTTCATGATAAAGTTTTACCTCAGACAATCATATCAGGAAAGAAAAGAAAGCAGTTTTATGGGAAATGAAAATTAATAATGAGCATTATATGAAAATCATGGAGTTAAAACATATTTGACTAGAAAGTTTATGTGCATAGCTAGCCATAGCAAGTACTAATTATAATATGTAACTTCTTCTTTAATTAAAAAGAACTTCCTCCTTATTTCCAAAGTTATACATGCTCATAGTTAAACATTAGTGAATATAGATAAGCAAAAAAGAAAATATCTTTCCTGAAGTTTTCTTAATATGCTTACATTCCAAATACATTTATATTTGGGAGCATCTTTTAAAATGGGCAGATCGATTTCCTATTTAATGTTTAGGTTCATTAAGCATGAAGTTAAAGTAATTTATGTTATGGTTTTAATTTCTGGGCCTCTGGAAGGTTTTTCAGAATTGGCTTGCAGTGTTTTGTTGAGCAGCAAATAATTATCTTTCCAAATCTTCTAAAATTCATTGACTACATTTACTGTTTACTCATCTACAGAAAGAAAAAGAACTTCTACAGTTCTCTTGGTAAACTAGGAGCCTCATGAGAAATTAACTCTCAAACACAAAAATAGCTCATCTTTAGCAAGCAAAAATGTGTTTGAGCTGACTAAAGTGGTTATTTATTCTAAATTTAACATTTTATGGGTAAGCAGCAAACCCTGTTTAATTACCTTGTGGGATGAGAGAACAGAGACTCACCGACTTGACCCTCACCCCAATCCTGTGACTTTGGGGTGCATTCTTGAAGCCTACAAGTTTTATACAGGACTTTTGAGAGCTAGATGCCACTACTTTCTCAAGTTTTATTTTTACTAAAATTCATTGAGAAAAAAACATATCCAGCTATAAGATAACACCAGATCTAAGTTGATAAAATAACTGTGACATTTGAAGTGTTATTTATATGAATTAGAAAAGAAACATCCTTTTAGAGATGAAATGACTTCTGGTCTCAAATCAATTCTTCCCATCATAGCCAGTTATCAAAAAACCTAAAGCAAACTGGCAGAATATGCTGCAGGAATTTGAGATTTGTTGTTACAGTCTGTTCAAATGATTCACCCTCTCTCCTCAGCCTGAACTTCAACATTTTCTTTAGTTAGGACTATCCAGCTTAGTTGGGCTATTTCAAACTCATGGTAATATATTGGATGATGAGAAAACCTCTGGCGTATTTAAATTTGTCCATACTAAGCAGTTTAGAGTAATTTCTACTTAGTTCCTCAAGTATTATTTCATGCAAAAAGGAAAAAGACTTAGTCATTTGAGTGTATCAATTTGTCAGTATTTAGGAGATGTGTCATGCTACCATGGGTTTGAATTTGCTATTTCATTTCATTTTATCTGGCTAGTTAAATCAAAAGTAATGTTAAATAATGTGGAGGCATGATTGTTTTATACAAACAAAATCATTTGAAACTGAAAAGATCTGATACCTGACCTTCATCTTAAATTCTAGCAGATGAAAATGTCAGATGCCTCTGTAGGATTAATAAAAGCCAAATGTCAAATGGAAAAATGGTTATAAGCTTTAATTATGTGGCTTTTACAGGGATAGGTTTCATGAAAATCAAGGCTTTAATAGTGTCTATAATTGGAAAATTCTTTTCATGATAAGGAATTACAAGTCACTCTAAATTTATGTAGAAATCAGAAATTTTGTCCTAAAAGAAACTAAATAGTTTCATTGTGTGTATGTGTGTGTATATATTAAAAAAAATCAAGTGATAGCATTTTTCCTTAATAAAACCTGAAGACTCTTATTGTTAAGCTCACGGTGTGTCTGGGTACTAGACTTTATTAAAGTTCTTTAGGATATATATATATTTTTAAAATAAATTTATTTATTTATTTATTATTATTTTTTGCTGCGTTGGGTCTTCGTTGCTGCACACGGGCTTTCTCTAGTTGCTGTGAGTGGTGGCTTCTCTTGTTGGCGGAGCATGAGCTCTGGGCTCGCGGGCTCAGTAGTTGTGGCACACGGGCTTAGTTGCTCCACGGCATGTGGGATCTTTGCGGACCAGGGCTCGAACCTGTGTCCCCTGCATTGGCGGGCGGATTCTTTTTTTTTTTTTTTTGCGGTACTCTGGCCTCTCACTGTTGTGGCCTCTCCCGTTGCAGAGCACAGGCTCCGGACGCGCAGGCTCAGTGGCCATGGCTCACGGGCCTAGCCGCTCCGCGGCATGTGGGATCTTCCCGGACCGGGGCACGAACCCGTGTCCCCTGCATCGGCAGGCGGACTCTCAACCACTGCGCCACCAGGGAAGCCCCGGCGGGCGGATTCTTAACCACTGCGTTAACAGGGAAGTCGCAGAACTTTAGGTTATAAAGAACTATATATCTTAAGGATCTCTGTCTGCTACCTTGTAATTAATGATTAGCTAGTTTCTGTTAGAAATAACAAGAACTTTGGAAACTGTCACAGTTTCTAAGTAGATCAATTTATAAGTCCATTTTCAATATACAGTGACAGGTTATGAATGAAGGAGAAGGGTAAGATCAGTTAGAGGTGAGAGGGAGGGTGGGTGGGAGCAAATGTGAGGATAAGGAGGAAGAATAGTGCTTATTGCTTTTGGTTATTCCAGGTGTACCTGCCTTGCTAATGAAACACCTGGGTACTCATTAATATTTAATGGAAGAAATACTGAAGTAGAAATCCTGAGTTGGCATTTCTAAATTCTATCCAAGTATGTTTAACATACTCAAGCTCATTCAAAAAAAAGCAGTGGCTGGAGTTTTACAGTAACTAATATTTCAGTGAATGTCTAAGTGTAGATACCTGGAGAGTTTTTTGTTTTGTTTTGTTTTTGTATTTCTGTGACTGGCTTGAGGTAGTCATGGAGACCTCCTTGATGGGGCAGAAATTTCATTCAATTTTCTTTTTGGTTTAATCTCACGAAATAAATTCTTTCAGATATCTCTGGTGATTGCCAGGCAGCCTAAGGTTAATTGATTTTAGTTCTCATAATTTACCTTAAGTTGTTTCTATTTCAGGTTACAAATATAGGTTTACTGTAGTGAATCTGTCAGAAACACTAAATTATATTAATAATTATAAATGGCTAACTTTTAATACTACTGAATATGTTTGATTTGATGATGCTGGGCTATGGAACTCTTGATAATCAAAACTAGATGTCTTGGTATAACATATATATTAAAATGGGCATAGATAACGCAGGAAGCTTTTAATAAATGTAGGTGTTATTTAAAGTATTTAAAAAATGAGCTAGAAACTCATTAATGGAAACGGTGATCAGGTCTTAGATGTGGACCAAAAGATGTATGTTTATTTAGCTTTTAAAAGAAAGAAAATATTTGTTTTTAAATTTCCTGCAAATGTCTTTTGTGCTGTAATATTTACAGATAGTGAACTTCTCTTTATTTGTAAATTTAGTTTCATATTTTAACAATTTCAAACATACTGAAAATGAAAGGTTTATTAATAGATGGAGTATATTTTTCTCTTCTAAATTTTCCATAGACCCCTTCCTTTCCATTCTCAATGCTGTTACCCTTGTTCTGAGTCTTTCAACCATCTGGCAGTCAGTGATCTATTGCTGTTGGCCCTTTCTGGCTGAGCTGATTGTTAAATTTTCAGGAACTTGTGAGCTGGTTGTTAAGTAAAACTAGTATTAAAAATTAATTGATTTACACTTACAATTAAATAAATTATATTAAAACAAAGGTAATAATTGAAAAGTTATCACTACATAATTATTATCTATGTATTGAGGTTATGTTGATTGTATCTGAATGGTAATCACACTATCTTATAATATGCAGCTGTGTATCTCTTCCCAACTCTGTGTTCAGTGACTTCACACTGAAGTCTTCAAGTCTTGGTGACTTGAAACTGGTCATGGTGGGAGTATTTACACCACAGAAATTGGCAAATACCATGAGTCACTTTTTGTTTTTTGTTTTCCTGGAGAAGGCATGGTTAAAGATTTGTCAGTACATGACACCACACTACTGCCTGCAGTCTGCTAGCTTCAGGTCTCCCTGCTTCCAGACCCGCGTTCCAGAACTATGTCTAGAATAACCCACCAAGTTTAATTTTCCTAAACATAAGAGCTGAACGTGGTAAAGGAAGAAATGACATCAGAAGAATGTGGTAAAAATCTAGTTTGTGGCATTTAGTAACAGACAAATTTAACATCTTTGAGCCTCCATTTCTTTATCCTTAAAGTAGGGCAATGATCTCTTCTTGTTCTACCTACCTATCAAGATTTTCAAATTAAAATCACAATATGCTAGTGTTTGTGAAAGTGCTATATACACATAATTTTTTTATTAGTCGTAAACACTTGCTTCACCTTTTCACTTCTTAAGTTTACAAAGGCTTATAACCAACAGAATGGAGTTTATATCCTAAATTGCTGTCCCAGATTTTTCACACCCTTACTTCCCCCTATATTGGCAAATGTGCTTCCAAAGTGCTTATGTTGGCTACTGGATTATGAGTGCCAGGTGGGTGTGCCAGCACTCTCACAGATGATGCCCAATGCAGATGCTGCATGATCACAGCACTTTTTTTTTTTGCGGTACACGGGCCTCTCACTGCTGCGGCCTCTCCCGTTGCGGAGCACAGGCTCCGGACGCACAGGCTCAGTGGCCATGGCTCACGGGCCCAGCCGCTCTGCGGCATGTGGGATCCTCCCGGACCGGGGCACGAACCCGTGTCCCCTGCATCGGCAGGCGGACTCTCAACCACTGTGCCACCAGGAAAGCCCCACAGCACTTCTTTAACTGCTGTGTTCAGACTGTCCTTAACTATTTTCATTCTTGTTCTTCAGGAGAAATTGCCAATGGATCACACTGGGCAATAAAGATAAAACAATTATCACCCTTTGCTGAAGTTTGAAGTCTCTTATTAAGATGTAAATATTGCAAGTTAATGAAAGAAACTGACATATTAAGCCATTGTCACTCGTTGATATGTTGGTCAGAAATGGTTGGTGAAGCTACTGAGCCTTTGAGCAGGGTCTTTTTTAAAAAAAATATTTATTTATTTATTTGGCTGTGCCAGGTCTTAGTTGTGGCACGCTGGATCTTTAGTTGCAGCATGCGGGGTCTTTAGTTGTGGCATGTGGGGTCTAGTTCCCTGACCAGAGATCGAACCTGGTTCCCCTGCATTGGGAGGGTGGAGTCTTAACTGCTGGACCACCAGTGAAGTCCTTGAGCTGGGTCTTAATTCAGTTAAATTTTAAGGAAGGACAAGTTGTAGAGACATCAGGAACACAGGGCAGTGGCTGACTGAAGAAGGTGGAGACAAGGGAAGTGTAAACAAGAATCTGGACTCTTGGGGTGGGAGTGGTGAAGGTGAACATGAGAGCCTTCTGCAAAGTTTTGCCCTGAAACAATGTCAAAATGTTTGCATTTGGCATAGCATTTCCTCTTTTTATTCTGAATGGCTTTGCTAGAATAATTTTCCTAGTATAAGTTTATTTTGCTTCTCAGATATTGCTAAAACACTCCCTATTGATTTTTGGTGGGTAACATGAATTTTGATGTATTACCAACATCTCAATGACACCAAATTTTAGGACTCTCTGAAGAAAAGAAAGATGGTAAGGGTAAAAGCATATGTTGGGAATCACTGATTCCAAGTTCAATTCCTTTCTTTAATAAGTATATGACACATAGCACAGGGAGATCAGCTCCGTGTTTTGTGACCACCTAGAGGGGTGGGGTAGGGAGGGTGGGAGGGAGACGCAAGAGGGAGGAGATGTGGGGATATATGTATATGTATAGCTGATTCACTTTGTTATAAAGCAGAAACTAACACACCATTGTAAAGCAATTATACTCCAATAAAGATGTTAAAAATTTTTTAAATATATGAAATTTCACGAGAAAGGTCTCATTTGCTCAAATTTCATTTAGAAGTTTCTCTTTGTACGTGATTTCTTTGTTTTACAATTCTCCTGCCCCTCCCTCCTTCCTCTTTGTTTTCCCTTGTCTTTGACTTCTTTTTAGATTTTCTTAGCTCTTTGAAGATTATTTTGCCTTATTCACAGTAGTTAGAAACAATGTATTTGAAAATAACTGGAGTATCCTGCCTAAGTATTTACTATGCCAGCTTCCCTAGCTTCCATCATAAATTGTTATTTATTAGATGCGTAGCGGGCAGATGTGCGTAACTGCTATGGGGTGAGGAGACAAAACATAAGCAAATTATGATCCCCACCCTCATTCAGGGGTGATGATTAAGTCAACAAATTGATTCTCCAGCTATAGTCAGTTCATTCAACAAATAGCTCATTGCTGAGTACTGTGAGCTATGGTTAACATTGTTGTTTGAGGGTCTGTCTTCTTATTCACAGATCATTTTGTATGTGAAGTGGTAGAGACTGGACTTCAGCAAACTATAAACTCCTAGTATTTGGTTATTTGGGGGAATTTTCTTCTTCTTTTTTTTTTCTTGAAGAATATTTTTAGTATAGAATGTTTAGCAGTTTGTTTTTTTCCTCTGGGAAAGATGATGATTCTACCGTCATCCCCCATCCTTTTAGACAAAGCTATCGTCACATCAGTTCAGAGCTGATGATGTTTTATATAGTTGTGTTCTGTAAGATATGACTCCCTGGCATTTATATAAGTTGACTTATTTTATTCGCGTATTTATGCACTACCACCATTTTCCACATGCTAGAAAATTTGAAACTGTATCTGATTCCAAGTCTACATTGGAGATCAAATCAAGTTAACATTTATATCTGTCTCTCCTCTCTTTATTTTAGCTGGACCAGACCAATTTTGAGGAAAGGGTACAGACAGCGCCTGGAATTGTCAGATATATACCATATCTCTTCTTCTGATTCTGCTGACAATCTATCTGAAAAATTGGAAAGGTATGTTCATGCACGTTGTTTATTGAAGAGAGAAATTAATATTATTATTTAGAGACTAGAGAACTGACATTAGAGGGTTTAATTCTTAAAATGGCATATTTATAATAGGAACATCCTATATTCTTGATGAAGTCTTGATTAGTTAAGAATTAAACAATGAAAGGATGAAAGAAGAAAAACCATTTTCCTGAGATAGGACCTTTTTTTGAAAAACACATATTTGAATTCTGAGAAGCTACCTGTCTTTGAAGACTATTACATGGATTTTGTGAAGACTGGAATCACATCTTTATGAAGCAAGTTGTGTACATTTGCCTCCAAAACCTTAATGTGTGAATACAAATGTACATACTTGGAAATCTTAGGGTAAAGGCCGTTGGATGTCAAAGAAATGTAAAAATTTCATACTTTTGAGTATACGTTGAATGCCAGGTGTAGTATCTCCTCTCAGCATTCTGGAAGGAAAGCATCATTATCTCTGTCTTACAGAAGAGCAAACTGAGGCTCAGAGAGATGATGTAATTTTCCAGCTAATAATTGATTGAGCTGTGGTTCAAACCCAGGTCTATACTCCTGGCCTCCCCAGGAACAGTGTTTCCCATTGTAAAGAAGTCTCCCATTCTAAGAGTATTGGTTATAATCCTTTTGGTTGCCAGTGAATTTATTTAAGAGGGAATTTATTGGTTCATGTAGTCTACCTGTGTGAAGGCCTAGGTAGAGAATTGGCCTTAGGGACTCAGTGGAACCAGGGACTGGTTTTATTCTCTCAGACCAGCTTCCTCCATGCAGTGGGTCCTCAGAACTCTTTGCTCATATTTTTATAGACCACAGAGGAAAGAGTCCTTTCTCTGTGGCCAAATGTGAAAAATCCCAGAAACTTTTGAGTCACAAGCTCACTCCTTGGACCAACAACAGTCTATGAATGAGCTAGGCTGGGTCTTGTGCCAGCAGTACAGGGTCTGATACCAGATGAAGGGGAAAGGGAAGAGGGAGTTGACAGAAAAAAGAAAAAGAAAAATAAGTAGCTACTTTTTACTGTACCAAAATAAAATAGTTGAGTAGATTTGCAATTTGTTTACCTTATTTTCATGAAATTCATTGAATTTATTTTGAAATTTCAAGGCAAATAAGATATTCAGCCTTACTTTTTCTTGATTTTATTCAAAGAATTAGGCTAGTGGGAGTAGCAGCTTCACATTTCCAAGTTCAAGGTCCAGCTCCTAATATTGAGTACTTAGTGTGTGTATGTGCCATGAGGGCAGGGATATATTTTTTTGTTTTGTCTTGTTTTTGTTTGATTTGTTCAGTTTATGATGTGCCTGGAATAGGGTCTAGAATAGGGTCTTGTATATACAGTTGTCCCTTGCTAGATTCCCCCTGGATATAAAAATCTATGGATGCTCAAGTCCCTTATACAAAATGCATATAACCTACACATATTCTCTTGTATATTTTAAATCATCTCTAGATTACTTATGATACCTAATACAATGTAAATGCTATGTAAATTGTTGCCAGCACATGACAAATCCAAGTTTTGCTGTTTGGAACTTTCTGGAATTTTTTTTGGTGAGTATTTTCCATCCCCAGTTGGTTGAATCTGAGGATGAGGAACCCGTAGACATGAAGGGCTGACTGTAGTAGGTGCTCAGTAAATATTTGTTGAATAAATGAATGATGATTGAATGTGAAATGGCTAGCATTATATATAAACCTCTAACACTTCTGCAGAGATAAAATATATAAGCATAGTATATTGTAGGTATATCAGCAAGTTCAAAATAATATAGTAGATAATGAATATCTAAGTTCTAAATGGATGCTGAGGGAAAGATTAATCAGAGTAGGACTAGGTTAATCAAAACCTGCGTACTCCAGATTTATTTTTACTTATGGCCAAATTGAGGACATAGCCTGAATTTGTAGGATTATCTGGCCTAACATTTTTTTCTCCTCAGTTTTCATTGTGTCTCCATATCAATTCAATGTTTAAAATGTACCTATTTTATTTCAATCCGACACTGTGCCAGCATAAGTCCATAAACTTTATCTTTATTATTTTTGTCTTTTTTGGGATATCTCTTCTTCACTCTGTTATTTCTTTTTTATAAAAATTGTTATTTAGAATTTACTGAAATATTTTGAAAGAGTGAAATACCACTTATAGTACTTTGTATCTCTGTGCATTTGGAAAGTGACCTTGGCCACAGATTTCAAAGATGATATGTGATGAAGGCCCTAGGTGGCTACCATGTGGTTGAGCTACCTTGGCCCATCTGGCTCAGTTTGTGGCCGTGGATTTGAACCCTGTGCATTACTCCTGTATGCAGACTGCACATCCATTCCATGATTGTAGCTAAGCTACAAACTTGATAAGTATAAAATTTCTTCCATTATGATTCAACTCTTGGTGTCTGGAATGCTTACTGGGTCTGTTGTGGTATTGCAGGAACTACCCCATCTACTCTCGCTGCTGATTCCTTCCCTCAGGGTACAGTAGTTCAAGTCCCATCCACTGAAAAATTCCCCAGCTTTGCCTTCCCCTCAGATTGCTACCTCATTCTTTTTTTTTCTCCCACAGCTAATATCTCTGTGCTCTCCTGCTCTCTCTACTTCTCCTTTCCTTTACATCTCAGCTCCCTGAAATATGGTTTCTGTGTCTACCATATTCCTAAAATGACATTGACTAAGGTCACCAGAGGTCTCTTAATGTCAAATATAATGACATCTTCCTACCATGACTTCAGGGTTGACCACTTCTTCCCAACTTGAAACCATTTCTTTGGTTTATGTACCACCTCTCTTCCTGGCTTTCTCATCTGACTCATTATTCCTTTGAAAGAGAGACAGAATCTGTCTCCATATTTAGCTCCTTACCCCGTTGTGAATCACCAAATGACATGGATAGGAGGCAAGTCTTGTGTGTGAGTGGAAGAGTGGGAAGAGTGTGAGCAGGTAGATGGATGGCATAGCATAATTAGGCATGATAGAGAGTAAGCTTCTCAGGGAAGCCAGTGTTCATGCACAATGCCCATGACTGCCAAACCTGCCCTCAAACCTCAGTTGTGTGGTCTTCCTTTGGAGTAACTTAGAACCACCTCTAATAATGGTAGATGGATAGTAATGAGAAGAGCTGTTGATCAGATATAAAGTCTTTATATAGTTCTTTCCTGTGAAACTTTTCATCTCTGTACAGTTTAAAAATGAAGATGAGGGTAACATTTAGGGATATACTTTATCCACTTGGGAAGAGAAAGAGGGTTTTTATGAACAGAAAGTAGTGGCAAAAATGTAAATATAATCGGCTGATGAATGTATAGTATTTAAAAGAAAACAAAGACATTTATTTGACACCAACCATTTTTCAGACTTATTTAATTTCTATTCCTGCCATAAAATATAGAATTTGATTCTGTTCTAATTTTCCAAAGATGTTTATTGTAAAGAATGACTTTAGTATTTGAAAATCAAAGTTGATGATACTTGTTTCATACACCTACATTTAAAAACAACAAGTTTTTCTAATGTTAAATCACAGAAAAATCCACCTGACTTTTAATCTTGTTTTTGGTTTGACAGTTAGATTTTGTAAAATCCACTACAATTCTAAACAGGTAAAGATCAAGAGGTGAAGGGAAAAAATTAAATATTTATTTTTCACCTTGTTCTAAGCACAGCAATGTGTATTCATAAGAGTCATATTTTATTTGTCCACCTCTTGCATTCATTGCTTCTTAGAAGCCCAGAACCTTTCTTTAACACATATAGTGTGGCCTTTTCATGAAGTCAACTCCTTGAAAATTGATATATGGCGGAGCATTGAATTCTGCCAAACATCTGCCTGAGCATTGGTGTTGGAAGGTCCCCCCAAGGTTTTGTCTTTTTAGTCACTTGGGTTAATCTCATTGAATGTACTTGTGTGAATAAAACTATGTTAAGGGAAATAGAGAACTCAGATATTTGCACGTGCAACTTACTGTTCCCACTTTGTATTCTTTTGCAGAGAATGGGATAGAGAATTGGCCTCAAAGAAAAATCCCAAACTCATTAATGCCCTTCGGCGATGCTTTTTCTGGAGATTTATGTTCTACGGAATCATATTATATTTAGGGGTAAGGATCTCATTTGTAAGTTCATTATGGGTAAAATAATTATATTCATTTTTATTATTTATTTTTGGTTTTGTTGGGTCTTCATTGCTGCACGTGGGCTTTCTCTAGTTGCGGTGAGCAGGGTCCACTCCTTGTTGCAGTGCATAGGCTCTAGGTGCATAGGCTTCAGTAGCTGTGGCACACAGGCTCAGTAGTTGTGGCTCACGGGCTCTGGAGCGCAGGCTCAGTAGTTGTGGCACATGGGCTTAGTTGCTCTGTGGCATGTGAGATCTTCCTGGACCAGGGCTCGAACCCGTGTCCCCTGCCTTGGCAGGCAGATTCTTAACCACTGCGTCACCAGGGAAGTCCCTATATTCATTTTTATGACTATAGAAGGACTAGGGTAATCTGGTACCCAGGTAAAAGGCTAACTCTGAATACAAAGAAACCACTAAAACTCTAGTGGAGACAAGTAAAAAATGCATTGGAACTAGGATGTCCTGGAACACAGGTGGCCATTTATAATTTCAAATGGGTTCAGTAAAATAAATTTCTTTTAAAAAGTTATTTTCTGTTATGATCCCAAATCACATTATATTACTGGTATATGAGATTGCCGATGATTTTATTTTCCTATATTCAACAGGAGAAAGTCAGGAGACAATGTCAGGAGGAGAATTAGGTAAAATTCAGCAATTACATATATGAGTGTTTGTAATATTTTGAAGTCATATCTGCATGCTGAATTGTTTCAAGAAAAAATAGAAAAAATTAAAAATATGGCAGTGAGGTACTCCTGCAGTATGTTTGCTCAGTCTCCTATGTCTTCCTCATTGTGAAGAGAGCTCAATGCGTGAAGATCCCAGGCTTTATGGTGTTTAAGTGCAGTCTGGGATGTTCCCCAGCTGTTGTCAAATATAACTCTGATCTATTATTATTTACCTCACCAGAGCATCATTTGGAATCCTTGACTGTAATCTGTAAAACTGATGGCAAGTTGAAAACTTATTTAGTCTTCAAGTAAAGGCTGTGCACAGTATTTGCTTTGGGAGGTTAGATACTAGTTGAATGGATTTGTGTTGTAATTATATTGGTCTTCATGCCTTTGGGAGTGAGGGTTGCCATAGTGTCTCCCGAAGAGATGCCATGCAAGTTGCATTGCTTTAAGAACTTGTACTTGATACACAGCAAATAAATACGTTTACACATTTATTTTGACAAAGATGACCACATTTAGGTCCCCAATGTTTTGTAATGCTATTGATTACCTCCTGGGAGAAATGCTCTGGCTTTTGAAATTATCTGTCTATTGATGTCCGTCTATCTATTTATCTCTCTCTCTCTCTCTCTCTCTCTCTCTCTCTCTCTGTAGAAACCTGCAGCCGTTTGGGGGTGAAAATATTTTATCTGTAAATATGAATAAGGTAGCTGAAGAATTAACTATCTTTTAAGATATCTTTGAGGTGATTTTTCTTAATGAGAGCACCCAGAGCTTTGGGAAACAGTATTTTTAAATTTTATTTATTTATTTTTAAATTTTTATTTATTTTTTGGCTGCGTTGGGTCTTTGTTGCTGTGAGCAGGCTTTCTCTAGCTGCGGTGAGCGGGGACTACTCTTCGTTGCAGTGCGTGGGCTTCTCATTGCGGTGGCTTCTCTTGTTGCGGAGCACGGGCTCTAGGCGCGCGGGCTTCAGTAGTTGTGGCACATGTGCTTAGTTGCTCCGTGGCATGTGGGATCTTCCCAGACCAGGGATCGAACACGTGTCCCCTGCATTTGCAGGCGGATTCTTAACCACTGCATCAACCAGGGAAGTCCCAGTTTGGGGGAACAATTTTATCCATAGCTCTGGCTCCATTTGACTTAATTTTTTAAAATGTTTTGTTGTTTGCCTTAATGAGTATACTCTCTGCATTTGAATCAGTGTATAGAAGTACAGTTTACTCTGCCCATAGCATGTAAGAATACAACATTCTTTTTTTAAAATATATGCTTAGCACTGAGTTGTTTTTCTAGTATTGTACTAATATAGTCACTAATCTATGTCACCCATTTTATTTATTTATTTATTTGGCTGTGTTGGGTCTTCGTTGCTGCATGTGGGCTTTCTCTAGTTGCAGTGAGTGGGGGCTACTCTTCGTTGCGATGTGTGGGCTTCTCATTGCGGTGGCTTCTCTTGTTGCAGAGCACGGGCTCTAGACACGTGGGCTTCAGTAGTTGTGGCTCGCGGGATGTAGAGCACAGGCTCAGTAGTTTTGGTGCATGGACTTAGTTGTTCCCCGGCTTGTGGGATCTTCCTGGACCAGGGATCGAACCCATGTCCCCTGCATTGGCAGGTGGATTCTTAACCACTGCGCCACCAGGGAAGTCCCAAGAATGCAACATTCTTAGTAAGTCATCCTTGGATTAAAGTGAATGATATTTCAATTAATTGTTATGTCATAACTAAGATTGTATAGAAACTCAAAATTTTCTCTTCATGTTCTCCATCGCATGCTGCTTCCATCGGTTAACATAAGCACAACTGAGTAGAAGCTGGGAGAGAGGCTGAATTATTAAGTCCCTTTTATGCTCTGCCTGACTTGTGAGATAATTTATTCCTCTAGATTCCACCAGCTTAGAAGTTTCATGTGAACCAAAGCAGTCACCTAAACATGAAAATTTCGATGATACATGAACATATTTATAAAATTTATTTTTGGTCTGGTATACACAGATCAAAAAATAAACAAAATATAGTTTAATATTTATTGAGTACCTAATCTGTTCCAGGTTCAGCATTAAGCCCTTTATACAGATTATTTTTGGTCATTCTCCTAGCAACTCCATGGAGCAGACATTAGTATCTCAAATATATAGAAAAGGAAATTGAGATGCAGAAAATTAAGTAACTTTTCCAATGTTAGGTATGTGGTAAATCTGAGTGATAGCCAGGTCTCTTTGGTTCCAAAACCTATGACCCTTGCGTTAGATCAGATTATAATTGCTATGTAACTGTATTTGTAATGATTGTATGTAGGTACTCAATAGAATGGTGACTGTAGTAATCAGTCTTGGGTCTGCTGAGCTTCTTTGCATCTGCTCAGGAGATATAGGTTAAAAGCTTGAATGTTGAAGATTCTTCCAGGGTCACCTCAGCAGCCAGATATAACATTGCCTTTAACATTTAAGACTCCCAGCATAAAGGAAAAACTGGCCGTTGAAGAATTGAGTGTGCAAGTCAGTTAAGGACAGTCAGAGGGAAGCCAAAGGAAGGGAGTCCTGTAGGCAGATTACTGAGAGAATATGGTTGTCACAATACCTTTATTATGATAAGAAATTTACAAACATTCACTCAAATATATTCTTGACTCCTAGGCAGCTCTGGGCATATTTCCATCATCAAATTGAGGTAAATGTCAGTGCAACTTGAGTCAAACTACTTTTAATATTTAAATTTGTTAAACTCCAAGAAATTTAAGGTCATAAAGAAGTCTTAGGACTTAGGCTGTTAGAGTTTTCAAGTCCCACAGTCTGTCTTGCAAAAGATCTTTGTCCCTTATGTTTTGACAGTGACATTGGGTAGGTGTTGAATTTAAGCATACTGCTAACTAAGAGAGTGTTTTGGGGAATTCTGCACACAGGTAGTCTCTGACTTAAGCACTTTGACTTACTTTTGTCCTTTTCACCTAAGGTCACCTACCTCCAGCAAATTTTCTAGATGCCTGTCATGGAGAACTCTTTTCTCAGCTTCCTCTCACATCCCCCCATATCTAGCTGCTTCTCTAACCCCAGCAGGGACTTGAATGCTACACTGCCTACACTCACCCTACATCCTGAATATTTCTACCCTCTACTAGAACCCCCATCCATAACACACATGCTGTACTTCCTGTGCTCCCCACAGTGTGCTATCCAGTTCCTATGTCAAGGTTTGGAAAATCATGGGGTTTAGATTTCTTTGAAACAGAGAATTTTTACTTTAGAGTAACCAGCAGCCCAACCCCAGATAATGTGACTTAATTGGTCTGGGATGAGCTCGGGGCTAAAGTTCCCCAGGTGATTCTGATTGAGGTAGACAAGCAGGAACGTTATCACTGAATGCATCTGACTTTCGCTAGAATCTAAGGTGAGGGTATTGGGGGGTGGTACACATGGAATTTTTAGTTTGATTTTTTTAAAATGATAATATCAAAAACATTTTAGACAAAAAATAAATATTAAGTCCTTTAATGACAGAAAGACAGTGTTTCTCAAACTTTTATATGCATACCAACCACTGCCCCCTCCCATCTGGCTAAAATGCAGATTTGGGGTGGAACCTGAGATTCTGCATTTCTAAAAGCTCCCTGGTGAAGACCCTGTTTGCCCTAGCACCATGCTTTGAGTAGCAAGGATTTACAGGGCCATGAAAGAAGAGAAAGCCTAGTTAGAAGTTACAGTTATTGTGAAAAGAGAAGTAGGCGGACTAATCATGGCCAAAGAGCCCCTGAATAGAAGTGACAAGAATCCCACTGAGATTAAATGTGGCTGAGGGTTTACTGCAGTGTCCCAACGTTAACTGTTAATTTTCTGTATCTTCCTCCGGCACTCTCTCTCAAGACTCTGCTGGAGAGAAGTAGATAGATGACTGTGTGCGTGGAGAGGGCAAAGGTTTAGCTAGGAGGGACTATGTTTCTCTTCCAAGACTGCATGGAGGAGATGATCCATCTCTTTCTGTAAAACATTGTTATGCAGGTTGGTTAGGCTTTTACAGTACTATTGAACACAGAGGTGCTCCAAGAGCATTTACCATTATATGTGCTTCTGAAGGCGAACCTAGGAATCCAACACCATGTCTGGTAGGATATTGTATCTAGGGCAAAATGCGTCTGTTCTCACGTGTGAAATTTTGAACAAAATCGATTTGTAAGTTAGGAATTGTCTGTGATCTTGTACTTTCAACTTAAACTAGGTATGAGGGGGCCCAGTTTCCTCATTCTTGGTGTGAACATGGTGCCTCTTTACTTCTTGTAGTTAACCAGTATCCTGTGGTGACTAGTGAGTGTGACGTGGTGAAAGTGTACAGTTTCTATGATCCCTTCTACCTTTTACTTATGTGTCTATGATACGGGGCCTAGAGAAATGGCTTTATCTTAAGTTACACTGGTAACTTTATTTGGTAGGTTGATACTGAACTAGTCACAGTGCTTGAATTGATCAACTGCCAGGTCATATTATAACATTGTCTTTTCTATTTAAGGTTATGAATAAGATGTGGGGCTCTGGAGTCAAACTATCTGGTTCAAATCCTAGTTTTACCACTTGCTAGCTGTCTGATACTGGGAGAGTTATTTAAATTCTTTTTGTCTTAGTTTCTTTGATTGTAAGATGGAGACAATAATAGCACATATTTCATAGAATTATTGTGAGAATTAAACAAGTTAAGCATATAGAATAGATCCTGGTACATAGCAAGTGCTTTATAAATGTTACCTGTTACTGTATCATTAAATACAATCTCCACCTACCTTCACAAATACTCCTATTATTTGCGTTTACTTTTCTCTCTGTATATGCTATAAGCAAGTCTTAAAGTACCAGTTTCATTTTTATAGGGCACAGGAAAATATTTTGCTAATGTTTAAAAATGATACCTAGATTCTAAGCATTACTTCAGAAATTAAAATTAATATTTTAACGTGTCTTCCATTATTGCATTTTCTGGATTAAACCTACTTTTGCTGCTATATCAGCAAGTCTAGGATTTTTTTCTTACAAAACGTGAAGAACAGAGCTTAGATTTCTAGTGAAGACATTGCTGGTAATAGTTAATAAGTCAATGAACACTCAAAGGAAAATACCAAAAGCAAAACATTTTAAATTAGGCACTAAGTCTAAAAACATGATTCAGGGTAGACAAATACTATAACAATATTTTTGAGATTCTGTTCTTGGTATGGCAGCAGTCCCCAACCTTTTTGGGACCAGGGACCAGTTTCGTGGAAGACAATGTTTCCACGGACTGGGGGGAGGGGGGAAGGTTTCAGGATTATTCAAGCACATTACGTTTATTGTGCATTTTATTTCTATTATTATTACATTGTAATATATAATGAAATAATTATACAACTCACCATAATGCAGGATCAGTGGGAGCCCTGAGCTTGTTTTCCTACAACTAGATGGTCCCATCTGGGGGCGATGGGAGACAGTGACACCCGTGTGTTGCTTATGTCCAGTCTCGTCCATAAGATGCAGCTTAATTGTCACTTGCCACTCAGTGATAGGGTTTTGATATGAGTCTGTAAGCCATTGATTTATTATGGTCTCTGTGCAGTCAAACCTCTCTGCTAATGATAACCTGTATTTGCAGCCGCTCCCCAGGGCTAGCATCACCACATCAGCTCCACCTCAGATCATCAGGCATTAGATTCTCACAAGGAGCGTGCAGCCTAGATACCTCACATGCACAGTTCACAGTAGGGTTGTTGCTCTGATGAGAATCTAATGCTGCCAATGATCTGACAGGAGACGGAGCTCAAGAGGTAATGCGAGCGATGGGGAGCAGCTGTAAATACAGATGAAGCTTTGCTCACTCACCTGCCACTCACCTCTTGCTGTGTGGCCCAGTTCTGGGGGTTGGAGACCCCTGTGGTATGGTATACATACATTTTTGTAAAAACTACATACAGTTGGGGCATTGGATAGGTTTCATTTTCTGTGCTGAATATGGAAAATTTTTTCATTTAGCCAATTGTATAAAGCCAAAAATTTCCATAAGACTCTAGTGTATCAAGATAAACAAAAACTTGACACTCTTGTTTACCCTGTCAAAGGCAGAATCTTAAGCCTTTGCTTTGGTATATAAGCCAGTAGTCTTTGTATTTTATGATAAATTCTGGGTGTATGCCTGCATGTGTGTTTACTCTGTTCTATTTTTTTGTATGCATGTTTTCTTTTTATCATTTATTTGTTGTCATAAGTTATATACAATTTTCTATCCAATATTTTATTATTTATTTTATCTTTTAAATATTCTTTTATGATTATGAAAATAATCAGATAATGATTGATAAATTTGATGTTTATCTTTCCAATTTTTTCCCATGAGAATATATACTTAATGAAGGGAGGTGGATCATTACTTTACATATGTGTTATAAATCTACTTCTCCTCTTAATGTTTTGTGAATGCTTTTACATATCATTAGATATTTCTCTTCCTAATCATTTTAGTGTTTAATGACTCATGTGGCTGTACCATAGTTTATTAGTTCCTCATTGCTGAATATTTAGATAGCCTCCAATTTTTCACTGTCATAAATAATTCTTCAATGCACATCTCTTTAAAAGCTAAATTTTAGTAGATTTTCCAGTTGCCTTCCAGAAAAGATGTATTAATTTACTTTCCTGATACTAAAGTATGAAATTCAGCCCTCACTAATGATACTTATTGTCATTTAAAAAATGTTTCCAAATTGCTAAGTGAAAAACAGTATATTATCATTTGTATTTGCATTACTTTTGGTTCCTAGTGAGTTTAAACTGTTTTTATGTATTAACTATGCATATTTCTTGTGGGGTACAAATTGCCTTTTCATATTCTTCGTCTATTTTTATTTTGGTGTGTTTGTCTCTTTCTTATTGATCTATGAGAGATTATTTTCCTCAGCCTGTCATTTGTTTCTTTTTTTTTGAATTAAAAAAAATTTTTTTAACATCTTTATTGGAGTATAATTGCTTTATAATGGTATGTTAGTTTCTGCTGTATAACAAAGTGAATCAGCTATATGTATACATATATATCCCCATATCCCCTCCCTCTTGTGTCTCCCTCCCACCCTCCCTCTCCCACCCTCCCTCTCCCACCCCTCTAGGTGGTCACAAAACACTGAACTGATCTCCCTGTGCCATACAGCTACTTCCCACTAGCTATCTACTTTACATTTGGTAGTGTATATATGTCCCTGCCACTCTCTCACGTCATCCCAGCTTACACTTCCCACTGCCGGTGTCCTCAAGTCCATTCTCTACGTCTGCGTCTTTATTCCTGTCCTGCACCTAAGGTCATAAGAACCTTTTTTTTTTTTTAGACTCCATATATATGTGTTAGCATATGGTATTTGTTTTTCTCTTTCTAACTTACTTCACTCCGTATGACAGACTCTAGGTTTATCTACCTCACTACAAATAACTCAATTTCGTTTCTTTTTATGGCTGAGTAATATTCCATTGTAGATATGTGCCACATCTTCTTTATCCATTCATCTGTCAATGGATACTTAGGTTGCTTCACATGTCCTGGCTATTGTAAATAGTGCTGCAATGAACATTGTGGTACATGGCTCTTTTTTTTGTGTGTGGTACGCGGGGCTCTCACTTGTGGCCTCTCCCGTGGCAGAGCACAGGCTCCGGACGCGCAGGCTCAGCGGCCACGGCTCACGGGCCCAGCCACTCCACAGCATGTAGGATCTTCCCGGACCGGGGCACAAACCTGTGTCCCCTGCATTGGCAGGCGGACTCTCAACCACTGTGCCATCAGGGAAGCCCCACTTATTTACTTTTTAAAAAACAAGTGCTGGCTAACACATATATATGGAATCTAAAGAAAAAAAACCAGTTCTGATGAACCTAGGGGCAGGACAGGAATAAAGACACAGACATAGAGAATGGACTTGAGAACATGGAGAGGGGGAAGTGTAAGCTGGGAAGAAGTGAGAAAGTGACATGGATATATATACACTACCAAATGTAAAACAGATAGCTAGTGGAAAGCAGCCGCATAGCACAGGGAGATCAGCTCGGTGCTTTGTGACCACCTAGAGGGGTGGGATGGGGAGGGTGGCAGGGAGACACAAGAGGGAAGAGATATGGGAACATATGTATATGTATAGCTGATTCACTTTGTTAAAAAGGAGAAACTAACACACCGTTGTAAAGCAATTATACTCCAATAAAGATGTTAAAAAAATAAAATAAAGATATGAAGTTCAAAAAAAAAAGTGCTCTTCAGTTGACATTGGCCAACTATTAACATGGTATATCTGGGTAGGTAGTTAGGGATTTTCTTTTCAGCACCTGTCTATCTGTTTGCTGTAATTCAAACTTATATTAAAATATGGCTGTGTGAGATGAGAGAACTCTAATATTCCATGTTTGTGATTAGTTTGTAAACTTTTTTTTAAACGTTTGAATCTTTTCCTACATTCACATCCTTGGTCTACACAGTTAATTTGAAATGAGGTACTGAATACCAGGTATAGAATGAGCAGCTACCCAAAGCTAGTGGTCAATCAATGATGGTGCTATAGCTTAGGATTCCTTGTGGGGGTGAAGTTGTTATAGGAAAGCATGTTCATTTATTGAGAATGAGAGGGCTGGTGGGATTGGGTACTGAGGTTTAGAAAAGACATAGTAGAAAATGGAAAAAAAAAAAAGCAAATTATGGGCTGCCAGGAAGTAATGCTGAGCAATACTGGGGGCAGGGGCAGTCTGGCTTGATAATATACATTTGAAATGGAATCAATTAGCATAATATTATTTCCCAGAAGGGTTTAGCCTCAGATCCCCATTTCACTAGGCCATCATAAAACAGAATTACAGGATTACATGTCTTTCTCTTTCAAAGGCAAATTAGCAAGATGGTTAAGACTTAGACCTTCTGGGTTCAAATCCATGTGTTCAGAGCTATTCTTATATATTCAGGCAAAATGGTAATGAATTTGATGAACAATTTGATTTAGTGATGAGTTGAAGGTCTGATGAGGAAGATTTGGAAAACACAACTTTGGTCTTCCCTTGTTAACTCATAGGCCTTTGAGGACTTGATGAATTGTTGGAAACTGGCCTGAGGCTGAAGTCTTCTGACACACTTTTTCCCTAAAATCCCCACCTATCCCAGACTGGGAAGGGTGTGGCACTGGACTTTAAATACCACCAGTGCCTTTATGCTCCTCCCTCCTGTTGCCAGTTCCCCTTTATGTGGTTGCCTCAAGAAACTGTTCATTCTGGTAATAATTCCATCACTCAAAGTGCTTTTGAAAGTTCTATTTTGAAATCACATCAAATCACTTGGGCTCTTTGGCCTCAGTTTCTTCATCTGCAATGTGAAAATACTAATGCTTCCTCTGACTCCTAAAGTTGCCATAAAAATCAAATGAAAAATATTATATGAATTGTTAAGTGCTATGTAGATGTTACCAATGAACACACTATTCCAGAAATTACACCTTTGCTTTATGGCCGCTCCTCACTTTTTAGTAAAAAATACCTCATACATAAACGTCTCCAAGTGACTTTTGCTATAACCTAAAATAAAATGTTATTTCAAAGTATAAAGATATTACAAAGGACATCAAGAGTTTCAGGTATGGCATGGCCCTCTTTCATCTTCTGTAAAGATGAAACTACTTGTGTTGAAATTATGAGGGCATTTTATGAAAGAAAAATAAAATTTCATTTCTCTGTTTTCCATCTTCTGCAGGAAGTCACCAAAGCAGTACAGCCTCTCTTACTGGGAAGAATCATTGCTTCCTATGATCCAGATAACAAGGTAGAACGCTCCATTGCGATTTACCTAGGCATAGGCTTATGCCTTCTCTTTATCGTGAGGATGCTGCTCCTTCACCCAGCCATTTTTGGCCTCCATCGCATTGGAATGCAGATGAGAATAGCTATGTTTAGTTTGATTTATAAGAAGGTAATACTTCCTTGCACAGTCTCCATGCTACGTGTTAGTGGCATCATGTTTTAAATGCCATGCTGATACAAATAAGGGGTAAATGCTGAAATCAGTTTTGCATACCTGTGAAATACATGGCAGCAATAATGAATATTTCTAATTTTCATTGATAATTCACTTCACTTCAGCTAATAATTATTGAGTGCCTTCTATAAACTGCCTATATTTTAGATTTCATTTTTTTCACTAGTCATACACCAGTTTTTGGAATCCATGGCTCCTCATTGAAATGATTCTTACTATCTGCATTAAAATCATTGACAAAATATCATCTTATGGTAAAATGCCATGTATTTTTATGTTCAATAACAAGAAATTGTTAACAATAACCCAAGCAATAGAAATTTCTACCTTAACTAGTTGTGACACAGTGGTGGTATCCACTGCCTTATTTTGAGTTAGATTTTTGTCATCCTAAGTTCTGCAAGTTAAAAATTTTTAGAATAGCACATGCATGGCAACCATAAGAAATGACATGTGCTTTCACCAGCCTGATTCATGTGTGACCCTTTGATCTACCAAGTGATTATAGAAACATGTTTGGTTGAATCATTTGGATATTGCTTTACCCTTCTTCTCTTTTTTCTTACCCCAATGTAAAAACTATATACTTGGCTTATAAGGGACATGGACCTGAAATTCCCTCTAGCAAATAACCCATAACACTTCCATAATATACATATGCAAGGTCAGTGGTGTTGTAAAACCTTGATAGCCGTACTTTATTGTTCAAAAAAGCCTTTTGTGGAGGCACAAGGGAAAAACCGAGTCTGCAGTTTAATCAAATCACCTCAGCCACAGTCTCATCAGTTCACAAGTACCAGGAAAGCATGGGTGATAAATCAATAAAAATTTTATCTTGATCCAGAAATTATATGTAAGTGAAGAAATTATTAGGTATTATTTGGAGGGTAGAATTTACACAGAATGCATATCAAAGGAAGTTGAATCCAGTTTAAAAATATTTATAAAAGTGATTTTATCATAATGGTAACTAATAGCTAAGGATGTACATGACAAGGTAACTAATAGCTAAGGATGTACATGACAAGCTTCTAAGTGATTTTTAGGTATATCATTTCATTTGACCAAAACTCCATATGGTAGAAACTATTATCCCTATTTTATGGATAAAATATTTTGAGAAGCTAAGACCTAAAAGTTATAAAACATTGTGCAAGAACTGCTTCAAAATTTCTAAAATGGATAAGTCACAGTCCTTGAAGTGGAGGGTTTTCCAACTATTAGAGAACATAAAATAAGTACTGAAATAATATAACAAGTCAAATTGTGTTATATAGGCAGAGAGAAACATGAAGTGCTCTGGGCTAAGGGGAGGGGAGATCATAGAAGGAGCAGGTTAGTTTGTGAATAAGTTCATATATAATGTTTAGCACAAATACAGTGATATATGTGCTTTCAGACCCAGAATGCATTAATGAAAAGTTAGAAGTTGTGTTTGTCCTTTTTCAACATTGATTATCTGTGTTCTTACACATTTTCTTTACCCCTCTAGCCACACCTATTGACCTGCATTGACATCATCACCAAAGAATACAATTTCATCTCCATGTGGCTGTGGTTTGGTCCCTAAAATAAACTGGTACCATATCTGACCAGTTTCATCCATGTGGCAGGCAGCCACTAATTCTTCCCACATTGTTCCAGATTTTGTAATAGAGCATAGCTTTCTTTGTTCCAAAATCTGTAACCATGATACATTCTAATTATATTTTAAATAATGAATCTAAATACAAACTAGCTTGAGCTTTGCCTGTGAATTTCAAGAAGATAAAGTTAACTAGAGTGAACAGATATTCACTGTTTATTGTGCACATAAACTCCATGTTAAGCCATGTAGAACCCATGTTAAGCCCAGTCTCAAGTTACCTGAGACTGAGTATGTTACCAAGTCATGTGTCATCCAGCTCAATGGATTCCCCCCGCCCCTGCTCCGTATTGCTCTAATAGCATTTTGGAATTAACTGCTTTATTCCTTATTCATCTGTGCTTATCTAAATGCTATTTATTATTACACACCCATCTTAAAATTCAACCTCAATAAAATATGTGCAGATTTTTATAACCAGATATGGGAACTTTCTCTTAATCACCCTATTTTATTCTATCTACTCCTTTTAACTAATTTATCATATTTAGTTATGTATGTATTAGGTTATCTTGAGGCAAGAATTATGTTTAAGAAATCTTAACAATAATCCCTGAAGCCTTGAATATAGTGATTTGTATCTACTAAGTGCTCAGTACATATGTGAGGGATTCAGTTGAAGCAAATATTAGATAGGTACTCTTCAGTCAAAGCCATCTAATGGCAAATCAATTCTTATTAAATTTTATAGGCAAAGTATGACTGTGATCTTTCATAATAATAATTTATCTACATAAAAATTCTATTTTGTATATATGGATATATTTTTCTTTGTAAAATTTAAGAATTTTTTATTAATGTAATCTTTCATAAAATTATTAATGATTAAATTATTTGTAATATAATTTTATTGACTTTAACAGTAATTTTATTCAACATAGTTACTATAAGATCGCATGAAAAATTTAAGGCCAAGATTTTATTGAAACAATTTTTTTTATTGATGTATAGTTGGTTTACAATATTGTGTTAGTTTCAAGTATACAGCAAAGTGATATAGATATATATATCTATATGTATATTTTTTAAATTCTTTTCCATTATAGGTTATTACAAGATACTGAATATAGTTCCCTGTAAGGCCAAGTTACTAATCTCAAATTTCACTGCCTTTGGTTCCATCTTTTATAAAAACAAACAAAAGCAAAAAAAAAAAACCACAAACACTCTACAGTATATAAATGAATATTTAAGTACAATGTTTTTCCCATTTTGGATTAGAAAAAATAGTTACTACTCTCTAGATACTGTAAAATAAAATAAGCAGAGGCGTGCCAGTGTAATATTTGTTGTAAAGAGAAATATTTATAAATCTGAGAAGACACTGAGTTAGATGAACATAAAATAATTTTCATTACCTTAACTTAAAAATGTGTGCATAGTTACCCAATTCCTCAGCTGTATTGTAACATTACTTATAAATATATTTGTCTACTGTTCATTGACAACATCTAACTTCCCATTTTCCTTTTAGACTTTGAAGCTGTCAAGCCGTGTTCTAGATAAAATAAGTATTGGACAACTTGTTAGTCTCCTTTCCAACAACCTGAACAAATTTGATGAAGTATGTATCTACTGATTTAATCTTTTATGCATCTTTATTATAACTCATACAACCCCAAAGGTTTTCTGGGTCAGATAACAGTAATCAGTGGTTAAGTCATAAGCATCCCTACCTTCCCTATTTCCGAAAACTGAGAAGGCTAAGTTGTGTAGCAGAGTGCCATTTTGGGGTCTCACAGAACCACCCAACTCAAGGGCACCTCAGCTTGCTTTGTATTTATGAGGTTTTTTTAAAATTCAGTCCCTATCAGATCTTGTTTCCTTTCAATACTTTAAAACAGTTATTTACTTTGGCTGAGCATGATACTCTGAGCAATTCTTGTTCAGTGCTGTCTTCTGTCACAATAAAATTCAAGGTCCTTGAGGACAGATTGTTTTATTTACCTTTGCATTTCTAGTATTTTACATGGTATCAAACCCTTAGCAGGTGCTAAATAAATTACTGTTGAATTGAGCATGCATGTATTCTGAATATATTGTCAGGTGATAGGGTTGTACAGTTGTGTAGATTGAACTTCTGAAGAGTCTTTTGTTCTCTCATGTTCTGTGTCATGGCTCTTGCTTTATCCACACAGAAGTAAGTTATTTAAAATAAATTCTTCAATCACCATGCAATTCCGCTGGAAAAAGATCACAGTGACTTGAAGTTTGTTTTGGGGGAAATCCTATGCATAGAATGCTGTGTGTTCCATGTAGTGAATACCTAGATTTTAGTGTGTTCAGAACCATGAAGTGTTTGATTGTATGAGCTCACTGTGCTTGATTTCTTTCTTCTTTGCTTGTTTTTTTCCTTTATTTTGGGGGTGGAGGATAAAATGTCAGTGGTTTTCACTGTGATTTTATTTTTCAGGGACTTGCACTGGCACATTTCGTGTGGATTGCTCCTTTGCAAGTGACATTGCTGATGGGGCTGCTCTGGGAGTTGTTAGAGGCCTGCGCCTTCTGTGGACTTGCTTTTCTCATAGTCCTTGCCCTTCTTCAAGCCGGATTCGGGAAAATGATGATGAAGTACAGGTAGCACTCTTATTTACATAGTTTGAAAGGGTTTTAAATTATGTTTTCCAAAAGCCCACTCTAATAAAACCAGAACTTCTCTGTGCACTGAACCGTGACCTCCTTGCTAGGTGTCACAAAAAAGGAATTATTTTCATGACATAAATAATACTTTCTATATCAAGGGGACATTTTTTTGCTTGTCAGTCTATAGAATTTCTTTATAAATATGTTACCATCCAGTTCACTTTTTGCACATCAGAGATTTAGGTACAATGGATAAAACATTTATGTGAATGGGAGGGAATGCATATATTTTGGGGAGAGTTTATAGGCTTTTTCTACCCTGGTTCGTGAATCATCACACCAGCCTTAGTTGCTTTTTATTACAGAATGAATCGGTGACACCAGTCACTGCTTATGAAAGCGGACTTCTAGTTTGCCAGCTAGAGCATGATAGAAAGTGTACGCATTTTGGAGTCAAATAGCTCTTAGTTTGAATCCCAGATTGCATGCTTACTAGTTACATGACCTGTGTCAAGCTGCTTCAGCCACTGTGTTTCTGGTTTTTTTCGTCTTTAAAATGGAGGTAATCACCTCTGTTAGGTTGTCAGAAGGATTAGGCGTAATGTATGACATGCATCTAATACAGTGTCTGGCACATGGGAGGCATTTACTAAATGACAGTTACTATTTTTGTTACTATATATTTGATAATAAAATAAACATCCATCTGTTTAATAAAAGAAATGTGGCTTTTCTTAAAAGCTTGGGCCGTTCTTAGTGGACATTTTGACTTGTTTTTACTAAGTATTTGATTGATGGATGGATTATTTACAGAGATCAGAGAGCTGGAAAGATTAATGAAAGACTGGTGATCACGTCAGAAATGATTGAAAATATCCAGTCGGTTAAGGCATACTGCTGGGAAGAAGCAATGGAAAAAATAATTGAAAACCTAAGACAGTAAGTCATTCTGATAATTTCAGTATCAATTGAATTAGCCAATTAAGGTTTAACATATTAAAAATGAGTATGGCAGAGTGGACTTCAGCTCATATTTGAAATTTCTGACAACCATACAGTTGTATTAAGTTATATCAGTATTCATGTGTTAGTGGCTTAATGCCATTTTCATGGGGCTATCGTTTTACATAGGTGATTAAGTATGCTATTTTGCACTACAAGGATATGTATCCCTTATGAAAGAATTGCCTGTATGTGCTTATAGCTGCTTAATATACTTATTGACTAAAATAATGATCATGATTCTAGAGACTGATTGAAACCTTAAATGGAACTGCTAGAGTAATAAGGATATGATTCTGAATCAAATAAATGATTCTCTAGTATTATAGCTTCCTTAATTTATATGTTATGACGCATGAAAAACAAACAAAAAACAAACCCTTCTGTTTGTTTACAATACGTTTGTTCTTCCTTAACTTAAGAGTAATGCAGGGTAATATCTATACATTGTGTTTCTATATACCCTCCACTTGAGAAATCAGTTCAAGTAATGAAAGCCGCCACCTGAAGTAGAATCAGTACTTGGTAACCGTCTACATCTCTGTTCTTGTTTTACCTCAGATAACCTTTCTCTCACTGATTAGTAAAGATTATAGCCAGCAAAAAAGTACAGCACAGACTGAGAGATACTGTTACTGAGAAAATTTTGGACAAAATATAAACTAGGGCATATCTATAGCTGTGACCATTTTTCTTTAGTCAAGTTCCATGTTCTACAAATTGCAATCAAAAAAATAAAAAAGGCTCTCTGAGATTCAGTGGGCATAGATCTTCTGTTAAAGGGCAAATAATTTCAGGATGAATTAGCTCATGAGAGTTTCATGGAGAAAAAAGGTACTAAAGGGAAGAGTCCCATTTTGGATGCTGTGAATATGGGTTATCAGGGATTCAGGCTGCTGATTCCAGTAGACAGTGGTAACTGAGCTGCAGGTGTGTGATTGGAACAACAAAAGAAATGCTGAAATGTTAAGTCCTTTGCGGTGTAAATAGAAAGAGTAAAAGCATATTTATTGCCCAAACATAATTGGTCACCTGTTTTTATTATGCCTTTCAAGACAAATCCAGGAAAGAAATTATATTTTCTTTCCAGAAACATCCTTAAAGATCTTGTTTAGTTGGTTGAAGGTTTTTCTCATTAACAAGTGAGTTTTCCATCACCCTTGCCCCTGGGTCACTCTTAAATGCCTGTAGGCACAGGCATAACCAGAATGATGAGGAGATTATCAGAGAATTTGGTTTTCTCAAGCTTCAGGGTAAACTCCTGGTCAGATCCTTCTAGGTGCTGACTTTTCTTGACTTTGGGTTTTTTCCCCCTCTTCCTCAAAAGTTGAAATCTGTCCTTCCTATTCTGTATTTCTGTTTAACCAATTCTAATAGCAAATGTTTGGTTTTAACTTGTATAATCCGGTTCCTTAATCTGGCATGAAATTGTAACCTGAAAAGGCTGCAAACTGCTGACGTAAATATGGGAAAGCAAGAATTGCTTCTACTCAAAAGGGCAAATAGAATGTTCTGGAAGAGATTGGCAGGATGCGCTACAAAGGGATAACCTCAGCCTGGGCCACTGCTGCACTGGGCAAAAGGCTGTGTAACACTCCCTGAAAATCTACTTCTTTATTGCTCTCTGGTAATAAAGTCACTTTCAATTTTTTTTTATAAGATAAAATATTTTTATGACTCATATAGTGTTAGTGATTTTATTATGGTGAGTACTGCTTTCTAGGTGATACTTATATATGTTCTTTTTTTTTTTTTTTTTAAGAAACTGCAAGTCTTTTATTTCACTCAGGAGCAATTATTTATTTTTATTTGTAAATGTCCATATCAGGGTATACAATTAAGCATTCTAATGATGTATTCTAATTAGCAAGACTAAAGTCATAGGGAGATTGATTCAAGATGGCAGAGTAGAAGGACATGCTCTCACTCCCTCTTTTTCTTTTTTAATTTTTTTTTTTTGCCGTACGCGGGCCTCTCACCATTGTGGCCTCTTCCGTTGCAGAGCACAGGCTTCGGACGCCAGCGGCCATGGCTCACGGGCCCAGCCGCTCCGCAGCATGTGGGATCCTCCCGGACCGGGGCACAAACCCGTGTCCCCTGCATCAGCAGGCGGACTCTCAACCACTGTGCCACTAGGGAAGCCCTCATTTTTAATTTTTAAATTTTATTTTATTTATTTTTTTATACAGCAGGTTCTTATTAGTCATCCATTTTATACACAACAGTGTATACATGTCAATCCCAATCTCCCAATTAATCACACCCCCACCGCCACCCCCCATGGCTTTCCTCCCTTGGTGTCCATACGTTTGTTCTCTACATCTGTGCCTCAACTTTTGCCCTGAAAACCGGTTCATCTGTACCATTTTTCTACATTCCACATATATGCGTTCATATACGATATTTGTTTTTCTCTTTCTGACTTACTTCACTCTGTATGACAGTCTCTAGATCCATCCATGTCTCAACAAATGATTCGATTTCGTTCCTTTTTATGGCTGAGTAATATTCCATTGTATATAGGTACCACTTCTTCTTTATCCATTTGTGTGTCGATGGGCATTTAGGTTGCTTCCATGACCATTTAGGTTGCTTCCATGACCTGGCTATTGTAAATAGTGCTGCAATGAACATTGGGGTGCATGTCTCTTTTTGAATAATGGTTTTCTCTGGGTTTATGCCCAGTAGTGGGATTGCTGGATCATATAGTAATTCTATTTTTCATTTTTTAAGGAACCTCCATACTGTTCTCCATAGTGGCTGTATCAATTTACATTCCCACCAACAGTGCAAGAGGGTTCCCTTTTCTCCACACCCTCTCCAGCATTTGTTGTTTGTAGGTTTTCTGATGATGCCCATTCTTACTGGTGTGAGGTAATACCTCATTGTGGTTTTGATTTGCATTTCTGTAATAATTGGTGATGGTGAGCAGCTTTTCATGTGCTTCTTGGCCATTTGTATGTCTTCTTTGGAGAAATGTCCATCTAGGTCTTCTGCCCATTTTTGGATTGGGTTGTTTGTTTTTTTAATATTGAGCTGCATGAGCTGTTTATATATTTTGGAGATTAATCCTTTGTCTGTTGATTCATTTGCAAATATTTTCTCCCATTCTGAGGGTTGTTTTTTTGTCTTGTTTATGGTTTCCTTTGCTGTGCAAAAGCATTTAAGTTTCATTAGGTCCCATTTGTTTATTATTTTTTTTATTTTCATTATCCTAGGAGGTGGATCAAAAAAGATCTTGCTGTGATTTATGTCAAAGAGTGTTCTTCCTATGTTTTCCTCTAAGAGTTTTATAGTGTCCAGTCTTACATTTAGGTCTCTAATCCATTTTGAGTTTATTTTTGTGTATGGTGTTAGGGTGTGTTCTAATTTCATTCCTTTACATGTAGCTGTCCAGTTTTCCCAACACCACTTATTGAAGAGACTGTCTTTTCTCCATTATACATCCTTGCCTCCTTTGCATTAGATTAGTTGACCGTATGTGCATGGGTTTATCTCTGGGCTTTCTATCCTGTTCCATTGATCTGTGTTTCGTTTTTTGTGCCAGTACCATGTTGTCTTGATTACTGTAGCTTTATAGTATAGTCTGAAGTCAAGGAGTCTCATTCCTCCAGCTCCGTTTTTTTCCCTCAAGACTGCTTTGGCTATTCAGGGTCATTTGTGTCTCCATAAAAATTTTAAGACTTTTTGTTCTAATTCCATAAAAAATGCCATTGGTAATTTGATAAGGATTGCATTGAATCTGTAGATTGCTTTGGATAGTATAGTCATTTTCACAATGTTGATTCTTCCAATCCAAGAACATGGTATATCTCTCCATCTGTTGGTATCATCTTTAATTTCTTTCATCAGTGTCTTATAGTTTTCTGCCTACAGGTCTTTTGTCTCCCTAGGTAGGTTTATTCCTAGGTATTTTATTCTTTTTGTTGCAATGGTAAATGGGAGTGTTTCCTTAATTTCTCTTTCAGGTTTTTCATCATTAATGTATAGGAATGCAAGTGATTTCTGTGCATTAATTTTGTATCCTGCATCTTTACCAAATTCATTGATTAGCTCTAAGAGTTTTCAGGTAGCATCTTTAGGATTCTCTATGTATAGTATCATGTCATCTGCAAAGAGTGACAGTTTTACATCTTCTTTTCCAATTTGTATTCCTTTTATTTCTTTTTCTTCTCTGATTGCTGTGGCTAGGGCTTCCAAAACTGTGTTGAATAATAGTGGTGAGAGTGGACAACCTTGTCTTCTTCCTGATCTTAGAGGAAATGCTTTCAGTTTTTCACCATTGAGAATGATGTTTGCTGTGGTTCTGTCATATATGGCCTTTATTATGTTGAGGTAGGTTCTGTCTATGCCCACTTCCTGGAGAATTTTTATCATAAATGGGTGTTGAATTTTGTCAAAAGCTTTTTCTGCATCTATTGAGATGATCATATGTTTTTTATTTTTCAATTTGTTAATACGGTGTACCACATTGATTGATTTGCATATATTGAAGAATCCTTGCATCCCTAGGAAAAATCCCGCTTGATCATGGTGTATGATCCTTTTAATGTGTTGTTGGATTCTGTTTGCTAGTACTTTGTTGAGGATTTTTGCATCTATATTCATCAGTGATATTGGTCTGTAATTTTCTTTTTTTGTAGTATCTTTGTCTGGTTTTGGTATCAGGGTGATGGTGGCCTCATAGAATGAGTTTGGGAGTGTTCCTTCCTCCATAATTTTTTGGAAGGGTTTCAGAAGGATGGGTGTTAGCTCTTCTCTAAATGTTTGATAGAATTCACCTGTGAAGGCATCTGGTCCTGGACTTTTGTTTGTTGGAAGATTTTTAATCACAGTTTCAATTTCATTAGTTGTGATTGGTCTGTTCATATTTTCTATTTCTTCCTGGTTCAGTCTTGGAAGGTTATACCTTTCTAAGAATTTGTCCATTTCTTCCAGGTTGTCCATTTTATTGGCATAGAGTTGCTTGTAGTAGTCTCTTAGGATGCTTTGTATATCTGCAGTGTCTGTTGTAACTTCCCTTTTTCATTTCTAATTTTTTTTGATTTGAGTCCTCTCCCTCTTTTTCTTGATGAGTCTGGCTAATGGTTTATCAATTTTGTTTATCTTCTCAAAGAACCAGCTTTTAGTTTTATTGATCTTTGCTATTATTTTCTTTGTTTCTATTTCATTTATTTCTGCTCTGATCTTTAGATTTCTTCCTTCTGCTAACTTTGGGTTTTGTTTGTTCTTCTTTCTCTAGTTCCTTTAGGTGTAAGGTTAGATTGTTTCTTTGAGATTTTTCTTGTTTCTTGAGGTAGGCTTGTATAGCTATAAACTTCCATCTTAGAACTGCTTTTGCTGCATCCCATAGGTTTTGGATGGTTGTGTTTTCATTGTCATTTGTCTCTAGGTATTGTTTAATTTCCTCTTTGATTTCTTCAGTGACCTCTTGGTTATTTAGTAACATATTGTTTAGCCTGCATGTGTTTGTGGTTTTTACGTTTTTTCCCTGTAATTGATTTCTAACCTCATAGTGTTATGGTCAGAAAAGATGCTTGATACAATTTCAATTTTCTTAACTTTACTGAGGCTTGATTTGTGACCCAAGATGTGATCTATCCTGGAGATTGTTCTGTGCGCACTTGAGAAGTGTAATCTGCTGTTTTGGGGTGGAATGTCCTATAAATATCAATTAAATCTGTCTGGTTTCTTGTGTCCTTTAAAGCTTCTGTTTACTTATTTATTTTCATTTTGGATGATCTGTCCATTGGTGTAAGTGAGGTATTAAAGTCCCCCACTATTACTGTGTTACTGTCGACTTCCTCTTTCATAGCTGTTAGTAGTTGCCTTATGTATTGAGGTGCTCCTATGTTGGGTGCATGTATATTTATAATTGTTATATCTTCTTCTTGGATTGATCCCTTGGTCATTATGTAGTGTCCTGCCTTGTCTCCTGTAACATTCTTTATTTTAAAGTCTATGTTATCTGATATGATGATTGCTACTCCACCTTTCTTTTGATTTCCATTTGCATGGTATATCTTTTTCCATCCTCTCACTTTCAGTCTGTATGTGTCCCTAGGTCTGAAGTGGGTCTCTTGTAGACAGCATATATATGGGTCTTGTTTTTGTATTCTGTCAGCGAGCCTGTGTCTTTTGGTTGGAACATTTAATCCATTCACATTTAAGGTAATTATTGATATGTATGTTCCTCTGACCATTTTCTTAATTGTTTTGAGGTGTTTTTTTTTTTTTTTTTTTTTTTTTTGCGGTACGCAGGCCTCTCGCTGTTGTGGCCTCTCCCATTGCGGAGCAGAGGCTCCGGACGTGCAGGCTCAGCGGCCATGGCTCACAGGCCCAGCCACTCCGCGGCATGTGGGATCTTCCCGGACTGGGGCACGAACCCACGCCCCCTGCATCGGCAGGCGGCCTCTCAACCACTGCGCCACCAGGGAAGCCCTTGAGTTTGTTTTTGTACGTCCTTTTCGTCTCTTGTGTTTCCCACTTAGAGAAGTTCCTTTAGCATTTGCTGTAGAGCTGGTTTGGTGGTGCTGAATTCTCTTAGCTTTTGCTTGTCTGTAAAGCTTTTGATTTCTCCATCGAATCTGAATGATATCCTTGCTGGGTAGAGTAATATTCGTTGTAGTTTCTTCCCTTTCATCACTTAAAGTATATCATGCCAGTGCCTTCTGGCTTGTAGAGTTTCTGCTGAGAAATCAGCTGTTAACCTTATGGGAGTTCCCTTGTATGTTATTTGTCATTTTCCCCTTGCTGCTTTCAATAATTTTTCTTTGTCTTTAATTCTTGCCAGTTTGATTACTGTGTTTCTCCTTTGGTTTATCCTGTATGGGACTGTCTGTGCTTTCTGGACTTGGGTGGCTATTTCCATTCCCATGTTAGGGAAGTTTTCGACTATAATCTCTTCTAATATTTTCTCTGGTCCTTTTTCTCTCTCTTCTCCTTCTGGGACCCCTATAATGCGAATGTGTTGCGTTTAATGTTTTCCAAGAGGTCTCTTAGGCTGTCTTCATTTCTTTTCATTCTTTTTTCTTTATTCTGTTCCACAGCAGTGAATTCCACCATTCTGTCTTCCAGGTCACTTATCCGTTCTTCTGCCTCAGTTATTCTTCTATTGATTCCTTCTAGTGTAGTTTTCATTTCAGTTATTGTATTGTTCATCTCTGTTTGTTTGGTCTTTAGTTTTTCTAGGTGTTTTTTAAACATTTCTTGCATCTTCTCGAGCTTTGCCTCCATTCTTTTTCCGAGGTCCTGGATCATCTTCACTATCATTATTCTGAATTCTTTTTCTGGAAGGTTGCCTATCTCCACTTCATTTAGTTGTTTTTATGCGGTTTTATCTTGTTCCTTCATCTGGTATATAGCTCTCTGCCTTTTCATCTTTTGTATCTTTCTGTGAATGTGGTTTTTGTTCCACAGGCTGCAGGATTGTAGTTCTTCTTGCTTCTGTTGTCTGCCCTCTCAGTTAAAGTTTTAAATATCACAAAATTGATTAGATTGTTGGCAGCAGATTGCTTGCTGAGTTGCAGTTTCTGCTAGTGTTGTAGGGTCTCCTGCAGAGTTGGATGGCGGCTGTGTCTCACCGTGAGGACAAGGATACTGGCAGCAGAAGTTCTGGGAAGTACTCCTTCTCTTATAGATGTTTCTGAGTCCGTTATTCTTATAGTACCACTTCTTTCATTTTCCTCAACTGTTTATAATACACAACAATTTTGACAAATTTATTAACATTTTTGTAAACAGTATTTTCTAGCATTAAAAACATATAAGCCTAGCCAATAGTATTCTTCTATCTGTTGAAGATTAGAGACACACATGTAGATTCTAAGTGCAAGGCCCTGTGCTGTGCTGTCATTTATCTTGACAGCAACTCCACAAGGGAGGTATTATGTTTCTCTGCTGTAGATGTGGATTCTGTAGGATCAGAGGGAAGAGAAACTTCCTTAAGATGGCATAGCTATAACCTGGAGAGCTGAGAGTCACACCCCAGTGAGATTCCCAAATCATAATCTGCCTTCAATACCAAATAATTAAAATAGGTAGGCTAGACCACATTAGACTGGGAGTCACAATGTATATTGGGAACATTGAACTTCGTTTTCTTCATCAGAGTGCTCAGGATTACATTTTTTTCAGACTTAAAAAAAAAGATTTCCTCTGAATTCTACAACTTGAGAATGAGAACTTTTCTAAGTTGTACAAGCATGTGGGACTAAATGCTGGGCACAGCTATTGCTCCTTCCCACCAGCACTCTACTTGTCTGTTTTACCTCTGCTCTTTCCCTTGCAAGAGCTGAATAGGAGGATCACAGGTGACTCTAGTTTTGATGGTCCTGGAAGAGTAGGATGGAGGTTGAAGGCAGCATTGTCTTCTGTTCTCGCCATCCTCTGCACTCCCTGTTTTCTGCTTATTGGTGCATTTAAACCTCTTTTGTGTGTGTTAAAAAAAATTGTTCACATTTGTAGTTCAGACTAAAGGATCAGAAGTATGATTGCAAATAATTATACTGAAAGGAGAGAGACAGGGAGGATGCAGCATCTACTCACTTATAATTTTTCAAGAATTACCTGTAACAGAATCACTTGTATTCTTTTTTTCAAATTATTTATTTATTTTTGGCTGTGTTGGACCCTTGTTGCTGAGCGCGGGCTTTTCTCTGGTTGTGGCGAGCAGGGGCTACTACTCTCTTGCAGTGCGCAGGCTTCTTTTGTTGAGTATGGGCTCTAGGCACATGGGCTTCAGTAGTTGTGGCACATGGGCTCAGTAGTTGTGGCTTGCAGGCTCTAGAGCACAGGCTCAGTAGTTGTGGTGCACAGGCTTAGTTGCTCCGCAACATGTGGGATCTTCCCAGACCAGGGCTTGAACCCGTGTCCCCTGCATTGGCAGGCGGCTTCTTAACTACTGCGCCATCAGGGAAGCCCCATTTGGGTTCTTTTTTAAAATGCAGGTTCTGGAGGCCTACTGCAGACTCAGTCAGTATCTCTGAGTGGTGGGCCTGAAACTCTGCATTTTAACAGGTTTCTCAGGTGATTTTTACTCATGCTAAGGCTTGAGAACCATTCCTCTATGGCTTATGTGTTATTTTCAAGGTTCCCCAAAGCCAAGCTAGAACTTCTAAAATGTTAACAATCCATTAGGGAATCCCAGAATTGTCTTTTTCCTTTATAAGTCTTTCAACATTATTCTCATATCCACACTTAATTATTAAAACACCAACCAACCAACAAACAAAAAATTATCAGTGTCATTAATCTTAAAAATTAATAAAGAAGTGAATAAAGATATAAAAATAATATAATAATTATAGTAATAATTATTAAGATTATTGTAATTTAAAAATAAAATTTACAGGTATTATATGCAAGACACTGGTACATTCATTATGATCCATCTCCCTTTCAGGTAAGGTAACTGAGGCCCAGAGAGGTTAAATAACTTGCGCAAGGTCACACAGCTCATGCAGGGTAGAACGAGGATCAGAACACAGAGAGAAAGATTTGAGAGTCTATGTTCAGATTTTTAATTCCAAGATGCCTGATATTTGAAAAGTAAATAAGCATCCCAAATCTTATTTATTTTTTTATAGAACAGAACTGAAGCTGACCCGGAAGGCAGCCTATGTGAGATACCTCAATAGCTCAGCCTTCTTCTTCTCAGGGTTCTTTGTAGTGTTTTTATCTGTGCTTCCTTATGCACTGCTTAAAGGAATCGGCCTTCGAAAAATATTCACAACCATCTCATTCTGCATCGTTCTGCGCATGGCAGTCACTCGGCAATTCCCCTGGGCTGTACAAACTTGGTATGATTCTCTTGGAGCAATAAACAAAATACAGGTAATGTACCAAAATGGGGCATCATACACAATGAATTTAGAACAGTTTAGAACTTTTCTCATAAGCAAATTCTCTGGAGAGGTATTCTTGGCCTTGGGCCTGTTTGATGCACAGTATTTCCTCTCGATGTCTGTATGTGGTCTAATGAGCCCTTGTAATGAAAGCCTAGTGAAATAAAATGAAGGCCTGTGAAATTCTCTTAAGTCAGAGAAATTGAAGAAAATATTGTTTCTGTATTCTGGAGATTTTTATTCAAGTAATCAATCAGTAGAGAAGTTCTAATGAACTTGGCAAATGTGCAAAATGATGGTGGCAGATTCATCCGGAAGTTATAAGATTTTCCAGCTAACATTAGGAATGTTCACCTTAAACTTTTCCAAGTGTTTTTCTAGACTGTATGATGGATGACAGTGGCATTTTATGACACATTAATTACCTTAAAATCTCAGCAAGGTGATGTAGCTGGTAATTTTGAAGAGAGGTTCTAAAGTCCTCAGGTAATGAGACTCAATTAATGCAAAGCTAACAGAATCAGCACCATAACCTTGGGTGTGGTTTTAATTTTTATAATTAATATACAGTTCAAAATGTTTTATTATACTTGTTTGATATCCATTTAAATATTTAACCCAGAAAATAAATCATTGTGACATAAATTTTAAAAATGAGGGTGAAAGGTGAGTCACTTTTAGGTAGTTCTGCCATTATTTAGCCTAGGCCAGAGTTTGCAAATGGTGACCCATGGACTTAATTTTGGCCCTTGACCTGTTTTATTTGACCTTTACATTAAAAAACAAAACAAAACAAAAAAACCTAAAACAACGCATTTGAATTAGTTGGCAGCATTTAAAAATTGTGTGCTGTCACATATACAACAAATCGTGTCTTCAACCTCTTTTGAAAATTTGAAGTATACAGTAAACTGGGTCCTCTTCCCTCACAAGCTGTGGCAGCTCCCCCCTCAGAGAAGGTCTGCCCTCTCCAGTTCATCACAGTCTCTACTTAGCCACCTTCCTTAGTTTTATCATCTTGAAAATATGTGAGTTTGAGATCTGCAATTTAGACAAATTGGTGAATGTAGCTCAGAACCATGGCAGCTCTTGGACTAGTCTTATTTCTTCTATTAGTCCATCACAGCCATGTGGGAGGTGGTGGGGAGACAGAGAAAGAGAGAGAGAGAGAGAAACAGACATAAAGACCCAAAGAGAATGCATCAGGGAAACAGATTCACTAAACAGGAATACAGACAGAGAAACAGATCTTAAAAACAAAACTGGGAGAAAAAGAGGGAAACCAAAATAGAGATAGTGAGTGAATTGAAGAGGTGAGAAGGGAAAAAGTGAGCAAGGACCAGACTGTTAAAACTACCTCCTATGAAGAAGACTTCAAGATGCACAAACCTAATTCTTCCTCACGCTCCCACCATCTCTAGGAGCACTGTGATTCTGAGTCACTAATAGAGCCCTTCTTTTAGAATCAAGGTTTGATGCCCTAAAATCAGTTATATCAGATCTTCACACCTTTACTTAACCCAGAGAAGTGATGCTAATGATGCCTCTAATAAGGAGGGTGCTATAAAGATGAAGATAGTAGTTTTCTCTCTCTTAATGTTGAATTGAGGCAATTGGTGGGTAATTCAGGTGTGCTTTATAAATTCATCACTAAGGTTAACATGTAATAGTACAAGGATGAATCAGTGGTATGTTAAAAATCTAATGTATAAAAACAGTTTTATAAAATATTACATTTCAAAATGATTAATTCTAGTACTTGGCAAATTAACTTTAGAACACTTATAAAATTATTTTATTAAGAAACAATTTCTAATATAATTCATAAAATCCAAGTACAGAATGCATCACTATTAGAGTGTAAAATAGATGTAATAATGTATTAATGGTATCTTGGTTCTGCAATATGTTTTTGCTCTCTTTTGCAAACAGGATTTCTTACAAAAGCAAGAATATAAGACACTGGAATATAACTTAACAACTACAGAAGTAGTGATGGAGAATGTAACAGCCTTCTGGGAGGAGGTCAGATATTTTTTGTTTTTGTTTGTTCTAAACATTTAAGCTTTGCTTGTTTGTGGTTCTGGTTTTCATCTGAATGGGCAATAAAGTTAGCATGATGATAGAACTTATTTTATAGATTAAGAGGTAGAGGCCCAGGAATATTAAATATGATAGACAAGACTCGTTATTTTTTTCTAAGTCATGTAATTTGTTTCACATAACAAATTAGGAAGTAATACAAAGCTCATAGGTTTTGGAGCCAGATAGAGCTGGGTTTGAATCCTGGTTCTGCCATTTACTATCTGTGTAATCTAGACCAAGTTACTGAACTTTGTGGAGCCTCTTGTTCTTCATCTATAAAATGGGAATATTAATATATACCTTGCAAGTTTGTTGTGAGGATTGACTGAGATAACTTATGGAAAGTATTCAGCATAGTACCATGCACATAATAGTTCCTCACTAAATGCTACCCTCTCTGATCTCAAGTTCCAATCCAATGCAATTTACATGTAACACCGGTCACCATAAAGATGTATGAGAAATAGACCAATGTATTGTTTTCTACTATTTTTACTTATTTTAATTCACTACTAAAAATTCTCTCATATTTCTCATGGTCAGAAAAAATATTATCAATGATTTTTCAGCTTCTAAAGAAGTAATATTTGATTATTGAGAATACCTGTTGAGTTCCTCTTTCCTTATCACTTTTTTATGTTGAGTAAACATAGGAGTTATGAAACCAATGTCCCATTTCTACATATTTCACAATATCTTAAATTGGTTTTATTTACATAAGTAACTTGACCTCAGGGGCTTTACTATACTTCATTATTTTAGACATAGGTAAGAGAATAATTCTTTATCTGCCCAGAAAAATTGTGGAAATGTGTGTGGATCAGATTGATTTTACTTCTTTGATTTTAGAAATTTCAAATGCCTTTCTAGGCATGAAGAAAAATAAGAAGTTTGACAGTACTTACAGACAATTGTTTTTCTAATCTCCATTTCACTCTATTTTCATCTAATAAAATAGGTAACATGCTTGAGCCCTTACAATCTGCCAGGTACTAGATAAGCACTTTATATGTTTTGTCTTATTTCTCATAACATTCCTATGATGAAATCTTAATGTTTCCATTTTGCTGATAAGGGAATGGAAGCTTAGGAAGGTTACAGAACCTGGCTCAGCTCACAGAACAGGCAAGGGCTGAAGTCAGGTTTTGGACCCAAATGTCACAGTCTACAACTCTTTCAGTAAACCTTCCGTCTGGCTGTATCCTCATCCTCCAGACTCTGTCAGCTATCAAATTCTGGACACTCCTTGATGATATTTACCCAGGATAGTGGTGCTTGTTAAATCTCTGCCATCATGTCTGAGACTTCAGCACCCACATGAGAAATCCTTCCAGTACTGTCCTCAGAACTTACATTTTACAAATAGTTCAGAAGCTTCCTTTCATGGTCACATGCTGAGCTTGGTGAGCACCTAGACTTACTCCACTTTGGAAATGTCGCACTCTGGAATCTCCTTAGTTCAGAATTTCCTAACCTTAGCTCTCTCAGTCTCTTCATCCCACCTTTACTGCCTTCCAATTTCATGAAGATTTCTAGGCTCCTTAGTTCTCCCTTTTGGACTACTCCTGGTTTAACCTCCACCAATGACAACACCAGTCACTTCAGTTCTTCTCCCAGCAGCACCCTCAATTCCCTTTTCCTTTCACTGAATCTTTTGCTACAAAACATTCACTTGATATCTTTGACGAAGGAGGTGCTATCTGGGAAAATCATATACTCTAGTCAGTTATAAGTTTTATACAGTTATTGTTTCAACTTCAAATGGGCCTATAAACTTTCTTGGGAAATATTTTCATTTGTATTTAGTTAATTTTCTTTACCATTTCTCTAAAAGCTTTTCCAGATTTTTACCACTTTCCGGGAACTCCCAATCTCTCCCAGGTTCTGCTCACCCCCAGCAGATGGCCTTGACTTCTGTAAGATATAGAGAAAATATATAGATGCTATAAAATATGCAGCGTCATGTATGAATGCTTATAACTTCTTTCTTCACCCTTGGGATTATTTTTTTCTTCTCTTTCTTATCTAAGTGAAAGATGTATGCTTCCTCCTGCCTTTGGCTAAACTGTTATCATCTTGCTTCGTCTTCTCAGGACATGGGGCCAGCAATTAGTCTCTATCTACAAGTTTTAACATCTTTTTTTTCAACTGACTCCTTTTCACATTTAAATATTTTCAAGTTAAAAAAAATTTCTTCTCTGACTTTTGCCCACCCAGCCTCATCCTCCAAGCTTTATCATTCTGCTTCCTTTTGCCATCAAAGCTGTTCTTACTTCGTCATCTTTTATGACTTTTCCCTGCTGCAATCTGGATTCTGCCCTTACCAATACATTAAAACTTTTCTTTTAAAAATACTTATTTAACTTAGCTTTAGTGAACCACTCTTTCCATGTCATCTTATATTCTGACCATGACTTCTAAGTCTTCCCTGCCTGCCTCTTCAATGGTGATGGGCCACTGCGTCTGCACCTAGGCTTCCTTCTGGCATTTCATGCTCTCTGGTGACTCAGGTTCAACTGACATCAATGTGCTGATGACTCGCAAAAGCAAATCTCTAGCCCCAGTTTCTTTCCTGAACTTCATATATTATTTCTAAATTCCCTGCAAGCTCCTCAAGCACCCACATTCATCACTCCTCAAGCTTCATAAACCTGCTCCTTCCAGTGTCTTCTCCACCCGTTTGATGATGTCACCGTTCACCCAGTTACTCAAGAGGCAAGTCCCTGATGAGTTATATATGACTCCTTCCTCACACCACACAAATTGAGTAGGTACAATTTCTATTTATGTATTAGGAAGCTGAGCTTTAGGGAGTTTAAGTAACTAGAACAAGGTTATACAACTGGTTAGGAGAGAGCCAAAAGGTCAGCCTAGGTTTCTCTGCCTCTAATTAAAAAAAATGGACTAATGCTTTACTTGTATACAAAATACTTTCATATATATTACCTCATTTAAAACCCTCAACAACTCAGGAGACTGAAGTTCAGAATGTCATGATTTATTACCCAGCTAGTTGAGAAGATGAGACAGAGACTGAAGTAAAGACAAAGGATATCATAATCCTTCCTCTGACAACCACAGGGGACTTGTAAACATGGAACATGTTCAACTTTACTAGGGATCTAATAAAAATAAGATCAATAGTGAGATTCCATTTTTACCTATAAAACACAAAATACAGAACAAAACAAAACAAAATAAATCCCAAACCAGAAAGCAACAGTGTTGATAATGGTTCCTCAAATCTAGCACTCCCATACCTTAATGGAGGAAAATTTGGAACTACTTTTCAAAAGACTTAGAATTTTTGCTATATCTTTTGCCCTGGAAATCCCACTTGCGGGAATTTATACTTAAAAAAAAAAAGAGAGATTTGCTCCAAGATTTATAGCAAAGTACATGCATCACAGAATTATTAAGTTAAAAAGAAAACCATATAATGTCAAAAATAGAGAACTATTTATAGTTTATCCATACTCTTGTATACTATCCTGCAACTTAAAATTATATTTAAAAGAATGTTTAATGGTATGTGAAAATATTTATGATTTATTGTAAGTCAGAAAAAGCAGGTCACAAACCTTATGTATAATTTTTCCTTAATGTTGTAAAATATATATATGATTTTATATATATATGTAAAGGAGTGGAGGGGTATCATTAAAATGTTAAACATGGTTTCTTTTCAGTGGTAGGATTACAGGTGATTATTTTTTTCTTCTTGCTGCTTTCCTCTGTTTACCAAATTTCCTGAAATAAGTGTTTTATTTCTGTACTCAGAAATTAAAGTTATTAGTAAAAACAACCTTCCATTGGTCCAAGGGCTTACTGGATAAAAGTCCTATTTCTAAGCATGGCACATGAGCCCCTGAATAGCCTGCACTGCCCACCTTACCAAGGATACCCTTTGTCATCTTACCATATACATCTCACCTAGCCACTCACCATTCCTGAGATATATTTTGTTCTTTTAAGCCTAAAATGTTGTGCATGCAGATCCTTCTTCCTGGAACACCTGGACTATTTCTTGCTCTTGTGAAATAACCACTTACATCTTTCATAGCCTAGTATTGTGTCATTTACTTGGTCAAATTCCAGACTGAGTCAGTTGCTTTCTCTAATGCGCTCCTATAGGACTTGGTGTGAATTTTCAGTTGTAGCACTAAACACATTGCAGTATTAATATCTATGCATATGTTATTCTCCTATGTGGGATTTTTAAATTGGTCTTTTTAAAAAATAGTTATTTGTTTATTTGGTTCTGCCGGGTCTTAGTTGCGACACGTGGGATCTTCGGGGATCTTTAGTTGCAGCATGTGGACTCTTAGTTGCAGCAAGTGGGATCTAATTCCCTGACCAGGGATTGAACCCAGGCCCCCTGCATTGGGAGCATGGAGTGTTAACTGCTGGACCACCAGGGAAGTCCCTGAAGTGGTCTTTAATACAGAGGTGATGCTCAAGAAATGTCTATTAGATAAATAAATGAATAAAGGAATAACAGATGCCTTTGTCTCATTTAAAGACTTTTCATTGCCTAAAAGCTTTGCTTTTAGTTATCTGTTAACTGAAAGGGATGTTAGCCATCCATATCATAAGAATTCAAGCAGTGATCTTCAAGCTTAATTGCTTATGTATGCCCTAAAATAGTTCTGAAAAACTATGTATATCTGATACATTTTAAGTTAACTTTTCAACTTAAAAACTAATTTTTCAACATAGGTTTAAGTGGTGGCAAAGAATGTAATTCTTGTCTATTGTATATTGTTTTCATATGTTAAATAATTGTTTTCAAAACTTAGGAGCTGCAGTTTCAGTGCAATTTCATGGGAAATAAATGAATTTATGAAGTCAGGTCTCATTGTCAAGCCAATCAGCTAAATGTGACTTGCTTTATGTCAGGAAAGTGTGACTTGACTTTAAAATGCAGATAATAATTTGTATTAATTTATTAACTCATAAAAATTAAATAATTAATTAATTAATAAGTTAATTAAAATATCTTATTTCTCAATTCATTTCTGAAATCTGATTCTGAGATGATAAGACACATAGATCGCCATCAGTTTGAAACTTGGGTGAAATAAGATGTTACCTCCTTCAGTATTTCTAGCTTTGCTTATATGGGATCACCTTTCAGGAGAAAATCATTCTCTTACGGTCCCCTTGTTTGTATTATTGAGCTTTTTACACTCCAGAAAGTGCAACGTAACTAAACTTAGGGCTGGTGAGAAGGCTGCCTCTTCTGTGTTAAGTGAGGGAAGGACAATTGTGAGCAGGAAGTGGGAAAGAGAAATGACAAACATCAGGCAAATTCTCAGGCAGATTAACTTTAGGAAGGAGTACTTTTGCATGTTGAGGATGTGGGAATACATTCCATTAAAACTGTGTGCACTACCTTCCTCCTGATAATCTGTAGTGCTGTTTACTTTGGTTTGAAGACCACTACCCTAAAGCCTCCCATGTGGCAGTATAGAAGCAGGGCACTTTCAAAAGAGAATTCCTTCTCCCAGCTACTCTTACAAAAATGGAATTCATTCAAATCATATGGCAGTATCATCACATTTGTACTTAATAATAGCTAATTAAAGAATTGCTTTGAGCTTCTCAGAGGAAGGTACTACCAGCATGATAGAGCAGATTTGGGTTATAATTCTACTCAGGCCTACTACTTACGTGACTTTAGTTGCTTAACTTCTTTGAGTCACAGTCTACAGCTTTGAAAGAAGGATTATAAAATCTACCTCATATATTGTTATTCTGCTGAAGATTAAATAATTATGTTTATGTACCCAGCCTATAGGAGAGGATATATATTTATGTGTGTATATATTTACATACACACACATATATATACATGCACACATATATATAGATAGATACCTTTATATATGTAGATAGATATCTTTAATTAAATTTGGTGGTGAGCAACAATCTGAGAAATTGAAATTATTATTATAATTTTCAGATGTTTTGGATCATGTGCTCTAGAAATCATGTGCTAACAATTGTGTGCTATAAAGTATGGGTCATATACCATGTGCTTTTCAAACTAATCATACATAATGCAAATAGCTATTGAAAATATCTGAAAAACATGTTTTTTTTTTTACAGGGATTTGGGAAATTATTTGAGAAAGCAAAAGAAAATAATAACAGTAGAAAAATTTCCAATGGTGATAACAGCCTCTTCTTCAGTAACTTCTCACTTCTCGGTGCTCCTGTCCTGAAAGATATCAGTTTCAACATAGAAAGAGGACAGTTGTTGGCTGTCGCTGGATCTACTGGAGCAGGAAAGGTAGTCTCATTTATACCTCATTATGAAGATCTTAACTTGACATGATTTTCTCCTTTCTTTTTCTAGTTTGTCTGTAATGTAATAAGGTGTTTTGGAGAAATTCTTACATTGGTATTAGGAGAATACTTGGATATAGAGTTCCTTATAATATAAATTCCACTGATAGCATCCTCTAGCCTTTTATTTCTTCCAATTATTTTCAGTGACTTTTTCTTTTATATCTTTATATTTTGGACACTGCTCAGCACAGTGTCATGCACATACAGGATGAGCATTCAATAACTTTATTGAACAAATGAAGCATCCATTTTTACCAGTCTGTGGCACAGACATTTTCTCAGAGCTGGTCCAGGAAAATCATGGCTTAGATTTTACTTCAGTAACTGCATGTAAAAGGTCCCCATTTTGTTGACATTAGAATTTTGGAGAATGGACTCAGACTTGTTTATGATTTATTATGAGGAAAAATTATTGAGTTGGGACAGTTTTTTGAAGGCAATGCATAGGAATGTTAATTTATTCAGTGCTGGTCAGCCTCAACACCCGCCCCCACCCCAACTAATTATAAACCATGGATATTTGGAGATATATCTGACAAAATTTAATAGGTTAGAAAGCTAAAGGGTCAAACTTTATTGTCAGAAGAAGACTTTATAGTGATCTTTAAAGACCTGAGTTATTGTTCAGATAATTATAAACACTTGTCTTTATCTAGGAAATAAATTTAAAGGGCATGAAGGAATAAAATCACGGGTAAGAAAGGGCCTCCTGGCTTTGGAATGGGCTACTAAGGATAATAGGTATTTGCTTTGAAAGTCTATTAAAAATAGGTTCTTCATCCCATTTGACTATAATTTTAGCTTTGATGAAAGAAAAAGAAGGAAGGAAGAAAGGGAGGGAGGGGAGAAGGGAGGGAGGAAGGGAGGGAGGAAGGAAGGAGCAATGCTGCTATAAGATAAAAATGTAAATAAAAATAGAAATACTCCTGAAAGACAGTTATTTATTAATGTCTAATATAGGAAGAACCATATTTTGAAAAATTTAGTCTGAGACGTGGGAAACAAAATGCCACAGAAAACTTCTAGTTATTGAATTTGGTGTTCATAGTGCTAGTGATATACAGTTTGCTTATTTCTCTCTACAGGTACGTTTTCCCACATGAGATACAGGCCTTTCAATAAAGTAGCTATAGTTGTGCATTTTCTTCTTAGAAAAATGTGTTTCTTCTTCAAGTGCTACTTTTTCCTTCTATTTCTTGTATAATATTACTAGCAATTATCACTATTAAAAGAAAATGATACCATAGGAGGAGTTGCTAATAAACAAGTCACAGATGATCTAAACAAGAATGATTGCTTGTGAGCAGACAGTAATAGTATTTCACAGACTTTTTAAAATTAATTTTGTTTAGGTGTTTAAAATTACTTCTTTAAAGGTGTAAACAAATAGCTTTGGGATTCCAGATTACAAGACTTAACCAGCAATTAAATTTCAGGCAACTCTATTAAGAACTGATGAGCAGATAATTGCTGGCTGGAGTTACAGTTGCATCTTCTGGGAAGTAGATATGAAGGAGTCAGATGGAGGCAGTGGCCCCTTAGGAATAATTAAACCCCTCTGAGAAACAACTTGGCAACTCAGTCTAGGAGGATGTCCTTTCATAGTATAGGAATGGACCATTTTATAATCTTATTAGATAAAAGATCTAACTAAAATATAAGATAGAATAATTGAAAATATTCACATTTCAAGATAAATTCTGCACCACACAATTTGGTAATTTGTATATCCAAAGCCTTAAAAAGAATCAAATAACTTGTCAATTCGTATGACTTATCCTAGTATGTTTGCAGAGATTTTATATATTCATCACAACATTGTTTCAGTAGCCCAAAATTGGGGGAAGCCCTAAATATCTAACAATAGGGGGTTGATTAGATAAATTTTGGTGTAGTTATATAATGGCATGTTATTCAGTCAGGCTAAGGGATGTTAAAAAATGACTCTGAAGATACTCTTAAGTGAAGAAAGACAACAGGTTATAAAATAATATGTACATTATGATCTGCATTTTATGAAAGCATATATATGTGTATACTTGTGTCCAGAAGGACATTATGGATCAAGTAGCTATCTCTGAGATTTTGGTTGTATTTTATATCTCTGGAAATCCAGAGATATAAAATACAATAAGGTCAGGTATAAGGATTAGATAAGGAAATGTATAGAAAGCCCTTGATGCAGTACTTGGAAAAAGTACATGCTTAATAAATGGTAGTTGTTTATACTGTTGTTAAAACTTTGTAGAAAAGCAAGAAAATGCAGATAGAACAAAAAATATCAGGGAAAAAATGCACATTATTCCTAATTTCACCTCTTAGGGATAATCGGGTAAACATTCTGAAATATTTTTCTTCTAGACATTTTCCTACATATATGTGTTTATAAAAACCAAAATAGGATTATTCTCTAATACTGTATTACAACCAATTTCACTCAGATAGAAATCAAACACATCACAAAGATTTATCTGCAGAGCACAGTCTTTTGCAATGGCTGCATAGCATTACATGTTTTTGTTGAATATTCAGATTATTGCCAAGTTATTTTTGTATAAATGATGTTGTGATGGCATTCTCTATTATTGGTAAATTGATTGATCTGTATCTTTGTGCATTTCATAATTTTCTAATGATCAGTTTCTAAGACTAGGATTGCAGAGTCAAAGAATTTGCAGATTTTAAAATCTAATTTTTATTGGACTGTTTAATTTTTGAATAAAACACACGTCTTAGTCTCTTGAAAAAAAACAGTAAGGTCAGATTTAATTTTATCACTCTCCCTTGTTATTAATGTCTAGACTGTAGGGGAACCATGTCTTCTTTGTTTTTATATTCCAAGGACTATCATAGTACCTAGCATATAATAGGTGCTTGATATAAATTTATTTAATTAAATGTCTTTGGGAAAATGAATTTGGGGGGGTTCTAATCTACATTCAATGTCTTTCATTTATGAAACTTCCTTGAATTATTTTAATTAAGCAGTATTGGTGTAAGAGTCTACACTCCTGGGTATCCCCAGCTAAAGGTTGGCTTATGGCATCACACCCAGGGTGTGGGGATTTTTAGTTCTTCTGTTGTCTACACAACTGAAGCAGGTCTGTGCCCTTGCTGACAACCCCTGACAGCACATAGTCTCTGTCTTCTGCCCTGGCTGGCCTTGCTCTGGAACTCTTAGCTTGCTCTGCTAATAACTGAGAATCAGATGTGTGGAATGGCTGTTGGCTTCTGTTTTTGCTTACTTTTTAAATAAAATACAAAGTCTGCCAAGTTTTATCAATATTTGGTATTGTATATATATATTATATTCAATGATGTTTACATTTAACTTCACATCTCTCAAAATACCAAAATATTGATAAATGTTTATATTGATAAATATTATATATTTATCTATATAAGTTTATATAGATAAATATTGTTAAATATATATTTAACCTTTGTATTTAATATATACAAACCTATATTTAACCTGTATATTGTGTGCATATATATGTATACATATATATGTATATATACACATATAATATTATATGCCTACACATATGTATATCTATATATTATATATATAGATAGATATGTAATCCATATATAATCAGATCCATTCCATTGTTGGGATTTATAAAGCTGTTCTATATGAAAATAACACTTCTAGTTTTAATTTTTATATAGAAGAATTTTATGTAAAAATAAGGAATTTCGGATATTTTTTCCTTATACAATAAGAATTTTAAAATTTACTGAACTAGATATCACAAAGATGTCTGTCTCTTGTCCCTCCTTTCTTCCTAATATATTTTAGGTGATATTATTGTTTATTAAAATTTAATTACAAATTTAAAATTCTGGAAAATTAAAATGTATAAAAAGTTGAAAATTTTCCCTCTCACTTCTGTTTCTCCTCTGCTTATTTCCACTTTCCACCATTTCTCCCAACCCAGGCAGCTACTCTTGTTAATTTTTTGAATGTATATATATTATATATATCGCTGCATAGTATTTTATTGTTTGGATAGAGGTCTGTAATGTAATGAGTCACCTATCGATTGACATTTGGGTTATTTCCAGTGCTTAGGTAACACAAAAAATGATGCTATGACTAATCTTGCATATATGCCATTTAGCACATCTACAAGTATTTCTGCAAGGTAACTTCCTAGAAATGGTAAAGCATTTGTATATCTGTCAAACTTCCTGAAGGTTGCATCGATTTATTCATGTGCCATACAGTCCATATAAGATTGCAGATTTATTCCCCCACAGCATCCCCAGCAGACGGCATCTAATTTTTGAATTATTTCCAGGTCATTGGGTGAAGTCATATGTCAGTGTTTTTTTCAATTTGCACTTCTCTTATTATGAATAAAGTACAGTATCTTGTCATATGTTTAAAGGCCACTTATATTTTAATTTTTGGTAAAATATCTGTTTGTATACTTTGCACAATTTTCTAATGGGATGTTGGTATTTTTCCTTTTGATTTTAAGATCACTTAAGAGGGAAATTATTCTTTTGAGTGATATAACTTGCAAATATTTACTTCAGTTTGACATTTTTTCCTTTTGTTTTCTGTGCACAAGATTTTTTTTAACGTGATTTAATTTATCTTTTATGGCTTCTGGATTTTGAGTCATAGAAAGGCTTTCTTACTCCATTTTTCTTTCTTTCTTTCTTTCCTTCTTTTTTAATTTGGGCATCCTTCAATGTTTTCTTCAAGTATTTTATGGTCTTATTTTTATATTTATTCTTTGGCCTGTTTGGAGTTCATCATGCATATGGTGTGATATATGGCTACAGTTTTTTTGTTTGACCTCCAGTTGGCTGTTCAGTTGTTCAGCACCATATACTGAATAGTCTATTTTTCTCCACTGATTTTAGATGCTATCTTTATCAAACAATAGTTCTTTTATGCATTTGGATTTGTTTGTGTAGTTTTAATTCTCTTCCATTGGTTTCTATATTTATGTACCAGTAATTCACTGTTTAAAGTTATTGAGCCCTTCTAATTTAATATAATGTATCATATCATTAAATTATTGAGTAAAATACAATATCATTTAGCAATTATATTGAGTAGCTACTTTGTGCCAGGTACCATTCTAGGCCCTGAGGATATAGTAGTGAACAAAACCCACAACATACCCTCTTCCTCAACCCAAGAGGCTCACATTCTAGTGGGAGCTATACATATATATATATGTGTGTATGTGTGTGTGTGTGTGTGTGTGTCGTATGATAGTAAATGCTATGAAGATAAAACAGAAAGGAAGATTGGTGATAGGGGTGTGATTTTAAGCAGTGGAGATAGGGAAGGCCTCATTGAAGGTAACATTTGAGCAAAAACTTGAAGGAGGTGAGAGATTAGGTCATGTGGCTCTCTGGGGAAGTCTTCCAGGTAGGGGGTGGAGCAAACCTGTGAAATGGGACTGTGTCTGTCTAGTTCACACAACAGCAAGGAGGTCAGTGGGGTTGGCACAGTGAGCCATGGAGAGTAGAGCTGTCAGAGAAGTAATGGGAGCCACACCATTACTTGGGACCTTGTAAAAAGGCTCTGAGGGACTTACAAAGGGCCTTGTGAGGAGTTAGGCTTTTGTTCTGAAGACATTAGAAACCTTTGGAGGGTTTTCAGTAGAAAAGTAACATGATCAGACTTACATTTTGACAGGGCCACTTTGAGAATAGATTATAGGAAGACAAGGGCAGAGCAAGGAGATAAGTTAGAAGGCTATTGTATTTATTCTGGCAAGAGATGATATTAGCTTAATCCAGGTAGTAGTGGAAGAAGCCCGCAGATTCTGAACATGTTTCCAAGAAAGGTACAATGGCATTAGATAGATTGAACAAGGCATATGAGAAAATAAATGAGCCGTCAATAAATGTGAGCTGTTACTAATCTTTCCCTGACCTCTTCCAAACCCATCCCAACAATCTGAATTAGGTGCCCCATCTCTGTGAGCCTCTATTGTAGCACTTATCACACTCCGTTGTAATTGTCTCTTTTATTCCTCTTTGTTTTATTCCTCTTTGTATCTTTTGTGCATAGCAGTATACCTAGAACAGGAAGTGCTTAAATGTTTTTGAATTGAATAAATTAATATAGAATCTTTAAAAATTAGAATAGATACTTCTGCTTAGGATGACAGTTGGAGGCACGTGCATCCTGAGAGTGATTTGATCAAGTGATTTAACTTAATAACAATGGGTTTATTTCCAGACTTCACTTCTCATGATGATTATGGGAGAACTGGAGCCTTCAGAGGGTAAAATTAAGCACAGTGGAAGAATTTCATTCTGCTCTCAGTTTTCCTGGATCATGCCTGGCACCATTAAAGATAACATCATCTTTGGTGTTTCCTATGATGAGTATAGATATAGGAGCGTCATCAAAGCATGCCAACTAGAAGAGGTAAGTAATTATGTGAAAAATGTCTGATTATGCATATGAAACCTTCAAACTATATATTTAACTTTTTACTTAGTCAATCTGTATATATTAATCACATTTCCACAGTGGGTAAACTGTGAGTAAATTAATTAATAAAATATATGACCCCTGCTGTAAGAAGCTTGCAGAAACATAAAGAAGTTACAACTTATTTTTAAAATGGTGGTCTGGTTTGGTTACAATAAAAACTCTATGAATGGTAAGAATTTTGTACACTTATTAGTGAGACAGATGTCCTCCATGGACATTTATATAGCATATATTTTTTAAAAGGTACTTCAAAATTACATAAGAGGATTTTAATTATTTTAATAACACCATAGCCTAATGAAAAAAGCATTGACCTCCAGTAGGGAATCAGCGATTAAATTGTGATTATATCTCATCCTTTGGCCTTGAACATGTAACCATACAACCTTTAGTGACTAATTCTCTGAAACAGAGGCAAAATTACGATGAATCACTTCTTAACAATATCGAGGAATGAGCTAATCATCTGGAAATACAGAAAGCATTCCAAGTGAAGTCAGTACATGGATCTTGTACTATTCAATACATAAATTGCATGATAAAGGGTTCAATAATTATCGATGTTAATAGTGGGGAATATATCATTATGAGGTTTATCAGCAGGGAAAATATCACATTATGAGGTTTATCGGTAGTATTGCCTGAATGGTGATCTTGATTCAAAATCACTATCCTTGGTAAATGGTATTTAACATTAGTAGATTCCTTTAAATCAACTTTTATGAAAAAAATTGCAGTGGGATAAAATGAAGCTTAAAATGCAGTGTAAGAAAAATAGAAAAAAGGCTAATTATGGATTAGATAGAAACTGCAGTCCTTACAAAAGAGGGCTACATCCTTGAACAAATGGCTTTTTATGTATATACTGACTCATTCAACAGTAGTTTTTAAAAGCTCCATTCTCTTATTTTTCATACACTCTGAAAGCATAATAAAAATGAAAACTATCCTGAAAAATACTGGATTTACCTTGAAGAAAATATTCTTCATTCCTCAAAAGCTCTTCTTCCAGGGATAGTATTTCACAACCTAGAGGTTGGAACACTCATTAAATTTGTTATAAAGAATCTGTGTGTTTCTAGAGAATACAGATATTTGTCTAGGAGGGGGCTAGGATGTAGGACTGATAGTGAGTGCCCTGCAAGATAAATCATGGACTCTATTTGTTTATTAGTGGCAAGGTGTTGGCAGGTTTCTGGTAGGTTTTATTTTTTGCTTTGAATATATATTTTCCCATAGAAATGGTTTTATAAATAGTGTCTTGATTCCTCCAAGTAAACCTATGAAAGTATATTTAACCCAAATATGGCACAGCTATATTAGTACTAGTAAATTCAGAGGTATAGGTACCTAATTCATAGAATGAGCATTTACTATCTTCTGAATACTGTGCTAGGTCCTGAGAATGCCAAGTTGAATAAGATGTGGTCTATTTTCTAAAGAGTGCATAGTAAAGTGACCTGTATTTTAATGAATGGTTGTATGGTATGTGAATTATATCTTGATAAAACTATTAAAATAATGAAGGAAAGAGGATAAGAATAAAAACATATTATTCCTTTTTTTTCTGATTCCATGGCCAGCCTTAAAATTATTTTTAAAGTGTAAAATACATTTTTTTTTAGTATATTCTCAAGGTTGTACAACCATCACCTCATTTTCAACTCCTCTAAAAGAAATCCTGGTTAGCAATCAATTTACATTCTCTCATACCTAACTTGTCCACCCAGCCCTAAGCAAACCTTTGTCTTTAAAATATTCCTATTCTAGATATTTCACATAATTAGAATCGTACAATATATGGTTTTCTGTGCCTAAATGAACTTCTAAACTATAAGAAAATAGGGAGTCTTAATTTTGAAAACATTTATTGAGACTTGCTATATTTTATGAAAATATGAGTAGAGCAAGATCTATATACTGCAGGAGTTCATGGGCCAGTAGGGGGAAAAATCAATAAAGAATGTAATGGCTGCTCTAATAGGAAGAAAAGAGACATTTCTATAGGAGTAAAAGGATGAAGCTGAGTCTGCTAATATAAGGAATAATCTCCAGAGGAGGCACAGGGCTGATGTCCTCTGATGGAATGATTCCCTGTGGAATTCTAATGGTGACAAGAGTGAAACTTATGGCATTGGAGGAATTTTTTTGATTAAGAACATTAGAGCTGCCAATAAAGTAGAGAAGATTAGGTTGATATGAAGAAGTGAAGATTGATGAGTGATGTTCCCTGGATTGTTGAGAAAATTAAATGAGATAAATAGAAGGTGCCTAACACAACATCTGGTACAAATTAGCCATTCAGTAAACAGTAGCTCATTTCTATTTCCTTTGGAGGTGGAGAATACTGCTAGAGAGCATGACATAAGATAAATGTGTCTGAGAGCCTGTTCTTGTTAGTGAGTACTGTGGAAACAAGGTGGGGTTTGGTGTAATTGAAGAGAACCATGAAAAATCATCAATATCAATTTTGATGCTGACAAAAGCAGTTATAAGAGAAAATTATAAAAGTGGTCATCTATAGCTGGTCTACATGACCCAATCAACAAAAGTTGGAGTGTTCTGTGGAAGAAAGCAGTTGGCATATGATCCTGAAGGTCTGGCGTGTAGGCATATTGGTTCCATGCTCCAGAAATGGCCACAGGGTTGGGAGGTGGTTCTAGTTTCTCTGTCCCTTTCAGACCCCACAACATGACTTCTGTGATTACCAGACACTGTTCACTGTGGTGGAGGCAGAGTGGGTACAAAATGAAAACTTTATTATTCCTTTACTCAAAGAAAACATATGCAAAGAGACCATTTCAATATAATATAGCAAGCGTTGGGCTAGAAGTACTCTCAGGCACTACAGAAGCCCAGTTGAGGGAGCTTCTCAGGGAGGCTTTCTCTAAAAACAGACACCTTGAAGGATAAGTAAAAATGGAAAATATATTCTGGACAGAGGAAACTGCATGAGCAGAAAAACCAGACATGAAACCACTTGGTTTGTGCAGGGAACCACAAGCATCTTGATAGAACGAGAGTATTATTGGGGGACAGTGAGTGGGGAGGAATGAAGCTGGAGAGCCATGTCTTGGGAGCCTTGAAAACCAGTCTCAGGAATTTGGTCTTGGAGAGCTTTAATCAGGGAAGTGATGTAATCAGCTTTGCAATTTAGATATATCTCTTTGGCTGTGATATGAGAAGCAGAATTAAGGTGGATGTGATTCGAACCTTTATGGACTAACAGAAAGAACAGAGATTTTGAAACCTAATAGACCTGGGCTACTGAAGAAAGTTATTTAACCTTGCTGTATACTGAGTTTTATCCTCTGCAATATAAGGATCATATTACCTATTTTATAGGGTTTTGTGGATTCTTCTGGCACATAGAAAGTACTTAATAAATAAAACAGTGATTATTATTATTAGTAGTAGTAGTAGTACTATTTGCTATTCTGATTAGAAGGAGGAAGACTAATAGGAAGCTATTTCAGTAATCCAGATAATGTCAATGATGGACAAGAAGAGACAAAAGTATCAGAGTAATTATGAGAAGATAAGGAATCCCTTATTTGTGTACTATTCAATATTTGCATCCTTAGGAAAGGGCATCAGGAAAAATGAGCCTTTGGGAAAAAGTGAATGTTTTTTTCCTTAAGAAATTAGAAGAGAAGAGAAATTGGTTTAGGATTAAGGATCCCTTACATAACAGGAACTGGAAAGAGGTACAGGTAGAGATTCTATGGGTTTAGAAAAGAAGGATGTGGAGGTCAGTTAAGATGTCTGATTTTTTTTTTTAAAGAAGATGTTGGGGGTAGGAGTTTATTAATTAATTTATTTATTTCTGCTGTGTTGGGTCTTCGTTTCTGTGCGAGGGCTATCTCTAGTTGTGGCAAGCGGGGGCCACTCTTCATCGCGGTGTGCGGGCCTCTCACTATCGTGGCCTCTCTTGTTACGGAGCACAGGCTCCAGATGCGCAGGCTCAGTAGTTGTGGCTCACGGGCCTAGTTGCTCCACGGCATATGGGATCCTCCTAGACCAGGGCTTGAACCCGTGTCCCCTGCATTAGCAGGCAGATTCTCAACCACTGTGCCACCAGGGAAGCCCAAGTTGTCTGACCTTAAGATGACTAAGAAGTCTGATCAAGCAGAGGGATCACAGGTATTGCTAACAAAGTACCAGTGGAGGACACCGCTAGATGGGTTTTAATAATGATGATGTTTTTTGTTTTTTTATTGTGCAATTCACTCTTCATCCTCTTTGCCTTAAAATAGCAAATAAAACACTTAGTTTTTTATTTTTAATAGTCCCTGAGTCCCTGCTCCCTTCTGTCCTGCTGACTTTTGCAACTGACTTAGGTCTTCCTAGTCATCTTATGATAGGCAAAAACATCCAGCATCTCCTAAATTCCTGTACTTTAAACTGGCAAATGTAGTAAGTACAATGAGCACATTAGTATATGATTTTCTCTTCTCTTTACTGAATGTTTCCTGTATGCTGTTATCTATCCAACTACATAGTAGATTCCTTGAGATTAGTGATTCTAAAAATTTTATTGTGGTATACTCCACCAAACACATTGATAGGGAGAAGGATAAATTCTTGTTGGATGACTGTTTCAGAAATATTTTGAAGTAGGCATGTCAGTTGCAAGAATTTTGCTCAGAAAATGTTCTTTTCTGAGCCTCACAGTCTCACAGTTCGAGGAGACAATTATACAACAGCAAGTTTTTGCTGGGAGTGACAAATAAAAATAATTAAAAGTGCTAGACTATCCTGACAGTCAAAATCAAGTTTCCCCTATTTTCAGTGACTTTAGAGTTTCCGATTTTTGTTGTTGTTAAACAACTGTTCCCGCCTTTGAAAGAGGCCAGTGAGAACCTTCCAAAATGAATGTTTTATTTTTTTAAGCATTTGGTGGAGGAGTTTTGAGCACAGAAACACAAAATACCTACAGAATCCTTGAGGGTTAACAGCTGGTGTCAGCCCAACACTCCCTCAGCGTGTTCTCTCTTTGGCTCCTATCACCAAATACAAACATTCATGATTCAATAGGTTTTCATTTTGACTGCCAAAGCTGATCTGTTTCTTAATGTACTACATCTAGACTTGGAACTGTAGATGAGGCGGAATATTTTCTTCCTCATTTTTGTGTTTTTATTCAACTTTGATATCTACAAAGCACTTGAGTGTGTAATGATGCCTGGTGTCATAGGAGTAGGCAGGTAGGTGCAGATTTGCTTCGATAGGAAAAAGCATGCACAACATAATTCGCATAGTTTTCTGATTTCAGTCTGTGGTTGAAAACTATTCAGCCAGTGGGATTGAGTGAAGACTTTATCACAGGGAAGAGCATGGAGACATTCTACGCTGATAGAATAAATTGTAACAAGCAGACACGAGTAAGCAAGTCCTGTTCAGACTCTTCACCTTTAGGTCTCCTCTTTCAGGAACTTCTCCATGTCTTGCTTATATGTCCTACTTTGGATCTAGATTATAGTAGAATGGATTTCTAGACAAATTAATAGTTAATTCTTAAAAATACCATTTTGTATCCTTGTGCCCATTAACTTATTCTCAATTTTTTCTTTCCACGTTCCCAAACTACCCTTAGAATCCTCCTAAATATTTGTGACTTTTGTAACCAGCACTGAAGATTTTACTAGCTCAAAAAGAGGAATTAATATAATTGGGCCCCCGTTAACTTACTTATCCCATAAGGAGATTATAATCATATTTTGTCATTGAAAGACTGACAGGTTTCACTGTCCTCTTGCCTTTTAAAACTTTCCAGAATACTGCTCCTTTGCCATTCTCCAATATCTTATCCTATGACACTGTCTCACAACTGACAGCAACAGATCCCAGGCAGGCTAGTGTTTGGGTACCAAGTAATTGGACTGTCTTTCTTCAGTGACTCACTCTCTTGTAAAAGGACCTGGCTTGGAGCCGTAATTGGCTTTTTTTTTTTTTTTTTTAGTTTCTGCTTTATAACAAAGTGAATCAGTCATACATATACATCTGTTACCACATCCCTTCCCTCATGCATCTCCCTCCCTCCCACCCTCCCCATCCCACCCCTCCAGGCGGTCACAAAGCACCGAGCTGATCTCCCTGTGCTCTGCGGCTGCTTCCCGTAATTGGCTTTTGTAACAGCGCATGGTGGAAGGTGGGGTGGGGGATGTGAGAAGAGGTCCGAGGCTTAGGATATGTAATTGGTTTCCACAAAGCTGTTGCAGTCCTTCTGTAACCACAAAATGGTCGTCATTAGGTAAATATTTGTCATGGCCATTCATTACATATACATTGTAATAAAAATATTTACTGTGTAAGTTGAAGAAGTAAAATCTGTCTGTGTTTTCTATTCCACTAGACAGTTTTCATATTTAGTCACTAGAAGAAAAAAAAATTGGGAGGGAACTTGGCAAGAAATTACTAAGAGAAAGAAATCTTGGGAGGGAAACTGGCAAGAAGTACGAAAAACTTGGGAGGGAAGTAAGCAAAGAAATGAGTTAACAACTGTTCTGGAAAATAAATTCCATCATGCAGATACCACAAGACTAATTAAATTTGAATTTGACCCCTGGATCTTCAGATCTGGCCAAAACTAACCTGCATTGAACAGACTTAACCTTTGGGTGGTCAATCACCATTGTAGGAGAATTCAGGAATGTTCAGTTGGGAGATTTGTAAATAAAAAGGTGCCACACAAATTAACATTTGCATTCAATAGTAGCCAAGATATAATAGACATCCAAAACAGATATTCAAAACACACTGAACTATGTCCCCTAAACCAGAATAAACCACACTAAGTGACTGTACCTTGAACCACCTGTCATTTTCTACTGATAGGTAATTAAGCTTGAAAACACTCCCATTTAGTTATTGTAATATGAAGCAAGTACATTTATTTAATAAAACTGTGGAACCAAACAGGAACACCATAGCGTTTCCTGAACTAGATTACTATTTCACTTCATTTGAACCCTGGAACTTAAAAATAAATACTAGCTAACATCCATTGGGAGGGCATAAGTCAGCATTGCTCTGCTAAGCATTTTTGCACACATTGGTCCATTGAATTCTAACTTTCTAGTTATCTAGTGACCACTTGCCCTAGAGTTTGCAATCAAAATGAAAATGTGCTGAATTCTAAAAGTGTGAACTAGGGTTTAGCAATTAAGATTACAATTCTGGAACTAATTATTAGCTTAAACAAATGGGAGTTCTTACATCTCTAAAACCTGAATAACCCTAAGACTGCCCCTCTTCCTAAGATGTGGGCAGATCAACAGAACAGTAGTATAAAAGTTGAATTATAACTGTCTGGGACCAAGCTATCTCATGAATAGATAATGAAATTAAGATATTTAAGCCAGGCCTTCATATTAAAAAACAAAAAATTATTAAGTTTTCCAAAGGTCAAAGCCATGCTGTATCATTATATATAGGCCTGATGTTTCATCCCTTTTGAAGAACTGGGATACTGGACCCCACACTCTTGGAATTTTCCATTTTGTAGTGATGGCTAATTCAACAAGATCAAGAGAAGATTTTACACTTATATTTTAATAGAACTTTAGACTTTAATAGAACCTTAGAACTTGGTAATGTTCATAAATTCCTTTCCAGGAAGGGAAACTTGGGTTTTCTAAAAATTTAGTATAAGTATTCTGTAGACAAAAATGGCCCTTGAAATGGCAATTATATTACCATGAATATGTTTCAGAACCAAGTCTGTAATACCTAATTTTTATTTAGAAGGTTTAATTACCCTTGATTCAAATTTCATAAATTAAAAAATTGTTTTCAATAAGCATTTGTTGAGTTTCTGCTGTGGACACAGTATATGTTAGGTACTCTGAATGCTGCCTGCAAGTATAACAAGGGTCCTGTCTGTAATGAGTTTTTGACTTACAGATTTTTTTGGGGGGGGAATATATATATATATATACACACACACACACATATATGAATATATATATTCACTCATGTAGTAAATATTTGTGAGTGCAAACATTAAGCTAGGGACTGCATCAAACTCTGGGAATTACTGGTAAAAAAGGCACAATCCCTGTCCCCAAAGGTCTTTCACTCTGGTGGAGATGAACAAGTAAAACCAGTGCAGTTTGTTAAGTTCTACGATATTGGTTAATACCAGGTACTTATATGGTATAGAGGAGCAGCACTTAATCTGGTCTTAGAAGGTCAGGTGAGGTTTCCCTGGAGGAAGTGACATCTAAGGCGAGAGATGATGGATGAGTAGGAATCATTGAATGAAAAACAGGGAGAACATTCCAGAAAGAGAACACGATGTACAAAGCCAGGAGCCAACAGAGTGTGGCTGGGGTGTAGGATGAAATGGGCTGGAGTCAAGTGAGAGCACTGCACTTTCAGGGGAGCTCTAGGTAGCACAGCAAAGCTGGGACCTGAAAAGGAAGGCGTATATGATGAGAGCTGAACTGGGAAAGAACAATCAGATAGTGATTTCTGTCTCCCCACTTGCCAGCAATTAAACCAAATAGCCAAAAGAGGCAGAAAGGGAGAGTCATCCACACTTCACTTTCATGTTTCATATACCTGGGGAAATCCAGTTCTCATGCAGCGGTTTAGCTGCAAGAGGAGTTGGCAAAACGTGGTGCTTAGTGGGAGCACAGGCCCCTTGGGAGGGGAGCAGGTGGGTCCTCCATGGTTGCTTTTCTTCACTGGAGGGAGTGCCATAATAAAAACAATATTTTAGGGAGATTTATCCAGTGTAACATGCAAACTGGAGGGGGATGATGGAGATATGGATAGACATTTATGAAATATTGTTATGCACATTTTAAAGTGTAAGAAATGAAAGTTTGAGAGACTTGTTGAAGATCACGTCTCATAACTGATGGGACCAGCAAGAGAATCCAAATCTTCTGACTTCTTCTCTTTTTTTGCTATACTCGAGTAGGGTTGTTGCCTATTAGAAACTCCTACAACTTATGCATTGAACATTGCAGACTTTGAGTTAGGACTTCAGGCTGGTTAATGTCACTATGATTGTAACAGTATTATTAAACCATTGGGATTATAAGTCTGCCATTTGTGAAAGAGAAGGTTATGATGACAAAGACTTGTGAACTAACTGAAAATTTCATGACATAGTTTTGAAAAGTCTTTGCAGGATATTTATTTTCATATAATTGACATATCAAGCTACCATACTCCTAAATTCCATACTCCTGGATCTTGGGAAGACCACCTATACTAACACACTTGAAATTTAAATGTCAGGACATTTCTTCCCATATCTTCTCCCAAATTATCTTCTTTTCTTCTCACCTCGGGGCAGAGTCTCCTCTTGATGCCTCATGACCTCAAATTTAAAATATGGAAGTCCAAGTAGGTGGGCAGTCAGCTCAGGGAAGGAAGCCTTCTCAGGGCAAGTTGAGCAGCTGGTTTTCTAAAATGAGCTCTTGAGAGAATAAGGATCTTGGTAGGATTACTTCAGAGGTGATGGGTGAGGACATATTGAAGCCCATCTCCTGAAGAGCCCTGATTACTAGGGACCTGGGAGACCTGCGAGGAACTCCAGAGCAGGATCAAGTGCGAGATAATATAGTAATGTGCCAATGAAGCTCTGAGAAAGGAGTACTTTCTAGATGCTGGATTTGTTGCAGCATCTTGGGTAGGTAGACCTAGAAAAGATAGTTGAGGAATGAGTAGGTTCTTAACTGCCAATTCTTAGACCAACTGAATTAAAATCATCTAGAGAGCTTTTAGAAAATAGATTGTTAAGAATCATTTCAGAGAATCTGAAATCTGGCATCCAGAAATCTGTCGTTAAATGAGTCTAATGTAGAGCTAGAACACAGTAAATAAGATTCTTTGTCTCCAGTATCTTTTTTAGCTTCCTTATCTCAAGATACATTAAAGCACTGCATTTTACAGCTCTTCGAGCTATGAATAGAATTACATATATACTCACAAGTTCATACATAAAACCATGTATGTATATATATGTGAATATTAAACGATAGTTTCATATTGACAACAAAAGACTGTAATATCTATTATAATAGTGCTTTTTGTGCTTTTGTTGGGCCCAATAACGAATATATTGGAATTCGAGTTTTCTGCTGTGAATTGGTCAGTACCAAAGCCCAGTGAAAGAAGAGTTTTTATTTTTCAAGTTGATAGAACATTCTCACTTAAGCTTTCTAGCAAGGATTAATCTTTAGCCAATATTTGTAGGTACAGCTATTTGTAATCAAGTTTGACTTAGGCCAACAGACTGTCTTCCCTAATGAACAGTACTCCAATTTTTAATTTATAGAATTCATTCATGTATATTCCCTGCTTTAGAAGTTAACCTCCCTCTTGGATACATATCATACGGAGCTACATCCACAGTTACAACAGCTGTGTGCAAAAATGGTTAATTCATTTTTTCTCTCTATACAGTACTCTCTTGGCTTTCTCACATTCTCTTCTTCCTCTCTTCTCCCTTCCCCTTCCCTCTGTTCCCCCAACACTTCTTTTCTCCTTCCTCCTTCTTGCCTAGTTTCCTTGTGCATAAAGCATAATACAAGTGCTTAGTAATTATTAAACATTAATAACAGTGGCATTAACTGTCTAATGATTCACTGTTAAAGACATGCCTTATTGAATGGCATTACTTCGGAAGTTCACGTTCCCTCAACCCAAGCTTCTCACCATCCTCCCTTACCGCAAGCAGCTGTATTGTCAAGGTTGTTCTGAAGAGTGATAAGACAGTCATAAAGCAAGGTTTATGGTATTTTCCTATCTACAGAGTCACAGCAAGTTCAAATGTACTCAGCAAATATTGCATAATTACATAGGACCATTAAATGTAACACTCCACCCTTTCTTTAAAGTTCTCTCTCTCTCAATATAGTAATACCCTATACCATTTCTCTATGTTCAAGTCAGAGTTGATGAGCTTTGTATTAGCAGTTCCTCTTTAACAGCTTCTGGTTTGTCTGGCTCAGTTGAATAATATCAGGGTGATGAAATTTCGGTGCATTTTAAAAAAGTAAAGTGGTACACATTTGTGTGAAAAATGTGTTCATAACATTGGGTATATTATATACTTTTTAATAATAAAATAAGTTAATCTTTATTGAACATTTATTATAATATTACTTTTACCCTCGCTGGTACTCTTTACCTAAGTATTTTCAAGTGCTTTACAATCTCAAACAGACTTAATGTATTTTGTGCACAGAATCCTTTGAAGTTGACATTTGCCTTCTGACCAGCATGTTGTAAAGGAAGTTAGCCAAAAGAACAGGTACCTATTCAAAGAGGCATAAAAATCACAGGTTAAAATGCAGATTCCTGCACTCTGCCCTAATTCTTCTGAGTAAGAATAGGTGCAGCATTTTTAAACAAGCTCCCCAGGTGATTCTGAAATAATTTGTCCAGGGATCACACTTTGAAAACAAATGATCCAGATATTTGATTTTATCTGTAAATAAACTGTGATGAGAAAATTATTAAAAACTGAAATGGCAGTGTAGGGTGGTTACAAAGAAAGATTTTTTAGGGTCTCCTTCAATAGGAAAATTAACTGATCACAATTTTTAAAAGTTTATATTTTATTTATTTTAAGATTTAGGTTTAGAAAAATCTCAGTAGTTAATTTTTATATTAGAAATCAAGTCATGCCCAGTATCTTAATTCCAATAAATGATTTCCTCCAATATTTTTTTTTTTTTTTTTTTTTTTTTTTGCGGTACGTGGGCCTCTCACTGTTGTGGCCTCTCCCTTTGCGGAGCACAGGCTCCGGACGTGCAGGCTCAGCGGCCATGGCTCACGGGCGGGATCTTCCCGGACCGGAGCACGAACCCGTGTCCCTTGCATCGGCAAGCAGACTCTCAACCACTGCGCCACCAGGGAAGCCCTCCTCCAATAATTTTTATGGGTAACTCCAAGAGAACTCAAGAGAAGTTGCAGTGCAAGTAAAGAGAAATCGAATTTGTCTCTGGTTGCAAAGCTTCTCTGTGCAGCACATGCTCTTATGCTGCTTTTTAAACTCATGATAGCACCAAGGCTGAAAACCAACACCCTTAAGATAAATATAGCACCAGATTGGAGTACCCTTAGTAATCAGCAAAGATAAATGTTTAACAGTGTATACAAAACAAAGTGTTTTATGTTAAATCAAATAGAAGCTAAATACTGATAAAGAAATCTCCAAATGAACAGTAAAGTAATCAGAACAAGTATTCACATTAGCAGCAGGATATTGGTGTTATTAATGCATTTGATCTTAAAATAATAGGCTTATTCACAATTCTCTTCAGTCTACCCCTACTATTTTGTTTCACTTCAATCTCGGCAGCTTTCTAGTAATTATGATCTTTGAGATACTTGTTAAGTTATCCATATTGACACATTTCTCTTCATAAATGGTTTCAGTCCAGAAAAGGAGGACAAGTGCATTGGCTCAGAACATCAAATCTTTTTCAGATGCAGGAATCTCTTATTTTCGTGCTTTTTCAAGGTAATCTGCATCACTAGCGTCTATTCCAGACAGGAAACATTTATACGACAACATCCCTGTTTTCTTAACTATATTGTTAGAGCCCTAGACGAATTGTAAGAACATTTCACCAAATCCTCAAGACCATTCTCTAGTAGATCTGTGTCTTTATTCCCATCCTGCCCGGGGAGGGGGAAGGGTAAGCTGGGACAAGGTGAGAGAGTGGCACGGACATATATACACTACCAAATGTAAAACCAATAGCTAGTGGGAAGCAGCCGCATAGCACAGGGAGATCAGCTCTGTGCTTTGTGACCACCTAGAGGGGTGGGATAGGGAGGGTGGGAGGAAGGGAGATGCAAGAGGGAGGAGATATGGGATATATGTATATGTATAGCTGATTCACTTTGTTATAAAGCAGAAACTAACACACCATTGTAAAGCAATTATACTCCAATAAAGATGTTAAAAACAAACAAAAACATTTCACCAAATCCTTCTCACTATGATTCTTCCATAAACCCCAAGCTTCAGGCAATCACTGTTATGAATGTGATATGTACTTTTCAATCCATTTAAATGAATTTATACCATATATATTTATCTATAAACAATACTTAATAGTTTTGTGTGGCTTTAAAATTTACATAAATGATATAATTTGTACACATAATTCTTCAACTTGCTTTCTTTGCTCCAATTACCTTTTTGAGGTCTAGCTATGCTACTTAGATGTAGAAATTTATTTCATTCTATTAAACTGATGGATGGTGCTTATGTGTAACATTTTATTTACTCTGCTATTGATGAATATTTAGATTGTTCTAAGATTTTACTTAGGACTGCAATGACAATCTTTGAATATTTCTCTTTGCACATGTGTAAGAGCTTCTCCAGTGTAAATAGAGGAATTGTGGTGTCCTAGGATATGTATGTACATTTCCAGTATCACTAGATGCTGCCAAATTGTATTTTAAAGTAGCTGTACCAATTTACACTACCACCAGTCTTTTATGAGCATTCCCATTTCCTCAGTCTTTGAAAACTCTTGTTATTGACAGTTTAATTTTTGCCATTCTAAGTTGTAAGAAGTCCTCTCTCTTTACTGTTCTAATTTGCAGTTCCCTGATTGCTTGTGAGATTATATTTGTTAGCCATTTGACTACACATCCTTTGCCAATTTTTTGGGTAAGATTGTGGTAGCTGTGAGATGTGCCTTATACACCTCTGTCGTAGGGAATGTAATTGAATGAGGGCCCACTGCTATGAGTTAAAATCCTTCACTTTCAGAGTTTGTCTTGAGACTACACCTTCCCACAAATGATTGAGTGTGGCAGGGATACTGAAGCAGATTTGTGTATGAAAGACATGGGACTTATCTATTAATAGATTTTGGCTCAGAGACTCTCAGATGGCTCTGTCAGACCTTGCTTAGATTGCAAAGTGTTCTAATGTCTTTCCACCTAACCTTCTGGCCCTCTCTCCTTCACTCAGGGGTTGGAACTGCATTGAGGTCTGACAGCTCTCCCAGCCTTCCTTGCCTCCTTTCCTGTTTTCTTTTATGCAAGTATTTCCCATAATAAGATAATTTCGAGTTCAATACTTTCTTGGTATCTGCAGCTTGGAGGAACTGTACTAAAACAGTTATATACATTGCATTACTGTCCTTTAGGGATGGGAGGTAATGCAATGTATGTTTTGTTCTGGAATCTTTTGTTATAGAGAGTTTCTTGATTTTCATATAATGAATTATATCTGTATTGTCTTTTATGGTTTGTTCTTTATCTTTAAGACAATCCTTTCTAATACAAATAATAAAAATATATTCTTGTGTATTCTCAATATTCTTAAAGTTTCATTTTTTGCATTCAGGACTAGAAACCACTGGAATTAATTTTTGTATTTGGTATGAGCTAGGGGTCTAATTTTATCTTCCAAATGGGGATCCATATGTCAGGAGATAATTTTTTGAGCAGTTTCTCCTTTCCCTATAAACTGTCATTCTAACACTTTTATGCTAGGTTCTGATCTGTGTGTGGGTTTGTTTGTGGAATATTCTGTTCCGTTCATCTGTCTGTTTATTCTCCATCAGAATCTACATTTCAAATGACAGTAGGCTTACCATTTAACTTTATTTATTATTTAGGGTTAATGAGTGTGCTCTGGTGACATATCCCAGTGTCTCAAGCTGGCCAGAGAGGTAAGTTGGGGGCAGACTTGGTTAGGTTCGATGAGGTTAGGTTCGAACCTTTGTGAGGATGTCACAAATTTCTCCCAGGCATGAAGCCACATCTCAGCTCAAAATCCAGCTCTTTCATTAAGTTGTCCTTGATAGATTATAGATTGTAAGCTCCCGAATGCAGGGGATTAATCTTAACCATCTCTAAATTGCCTAAAATAATTGCTTACTGTTTGGAACATATGCCTATAATAATTTAAACCTGTCCTGGTTCCCAAAGCATAGAGCAAATTATAACCCTTGCCCTTGAGAAGCTCACAGTCTTTGAGGGTAAACAGACAATTAATAAGAAAAGAGGTAAAAGCTCTTATAACACATAGGAACAGAAAAGTCATGACTAGTTGTCAAAGAAGTCATGGAAGACTTTATGGAGGATATTAAATTTTTATTGATTTTAAAGGAATTTGCCAGATAAAGAAGTCGAGGAAAGCCATTCTAGATAGAGGGACCGGCAGGTGCAAATAGGGAAAGATACGGTAAATTTGGAGAACAGTAAAACTTTCGTGTGGCTAAGGGTCAAGACGTATTTGGAAGAGTGCTGGGAGGTGAGTCTGAAGAAGGGAGCTGGGACAAGTTTTGTATGCCATCTTTCTACTTTCATTTTTTTAATTAATTTATTTTTTGGCTGCATGGGGTCTTCATTGCTGCTCACGGGCTTTCCCTCTAGTTGTGGCGAGCGGGGGCTACTCCTCGTTGTGGTGCGCTGTCTTCTTATTGCGGTGGTTTCTCCTGCTGCAGAGCACGGGCTCTAGGCATGCGGGCCTCAGCAGTTGTGTCTCATGGGCTCCAGAGCACAGGCTCAGCAGTTGTGGCATAGGGGCTTAGTTGCTCCATGGCATGTAGGATCTTCCTGGACCAAGGCTCAAACCCGTGTGCCCTGCATTGGCAGGCGGATTCTTAACCACTGTGCCACCAAGGAAGTCCCTGTGTGCCATCTTTTAAAGTTTGGATTTTATTCTGGAGTTCACAAGGGTCCAATATATTTTTTGGTTGTTTGTTTTATGATGTTTTGTTTTAAGCAGGGATATGACATGATCAGTTCGATTGAATGAATTTGAATTGTTTAAAGTAATGTGGATCATACGTTCTTTGGCCAAGCTATCCGCTACCAGCTGAGAAAAAATATGACTTCTCCTATATTTTAGGGTCATGGGATATGATGAGCATTCTCCATGAATCAGCTCTTATTATGTTATGTTAACAGGATTGAAGAGGATAAACCTTTGGAAAGTGAGACAACTTGATACTTAAGAACTCCATATCTTCCACATTTTTAAATTTTTTTTTGATAAGAGAACTAGTAACCCAGTTCATAAGGAAAATATCAATAAACATCCCCTTTTACTTATGCAGAATTCACTTGCTTAGCACCATAACAGTGGATGATAGAGATCAAGCTGAATAAACACATGCATACATGTATGTATACCATACATATATGTGTAAATAATATATATATACACACATCTAGGTACATATATAAAGATGTATAAAAATGCAATCTATATGTGTATATATATGTATGTATATTCAAATGTATGTGTGTCTATACCCCAGTCACTATAATGAGTATTTTGGATAGCAGTTGTGATAACCTCTGGTTAGATATACTATAGTTAGCAAAGAAAATATTTTATACACCATTAAAATATTATTGATGAAGGTATTGCTAGCAGATAAAGTCTTTTTTAAATTTTTATTATTTATGTAATTTTTAAAAACATTTTTATTGGAGTATAATTGCTTTACAATAGTGTTAGTTTCTTCTTTATAACAAAGTGAATCAACTAACTACAAATACATATACATATATCCCCATATCTCCTCCCTCTTGTGTCTCCCTCCCTCCCACCCTCCCTATCCAACCGTTCCAGCTGGTCACGAAGCACCGAGCTGATCTCCCTGTGCTATGTGACTGCTTCCCACTAGCTATCTATTTTACATTTGGTAGTGTATATATGTCCATACATACGCTACCACGCTCTCACTTTGTCCCAGCTTACGCATCCCCCTCCCTGTGTTCTCAAGTCCATTCTCTAGTAGGTCTGAGTCTTTATTCCTGTCTTGCCCCTAGGTTCTTCATGACCTTTTTTTTTTCTTTTTTAGATTCCATATATTTGTGTTAGCATACGGTATTTGTTTTTCTCTTTCTGACTTACTTCACTCCGTATGACAGACTCTAGGTCCATCCACCTCACTACAAATAACTCAATTTTGTTTCTTTTTATGGCTGAGTAATATTCCATTGTATATATGTGCCACAACTTCTTTATCCACTCATCTGTCGATGGACACTTAAGTTGCTTCCATGTCCTGGCTATTGTAAATAGAGCTGCAAGGAACATTGTGATACATGACACTTTTTGAATTATGGTTTTCTCAGGGTATATGCCCAGTAGTGGGATTGCTGGGTCGTATGGTAGTTCTATTTTTAGTTTTCTAAGGAACCTCCATACTGTTCTCCATAGTGACTGTATCAAGTTACATTCCCACCAACAGTGCAAGAGGGTTCCCTTTTCTCCACACCCTCTCCAGCATTTATTGTTCATAGATTTTTTGAAGATGGCCATTCTGACTGGTGTGAGATGATGTGGCATTGTACTTTTGATTTACATTCCTCTAATGATTAATGATGTTGAGCATTCTTTCATGTGTTTGTTGGCAATTGGTATATCTTCTTTGGAGAAATGTTGATTTAGGTCTTCTGCCCATTTCTGGATTGGGTTGTTTTTTGATATTGAGCTGCATGAGCTGCTTGTAAATTTTGGAGATTAATCCTTTGTCAGTTGTTTCCTTTGCAAAAAGTTTCTCCCATTCTGAGGGTTGTCTTTTCGTCTTGTTTATGGTTTCCTTTGCTGTGCAAAAGCTTTTATGTTTCATTAGGTCCCATTTGTTTATTTTTGTTTTTATTTCCATTTCTCTAGGAAGTGGGTCCAAAAGGATCTTGCTGTGATTTATGTCATAGAGTGTTCTGCCTCTGTTTTCCTCTAAGAGTTTGATAGTGTCTGGCCTTACATTTAGGTCTTTAATCCATTTTGAGTTTATTTTTGTGTATGGTGTTAGGGAGTGTTCTAATTTCATTCTTTTAGATGTAGCTGTTCAGTTTTCCCAGCACCACTTATTGAAGAGGCTGTCTCTTCTCCATTGTGTATTCTTGCCTCCTTTATGAAAGATAAGGAGACCATATGTGCGTGGGTTTATCTCTGGACTTTCTATCCTATTCCATTGATCTATATTTCTGTTTCTGTGCCAGTACCATACTGTCTTGATTACTGTAGCTTTGTAGTATAGTCTGAAGTCAGGGAGCCTGATTCCTCCAGCTCCATTTTTCTTTCTCAAGATTGCTTTGGCTATTCAAGGTCTTTTATGTTTCCATACAAATTGTGAATTTTTTGTTCTAGTTCTGTGAAAAATGCCATTGGTAGTTTGATAGGGATTGCATTGAAACTGTAGATTGCTTTCGGTAGTATAGTCATTTTCACAATGTTGATTCTTCCTATCCAAGAACATGGTATATCTCTCCATCTATTTGTATCATCTTTAATTTCTTTCATCAGTGTCTTATAATTTTCTGCATACAGGTCTTTTGTATCCTTAGGTAGGTTTATTCCTAGGTATTTTATTCTTTTTGTTGCAGTGGTAAATGGGAGTGTCTCCTTAATTTCTCTTTCAGATTTTTCATCATTAGTGTATAGGAATGCAAGAGATTTCTATGCATTAATTTTGTATCCTGCTACTTTACCAAATTCATTGATTAGCTCTGGTAGTTTTCTGGTAGCATCTTTAGGATCCTCTATGTATAGTATCATGTCATCTGCAAACAGTGACAGCTTTACTTCTTTTCCAATTTGGATTACTTTTATTTCTTTTTCTTCTCTGATTGCTGTGGCTAAAACTTCCAAAACTATGTTGAATAATAGTGGTGAGAGTGGGCAACCTTGTCTTGTTCCTGATCTTAGTGGAAATGGTTTCAGTTTTTCACCATCAAGGATGATGTTTGCTGTGGGTTTGTCATATATGGCCTTTATTATGTTGAGGTAAGTTCCCTCTAGGCCTACTTTCTGGAGGGTTTTTATCATGAATTAGTGTTGAATTTTGTGGAAAGCTTTGTCTGCATCTATTGAGATGATCATATGTCTTTTCTCCTTCAATTTGTTAATATGGAGTATCACACTGATTGATTTGTGTATATTTAAGAATCCTCACATTCCTGGGATAAACCCCCCTAAATCATGGTGTATGATCCTTTTAATGTGCTGTTGGATTCTGTTTGCTAGTATTTGTTTGAGGATTTTTGCATCAATGTTCATCAGTGATATTGGACTGTAGTTTTCTCTTTCTGTGACATGTTTGTCTGGTTTTGGTATCAGGGTGATGGTAGCCTCGTAGAATGAGTTTGGGAGTGTTCCTCCCTCTGCTGTATTTTGGAAGAGTTTGAGAAGGATAGGTGTTAGCTCTTCTCTAAGTGTTTGATAGAATTCGCCTCTGAAGCCATCTGGTCATGGGTTTTTGTTTGTTGGAAGATTTTTAATCACAGTTTCAATTTCAGTGCTTGTGACTGGTCTTTTCATGTTTTCTCTTTCTTCCTGGTTCAGTCTCAAAAGGTTGTGCTTTTCTAAGAATTTGTCCATTTCTTCCAGGTTGTCCATTTTATTGGCATAGAGTTGCTTATAGTAAACTCTCATGATCCTTTGTATTTCTGCAGTGTCAGTTGTTACTTCTCCTTTTTCATTTCTAATTCTATTGATTTGAGACTTCTTTTTTTTTTTGATGAGTCTCACTAATGATTTATCAGTTTTGTTTATCTTATCAAAGAACCAGCTTTTAGTTTTGTTGATCTTTGCTACTGTTTTCTTCATTTCTTTTTCATTTATTTCTGATCTGATCTTTATGAGTGCTTTCCTTCTGCTAACTTTGGGGGTTTTTTTGTTCTTCTTTCTCTAATTGCTTTAGGTGTAAGGTTCGGTTGTTTATTTGAGATGTTTCTTATTTCTTTTTTTTTTTTTTTTTTTTTGTGGTACGCGGGCCTCTCACTGTTGTGGCCTCTCCCGTTGCGGAGCACAGGCTCCGGACGCGCAGGCTCAGCAGCCATGGCTCACGGGCCCAGCCGCTCCGCGGCATATGGGATCCTCCCAGACCGGGGCACGAACCCGTATCCCCTGCATCGGCAGGCGGACTCTCAACCACTGCGCCACCAGGGAGGCCCGAGATGTTTCTTATTTCTTAATGTAGGATTGTATCGCTATAAACTTCCCTCTTAGAACTGCTTTTGCTGCATCCCGTAGGTTTTGGGTTGTTGTGTTTTCATTGTCATTTTTTTCTAGGTATTTTTTGGTTTCCTCTTTGATTTCTTCAGTGATATCTTGGTTATTAGCTAGTGTATTGTTTAGCTTTCATGTGTTTGTATTTTTTTACATATTTTTTTTCCTGTAATTGATATCTAGTCTCATAGCATTGTGGTCAGAAAAGATACTTGATACGATTTCAATTTTCTTAAATTTACCAAGGCTTGATTTGTGACCCAAGATATGATCTATCCTGGAGAATGTTCCATGAGCACTTGAGAAGAAAGTGTATTCTGCTGTTTTTGGATGGAATGTCCTATAATTATCAATTAAGTCCATCTTGTTTAATGTTTCATTTAAAGCTTGTGTTTCCTTATTTATTTTCATTTTGGATGATCTGTCCAATGGTGAAAGTGGGGTGTTTAAGCCCCCTACTATGATTGTGTTACTGTCGATTTCCCCTTTTATGGCTGTTAGTATTTACCTTATTTATCGAGGTGCTCCTTTGTTGGGTGCATAAATATTAAAAATTTTTATATCTTCTTCTTGGATTGATCCCTTGATCATTATGTAGTGTCCTTCTTTGTCTCTTGTAATAGTCTTTGTTTTAAAGTTTATTTTGTCTGATATGAGAATTGCTACTCCAGCTTTCTTTTGATTTCCATTTGCATGGAATATCTTTTTCCATCCCCTCACTTTCCGTCTGTATGTGTCCCTAGGTCTGAAATGGGTCCCTTGTAGACAGCATATTTACGGGTCTTGTTTTTGTATCCATTCAGCCAGTGTATGTCTTTTGGGTGGAGCATTTAATCCACTTACATTTAAGGTAATTATTGAAATGTATGATCCTATTACCATTTTCTTAATTGTTTTGGGTTTGTTATTGTAGGTCTTTTCTTCTCTTGTGTTTCCTGCCTAGAGAAGTTCCTTTAACATTTGTTGTAAAGCTGGTTTGATGGTGCTGAATTCTCTTAACTTTTGCTTGTCTTTAAAGTTTTTAATTTCTCCGTCAAATCTGAATGAGATCCTTGCTGGGTAGAGTAATCTTGGTTGTAGTTTTTTCCCTTTCATCACTTTAAATATGTGCTGCTACTCCCGTCTGGTTGCAGAGTTTCTGCTGAAAGATCAGCTGTTAGCCTTATGGGGATGCCCTTGTATTTTACTTGTTGTTTTTCCCTTGCTGCTTTTAGTATTTTTTCTTTGTATTTAATTTTTGATAGTTTGATTAATATGTGTCTTAGCATGTTTCTCCTTGGATTTATCCTGTATGGGACTCTCTGTGCTTCCTGGACTTGATTAACTATTTCCTTTCCCATATTAGGGAAGTTTTCAACTATAATCTCTTCAAATATTTTCTCAGTCCCTTTCTTTTTCTCTTCTTCTTCGGAGACCCCTATAATTTGAATGTTGGTGTGTTTAATATTGTCCCAGAGGTCTCTGAGACTGTCCTCAATTCTTTTCTTTTTTTTAATTTGCTCTGCAGTATTTGTTTTCACTATTTTATCTTCCAGGTCACTTATCCGTTTTTCTGCCTCAGTTATTCTGCTATTGATCCCTCCTAGAGAATTTTTAATTTCATTTATTGTGTTGTTCATGATTGTTTGCTCTTTAGTTCTTCTAGGTCCTTTTTAAACGTTTCTTGTATTTTCACCATTCTCCTCTTCATTTGGTAGGTCTGGTGGGTTTTTACCTTGCTCCTTCAACTCCTATGTTTCTGTCTTCTCATTTTGCTTAACTTACTGTGTATGGGGTCTCCTTTATGCAGGCTGCAGGTTTGTAGTTCCCGTTGTTTTTGGTGTCTGCCCCCAGTGGCTAAGGTTGGTTCAGTGGGTTGTGTAGGCTTCCTGGTTGAGGGGACTAGTGCCTGTGTTCTGGTGGATGAGGCTAGATCTTGTCTTTGTGGTGGGCAGGACCATGTCCGGTGGTGTGTTTTGGGGTGTCTGTGACCTTATTATGATTTTAGGCAGCCTCTCTGTTAATGGGTGGTGTTGCCTTCCTGTCTTACTAGTTTGGAATAGGGTGTCCAGCACTGTAGCTTGCTGGTCGTTGAGTGGAGCTGGGTCTTGGCATTGAGATGGAGATTTGTGGGAGATTTTTGCCGTTTGATATTACGTGGAGCTGGGAGGTGCCTTGTGGACCAGTGTCTTGAACTTGGCTCTCCCACATCAGAGGCACAGTCCTGACACCTGGCTGGAGAACAAAGAGCCTGTCATCCACACAGCTCAGAAGAAAAGGGAGAAAAAAAGAAAGAAAGATAAAGATAAAATAAATTAAAATAAAATTTAAAAGTTATTAAAATAAAAAACCAAAAATAGTTATTAAAACTTTTAAAAAGTAATTTAAAAGAAAGAAAGAACAACCAAACCAAAAAACACATCCACCAATGATAACAAGAGCTGAAAACTATACTAAAAAAAAAAAAAAAAAGGACAGACACAACCCTAGGGCAAATGGTAAAAGCATAGCTATACAGACAGAATCACACACAGAAGCATACACATACACACTCACAAAAAGAGAAAAAGGGGGAAATATATATATATATATATCGTTGCTCCCAAAGCTACCTACTCAATTTGGGATGATTCATTGTCTATTCAGGCATTCCACAGATGCAGGGTACATCAAGTTGATTGTGGAGCTTTAATCCACTGCTCCTGAGGCTGCTGGGAGAGATTTCCCTTTGTCTTCTTTGTTCGCACAGCTCCCGGGGTTCAGCTTTGGATTTGGACCTGCCTCTGCGTGTAGGTCGCCTGAGGGCGTCTGTTCTTCGCTCAGACAGGACAGGGTTAAAGGAGCCGCTGATTCGGGGGCTGTGGCTCACTCAGGCGGAGAGGAGGGAGGGGTGCAGATGCGGGGCGAGCCTGCAGCGGCAGAGGCCAGCGTGAAGTTGCACCATCCTGAGGCGCGCCGTTCTCCCGGGGAAGTTGTCCCTGGATTGCGGGACCCTGGCAGTGGCGGGCTGCACAGGCTCCCGGGAGGGGAGGTGTGGATAGTACCTGTGCTTGCACACAGGCTCTTGGTGGCAGCAGCCTTAGCATCTCATGCCCGCTTCTGGGGTCCACGCTGATAGCGGCAGCTCACGCCCATCTCTGGAGCTCCTTTAAGTGGCGCTCTTAATCCCCTCTCCTCGCGCACCAGGAAACAGAGAGGCAAGAAAAAGTCTCTTGTCTCTTCGGCAGCTCCAGACTTTTCCCGGGCTCCCTCCTGGCGAGTCTTAGCGCACTAGCCCCCTTCAGGCTGTGTTCATGCAGCCAAACCCAGTCCTCTCCCTGGGATCCGACCTCCGAAGCTGGAGCCTCAGCTCCCAGACCCCGCCCGCCCCGGCAGGTGAGCAGACAAGCCTCTCAGGCTGGTGAGTGCTGGTCGGCACCGATCCTCTGTGGGGAAATCTCTCCGCTTTACCCTCCGCACCCCTGTGGCTGCGCTCCTCCGTGGCTCTGAAGCTTTCCCCCTCTGCCACCCACAGTCTCCGCCCGCGAAGGGGTTTCTTAGTGTGTGGAAACCTTTCCTCCTTCACAGTTCCCTCCCACTGGTGCAGGTCCCGTCCCTATTCTTTTGTCTCTGTTTATTCTTTTTTCTTTTGCCCTACCCAGGTACGTGGGGGAGTTTCTTGCCTTTTGGGAAGTCTGAGGTCTTCTGCCAGCGTTCAGTAGGTGTTCTGTAGGAGGTGTGCCACATGTGGATGTATTTCTGATGTATTTGTGGGGAGGAAGGTGATCTCCATGTCTTACTCCTCCGCCATCTTGAATCTCCTCTGCTAGCAGATAAAGTCTTATCTAACACTTAAAACATCTTCAATTCCCTAAAAAAGAAACAAATGAACAAAACCCTTAAATTTCATACCAGTTTAGATCTTTTCCAAGTAATTTTGAAGATCTCTTCTCTTAAGCTAAATTTAGCCCAAACTCCAATTTTTTTAAGTTTGGCTAATGAATGTCTGTAAAAATCCATTAAAATTTTAGGAAATATGTGTAAGCCCTTCTAATAGCACTCTTCTTCCACTCAAATTTTTTCCTTTTCTTTCTTTCTTTTCTTTTCGTTTTTAAAACATAGTTTTTTAGCTTCTTCTTAAGTCATAGTTCAGAGTTTCTAATGAGAATGTTTGACTAAACATGTTACCTATGCTTGGTAAAAGATAACATTTGTTTAGATATGATTAAGCTAGTTAAGTTGAAAAACACATACTTTGAGAGGTAAAATCTCCTGACTGAGTATAAATTGTTTAAAATCTAGAATACACTGAAAGAGTGAACACTTCATATAAAAATCTACAGAACATGGCTGTACTCAGAGGGAAATTTATAGCTTTAAATGTCTTTATTGTTAAGAAGCAAGCCTAAAAATACACAAAATTCATATTTTTCTTGAGAATTTTTAAAAAGCAACTAAATAATAAGTTAAAAGAGGGAGTAAGTAAGGATAAAAATTTAATGAAGCAGGAAACAAACAGATAAATGAAAGATATAATAATTCCTCAAAACCAGTTCTTTGAAAAGACCAGAAAAATAGTTAAATCTATCCTTATCTTTAGTAAGGAAGACTTAAAATATTAGGAATGATGAAGAAGCTTAAGCAAAAATATGGACAAGATTAAAATTATTATCAAAAATTAATGCAAATCTGTTGAAAAAGTTAAAAACCTAGAGGAACTGGATGATTTACTAGCAAAATACAAATGATCAAAATTGAAGAAAGAAGCATAAAAAAACTTGAATAGACAGGTTACGATTGTAAAGATGGTTCAATGTCGATTAATAAAAATTAAAAGGCACTATCACTAGATAATTTCATAGCTGGATTCTATTTTACCTTTAATAACATAACTTCCAATGTTATTTAAACTATACCAAATCATAGAAAAAAATGAAAAACTCTTCATTTTCTAAAGCCAGAATAGTCTTTGTATCAAAATATGAAAAATTATATAAAAAAGAAACTGTAATAAATCATACTTATGAATATAGATATTTAAATAAAATGCTATCAAATAAAATACTACTAAATAGAATTCAGTATGGTATAAAAAATAAAATATCAGGCAAGATTCATGAATAGGAATACAAGGGTGCTTCAATATAAACAATCTATAAATACAATATAATTTGTTACATTGAAGGAAGAAAACCATAAAATAGGGTCAGTAGATGCTAAAAGGGTCTTACATAAAATTCAGCAGTTATTTCTAATAAAACTTCAAAGTAAGAATAGTAGAAGAAAACTTCATTAAAGAGCTTCGTACCTTTTTTAAACCAAATAATCCAAAGTAAGCATTATTTTATTTTTATTTATTTAAAATTTATTTATTTATTTATTTTTGGCCGCGTTGGATCTTCGTTGCTGCATGTGCGCTTTCTCTAGTTGCGGTGAGTGGGGGCTACTCTTCGTTGTGGTGCACGGGCTTCTCATTGCGGTGGCTTCTCTTGCTGTGGAGCACAGGCTCTAGGCACATGGGCTTCAGTAGTTGTGGCTCGCAGGCTCTAGAGCACAGGCTCAGTAGTTGTGGCGCATGGGCTTAGTTGCTCCGTGCCATGTGGGTTCTTCCCGGACCAGGGCTCGAACCCGTGTCCCCTGCATTGGCAGGCGGATTCTTTACCACTGCGTCTCCAGGGAAGTCCTAGCATTATTTTAAATGGTGAAAGGTTAATGCCATTTGTCTTAAAATAAGAATAATATTACATGTTCGTGAAAAAAATGTTCACCTAAAAAAACCCCAAGTGATTCTAGCAAAAGCAAACGCAGAGCAAAACCCTGCCAGAATTACTAGGGGACTATGATAAGATGGCTGAATAGTAGATGAGCATACAAAAAGAATCAGCTTTTCTTTACACTGGCAACAACAATCTAGAAGTGGAAATAAAAAGCTATTCAGGGGCTTCCCTGGTGGCGCAATGGTTGAGAGTCCGCCTGCCAATGCAGGGGACATGGGTTCGTGCCCCGGTCCGGGAAGATCCCACGTGCCATGGAGCGGCTAGGTCCGTGAGCCATGACTGCTGAGCCTGCGCGTCCAGAGCCTGTGCTCCGCAACGGGAGAGGCCACAACAGTGAGAGGCCCGCATACCGCAAAAAAAAAAAAAAAAAAAAAAAGCTATTCAATTCACAATAGTAGAAAACCATAAAATACTTAAGGATAAATCTAACAGGAAATTTACAGGACATATATGAAGAAGATTGCAGTCTTATCGAAAGATCTAAAACAACTGAATTAATGGAAAGATATGATTTAGCATCCTAAGATGTGAATCACATCTAAACTTATGTATACATTTAATAAAATCACAATACTTCTGAATGAGATGGTTTTTGGAATTTTATTAAACTGAACTTAAATTTCATGTGGGAGGAAATATAAAAAGTAATTAAGAGTACACACTTTGTAGACAAACTGCCTTGGTTTTAATTCTGGCTCTATTGTTTATTGGCTGTGTTATCTTTGGAATGATATTAACCTTTTCTAACTTTCAATTTTCTCATATTTATAATGGGGATAGGGTTGTGATTAGTATTAAAGAAGTTAATACTAGTAAAATGCTTAAAATAGTACCTGGTGCATAGTAAGCACTCAATATCCATTAGCTATTATTTGTATTATTGTTTATATTATTGTTGTTAATATTGTTACTATATAGAAGACTAAGTGAGCGAAAAGAGACAAAAATTTATGGAGAAAAAATGTGCTTTGTCAGGTATTAAATCATACTTAAAGCCATTAAAAAACCTAAACACCAAAAACTCAGCAGAATATTAGTGTAGGAATTGAGAATGGATCAGAGGACCCAAACAGAGAGCCCAGAAATAGATCTTTGGAAATATGAGACTATGATAGATGATATATAAATTGAATGGAAACATCATTTAATAAATTATGTCTACTATCCAACTAAAAGAAAATAAGACTACATTCTTATCTCACACCATGTGTAAACATAAATCATACCTTGAATAAATTCTTTAATTTAAGAAGAGTAATAAACATTTTACAAGAAAATTTAGGATACTATCTGTATAACCTGAAAGTACAGTAGTATTTTTTAACCAATATACTAATTGCAGGTAGATATATTGACTTCATGAAAAATTTAAATTTTGCATATGATAGATGGTACATACATAGTGAAAATAGAAACAGGGAAAATGTTTTAAAAATATTAAAGAAAAAGTTGTTAATATCTATACCTTATAATGAAAAATGAATTGATAAGAAAAGGACAAAAACCTGGTAAAAACAGGCATTTCACAGAAGACAAAACCCACGTTACCAATAAATATTTAAAATTTCACCATTATTAAGGAAAATCCAAATTAAAATGACAAGTTAGCAAAAATTAAAATGTGATGGTACCTATTGTTGGTGATGATGTGAAGAAAAGTAACAGTTCCATCAAATCTTGCTGATGGAACTGTTACTTTTTTTTTTGCCGTACGCGGGCCTCTCACTGCTGTGGCCTCTCCCGTTGCGGAGCACAGGCTCCGGACGCGCAGGCTCAGCGGCCATGGCCCACGGGCCCAGCCGCTCCGCGGCATGTGGGATCTTCCCGAACCGGGGCACGAACCCATGTCCCCTGCATCGGCAGGCGGACTCTCAACCACTGTGCTACCAGGGAAGCCCCCCACTTAAAAATAATAATAAATTTATTTATTTATTTCTGGCTGCGTTGGGTTTTCGTTGCTGCGCGTGGGCTTTCTCCAGTTGCGGTGAGCGGAGGCTACTCTTTGTTGCGGTGCGCGGGCTTCTCACTGCTGTGACTTCTCGTTGCGGAGCACGAGCTCTAGGTTCGTGGGCTTTAACAGTTGTGGCTCGCGGTCTATAGAGCACAGGCTCAGTAGTTGTGGCGGACAGGCTTAGTTGCTCCGTGGCATGTGGGATCTTCGTGGACCAGTGCCTGAACCTGTGTCCCCTGCATTGGCAGATGGATTCTCAACCACTGCACCATCAGGGAAGCCCTGGAACGGTTACTTTTAAAAGTTGTTTTGTAAAGGATTCTGGCAGCAGTAACTTTTAAAAAGAAAGAAGACACATACCTGTGACCATGCTGTCTCATTCATGAGAATATATCTTATAGAAATAAAATCACAAAAGCTCAATGATTTATGTACAATGGTGTTATCAGTAGACTGTTTTTTTTTTTTTTTTTTTTTTTGGTAGCAAATGCCAGGGAAGATCACAGAGCATCTGACAGAGCTATGTTTTGTGGGTTTTTTTTAATTTATTTATTTTTTATTTTGGGCTGCACTGGGTCTCTGTTGCTGCACCCGAGCTTTTCTCTAGTTGAGGCGAGCGGGGGCTACTCTTTGCTGCAGTGCACTGGCTTCTCATTGCGCTGGCCTCCCTTGTTGCCACCAGTTCAGTAGTTGTGCCAGTTTCAGTAGTTGTGGCACACGGACTTAGTTGTTCCATGGCATGTGCGATCTTCCCGGACAAGGGCTCGAACCCGTGTCCCCTGCATTGGCAGGTGGATTCTTAACCACTGCACCCCCAGGGAAGCCCGGAGCTATGTATTTTGAAATACAAAATCTTACATTTCCAGTCCTGTCTAGTCCAGACTGCAAATAAATGTGGACTAGTGAATTCAAGCACAGAGCTTCCTGAAAGGAGCTTGCATCAAGCTGCTTTCTTATTATAGAATTCTGATGTTGACTCATCAAGAAGGTTACTGTGGTGTTGATTGCTGAAATATTTATTTGTCTAACTAGGTGTTCTTCATGCAGTAGTACCTCAGTCAATTAGCAGAAAGTGTGGGGATTTAAAAATAGTCTTCTTATTTGTTTGTACTGCTGAAACATATTCTAGTGGAAATTTCAAATCAAATACTACAGAATCATCCCCAAAACATGAAAGTTTCTCAGAAAAAAGAAGGAGGGTGTTCCCTACCCTCCTTGATTCTTTTATAATGAGAAGATAATAAGATGAATAAAAATATCATAGCACAATTTACCATGGCTAAAATGTTAAATAAAATTAACTAACCATCTCTAGAGAGGTAGCATTTGGAAGCTATCTATATCTTGTCTGGGAATATGGTGTCACCCTTAAGAACCTTGACTTTTAGTTTCAAAACATGTGACTACATACATAGCAACCTCAACAAAAGTACATCTGGTAAAGGCACGCAAACTTGGGACTTGAATGCACGGCTTCCAATTCTAAGTCTGATTCTTTTCCGATACGTTATCCCTTGTACGTTTATTACAATCATATGCTAATAAAGGCTATATTTTCAGGCCTTAATAAGAATCTGCTTTACCTTTAAAGGAGAATGGGGCAGAGTATTACATCAGGTAAGCATTCTACTCAAGGCCAAATGGAAATGAATGATGTACACAGATTTTTGGTAAATATATCATTCTAAAATTGCAAATCACCAAAGTTTGAGTGTGCATTATGGACCAAGCTCTTTATATGAAGTTATTTCAAATTTTTGCAACTGTTAACGGAAGGTACTATTACCCCCATTTACAGAGGGAGAACTGAAGGCCAGAATAGACTTGGCCAAAGCTACTTATCCAGCTATTAGCGGAAACAGAGCTAGAAAATAAGTCATTGTGCTCTCTGGTCAATGTTGATATTCATGTTCTCTATTTTGTTTTAAACTTTATCTTAGAATTTAAAATATTCCACTTGGATTGACACATTTCATTTCATTGATTTATATTTATTGAATTGCTTTGTATATGACATATTCTTAATTCTTATATTGAGCACCCTTTATAAAAGACGGACTATAATTTCACCTAACTTATGGTTAGAATTAAGTTACAAAGCTGTTAAGTAACTGAGATTTCACAATAAGCCTGCAGAGCAGGGTTCAAATCCTGGGCCCCATGCCATGCAGTTCAGTATTCCAGCTTTGTTACTTATTGAACCATCACCATTAACATAGTTTACATGACATCTCAACAGCTCTCTAAATGGGCACCGCAAACATAATTCAGATTTCAGCTCACCAGTGACTTGGGAGCAGAGACGCTTAGATTCAGTTCGTCATGGTATTTTCCCAGGGTGCACCCAACCTGGAAATTCTCCCAAGTATGAGGGGAAATTTCACACTGAGAAATCCCATTCCATCTAAGGCAGGCCAAAGAAGATGACCAGTCACTTACCAGGCATCATGCCAGGCAGGCCTGGGGCACCCCAGGGATGCAGGCGTGGCTTACTGACTGAATGTGCTGAACAGACCAGGCACGGGGCAGAGTACATTATCATAGGAGCTCAAAATTTATAGCGTTCTGAAAATAAAAATGAAACAGAGTAGCTTGTGGTTATAATTGAAATAGATTAACTTGGTACCAAGAAACCATCTAAGCAATTCCTTCTTTGAATCCCTCATTTTCTTAATGTATTTTCTCCTTTCCCCGGACCAGTTCCAGGTCAGGATTTGAGGAGTGATACTCAAAGGAATGGCTATTTCTGGTCTTTTTTGGAGGAAATTGATGGTTTTCCATTCAATCTGGACATGTAAAGCCTAAGCTCACTTGAGGATCTTCCAATTTCTTTCTCTAATATTACGTTTCAGCCTACTCATATGGGAAAGAAGGAAGAGAATTGTTTTTTCCTTCTCCCTCCTATTTCCTTGGCTTGTTTAAAGGATGAATATTACAGGCTCCTGTGAGAGAAATTTGGCTAAAACAGCCTCTTATTTATTCTGTCTTAAGAAAAGAAAATTATTGAAATAAATTGCATTTGTATTCTTTGGACATTTACATTCACTATGGATATTTGCTAAAGTGTCAATTATAGTTCCTTGTCTTCTATCATTTCCTATCTTTCCCTTCACTTTTCTTGTCTCTTTATGCTGCCAGTATCTTCCTGCTTTTTCCTACAGATGTCTACTTCTTCTGACAATTATTCCTTTTCCCATTTTCTTTCTTTTTCTATGCTGTACACCTTTCTGATTTTCTTATATGCACCTGTTTCTTTGTCACTTATGTTTGTTTACCTTTCCCTCATCCGTTCTCTCCTTTTTTCTTCCTTCATTCCACAAATCTTTGTTAAACTCTTGCACTGGGCTAGGATTCTACACCCTCCAAATCTATAATCCCCTAAATGTAACAGTGTTATAAGCGTACCATCAAAATAACTACTGATATTTCTAAATTTTAAAAAAAATAGAAATTTTAACTGATACTGTATTGAATTCAAAGTTGAAAAAAAAAACTCCAATAATTCCAGCAACCTCTGGTTTTTTAAGATTGTGTCAGAGGGCTTCCCTGGTGGCACAGTGGTTGAGAATCCACCTGCCAGTGCTGGGGACACGGGTTCAAGCCCTGGTCCGGGAAGATCCCACATACCAAGGAGCAATTAAGCCTGTGTGCCACAACTACTGAGCCTGTGCTCTAGATCCCGCGAGCCACTACTACTGAGCCCGTGAGCCACAACTACTGAAACCCGCACACCTAGAGCCCATGCTCCGCAACAAGAGAAGCCACCGCAATGAGAAGCCTGCACACCCCAACAAGCAGTATCCCCCGCTCGCTGCAACTAGAGAGAGCCCGCACACAGCAATGAAGACCAAATGCAGCCAAAAAAAAAAAAAAAAAGATTGTGTTAGAAAATGTGCCCCCTTTACAAAAGCCTGCACTCAATCTATTCACATAAGACAAATTATTCTTTCTTTTCCTCTAAAAGATTTAATTTTTTAAAAAGGGAATGGGATATGAGGAAGGAAAATATGGTGCAGCAGAGAAGAAATACACGTGTGAGCCATTTTACTAATGGCTCTAAATTGAGTACAGAGGTTGTGCTGCATAGAACTGCTCACTAAAGCCTTAAAGGCTGAGGTGCTCCTGGACATGCTCCCTTAGCAAGACTGAGATTTAAGACCTCAGGTGTGGAATTTATCTGTAGTCCTTGTTATTTGGATGGAATCCTGGTTTTGTGGCCTGGTCCATGAGTTGAACAAAAAAATTCAGTCCAGTGGAAAGAAATGAGGCACTTCGTTTCACGTGTCTCATAACTACAGAAGGTCCTCCTCATCACAGTGCTATACGGGTCTCAATGATCTCTCTGTGTTGTATTTCTCCAGTGCCTGAGTAGCTAGCTCCACTGAGTCCTGCTGTATCTCCTCCAACATGTCAGCATTTTTTAAGGCACATTTTTGATCCTTTTTGGTCCCCTTAGCTCAGGAGTATTGACAGCAACCATTCCTTGGGGGCAGTGGCTGGCATGGTTCTAAGCCTACAGGAGCTGCCAACTAGCTCTTAATACGAATGATCATGTACTAATTTACCAGCTTTGTGAGTTTACAGTTTTGTGTATGAAGTTCTATTTGACTTTCATATGGTGGGTAACAGAAACAAATGGACAATATAAGTAACCATTTTGACAATTTAAATACAGGTAATGTTCATGTCAGTTCAAGGAGAGCGGATGTACTGCTTCTAGATTGTGAAAGAAAAAGGAGGAATAGAGTGGAAGAGTATTTTTAATAGAGGGAGAGAGAAGAAGGTGGTAACAAAAGAAAAGAGAAGATGTATGGGGATGAGAAAAGAAAAGGCAAAGAACTTGTTTTGAATTAAAGAGAGAATCCTATCCATCTAACTCGTCACATTCTCAAGTCTCAGGGCAAACCTCACCTATTCCAGAAAGCCTTATAGCATTTTCTATCTACTTTACAATACTTCTATATTCTGAACAATTAATTTGCCAATTAATTGCATATTGTTTTATTATCTTAAAATGGTTAATTGATTCTTGGGATGTTTTTTAGCTTTCTCCAGGATTATGGCTTATTTTCCAAGTTAGACTTACAATGACTGCAATTTGAGGACTATTTCTTTTAAATTCTCATCTTTCACAATGTCTAGCATGGTTGTTGCCACAGAGTTCATTAACTGGAGAAGGGATGACAGGACACGTGTGGCAGGGAGGTGACAGGAGAGACAGAGTGGATGGGGAGAGGACATAAGAATGAGGTGGGAGGATGGATGAGGGAGAAGGCTGTGTTGTTTGGGTGGGTAGGTGAGAGAAGTGTGGAAAAGAGATGCCTTGTACCCCTGGTTACTGAATATGCTTAGATACTGCAGGGAGCTGTAAATGGTATTCTTTTAGTTTCTCTTATTAGGAGGTTTATTCATCTTTGGGGATTTCCTTTTAAAGGAGTGAATTTAAATTGAAAGGAAGTGCACTTTAGCACATTAATAGCACTTGGGTTTGTAAAATGGTCAATGGATGATATACACACATCTTTACATATCATAACTATGCATATGCATTTGCTTTACTTTCTGATATTTTCCAATTCTTATTTAATTATCATAAATAACATTTGAAAAATTAAGGAAAGTTTTCTTTATAAAATTTCAACAACGTTTTGAGCAATTGAAATGCATTTAAAGTAACTGAGATGCGGTGTTCACAATTTCTGCTGTGGTTAAAGCAGAAGTCTGATATACGATTGCATTTGAAGGAAAATGTACCTTTCAAATTCAGATCCAACATACTGACAATTCCTCTCTATTTTTGATAATAGGACATCTCCAAATTTGCAGAGAAAGACAACATAGTTCTTGGAGATGGTGGAATCACATTGAGTGGAGGTCAGCAAGCAAGAATTTCTTTAGCAAGGTGAATATCTGATTATTGGTCCAGTGAGCATTTGTTGTAAATATCATGCATGTAAAAAATTATAGATGATTCTCTATTTCTTTATATTCTGTTTCTGATTGAAAAATGCCCAGGATCTTATAGGTAGCAGGTTAAGAATAGCCTTTAAGAACTATAGTTAATGATATAGTATTCATGTCTGATAAAGCTGATGGCTTTTTAAAAATGCATACCCTTATGTTGGTGTGTGTGTTTGTTTGCCTCATGATATGATTTACTACAAATGGAAAACCCCGACACTCTGCCTAACACAGGAAAGAGAAGATGTAAATTTTTATTTAGTCCTTCATGCAGTTCCTTGCTCGCCCCATCCCAAAATGTACACACCTGCTCTAGGCTTCTGTTTATGCTTCTTGGTTTAGATAAACATAAATTTTCAAAATTTTCAAAATTTTCAACATAACTAATTAATCTCATGACAGAAATAGCAGGGCAAATGATGTCACTTAGCTTAAAGTCTGTAATCTTTAAAGAAAAATACATAGGACAAGCACATCTAACATAGTGGGGGCTATGGTGGTCTCTTGGTGGAGACATTCTTGGCCTAAGCATTTTGAAGTGTCAAAGGGAAGTGTATGTATATGTATAGTTAACTTGTGTCAAGAAGAAACCTTTGAGGTTAAATTGTAACTGTCAGTTTAAAAAATTATTGGTGATGTGGTATGGCAAATGTTACTCCAGTTTTATTTGAACAAAATTCTTCTTACTGTGTTGCTGAAGTTGTTAGCAAGAAATCACCTTGACTTATTGATATTTTGGCTTCTTTCCCTTACTTTCTTATGCTTTCAAAAGCTGGGACAGGAAACTAACTCACTGAGCACCTACAATTGCCTAGTACTATTCTGGGTTGGGTGTGCATGAGTACATGTGTAATTTTACTTAATCCCCATATCACTCTGCCAAAAAAGGATTGTTCTCCCCAACTTATAGAAGAGATAATGAGATAAATGAGGAGATTAGATCTTAACTTGCCAAAATCCACACTGGGAAATTCTAGGGTTACAATTTTAACCAGGTCGTCTTGACTCTACATTAAACCACACCTTGATCTTGGGATTACAATGTCAAGTAATAAATCAATAGTTATGGATAATTCACAGACAAAATAATAGTTTCTAAATAACTGAAAGTTGATTAATCCGTGAGCCAGAGTAAGACTTGTCTTAAAACATTTCATTTCAAATTTAGGTAGGATATGCTCTATGGCTTCAGGCATTCAGTATAGAATTTAGTTTGTATTTACCAGTTGAAGATTCAGTTTTATTATAAAATGCACACAGTTTGAGGCATTAAAGAAAATAATTGTTTATTGCTATTCTGATCTGAATGTGTCATGTGTTGTCCATTTGAGGATGATAAATATGTTATTTCTGATCTCTTGAGAAACTGTGGTCATAGATGTGTAGGAGAGAGAGAGGAACTGAGTAAGGGAAGAAAGCCCTCGAGGGTACATTTAGATGGGGGACTTTTATCTAGTTCTTACGTGTTATCTTCAAAAATAATTTACACTGCAAAGGTTCTTCTAGATTTTACTTTGACTTTTTGTCATTTCTGTTTTTTAATTATTATTATTATTATTACTTCTCTTAGGTACCTGCTGACTAAACACAGTTTCCTTTTTTACAGAATTATACATAAACACTGAATGCTATGTGACTGGCACAGGTATAGGGTACTAACAACCACAGCTGAAAAGATTTAAATGTTATGAAGAAATTGCCTCACTTCCGTTCATATGGGACCATATCTTCATCTTATTACTGTCCTAATATTAACTTAATGAAGATTTTACTTGCTCATAAAATTTTATTTTTTAACTTAGAAAATAGTAAAATTTTCTAAAATTTTATAATATAAAATAATATGGGTATACATTTTCATTGCAAATTTTTCATCCTTGTGTGGCATTTTTATGAGTATGGTCCAGAAACTAAGACTATAAGGAGCAAAGAGTAATGTCAATCATACAGCCATAACAACACTGCTATCAATTTGTTGGTAACAGTCAACACTGAAAAAATATTAAAAAAATAATTTCACATAAGTGCTGCAATTTAGTTGCTGTCTCTGACATTTTACAGGTTTGAAACAGTCTATTCTTCTTTGTTTCCCACCAAAATGCAAGACCTTTGAGGGCAGAGCTTGTGTAATTTTTACCATTGTATTCCCAGCGTGTGGCATAGTGCTTGGCTGTAAATAGATACTACTGTTAAAGGGTTTTCTTTTTCTTTTTTAAGGTAATATTTAAAATTGTATGTATGGTGTGATTCAGTTTGTAACTTTTGTAACTTCAAGTGTATGTCACTTATATTTAGCAAAACCACTTCAGTAGTTTTTGGAGTATTGTGAAAAGCCATAAAAATCACAGATGACTTATCTTTTTGTTCTTCACTTAAAATAATCTATACCAAAAGACATGGAAATATTGAAGGAATCTAATTTCATTTCCATTTTCTTTTTAGAGCAGTATACAGAGATGCTGATTTGTACCTATTAGACTCTCCTTTTGGGTACCTAGATGTGTTAACAGAGAAAGAAATATTTGAAAGGTATGTTCTTTGAATAACTTATTCATGCTAAAAGACAAGAAGGAACAACTATACCACCATAGGCTGCATATTACTCCTTGAGAAATATGTCTACCATTGTGACTCAGAATGGCAGAATGTAATGTAGCCACTTATTCAAATCTGATCTTCCCTCTACGGTCAAGATTAAAGATCACATCCACTTTTCTGTCCACCTTATGCTGAACCAATTTTTTCCATTATTACTTTAACAATCACTATTTATGTAGGTTTTTATAGTACTATTGTCTTGTGACATAGCTTATATTATTTTAATTGATTATTATACTTAAACTTTTTATTCACTTTTTTCGTGTTAGTATTTTATTTTATCTCCTCCTTAGGTAGTAAACTTCTTAAGGAACCAAAGAAACTGAATGTTTTAATGCTTTAATATAGGTGAATGCTCAGACTATTCATCTACCTCAATACCCCCTTCAGAACCTTCTCCTCAGTCACACAAACTCAGGGTATACATTTCACTGGAGCTCCCATTGGGGCTCAACGTATGTGAAGTTCCTAACAGGAACAGTTAGTTATATAACTTGATTTTAAGGTTTCAAAATGATTTCATAGACTATAAAGTAGTTTATTAAGAGAATTATCATGATTCATTTTAATCAATAAGGATGTAGATTGTGTGTGTATAAAATGGCCGTATTTTTCCTAGAAGCACCTTTCCTAGAATTTAGCAAAATTTAATACCTATGATACTATTTTTATAATCCTGTAACTATAAGTACCTTCTTACCAATATAAACTTTGCTAGTTATGTTAGTATGTTAGAGTATAGACTAGAATGATGCCTCTTTCTATCAATATATAATATAAAATTGTTTAATGCCAAAAGGAAATTGGTCTCCCTTAGATGGTTCTAGTCAGGATTTACTTCTAGACTTAGAGGGAAGTTTTGTTGGAGGAGGGTCAAATTTATCATCCAGTTCTCAGGTTTGTTATTGTTGTTGTGTTTTAAACAAATAAAATTAGTCTTAATATAAACTCTTAAGTACAAAATTGGTGGTCAACTTAAAATATAAAAGGAAATGAGTAGAAAATTTAAAGAACAAGAAAGCTCTGACATTTTAGAAGACACATAGAAATATAAACCCTAAGGAATCTTAAGTCATCTAACGATTCCCTCATTTTCTTGATGAATCAGCCATGACACTGAGGGTAACCAGTTCATTCAAAGTCAAATGTTTATTTAATATCAGATACTTAATTTCATTCTAGGTCTGTTAACACTCAACTTTATACTGTAGCATACTATAATAATTCAGTAATACAGTATTTCATGACATAATAATTCAAGAAGGGCAAATTAGTTACTATTGAATATTTACTTATTTTAAGTATAATAATAACATTGTATGGTAGAGGTTTCATACAAGAATAGGTTAATAAAATGTTAAAATGCAATATATATACTATTGTAATAAATTGTTTATAAAATTAATATTTATATATTTTTATATTCTTAAAGCTGTGTCTGTAAATTGATGGCTAACAAAACTAGGATTTTGGTCACTTCTAAAATGGAACATTTAAAGAAAGCTGACAAAATATTAATTTTACATGAAGGTAGCAGCTATTTTTATGGGACATTTTCTGAATTACAAAATCAACGGCCCGACTTCAGCTCAAAGCTCATGGGATGTGACACTTTTGACCAGTTTACTGCAGAACGAAGAAATTCAATCATAACTGAGACTTTACAGCGTTTCTCACTAGAAGGAGATACTTCTGTGTCCTGGAATGAAACGAAAAAGCAATCTTTTAAACAGACTGGAGAGTTTGGTGAAAAAAGGAAGAACTCCATTCTCAATTCAATCAGCTCTGTGAGGAAATTTTCAATTGTACAGAAGACTCCATTACAAATGAATGGCATCGAAGAAGATTCTGTTGAGCCTTTAGAGAGAAGACTATCCTTAGTTTCCGGTTCTGAACTGGGAGAGGCGCTCCTGCATCGGAGCAACATGATCAGTGCTAGTCCCACATTTCAGGGACGAAGGAGGCAGTCAGTCCTGAACCTTATGACCTGCTCCTCAGTGAACCAAGGTCAAAGCATTCACCGAAAGACAGCGACATCCACACGAAAAATGTCACTGGCCCCTCAGGCGAGCTTAACTGAAATAGATATATATTCCAGACGGTTATCTCAGGATACTGGCTTGGAAATAAGTGAAGAAATTAATGAAGAAGATTTAAGGGTGTGTATAAGTAATCAGTGTGGTGTTTCCGTTTTTTCCTTTCTTTTTTTTCTTTTGGCCACAAAGAGTGGGATGTAATACATACTATGTAGCAAAACTTACTCAAATTTGAGTTTAGGATGAGGTTTATTTTTAAGATTCCCAAAGTCCAAAGTATGTAAATTATGTAAGCAACTTCGAAATGTGAAAGAATCAACTATTTCCTTTTGTGATGTCTCTTACTGTAAGATGTATTGTTAAGTCAAAACAAGGACTAATATCGAGTCCTTTACTAAGCAGTGATAATCATTAATGAGAAAAATTATGAATTATTATAAATCTGTTTCATTACCCTCCTAAAACCTCTGTGGGAAGAGGTGGAGTGAAAACAAATATATAAACAAATAATAGCTTCAGTTATTGAGAGACAAAGAAATGTTTCTGCATGCAAGTAGCCTCTATAAGGTATATAAACATCTAGTCCCTCAACAGGACTAACATTCTGGCTTATACATCAGTCTTGCCTGAATTTAGTTAATGTGAGCTTTTTTATCGTTTAAATTTGCATTATACATAGGATTTCTGGGCAGGTTTCTTTTTTTTTTTTTTTTTTTTTTGCGGTACGCGGGCCTCTCACTGTTGTGGCCTCTCCCGTTGTGGAGCACAGGCTCCAGACACGCAGGCTCAGCAGCCATGGCTCACGGGCCCAGCCGCTCCACGGCATGTGGGATCTTCCCGGACCGGGGCACGAACCCGTGTCCCCTGCATCGGCAGGCGGACTCTCAACCACTGTGCCACCAGGGAAGCCCCCTGGGCAGGTTTCTTTTAAAGAAGGTATGTGAAATTCAGCATATACTAGTGCCAACGTTCAGGTAGAAAGTCTTTTGTATTAAGTTCTAAAGAATAAAATGCTTTTATTCTTAAAATAGGCAGTAGAAAAGAGGAGGGTTTTTTTTTTTTAACTAGAAAAATTCCTTAAGTGCCTTGGATGAAACAGTGTTGTAATAAATTGATATGTTTAATAGCATAGATCAATTAAGAGTAGTGTGACCTTTGGCAAGTCACATGTCATTTAATGTCTCTGGGCCAAAGTTTCTTTCTTTGTAAAATGAGGGAACAGAATAGATGATCTCTAAAATACATACTTTCAGTGTTTCTATAATCTTAAAAAAGGTTTCCTAAAAGATAATTTATCTGTATGGTTTTAATACCAATCTGAATGAATTTCTCAAACGTGATTCTATAAGTTTAATTGTAAAGAATGATCACTTCGACTGATAATAGTATTTATTGATTGCTTCTAGTGCCATGAGCATATTCTTAGAAGGTACTTCTCATTATCCTCATTTATAGATAAGGAAACTAAATTTTAGAGAAGTTCAGCTGCCTGACTTCAAGCAGCTCCTAGGAAGTCAATGATAGAGTCCAGATTCAAATACAGGTTTACTTGACTTCAAAAATTTTTACATCTAACCAGTGTGTCATATTCCAATTTCCTAGGGCCCTTTCTTTGATGTTCTAGTGCTTCTTCTGTGAATTTTGTTGACTTTATAAGAAACAAAACTATCCTTTCCCTTTGAAATATCTGGATTTTCTCTCTTTCAAATTATTGAACTATAGCTCTCAAAGTTAAGTCAAGGACGGTTCTGGGAAGCTTCAGTTTGCTGGTACCATTTATTTGATAAAATGTGTGACACTGTTAAGCATTAAAATGGTAAAATTGTTCAAAAACAATACAGTTGTTTTATCAGCAATATTACATTCAGAGTTTGAAGAATTGCAGTGTTTCTCATTTTTCAAAAAGCTATGTTGCTCCAGTGGACATTATATTGGCAGTGGAGTGACATCACATGTGTCATTCATAATGGTTTATATTTGTTGAAATTCACTTAGTTTCAAATAGTAATATTCCTTTATTTCCACACATTCAAAATAAAACCACAGTGCTGGTGTGAACCTGTATTGTCTCATTGTAATAACCATGATTCTTTTTTTCAGGAGTGCTTTTTTGATGATGTGGAGAACATACCAGCAGTGACTACATGGAACACATACCTTCGATATGTTACTGTCCACAGGAGCTTAATTTTTGTGCTAATTTGGTGCTTAGTCATTTTTCTGGCTGAGGTAAGAATTTTCTGTTATTAAATATTAATGTGATTTAAAGTTAAATTAGGAATAGTTTGGAAGGATATATGTATATATATATACACATATAAATGTATATATATACATAAATATAAGTGAATATGTATATATGAAATTTTATATCATATAATGATATGTATAGTTCTTCTATTGATTTTTTTTTTTTTTTTTTTGTGATACGCGGGCCTCTCACTGTTGTGGCCTCTCCCGTTGTGGAGCACAGGCTCCGGATGCGCAGGCTCAGCGGCCATGGTTCACGGGCCCAGCCGCTCCACGGCATGTGGGATCTTCCTGGACTGGGGCACGAACCCGTGTCCCCTGCATCAGCAGGCGGACTCTCAACCACTGCACCACCAGGGAAGCCCTTCTATTGATATTTTATTACTTCATGCATAGCATATAAAATATACTTAAGCACATATCTTCTACATGAAGAGTTTTTAATTGAGACATTCAAAACCTCAGTAGAATGTCTTTATATGCATTGAATTTAAACAATGAAAATGATGCTGTACTAAATATTAAATTCGTTTGACTCTAGATATGGCATTATTAAATATGCCAGAGATGAATCACCACCTTTAAAAGACTATTTCCTCACAAAATAAAATAAATATATATTAGTGGCTTAGAAATCATTTTAAACAAGCCTTTCAGAGATTCAAATCACCCATTTGCTTACAGAATTCTTTTGTCTTCAGTGCCACCATCATGGTCTCTTTACCATGCTGCTGCTGGCCTTCACATCCCCAGGTTAAAATAAAAGAGGGGGGCGGTAGGTCACAGGTTCAGTTCTGCATTAAGGTAAGAGGTTTCTGAAGCTGGTTGGTGAATGAGGTTTTTCTCTAGATCAGGAGCAGCCACTTAAATGTGAAAAGAGGCTTGGCAGAGGATGTCTAGGGGTGAAGTGGCTTTGAGGCTGGATGGAGAATATTTGCCCTCCAATTGTCAAACGGGGGCAGTCGTAACTCAACACCAGCCAAGGACTTCCCATGAGGGGTTTGGGGATCAGTTTCGCTAAGCCTTCTTATTTTTCAACATAAGATGAAAATACAGATTTTTTCTATAAAAATTTCCCATTTTTAAGTGTGGGTAGTTGGTTAAAGTAAAACAAACAAATGAACACTATGTGGGTACAAAAAAAACTCATCTGTGGATTGGATTCAGCCTGTGAACGACTACTCTAGATATTTATCTCGGAGGATACTGCTGGATGTGTCCTAATATACAGCCTGAATCCAACATAAAGGCCCAGGCTGCCTTCAGGGGAGAAATGACTCAGGTGAAGTACTGCCTCTCCTGAGGGTGTACAATTATATACATACCTGAAACCCAAACTTAAAATTACATCATTGTCTTATTAGGCTGCTTCTAACCTCAGTTAAGAAGTCTACATAAAATATTATCACTCCTCCTTGACCAAGTAAAGTAGTGTAAAATATTAAAGGTATGTACCAAAAGTCGTACATACCACTTCACCTATAAAGTGTTGGTTTCCATTTGATCTTTGAGTTTTGATGATATCTCTTCTTTTGCTCTACTACTATTTTAAATTAATAAAACAAATGGAGGTTGACTGTGAGATGCAGTATTGCATAGTGCCACCTCTGGACTCAGACTGATCTGGCTGTGAATTCTAATTATGTGTTATTAACACTATGACACTGAACAAGTTAGTTAACCTCTCTGAGCCTCAGTTTCCTCATCTATAAAATGGAGGTTGTAATAGTACCAATTTCAAAGGTCATTTTTGTGGCTTAAAATATATCATGATTATAAAGCACTTACTGTAGGGCTTGGCATATAATGAGCAATGCTAATTGCTAGTCTTACTAATATCCTTAATGTCTATCATCATTATAAAGCTCAAGCTAGTTTGAGGTGAACAAGTCCATGACAGAGATATAGTGAAAATTTCAATAATTCCTTTTACAATTTAACAAAACCATGGGGTTGAGTAACTTGAGACTCTCACGTGAGGTAATGAAAATTGCGCTGAAATGTATTTTTATTTACCTCATTAACCTCTGCCAATCATGCCAAATGACCAACATTAATGGAATGAAACTCAGTCTTGTGCCACAGTTAATCTCAAACCAACCCTTTGTCATTGTTAATGATTTGAACCTCTTCATTGAAAGATCAACATTACTTGACTGTCTTCAGTTTAGCTTTATGAGAAAAAATGGTCCTATCTGAATGTGGTGGTGATTTATGTTCAATTACAGGACCCTTGTCCCATGTAGAGCTGTAGAGCTGTAGAGCTGAACTTACGTGCCTTTCAACACAGTATAGTTAATTAATTAGAGACTGAGCGTCGAGCCACTAAACATGTGTACAATATTATTAGCTCACTTACTCAAGAAGACAGTGGTCCTTTGTCTTTAGGCTAGAAACCAAACTACAACAGATGATGTAAATGTTGTATAACTTCCCATTATTAGTTGAGCTCTCACAATTATTGCAAAAACTTTTCTTTTTAATGGACAAAAAAACCAGTAATGTCATTTTCTAGGCAAGAAATAATATAAAAAATTATGAGCGTTTTTTCGCCCAATATCCTGAAGGCATTGCCAATTGACTGGTTCTCAAACTTTTGAATAACAAAAACTTGGTGATAGTAGAAAAACAGTAATTGTTTTCATCATGTGCACAGCTATATAGCTAAACAAATCATTCAGATGTTCACAATTCTGTCACATCTTTGAATCAAAATTTACATAATTTTACTTTTAGACTAAGCTCCTTTCTTAATACCAATGTGCCTCTTCTGATTACCATTGAAATATCTCATATGTGCTTTGCATCATGGTACAAGTGCTAATCCAGGAAGATAGTTTAGGTCTTTTAAACTTTATTTAGAGCCTCATACTCAACATGATCAGAGAACCTAAAGAAAAGTTAAGACACATTTCTTCCTTTGTGGAAGTGATGTACCCATTTTTAGTTTTCATACTAAAACTTCAATCTAGATTTTATAATTTTATAGAGTAGTTTCAATAAACTTCCCTTTTAGAGTATGAAAGTAATAAATTTTTTTATTTCTTCAAAGTGCTAAACTGAAAAAATTAGTTTGGTCTGCTCTGTTACCAATTATCATTAGAGTGTCATTTTGATAAAGGAGTCAGTCTACCTTATATTTTTGTACTGTTTTCTTTACCATAGAACAATATCTTCTGTTAAGTTCTTATATACTAGCACCAGGGATATAGGCTTTTAAATTTCTATTATGTTGGTCTCTCTAGTGCTCTAACTTGGCAGTACAGCATTGACTAGATAGAGAAGAAATGCAAATTATACAGTAGGAGGCAGTTTCTTCCTTCCTTTTACAACAACCAGAGGGTATTATTGTTGCCTGGAGTATCTGAAGATCCAGTTTAGTCCTTTTATTCCTGAGAGTTTTAAGAAACATGTCAGAGAACTGCTATATACTATTCCCTTATGATTTCCCTTCTGTTTGCTAATGAGGAATCACTAGGTGGCTTTACATTATTAGTATATGCAATATATGCTCCCATAATACCTTAATGATAGTTATACCTTTATGGATAATACTTTTAAGTATTATCTTAAGAGTAGTACTTAAAAGTAAATACTTAAAAGTAATACTTTTAAGGCAGCATTACTTAGCAAGTGTCTATGTTTTAGGGCGTGATTTAACCTGCAAAGCATTAAAATCTGCAATTAAGTCATAACAAGGTGTCACTTTACTATTACTGCCTGTCATTCATTCAGCCACTTACTAATTCAACACATATTTTTTTAGTTCTTTCAGTACATCAGGCATAATTCTATATGCTGTGTATACCATGAAGTACAAAACAGAGTGTACAGATAGAATACACTAATGTACTTATGTTAGCAGAACTTTCATAATGCTGTGCTCCTTTGGTGAAAATTCAAAATGCCAGTACTATTTTAATGGTAGTCATTTACACACAGATCTCCTTGTGTGACTTGGGAAGAGCTCTGAATTCTACATTTGTACAGAACTTACAGAATGAATTGGTTCCGGTTCTTTATCTTTATCCTACATAACATATCATGATATGTTATGCTTTTTTAAATGTTTTCTATGTGATTAGTATATAATTTCTCTCTGTTGACATGGGTATTTTTTATTTTTAAAAAAATATTTATTTATTATTTATTTGGTTGCGCTGGGTCTTAGTTGTGGCAGGCAAACTCTTAGATGTGGCATGCATGTGGAATCTAGCTCCCTGACCAGGGATTGAACCCAGGCCCCCCTCATTGGGAGTGCAGAGTCCCAACCATCATGCCACCAGGGAAGTCCCTGTATTTTTTATTTAAGTATACTCTTATTTATCCCTTCCTTTATTTATTAAGTACAGATTTACCAAATGCCTACCGTTTATCGGGCATTGTTTTAGACACTAAGGCTACAGTAGGAAAGAGGACAGAGGATAAATACATTTTGATGGAAATAATCTCAGAGTGTAATAAGTGCCAGAAGGAAATAAACAGTGGGCTAATATAAAGCTGGGCAAAGGAGGGTAGACAGGGAAGCCTTCCTGACGAAATGACATTTCATTGACACCGGAAAGATAAGAAGGACTCAGACATGCAGAAACTGGGGCAAATGCAAAGGTCTTGGAAAAGTTTGGTAAATTATGGAAACTGAGAGGAGACCAGCACAATTGGAACAGTGGGAGAGAGAAGTGAGTGGCATGTCATGTGGTGACATTGGAAAAGTAGGCCAGAAACAGGTTTGCAGAACCATTGGCTGAAGTAAAGAATTTGGGTTTTATTTTAAATGCAAGAGGAAGCCTTTGAAAGGCTTCATTCAGGGTGTGATATGACTTTTTTATGCTTTAAAAAAGATCACTCTGTCTACTATATGGAAAATGGATTGGATGGGGACACGAAGGGAGGCCGAAATATCTGTTATGACAGGAAAGGATTGCTGTTATTAACTAGGCTTAGCATCCAGACTGTTTAGAACCTTTAAGTCATATTTAAAGGCCTCTGAAGATATTCCATAGTGAAGTATTTAGGAGTGTCTTTTTTGTAGTTCATTAAAGTTCTTCATGATAGAATATTGGACCATTATACCTCATTTGGTTGTATTCACGTTTTTGAACCTTTTCTATACCTGGCCTTGGCAGTTTTCTTCTCTTTTCACGCCTATTTTCTTTCGTTGTGAGTATCAAACTTGTACCTAGCCAGGTTATGTCATGGTAGGGTTCCTCCTAAGTCTTGAATATATACTTGCTCTAATTCTCCATCACATCTTATTTTTGAAATCATACTGTTGGTGTTTTACTATATAGATGATCAACCTTCATCTGTCACGTCTCCGAAGATGTTTACTAGTTCATTTAGCAAATAAGTCTTTCAGAAACAGGCACTTAATTTCTCTTTCCGTATGTATATGCTGTATATTCTATCCCCGACATGCCATTATTTTTTAAATCATAGAGACAAATTATCTATATAATTTAAATTGTGACCTAGCTTCTAAATACTGGCTACTTCTTTTTCATTTGCGGTCATTTGCAAAGTTCGTGAATCATCATGTTGACCATTCGTGGATCTATCCTTAGAGAACACCATCATCAGACTCCTGATACCTAGCATGGGTATATAATAAATACTCTGGCTACACCTCTATCTCACTAACAGTTTTAGTCTGTTCATGCACTGTCCAGTACAGTAGCCACCCACCAGCCATGTATGACCACGTAAATTAAATGAAATTATTTAAAATGAAACACAATGTAAAATTCAGTTCCTCAGTCACCCACACTGGCCACATTTCAAGTGATCAAGTGCCATGTGTATTAAGTGGCAATGATACTGAACAGTGCAGATATTGAACATTTCTATTTTTGTAGAAATTTCTCTTGGACAGTGCTGATCTAGACAGGACCATTTTCTATGTGATATGGAATGATGTCTAAAACCCTGAAAGAGCTGAAAATAATGACCTTTTTGCTTTTCCTCTAATCTTTCAGGACTGTCACTCTATCACAAACTGTATGAACTTTATAACCTCAAACATTTTGGAAATTAAATGTTAGAACTTGCTTGCTTAATTGTTTCTATATGCCCCAGACATTTTCATTAAAGTCATTATGTCAAGTCCTTGGAAATGTTTTTGTTCCAGTCAATAAAAGTAGTTTGGGTTGGTGGTTCCACACGTGGTCTCTTCTGCAAGTGGTCTCTATTCACAAGAGCCAAGAAATAACTTTATATTACACTGATTAGACCAGTGTCTTTGAACAACTGCTTTGGTTATTGTAAATATTATAAAATATTTATTTCTGGGATTTACTCACATTCAGAGAAGGTTGGAATGCCAACAATGTTGACAGTTCTTTCACTAGAACAAAGAGGGACTATAATAACCAAAGAGTCACTCAGAAATATACCCTTATCTAGGTTCTTGAGTAATTTGATTAGTCTTAGGAAATCGGAAAACATTTGTACTGGAACAAAGACTTTTGAAATAGCTAGATTATTGCTGTGTTTCTTGTCATTTTGAATTCACTTGAATTTCAAGGAAACAAAGGTGGTTTTTCTTTTTATTAATATGGTTCATGGAGGCTATGTGTATAATGAAAAAAAGTAGGAAAGTGAGAATGATGCTATTAGATTTTTCATTATTATACTCCTATCTGCTATGCAAATTTACCTAAAATTGTATACTATTTAAAGTATAGAACTTCATAATGTAATTTCTTAATGCTAATTATTCTCCATAATTTTTATATGGTACTGTTACTTAAGATAAACTGATTATGAAATAAGAGATAGATTTCTTATACCAAATGTATTTGTTTCTCCCCTATTTATTTTTACTCTGTGTTCATTTTCAAATTATTTTACTTACAATTTCTCCTTTTTTTCTATTTGATTCTTTGTTAAAGTTATTATCGGGCTAATTGTATAATTTCAGTCTTATAATTATGTAAATATTTCTGGTGTTATAATTGTGTTGGTATCATCACAAGATTGTTTTCCCACAGCATTTAGGAGACTGCAGTGCCAAATTGAAATAGAACAGAGTACAGATCATTTAAATAACACAGAAACTAAAAAAAAAAAATCATGGTTGTTAAACTTTTTTTGGGGGGTTTATTTATGGGATAGAACATTTGTTCTTCAACCAAAAGTTTCCACCTTGAGAAAGCCCAAATAGTGCCAATAGTGTGTGTTTTAACCTGAATGCACCTTATCTTTATTCAAAAACCATGAATTTATTTATTTATTTATTCATTTAGAATTTTATTTTTTTATTTTGTATACAGCAGGTTCTTATTAGTTATCTGTTTTATACATATTAGTGTATATCTGTTAATCCCAATCTCCCAATTCATCCCACCACCACCACCACCCACCCAAAAACCATGAATTTTTACACTTTTGAGATTTTAACTGGTTTTCATAAATATATATCTCATCTTTTTCAGTAATTAATTGGTCTTATAGTTATGTCCCTCATAATCATTGTATGACAAATGAAATTATTTATAGCCACCAACCAGATAAATTATCTGCCAGCAGGCTGAGAGTAATCTCTTCATAAGAAACAAACTTTATTATTTAAAATGTTTAACTGCAATACTAGCTCTCCTGTGAGGTTCAATGAACAGTTCCTGTTGAATGAAGGAGAGAAATGGAAAAGTATTTTATTCAGTGAACTTTGAATTCCATTAACTTAACATGTTCTCACTTCAAATAGTGGTTCTTAGGACAATTATTGCAGCTGCTGGACCCAGGAAAGTAAAGCAAAGGAAAATGAAATTGTATATATTTCAGTGTTAGTCATGGTGGAATTAGAAGTGGGTGTGGGAAAAATAGGAGAAGATGCTGGAAAAAAAAATCAAGTGTTTATTGTTCCATTCCAGGTGGCTGTTTCTTTGGTTGTGTTGTGGCTGCTTCCAAAGTGAGTATTCCATGTCCTATTGTGGATTGTATTTTGTTTCTATTGATTATTTGGGTCTTATTAATTATTGTAATATCCACTCTGCTTCATTTCCCCACAGTACTGTAGTGGAAAATTGAGTTCTTTTGTTTAAAATTGTGAGCATGTGCAGTTCCTGCAGCTCTTTACCAATTTTTAAAGGATTTAGTTGTGCTTAGTTTCCATAAAATGCAATAACAATATTTAAAACAACCTTGCACACTTAGTATTTTCTCTGAGTATTTGAAATTTTATCTATTTCAATGGTTAAAAACTTAATCTACTTTCTTGCAATAGTAAGTCCTTCAGGTTAAAGGCATAAGCTCTGCTAATGAAATATGTTGTGTTTCTTTAGACTCAAATTCAGCATCATTTACATGTATTGGAAATTCAGTGGGAAAGTTTGGTTGCCTGATAACAATTTCCTTTTGCTTTACAGAACACCTCCTCAAGACAAAGGGAACAGTACTAAGAGTGCAAATAACAGTTACGCAGTGGTCATCACCAACACCAGCTCGTATTATGTTTTTTACATTTATGTGGGAGTAGCTGACACTTTGCTTGCTCTGGGACTCTTCAGAGGTTTACCACTGGTGCATACTCTAATCACAGTCTCAAAAATACTACACCACAAAATGTTGCAGTCTGTTCTTCAAGCCCCTATGTCAACACTCAACACGTTGAAAGCAGGTACTTGACTAGGTGTAAAAAATGAAGCTGCTGCTCCTCCACAAACAGGGCCTATGAGTTGGTTGGTTTTCTAGTAGTAGCACTGGCTTTTGCATGCAGGCATCTACCCTTTGTTGAGCTTCCTTATGACTGGCATGTACCTGTCTCAGGTATTATAGGTTCTCAGATACCGTCACTCCTCATATTTCTGTGCCAGTTAATTAGAGTAGCTCAGTTTGTTAGGACATGATGCTGATGGGGCTGTAGCAACAGAAGCAGGCCCTTCTGAGTCAGCTGTCCTTCTCTATTCAGGTATTTGATATAGCTCCCTTCTAAGCATCTTGTTGCCAATGTATAGTGTTGTTTAAAAGAGGAGAAGATTTGAAGTGATCAAAAAAATTCTAAGATTCTTTTACTAATAAAGTGTTTTGATGAGGTAGAGTAATCTTGTTTCATGTAACTGTTCAAAGATGATCCCATAAATTCATTCAGGGTTGTTTTAAATGGGTTGGGCGGATCCCAAATGTATTTTTTAAAGTATTTTTGACACTATCATAGAGGTTAGTAAAAGAGTACAAGCTGTCAGTTATAAAATGAGTAAGGTCTGAAGATCTAATGTATAATGTGGTGACTATAATTGATAACACTGTCCTGTATAATTGAAATTTGCTAAGAGAATAAAACTTAAATGTTCTCTCACACACGCACAAAGGTAACTATGAAAGGGTATGAATGTGTTAATAAACTCAGTGAGAGGAATCCTTTCACAATGTATACATATATTAAATCATCACGTTGTATACTTTAAATATCTTAAATTTTTTTGTCAATTATACCGCAACAAAAATAATTAATGCCACAGAAAGTAAGAGCAGTGAAATAAAGGGACCAAAGATTGTAAAAACTAAGGACAATAAGGTACTTTGAAAGTAATCAATTTTATTGATTCCCCTTTAGACAAATTCACATTTAAAGAATCTGAGGTTAATAAGGAATCTCCCAAGTTTTATTCTTACAGAAATCTGTTGAACACTTACTTTCTATGGCACTAAGCCAGGGACTGGTATGAAAAGATGAATAAGGCACAGTTCTTGCCCTGGAAGAATCCAGACAAGGAAGAGGAGGTAGACACAGGAACATTTGATTATAAAGGAAAGAATAAATTCCAAGACCGAGATTTTTAGAGTGATATGTATCTAAAAATCTCAAGATAAGAATTATCCATCATTTTTTTCTGGGTAAAACATTTCAGTGTTAGTATTCAAGATCTTCCTTATATTTATTCTTTTAAGCCCTTGTGTATCACTAAAGCCTTGCCTCATTTGGATATACTCATCATCACGCTTCTGTTTTAGAGCTAAGAAATTTTAGACCTAAAAGAGAATGCCCAATTACCTTGATCCAATGATTTCATTTTTTTAAGTGAGAAAACTGAGATCCTGAGAAGGTAGGGGATTTGCCCAGGATTCTAGCAGTGAGAAATGGGCAATGAGATATAATGAAAGAAGCATGGGAATTGTTTGAGGTCTGGCTTGTCCTCATAAGAGTGATGATCATGGGCAAGTTACTCTTCTGAGACTTTGCATCCGCATCTGTAAAATGGGGAAAGGAATAATTATCTCAGAGGATCATTGTGAGAATGAAAAAAAGACATCATCTACTAGCCTGTTACATAGCCAACAGGAAATAAATCCAGTTCCCCATTGTTGTTCCCTTTCTATTGTTTCCCATTTGAAATATACTAAGCGCTAGAATGATGTATGTATATATATATATTTTTTTACCAAAGCAACTTTCATTTTCTACACAGAATAAATACCATACACTCCTTTTTTTCAATTTTTGATTCATTTATGAAAAGATATACAAATATGTTTAATTAAATATGCTAAATAAAATATCATTGGTAAGGGCAAGGAGATAGTGACAAATAAAAAAATAATTTAATTCCTCCTACATAAGGCTTTTTGCTGAGGGCTCAGAGTGATACAAAATAAATGTGACATGCTCCAATGACCTCTAGAAATTTACAATCTAGAAAAAAGAGATAAGACATGTATACAAGCAGCTGTACAGCATGGATATAATTATTACAACACAGAAGTGCTGTAAAGATGTATTAAAGGTATTAAGTGTGTCCAGAGGAAGAAGGGATTAATTTGAGCTGGTGCAAAAATTGATGCTTCCTTGCAGGAGAGGCATTTGAGTTGGGCCAGGAAGGAGACAGATTTTAACATGTAGACATGAGAGGAAAGGGTTTTCAGGCAGAGGAGCTACATGGAAAAGGCAAGAAGGTAGGAGAGTATAAGGTGTATTTAAACAATAAGCCAGTTTGAAACAATGTTTGAGAAGAGGAAGCTTGTACCTAGGGTAGTTTAAGGCCAAATCATGGAAAGTATTAAATATTAAACTAAGAATTTTAGACTTTATCCTGCAGTAAATGGGGGGGGTAAATGATAAGATTCAATATCACTTTGTACAGTATTATGTATTATGTTATATTTTATCTAATTATAGGTTTAACTCACCCCTAGACAATGTATTCCTCAAGGGCAAGGAGCAAGGCTTATTCACCTCTGTTATCTCAGTGCCTAGCATTGTGCCTGGCACCTAGCACTCCATGTGTAAATTTTCTTCATTGAAGGAAAAAATGATCAGACTTACAAATGTGAGTCTGTTAATTTAGAAGACAGACTGAAGCTTAGATTGCCAGTGAAGAGGGTAGAAAAGGAGGACATGGCAAAGGAGGTCCACATGGTGGGCAGGAAGGGGTTGAGAGCAGCCACGGGTTCTGCTGAGGTATGTTTTAGAAAGGTGTGGAAGTTGAAGGATAGGGAGGCTCTATATTACAAAATACAGATATAAGGGAATGATGAGAGCATATCCAGAAAATTATTACTAAACTCAGGCTTGTAAATGGGAGACTGTAGTAGTAGGATTGTGCCTATTCCTGACATAATTTGTGATAGGGCTCTATTAAAGACCTTGGTTTTTGCCTGAATCTTATAGCAATCTGTATTTTATAAAAGTTTAAAAGTAGGAGACATGGGCTTCCCTGGTGGTGCAGTGGTTGAGAGTCCGCCTGCCAATGCAGGGGACACGGGTTCGTGCCCCGGTCCGGGAAGATCCCACATGCCGTGGTGCGGCTGGGCCCGTGAGCCATGGCCACTGAGCCTGTGCATCCGGAGCCTGTGCTCCACAACGGGAGAGGCCACAACAGTGAGAGGCCCACATACTGCAAAAAAAATAAATAAATAAATTTAAAAAAATAAAAATAAAAGTAGGAGACAATAACTTGAACACAGAGTTATTTAGAATCTTTGTACAACTTAGAATCCTTGTACTAAAATTGTCTACATCATTATATATATATGTATATATATATATGATTATGTACTCATTTGTATTTGAGTTTTGAATGCTTCTCCTGTGATCCAGATGTATCAAATTCATCAAATATTGATATGTATTTTTAAGATTACTAGTTTTTGAAGAATTTTTCTTCACATTATAGGTGGGATTCTTAATAGATTCTCCAAAGATATAGCAGTTTTGGATGATCTTCTGCCTCTTACCATATTTGACTTCATTCAGGTTTGTTAAAATAAGTACTATTAAGTGACTTTGCTTTGTTGCACTTTTTAAAACTAATTAGAAAATGTAGTAAATTAGTTCTTGCTTACTTTTCATTCGATTAAGAGTTGAAGCCTGTATATTGTATAAATCTTTTCAATATTAAAAAAAAATCTTCAAAATAGTCATACATTTAGTAAATTCAGTAGTAAGTCAGAACTGTTTACCTGAACAAAACCTAAGGCAATTCCTCATTTAGATACAATAGCTGTCTACTTGGGAGTTATTTAAGATGTATAGCAGACTGCTTTCCCCCAAATCACTGTCCATGAAGTGTGACATTTTTGACATTGGCATCACTATTTGGGAGAAGTCACCTACCTCCAGAGGGCCCGTGTTAAAGTGAAGATCCGTCAGTTTCCTGGTGGACTGCAGTTTCAACCAGTCTCATCCATGAACACTTTGGCAAAGATAAGCTAGTTAGCAATCTCACAGTAAGGACCATAATGCAGAGACAGAAGTACAGGTAAGTTTTCAAGCAGGTGAGAGAGGAAGGAAAAATTCAGGACTAGTCAGGACTATCCCTGGGTGACAGATCTGAAGACACCTGCAGGGCAGCCTGACTCTGAGCATGTGTCCTTGGGGTGGGGTGATTGATGGTGAAAGTGGAGAAGGGAAAAAGGGGTTGGAGATGAAGGTGACCTAGGGGATACCGCATTAAGACTTCATAAGTGACAGAACTTGAGTGTTGTGAGTTAATAACCTTGGCTGTTGAACGAGGTTTGAAAACAGCTTACTGTCTGGCTTAGGTTGAGCCTCAGAGAGTAAATAACGCAGTCGCCATGACCTCCTTGGAGAGACACTTGGAACAGGATGCTGCCCATCTTAGGATGAGCTGTTCGCCACCCCTGCCACTGAGAACCTATGAAATAAAATAAAATAAGGGCTATCACATTTGTGTGTATACACAACTGACATTGGCAGGTGCACAAAAACCAGATTGCCAGTTTGCCTCATCTGGAATAATTGGCACAAACACATTAACTGTTCCAGGTGAACTTTAGTATTTTGAGTTTCCTTCAGTTACTCTGTTTAGGGATATAACAGCAACCGCTGCTGGAATTCTTTAACCGATGCTTTGAGTTTATTCATGTGAAAGAATGTTTCCCATGTCTTTCTTTAATTTCTGGACATTTCTTCCTTGTTCTAGGATTGTAAATGACTGATCTCAACTGTAATATTATTAAATCAGGTACAAACTGGAACATGGACATCTTGACATGATTGCAAAAGAATTTGCGAATGTTAGCCCTTGATAATTAAAAAAAAAACTTTTGTAGTCTGCTGAGTATTTTCTGAATCAGTGTAAGGCTCACTTCAGAAATCCTTTGGGAAAGTGCAGTTTTGAACATTTATTTTATGAATTAACATGTCTTGACACACGTGATGGTTCTCATCCTTTCTGTTACGGCAATTTCAGTAGTTTCTGCTCAACTTCTAATGTTGTTGCAGCTCACTAGTTGTTTCATAAGTGATTGGGCAGGGCTTTTTAATTTTGATTTCCCTATTTTATTTACAAGGAGGTCTCACATTAAGGAAGCATGATACATGACAATCAAATACAGTACAAATCTGATTAATTTTGATTTATTAAAAAATGCATCAGAGGGGTACCCCTTTGGTTATACTTATGCTCAGATTAGTTAAATTTCTTTTTAGTCACATTTCAGAAACAGATTTTTTCACAGAATGAAGCACACCTGTAAATTTCCTTTTTTTAAAAAAGTGTTATTTCTATTAACACTAGTTCTTAACATTTGATAATATTCTGGGCAATTTACTTTCTGGATTGGAACATTGTATAGTGAAAATGAAAGATCCAGATTCTATTCTGCAGATACCACTATTTATTTTACCTTGAGCAAGATACTTAATCTCTAAGAGTCTCAGGTTTCTCAAATGAGGAAGATAAGTCTGATGATGGTCACTTTCAATATTAAAGTCATATGCTTCAGATTGGCATACTGGAAGTGGGCCATACATGACAAATTTGAACTTGAAGCCACACAGAAAAAAAACTATCCTGGCGTCCTACTTATCTCTATGCTTCAGTGACTGATTTTTTTCATGAAACAGAAGCCTCCATGTTTTAAAATATGCAAATCTTCTCTTGTCAGCCTCAAAACCTTTAGGTTTTTTTTATTCTTTCTGTCTTACTCTAATATATGAATACACAGTGAGTCCCGCCATTTTGATCTCTACTGTGTCTTTTACATCTTTTTTCCTCCCTTATTCATTCTATTAATCCCATTAATCCCTGGCTTAAAAATTCTCAAGGACTAACTATCAATTATGAATTAAATTCCAGGTCTGGTGTTCATTGCCTGGTTTTAAATAGGTATTTATTATCTATTTATTGATCAATCAATTAATTAATTAACCTTCTAAATGATTTCAAAGTGATCCTTCATTCTTATCATCTGGTGCCCTGCAGGTTTTATAGTCTTGATTTTTTTCCCCCTAGAATTTTAGGATTTGGGTAAGGATGAACGGGAATTAGAATCTGTACTCACATTTCCATCTTGTATTGAAGTCCCTCTATTTATTTATTTTGTTGTCCTCTCACTAATATACCTGGTCTGAAATGACTTGTTTCTTCTTCACTGTGAATTAAAAACTAGGACAGAATTTAAAGTTTCTTTGTATAATTAGAATATCAAACATATTAAACCAGTGCCTTTAGCTTTGCCCAAGTGCTAAATTATTAGCTTCTGACCTCAATGCCTAAGGATGGTTCCTTATAAAGCAAATAGAGTTATTTTCCTCAAAGCTTAGATTTACTGTTCACTTCTCAGCTTGGGCTTTATTCTGGATCATTTTAATCGCTGGAAATCTACCTTGTGACTATTTCACCATTTCCAGTTTTACCCACCTTCTCCATTCTTCTCAAACCCTATGTGATATCTTGGTTAGGTTGGCTGCACAATTCTTCCTGTTCTATTGTAACATAGTTACATTGTCATTCCTAAGAATCTCCACCATATCAGCAATAATTAAGTCAGAAAGAGAAAAACAAATACCGTATGCTAACACATATATATGGAATCTAAAAAAAAAAAAAAAAAAGGTCATGAAGAACCTAGGGGCAAGACGGGAATAAAGACACAGACCTACTCGAGAATGGACTTGAGGATATGGGGTGGGGGAAGGGTAAGCTGTGACAAAGTGAGAGAGTGGCATGGACATATATACACTACCAAACGTAAAATAGATAGCTAGTGGGAAGCAGCCACATAGCACAGGGAGATCAGCTCAGTGCTTTTTGACCACCTAGAGGGGTGGGATAGGGAGGGTGGGAGGGAGGGAGACGCAAGAGGGAAGAGATATGGGAACATATGTACATGTATAACTGATTCACTTTGTTATAAAGCAGAAACTAACACACCATTGTAAAGCAATTATACTCCAATAAAGATGTTAAAAAAAAAAAAAACAAAGAAAAAACAATGATCACTTTCCCCACCCATTGTTATAATCCAACAGCTCCAGGTTGGAATTACATGGTAAAAATAGCACAAGAGAAATGAACACAGTGCCATTTACAACTGTCAACAGCAAACAAAAACAACCCCTGATTCTAATGGAGTAGCTGAACGTTTCCATGTTGCCAATGCAATAGCATTTGTCTTTCAGACATACTGGTACTTAATATGGTGGCCCATTTAAATTAAATTGTATTTCCTAGTAAACAATGCTTGGAAGTTAATTTTTCTCTTTTTTTCAAAAGATCCTATTTCTGAGAAATAAATACCCTCAGTTAAAAAACTGAGTCCTTCGCCATTGATGAAGTCTTGTCATGTAGTAACTAAGGCGTTTGAGGCTTTCTTATTGTACTGGTGGAACTTTAGGGCAAGAACAGAATAGAGAAGACTTTCTTTAGATTACTGAGTCATCATATGTACTTAGTCCAGTGTTTGGCACTGTACTTATCTGAGTATTTGTTGAACGAGAATGAGCGAAGGGCTTATTGTAGAATTTGATAATGGACACCTTAGAGGCATTTTCCCTAGAAAAGTATCATTGAGATATGATCATCCGAAGCTTTAGATGAACATAACAACCCATTCAAAGAAGATTTGTGCAGATCTTAGTTACACGCTTATTCATGTTTTCATCTACCAAAATGTTCTGTATTTCTGTATCCGTTGGAAAATACATGGGTCACCCATGGCAGTTGGTAGACAACTGGCTCAGTGATTATCAGATAGATGTTATGATAGGTTTATTTTTCAACCCTTGTTGTGACAGTTACTTTATTTATGCTTTATTCACATGGGATATTGTGGAACAAATGTTAGCAGATTTTTTTTAATATGTATGGATTTAGTGTCCTTTGGAAATATAGAATTTAAGCCTTGAACTTGATCTGAAGAACACCAATATGGTTAACTTGTTTCTGAGACTGCCCACAAGGATCCAGTTTTGGGGGTGGATAATGTGAAGATATGTCTCTAATGAATGGGCTTGACTGAAACACAAAATTCATTTAACAATATATGAGAGAAAAGTGGTCTAATTTCAAATTAAATCAGCCATACCCCCAAAATCTTCTTTTTTCTTTTTTCTTTCTTTTTTTTTTTGAGCCTCTAGGTCATCTTCAGTTGTTTTAAGGAACAGGAACAAAAACAGGAAGTGGAGTGAAATTTATTAAGTATATTTTTTTTTCAATCTTAAATGTTAATCAACCAGGTTTGGAGAAATTAAGTAGCTTGCCTAGATGACCAAAGCCTGCCAGATTTTTCTGACTCAAAAGGCTCCAAGATGAATGCCCAATTTTCAGAAATTGTCTGAACAAAATAAATCCTAAAATTTCACATTCATACTAAAATTATTTTAAAATATGAAGTTTATTTTATTTTATTTTATTTTTTATTTTTTTAAGTTTATTTTAAAAGAAGCCTAGGCTAGAAAAAAATTATGTTCATTTAAAATTTATTTATCATACAGCACTTTAAAGTGTATAGGAAGTGAATATATACTAAGATGCAAGAATACCGTGTTTTCTAAACTTCAAAATATTATGAGCAACCTAAACAATTTTTGGAATTTTGATAGAACTTATGAAAAATGTACTTTGAGGTGGCTGCCTTCCCAGTAGGAAGATACCTGCCCCGTATTAAGAATGGAACAGAATGTGAAGACCCTATTTAGAAAGATGTTGCTAACATACCTTGTCCACTTTGCAACATGGAACTATTTACTTACCAGTGTATTTTCTTTGATCCCACAGTTGTTATTAATTGTGATTGGGGCTGTGGCGGTAGTCTCAGTTTTACAACCCTACATCTTCCTAGCTACAGTGCCAGTGATAGCGGCTTTTATTCTATTGAGAGCCTACTTCCTCTGCACCTCACAGCAACTCAAACAGCTGGAATCTGAAGGTATGATGCAGCCTGTGTAATGCTCACCTGGGAAAATATCACAAGAGCTATTCGTGGATATTTATCTGTGATTTATGTACCTTTCCAAAATTTTTTTCCTATTTTTAAACTCTTGCATTATATGACAATGACTTTTAAAAACATCTGTTTCAACTGTGATCCAGGCCATCTCTGTACATTCTCATCATATATAACTCTCTTGGGTCTCATACTTTTGTTATTCATTAGATCTTAAGTATTATTATTGAGAATTTGACCTTTGTTTTCTTTCAGATTTAAAATATAATGTTAAACCACAAACTATCCCCCCCAAAAAAAGTATAAGTAGAAAAAGGAAACAGTAAATTATAAAGCACACATGGGTTGTTTTTATTAATTAATGACCATGTGACTTCATTTTGATTTTAAAACAAGTATATAGAGTCTTAGGAGGCTTGATGTATGTGATATCCATTCATAATCATATAAATTAAAATTTGAAAAGATCGTGCTACTATTACTAAATGTTAGTCTGTGTTCCCAAATGATACTGGACAAAATTCTTCCCTCTGGCTTGTTTTCAGACACCTTTCCTTTCTCTCCTGGGGGTCTGCCTTTTTGTGTGCCCCCAAACACTGCTTGAGCTCTTTGGGAAGCACATTGTTCAGTAATGGCCCTTGTTTGGGTGCATTTTCAGGGGATATATTTCCAGTGTGTTTCTGCATTGAAGGTTATTTGCTAAATTAAGTCACATAAACTTTCTTAATTGAGGCCTTGAATAAATTGTCTCAAAAGAAAAACATTTTCTCTGATTAATTTAGGATTAGTCAGGTAAACAATGCCCAGTGGTAGCCAAGGAATATGAATAAATAATGGCAGTGATTTTATAATAAGTTCCCATCCATGGTAACCAAGTAAAATGGGTAACATTAAAAAAAATAACAGATTGCATCTATTCAAAGTACAACACCAGAATGAAAAGCCTTTTTAACCAATGACATTTGTTGTTTGGTTATTCTTTAAGCTACTCTTTTTAAAGTAAGAATTTGCATTATGTGTTTACATGACTTGCATTATTTTCTATGGGAATATTTCACAGGAAGAAGTCCAATTTTCACTCATCTTGTTACGAGCTTAAAAGGACTATGGACACTTCGTGCCTTTGGACGGCAGCCTTACTTTGAAACTTTGTTCCACAAAGCTCTGAATTTACATACTGCCAACTGGTTCTTGTATCTGTCAACACTGCGCTGGTTCCAAATGAGAATAGAAATGATTTTTGTCCTCTTCTTCATTGCTGTTACCTTCATTTCCATTTTAACAACAGGTACTATGAGCTCCTTAACTATTTAGCTAAGCATTTAATTTAAAGCTTTGCCAACCAATAAAATGCTACATTCTTATAGGTTAAAAATTTTAGATATCTTTAAATCAATTTCTTGAGAGTTTATTGATCAAAAAATGTGTTTATTGTTGAATGAATGATTTCTTTGAATTAGAGATGTATACAGCTGAAAAACTGAGATACAAGGAGTGTCAGATAACAAATCTGTGATTCAAAGAAAAAAACCATCTCATGACTCTCATTTTGATAAAGGATCTTGGCTTCAAAAGTAATAGATCTCTTTATTAAAGAACTCTCTGAATAGGGGAAAAGACACAACCAAATTTATATACAGATACACACAAAATCCCCATCCCTGGTAAGTTTTGTTCTTTTAACCACCTGTTGGTGCAATTTGTCATCCTAATGTGAACTTTGCATGGTGAAAAACTGCCATAGAAGTGAAATAACTTAGGTGAAAGTGCCATATTTTTCAAATACAAATGTTCTGAGTTTTAGGATCTTTGGGTGAAAAACGTAAAATATTTCATTGTAAGTAAAATGAAAACCTATATAGACAAGTGAGCTCTTCTAATTAAAAAAGGTGAATTACTGAGCTATAAGAAAGGTTGAAATATCTTATATATGTGACTGTGGACAGAGATTCAGAGTGACTGCCAAATCTGAGGGGTCGTTTGGTTCTAAGAATAGAATCTGGATCAAACAAAATGAAGCACGTGTTGGAGAATTATAGGAGGACCTCGTGGAGCACAGGGCGGGAGGCACACAGAGCCTCCAGGGAAAATGGGACAGGCGTGGAGAGTCAGACTCAGAGCTTCCCGTCTCTGGAGACTGGATGCTGGCCGTGCCCATTCCTTCCTCTGGCTACTTCATTCATTTCTCTTTCTCTGAAGACTGGTTTCCCTGATGTCCCAGAGCTGTGCTACAGTGACCTTATATGGCCTCTCCATTCAGGCCCTTTGAATGAACAGCTGACTTCCTCTGTCCAGTTACCAAGTATGGGCAAGAACAGAAAACAGGCTCATTTTGGCTGAAGGGTCCACCTGCCATCCACACAGGTGTCGCGAGAATAGTGGATTCCCCGCCTTCACTGTTCTCTCAGCCTAGGGCAGTGGGAAATTACTCTATGAAAGGAATATAAGGGGGCAGGCAAATGAACTAAATCCTTAGCAGTACAGTAATTTGGGGCAACTTTAAAACAAAATAAAATTTCTTTTGCGGTTCAGAATTTTTAAAAAATTTGCCTTTAATTAAGTTATTGGAAATGGGATCCAAGAGGGCTGAGTGAACAAGGATTTGTTAACAGTGAATTCAAACCAATATATCATGTGCTATAACATAATGGTTAAGGATCTGACTGAGTCCCGATTTACCAGGCATGATAGTCAAAGCATTTAGCAATCAGTATAGTTCAGGACCTATCCATTAAATCAGATGCCCAGCCAGAGTGAATGTTAGCCACACAGCTAATAACAGCCCTGCCTCTGCTGGTCTTCAGCTGTGGTAACTTGTACACTTTAATTAACTTCTCTAAAGCCCTCATTTTCCTCATGTGTAAATAAACATAATAATAGTACCTATCCCATAAGTTTGTGGTGAGTATTAAATGTGATAATTTGTATAAAACACTTAGTGTAGTGCCTGGTCCATGGTAAGCACCTGAAAATCTTATATTACTTATTATTGTTATTATTTTTAAAATTTTATCTTACTCTCATCTTAATATTCAGAATGAGTAATATATTGGGGCCCTGGATAAATCTTACCTATTTAGAATAAATGATTTAGTATTAAAAGCACATACCTGCTATCTATGGTTTGTCTTCTGTTAGAGGAATTGTAGAAGCAAAATTTTCAATTCATAATAATGGGATGAATTATTTCTCCCAATTTTAGAACCCTATGACAGTTTTATCGTGCATTACAGATGCAAGGACTGACTCTCAATTGAGACTTGATAACCTAAATTTATAATAATTTAAGAACATTCCTATTAGAAAAATTTTAGGGCCATGAATAGAGAGTATTTATGAATTTTAATTATTGGTCCCCTCTAGCCCTTAAAAACTATTTACTCTAATTAGATATTTAAGTATTGTTCTTCCTGGGTGAACGAGTCAATTTTTTTTTTTTTTTAACATAAAGAGCAGTCTTCTCTTTTTCCAAATGACAGACCCGTGAGTTCTGACTTCCCCGTGAAACTTGAAGTTCTTTCTTGCCAACAGCATCTGATTGGCAGAGAAAGTCCTCCTCACAAAGGCATGAAGCACATCTAAACATCTTCTGGATGCTGCTCACACATATATCTCTCCTACTTTTGACTTCTTTGTAGAGGAGCTTATTCAGACACAGTACTTTTTTTCCATTATCCATTGTAGTCTTTGAAGGTATTATTACTTACAGAGTAATAGTAGAAGGGATAAAAGTGATATTTACCCAACACCAACATCCCCTTCAATATCTGAAGCATTTAAAAAAGGGCAACTCTTTGCTAATAGTCAGTCACTCTTTGATTTAAAATGTTGGTTGAATACTTATTACATACAGGGCATATTATTACTTGGGATACATGCTGTGGGGATCTGAGATGAAAAATGGTTAAAACTGGCACAGAATCAAAATGTAACTTTAATATGTGCCCTCTTCTAGGAATACATAAAGTGGTTCACAGGAGAGAGAAATAGCATAAAGTTTGTTTATATCTTTTTTCCACCTATAGGTGACGGAGAAGGAAGAGCTGGGATTATTCTAACTTTAGCCATGAATATCATGGGTACACTACAGTGGGCCGTAAACTCTAGCATAGATGTGGATAGCTTGGTAAGTATTATTCTTTTTATCTTTTATGAAAAAAAATTCAGATGAACCAAAAAGTATAGGTAATAACATAAGGGATGACTATATACCCCAGACCCAGCTTAAGATATAAAACACTACGGATAAATTGAAGGTCACAGGCTTCCCTGGTGGCACAGTGATTGAGAGTCCGCCTGCCGATGCAGGGGACGCGGGTTCGTGCCCCGGTCTGGGAAGATCCCACATGCAGCGGAGCAGCTGGGCCCGTGAGCCATGGCTGCTGAGCCTGCGCGTCTGGAGCCTGTGCTCCACAACGAGAGAGGCCACAACAGTGAGAGGTCCGCATACCACAAAAAAAAAAAAAAAAAAAAAATTGAAGGTCACTATCTATCTCTCATTAAACCCATAACTCTTCTTTCTTCCACATAAATAGCCACAATCAAGATCTGGTGCTACAGTGAACATTCTTGCAGTCTCCTTGCCCGGGATTTTTCTAGGATAGCCATCCAGGAGTGGTATTGCTAGGCCATAGAATTCACCCAAGTTCAACTTCACTAGATGGTGCCAAATTGTTCTAAGATCTGTTGTACCAGTTTAACCTCCCATCAAGAGAGTATAAGAATTCTCAGAGGTCCATAGCTATGACATGCAACACTTGATATTGTCGGACTTTGGTTTAATTGAAGTATAGTTGATTTATAATATTGTGTTAGTTTCAGGTGTACAGCGAAGTGATTCAGTTATATATTTTTCAGATTATTTTCTATTATAGGTTATTACAAGATATTGAATATAGTTCCCTGTAGATACAGTAAATCCTTGTTGCTTATCTATTTTATATATAGTAGTTTGTATCTGCTAATCCTATACTCCTAAGTTATCCCTCCGCCCCTCCCTTTCCCCTTTGGTAACCATAAGTTTGTTTTCTATGTCTGTGAGTCTGTTTCTGTTTTGTATATAGATTCATTTGTATTACTTTTTAGATTCCACATATAAGTGATAATATATAGCATCTGTATTTCTCTTTCTGACTTACTCACTTAGTATGATATTCTCTAGGTCCATCCATGTTGCTGCAAATGGCATAATTTCATTCTTTTTTATGGCTGAGTAGTATTCCATTGTATATATGTACCACATCTTCTTTATCCATTCATCTGTCAATGTAACTTAGGTTACTTCCATGTCTTGGCTATTGTAAACAGTGCTGCTGTGAACATTGGGGTACATGTATCTTTTCGAATTAGTTTTTAACTTTTCCAGACATATGCCCAGGAATGGGATTGCTGGATCAAATGGTATCTCTATTTTTAATTTTTTAAAGGAACTTCCTCATACTGTTTTCCATAGTGGCTGCACAAATTTACATTCCCACCAGTAGTGTAAGAGGGTTCTCTTTTCTCCACAACCTCTCCAGCATTTATTATTTGTAGACTTTCTTATGATAGCCATTCTTGTCAGACTTTTTAATTTTGGAAATCTGATGGGTGTGAAGTGAATGCTAAGGAGATAGGGCAGCTTAATACATACTTATTGGCCATTTGAGATTCCTTGTCTGTTAATTGCTTGTGCATTTCGATTGCTCATTTTTCAAGTAGATTGGTTTTTTTCTTAGTTCATTTGTTGGAGTTTATGAATTCTGAATCAGTTGTCACTTCTTTACATTTCAAACATGGTCCTTCAGTCAGTGGCTTGGCTTATAGTATCTTTTGATGAAAAGAAACTTTTAAGTTTAATGAAGTTAAATTTTTCAGTATTTTCCTTTATGTTTTGTGCTTTTGGTATCTTTTTAAGAAATCCTCCCCTATCTTGGGTTTTCAAATTTATCAGCATTACATTTTTCATAATATTTTTTCATATTTTTAAAAATTCCACAGTCTTTTTTTTTTTTTTTTTTTTTTTTTTTTGGTGGTAGCTCCTTTCTCATTCTTAAGTGTTTATCACTGCCTTCTCTTTTTGCTTGGTCAATATTGCCACATATTTATGTAATTTATTAGTGTGTACAAAGACCATATTTTGGTTTTGTGATTTCTCTTGTTTTGGTTCCTTGGAGTGCAGAGTCTGCAGTAATGTATGTGAGGTAACACTGTGTCCAGCGCACAAATCCCATGTCAGCAAGAGTGAGAGATAAATGGAATCAAGGCATATTTCCCCTTTTTATTTAAAAAACAAATGCATATGGGGCTTCCCTGGTGGCGCAGTGTTTGGGAGTCCGCCTGCTGATGCAGGGGACGCGAGTTCATGCCCCAGTCTGGGAAGATCCCACATGCCGCGGAGCGGCTGGGCCCATGAGCCATGGCCGCTGAGCCTGCGCGTCCGGAGCCTGTGCTCCGCAATGGGAGAGGCCACAACAGTGAGAGGCCTGCATACTGCAGAAAAAAAAAATGCATAATTTTCATCAGATGGTATAGTTGGTCTGGATAGCTTCATCATCAACTTCTATTAGTCTAGCTGGAGTACTATATTCAAAATCAGACATCCAATACTTTATTTGTGGATGGTCTAGAAACCCATGTTGGGAATGACTGTATAACACTTGTTATTACCCTTTTGGCTTAGGTTCTTTTTATTATTCTCTGAGACAGTTGACATGTTCTCAAAATGCACACATTGGTTCAGCTGTGAAATTTGTATAATCAGTTCCTGTCAGAACAAGTATCATTATAAAAAATACTTCTATAGGGAAAATCCAAACCTTTTCATGCCCTCTTCTTGTCTATGTGACTTAATATTTTATTTAACCAAAGCATTGTAGTAATTCATTGAAACATAATTTAACCTTAACCTGATTTATAGCAGGGTTTTTTCTTTTCCTTTAACATCACTTTTTTTTTTTTTTTTTTGAGTTCGACCAGCTCTTTTTAGTGATGCCATTCATCTCCTCACTTAGCTCTTATGCTTTTGGGGTTGAGTCTTGCAAATGTACTTTAAAATGTTTCTGTTGGAAAATAGCAGGAAGATAGTAAGTAAATATTGTGCTGGCATCTATTTAATTCTTTGTTCAAACTTTCTATAACTTTGACTTTACGATTAAAATCCTCATGCACTTCACTTCATTTTCTTTATCTGAAAGCATCTCTTTACCTCGTATATGTACAATTCCTTTCTGTTTGTCACATTAATTTGCTTGGTTTATGTAACAGCCTCTACAGCCTCTGTTTGGTGTCTGTCTGTTTTGCATGTCTAATCTCCATTAAAATTTCTTTCAGGCATTTTTATTTCTCTAGTTTTTCACATGGTCATCCTGGGCTTTGTGACCTGTGCTTTGACATTGTTTCACCTCCGACATTGTTTCACCTCTTGGCATAAAAGGATCTTTGCAAAAAACTATTATGTTCTAATACAATCTATGAAAAGTATCAATATTTGCATTTCATCATATTTTTTAAAGTCATTTTCTTTTCTTTGAATATCAAAGTGATCATGTTAGTTTTCATTTCCCTGCCAAACAGCACAACTGGTCTTTCCTGGGCCTTTATCTAGTTATTAATTCCCATCTTGCTGCTTCCACCCCTGCAACTGCTAAAGTTGTCCAGTAACCTGTTGGTTTTCACCTAGCCTATGTTGAAAGTAGAAGGAGAGAGAGGTCTGCCCTCAAATTTCATGTTTACATATATGTTAACACTAAAGGTCCTTGTGACCTCTGAAGTAAAAACTCACTTTACTTTATTGAGTTCTGAAATGGATTTAGACCTGAGTTTAAAATGCAGTAAACAGGGTGTTTTGTTTGACACACACTTTTAGTTTTTCAGTACAAAGGTACTCAGAAAAAAATGTCTTTAGACTTGGAAAGAATATTTCATTTATGCATCTGGCTGGGTTTAGGCATGAACAAAGAGTCAACCATCAACAGAAATACGAAGTTATAAAAATGGCAATATGACTTTTCTTCTGCTCATCCATTGCTTAACCCAGGTGCCTAGCTTTCATTCTCTTTCAAACAGTAGAGGTAATATTTGGAGGATAACACTTCCTCATCACAACCTCAGGTATCTTTGCATTTATGACTGATTGCACATCTCAGATGTTGGCACTCAGAACTGGTCAACAACCCTTTTGTTACATTTTCCTAATAAATTCTCTATTTTATTCCCTAAGATGGTTCTTTCCCACCTTCTTGTCTCTTCTCAGATGCTCCAATAATTCCACCACCTGCATTCTCAGCCAATGACCTTGCTACATACTATATAGAAAAAAACATGCAACCAGAAAGAATTCCCTCCTTTCTCTCCACCACCCTTCTGCACCACTACTCATATGCTCCAGTGCCCTCTGTGTCTTCGCTCCTGTATAAAGGCCAGTGATATGCGATCAACCTCTCTTTGTGGGACCTTTCTCCCTAACATAAAACTACCATCCTGGGAAACTGCTGCATAGCACAGGGAGATCAGCTTGATGCTTTGCAATGATCTAGAGGGGTGGGATAAGGAGGGTGGGAGGGAGGCTCAAGAGGGAGGGGATATGGGGATATAGGTGTACATATAGCTGATTCAGTTTGTTGTACAGCAGAAACTAACACAACACTATAAAGCAATTATACTCCAATAAAGATATATATATATATTTTTTATTAGTTTCTGCTTTATAACAAAGTGAATCAGTCATACATATACATTTGTTCCCATATCCCTTCCCTCTTGCATCTCCCTCCCTCCCACCCTCCCTATCCCACCCCTCCAGGCGGTCACAAAGCACCGAAAAAAAAACAAACTGCCATCCCTTGATCTCCAGCTAGCACTCCATTTCTTTGACCAATTTTCAGCAAAAATTCTTAAAAGAGTGCCTGACTCCATTTCCTCCCCCCCCCATTCTTTACATAACCTGCTTCATTTCATTTCCATCATCCCCAGCACTCATGACCAACATCTTTCCAGAGCCAGCATCTTTGTTTCTCTCAACCTCTCAGCAGCTACTTATGCCATGGACACATCCTTCTTGTGATCCTTTCTTCTCTCGATTGGGTAATGCTACTCCCACCTTGTTTTCCTGCTACCTGTCTGGTTCCTCCATAGTTCTCTGTGCTGGCCTCTCATCTTCTTGCAGAGCTCTAAACATCAGCTGTATTCCAGCCCTCCTCTATCTACACTTTCTCTAGCTGTTATCTAACTCCATGCTTCAGAAATCATCTCTCAATGCATTGCACATTCATATCTCTAATTTAGACCACTCCCCTGCCCTCTAAATATATATCCAACTACTAACTTGACACCTCCCGGTGTTTATAAAACACAGTGATAGAATGTCTTCCAGTAGACTTGACATTTTAGGGCATAAGCTCTTGTTTGGAATCTCCTCAAAATATGCTTGCAGTATCAAGAGACCATTAAAAGTGAACGAAACTTCTACCTACTTGTTTGCCTAGTTTTATATAGCAGTTTGGAAAAAAAGTCATGTGAACATTGTCACCTTATGAACAGCATAGTGTAATAGGTTGTGAATAACCCCAGAAAATTTTAAAATAGTAAAATTATCAGAGTCCAACTTAATAATTCCCACTAGAAACCCCCATGTTAGGGGATTTCCAATTATTTCAATTGATATCACAGTGTTTTAAAAACTATTATTTCTAATTCACTCTTCATTTTAACATGAATACCACGTATGTCTCTCTATTCATTTCAATTGTGTATCTCACACTATTCTGTAGATAGGATGAAAAGAGAAGTGTTAATTCTTTTTAGCTCCATTCCTCACATACTATATTTAAGCTATTATCTTAAAATTTTTGTGTTCTTAATTAACAAAGCTGTGTACTTATTTATTTTATTTGGATTCACAAGATGCCTGCCATTTTTAGTACCATAAAGCTTCTCTGTCTCCTATTGTTAGCTACTTAAACATTATATATCTTAAATAGGCTGTGCATACCTAGATTTTTGCCTCTGTGAATGAGTGAAAATTAAATAAATAAGAGGTAGAAAGGATGAAAGGTGATGAGGTGATGTTTCAGGCTTAGTGGTTATCAAGCCGTCTGGTGACTAGTGAATTGCCCACACTCATAGTCTCAATGTTTGAATGAGGCAGTTGACAATTCATCTGTTTTCAGGACTGTCTACATCCTAGTGAGCACAGCTAAAAGATCTGAGCATATGAATAGTATCCACTGCCTTAATTCAACAGTTGCACCAGCAGATAAGCCATCCCTGTTATAGAGTGTATTCCTAATAACACAGGAGTGTGGAAGCCGCCGGGATGAGCAGGGAAGACTGTGCCTCTGTACGGTTCACAGTTAGATTCCAGTTAATGAGTTTCCAGAAAGTTCTTGCAAGATTGATGTAATCTGAGAAGAGTTTTCTGTCAATAGAAACTCCCTCTGTTTCTCCTTTGTCCTTTTATTGACTGTGTTTATTTTGGGTTCCAGTAAAGATCAAGTGACTGATTGTACAATGACCAACAAGAAACCTGATGGGAGGAGAAGTGGGGAGCCTGCCTTTTCTTCAATGCTCCTGATACCTAATTCTATTGCATTGACAGTAGTTTCTGCCATGAGAATCTGAGGGGAGGATTCACTCCTCCTATTTTTTTTAACCTCCTTTTAATGTCCTCTTGATAACACCTTTCTTTGTTTTTCTGTTCTCATGAGTCTTTGTGGTGTAGTTTCCACTTATGACCTCTGTCCCAAGACTTCTTTCCACCCAGCCTTTCTATTTCTATCCTGCAAAGTGACTTTCTATTCTGTGTTCCACTCTGGCCTTACGACCAAGAAGTTGTGTGGCCTTAGGCAAGTCATAACCCACTTGAGGGCTTCACTTTTCTCTTTTGTAAATGAAACAGTTTGGTTAGAAAATTTTTAAGCTTCTGTTAGCTCTGACATTCTCTTCTGAACCTATGAAAGATTTCAAGTCTTGATTGGCATGTATGCAGGCACTATTCCAGGTGCTCTCAGGAATCACACGTATCTACCACTGTCCCTGAATGCTCATGTCCAATGATTAGGTCATTCACCACTGCAGTTGTCAGAGCTGATAAAGAACTCTGAACCAGTGTGTTACCAGAACCAACAAAGACAAAGAAAGCACCATTAAGATGTTCTTGGGTCTTGAATTAGTAGGAGAGGCTTATGAGAACCTGAAGGGATTGCGAGAGTGTGGAAAAGTTTGGAAAATTTGTTGAGCTTTGTGCCTGTCACTTTAACTTCCTGGGTTTAGAATTTTTCATTTGTACCAAGAAGGAATGGATTAGAACAGAGGTTCTCAACCTGACAGCACATGTGGAAACTTTATAAAGATAGAGATTACTTAGGATCCTCTTAGATTCGTTAGAGCAGTTCTCTTCGTTGGGGGCAAGGTGACCAGGCATGATGTCTATCTTTTAAAAAGTGTTCCAGGTGATTCTTGTATATCTAGACTTGTGAATCACTGGATTAGATGGTCTCTAAGATTCATTTTCACTCCAGTTTTCTGTGAGTCATGGCACGGAGTCAGCAAACTTTGTCTATAAAGGGTTAGATAGTACTTTTTTCAGCCTTGTGAGCTATGTGGTCTCTACAGCAATTATTCAACTCAGCCTTTGTAGGGCAAAGCTAATGTAAACAAATGGATGTGGCTGGATCCGGCCATTGGGCCATAGTTTTGCTGACCTCTGGTCTATGGGATAGAATTTACTTTGGAACTGACAGACCATCAGCAAATTATTTTTGCCCTGTATATTAACCAATTACACATATAAATCTGTAAAAGACATATAAAGGATGGTGCTTAATGATAGAGAACTTGGGGAAGTTGCACTATCTCAAAATTAAGATGCTTAGAGAAAATCAAAACCTTGGGAAAATATTTTGAATGGTTGTTCTGGATTTTGTTTTTTAGTAAATCTTCTCTTCTTGAGATTTCCTTTGAAATATGTTTAATGGATACCACATAGACCCAATTGCATTCACCAAGCACTTGCTGATGGCCTATCATGTGCTTTTAAAAAACAGTAACACCAGAAAGAGTTCAAGTTTGAGTAGTAGATTCAATAAGTGATATCAGACCTTTTCAGATAGGTAAATTTGAGAGTCTTCCTTTGCCTATTGGCACTTAGTACCTTGATTATTAAGCTCTTAATTATTGAAATAGGCACAACATATTTGATACCTCTACGGTTATTTAGGATATGTCTTTTGTCATTAGTTGTAATGTGTTTTCTTTTTCACTTCTTGCAGTCAGAAAAAGTGACATTGACTTGCCATGTGATTTGCCACAAGTTAAATAGCAAGCTATAATAACTTCCAAAGGGTTAGAATTTATAGTATACTATAAGTAACTCACTTATGCTGTTAATAATTTATAACAATACAGTTTTGATTGACTTTTTAAGTGCTCTAGGAGCATAAGTAATAGGCGCATAAAGATAGACAAGAATTTCAAGAATATGTTTTGGGCAGAGTCTGTTTCCATGATAACCATTATCCCTTAAGTCTATATTCATGGCTTAAAGATTATGCCAATGACTCTAACGTGGTGTTGGGTCTCAGGTCTCTAGTTAGTTGATTCTGAAAAGCATTTAGTTTGGGGCTACCAGGAAGAATCTATGATTTAAAACACTTTAATCCTCCCTTTCATGTACTTCACATTTTGAAAATTTCTCTTGCAAAATGTGTGGTTTTTCACATGTCACTCTTCTAGATGATTCTCTTCACATTTATTTCTTATAATCTTCCTATAACAACCAGTTATGAAAACTCTTTACAGTGTTGTCAGCCAGATCTCAGGCTTATGAAACATATTTTCTATCATCATGGCTTTTGGGGTATTACAGCACGTAGTTTAGGTGTTCATGCACAATTTTGATGTACTGCTTTCCAAATAACCAAAAGGATGAAAGGAAAATGAGCAATATTTTGTGAGGGAGAGGAGTCTGGCTTCCTGACTTGCCCTAGAATAGATCTTTAAGCCTTTTCTTCCCTCTTTGTTAACAAAAGGTGGAAAGGAAAATCAGGAATCATTTTCTTTTTCACTAAATATATCTGTTATAAAGTTGAGATGAGGCTGTGGAGCTGTCTTTTCCCAAAAGACTCTGTTCTCCTGATGCTTAGATTAGTAATTTAGACCAGTGGTCCCCAACCTCTTTGGCACCAGGGACCGGTTTCGTGGAAGACAATTTTTCCACGGACGAGGGGTTGGGGGGTTGGTTCAGGAGGTAACGCGAGCGATGGGGAGCGATGGGGAGTGGCAGATGGAGCTTTGTTCGCTGGCCCACCACTCACCTGCTGTTGTGTGGCCCTGTTCCTAACGGGCCACAGACCTGTAGAGGTCCGCAGACTGGAGGTTGGGGACCCCTGATACAGATGCTATCATAAAGATAATGAGATTCAGTTTTAAAGATTGACTCAGGAGAATTTTTTGAGCACAATAAATTTAAATAATCAAGCCAAAAATTTAAAGCAGATGCTACTCAAGCAAACATCCCACTTCATTTTAGTTAAACTCCAAATTTATAGAAGTCTGTGCAAATTATATCAAGTTTTCCCCTTCATGTGAGGAAAGGTTTGATGTTTCAGTGCCTGAGTCTCATTTTGGCTTCATCATTTACTTCTTAAAATCTAAGACACATTCTCCCACCTAAGCTGGTAACGGCTACGTTGAGACTTTGCTGTCAGTGGGCTAGACAGAGCCTCCCCCTCATTCCTCTTCGGGAAACACTTTTCTATGCACAGAAGCAGCAGCTTAAGGTTAAGGAGTTTGCCCGACTCCGTCTACAGAACTCTGAAAATTGCCAAATCTGAATTTCCATCCAGCTCCATCTACATAGCTGGACAATGGCATAGCAGTTTTTACCTATCACCTGAAAATGTTTAGACATTCCAAATTAGAGACAGGAATAAGTTAGTTCAAAAAGCTCAATGAAGACAAATATATGAGACTAAAAATAGTTTGGTATGTTACAACTTCCTTCTAATCCAAATAGCAATGTATATTTTCAGGCTGAGAGGCCAAGGCTACAACTGCAGCCTGGATTTCCTGCTAAGGTCCTCACAGCACTGTCATTCTCCCTGCTCAGAAACTGCTTTCTGCATATGAGGTAGAACAATGCATTAATTCATTATGAACAAAGATTTATTAAGGGACTGCATGATAGTAAACACTAGATGGGGAAGGTACAACAAACAATGCTTGAATAAGTTTACTGTAATAGCCACAGTGGATTTAGCTGAAGCCCATGAGATGTAAGCTTCACGTTCTCTCACTTGCATGGAACCCTTTGAAGACCCTATACTTAATTTTCTATGCAGAATTTTAATTCTTTTTCTTTCTTCTCTCTTTTTGAATATTGTTCCCTATAAATCCTTGTTGCTTATCTATTTTATTTATAGTAGTGTGCATCTGTTAATCCCATACTACTAATTTATTCCCCCTTAGTAACCGTAAGTTTGTTTTCTGTATCTGTGAGTCTGCTTCTGTTTTGTAGATATTCATTAGTATTATTTTTTAGATTTCACATATAAGTGATATCATATATTTATCTTTCTCTGACTTGCTTCACTTAGTATGATATTCTCTAGATCCATCAATGTTGCTGCAAATGGCAATATTTCATCCTTTTTATGGCTAAGATTTCATTGTATATATATTCTTTTTCTTAAGAAGAGCCCCCTAAATTACTTAAGTTTCAGGTTCCACCAAACCTGGATCCATCCCTGATTGCAGGTATGAATCTTTGGCTGTGAAATCACGTGTATGAGAAATATGACTACTTGTGCTATAGTCAAATTTATTTTCTATTTGAACATTCCTTCCGCCGAGTGGAAGAAACAACCTCAGCAAATACAGAGATCTTCCTAGAAGTGAATCTATAATAAATTGTGAGTGGAGTTTACAGGATACCAAGACACTGAAGGAGGGGACGTCTGGCCCTTGTTGTGCTTACTGTCTCCGAGACTATCTCTGACCTAGAGGTGTACAGTCCAGGTATATTGGGTCTTTGTCCTTCTGGTCCTGATTATGAGCTCTCCCTAGGTGAGCTCTCTCTCTCTCAGCTGCTTCCATGTCTCTGAGGAATGGAAGACCCTAAGGGATCAAAGCATTGGGATTCTTTGGCTTCCCTTCAGCACCATTCTGGAAATACAAGAAAATCTGAAGCTATGTCAAGTTACCTATGTCTAGACATGCCAAGCATCTGTGTCCACTCTGTTGTTCCTGTGCCATGCTGGGTACTGGAAGCTTCTCTAAGGCCCTCCTCATTCCTGGCTCCACCTTAGAAATGAGGCATAGGCTTCCTATGTTCTAAAATCCCTCAAATCTACTTGAGGAGAGAACCAGAGTTCAGCTGCAAGGCAGTGCTTCTTTTAAGAGGAACTGGTATCTCAGCCCCCCCAAAAAATTTTTTTCAAATATTTATTGGATGCTTATTATATGCCAGGCTATTTTAAAAATCACATTCCAAATTCCAATAAATTATAATTGTTCAGAGAAATATGTTCTTGTTAAAGAATTTAAGCACCTTTGAAAAATAGTTGAATTTCATAATGCCATTTGCAGCAACATGGATGCAACTAGAGATTATCATACTAAGTGAAGTAAGTCAGAAGGAGAAAGACAAATACTATATGATATCACTTATATGTAGAATCTAAAATATGACACAAATGAACTTATTTACAAAACAGAAACAGACTCACAGACATAGAGAATGGACTTGTGGTTGCCAAGGCAGTTGGGGGGAGGGGGATGGATTGGGAGTTTGAGGTAAGCAGATACAAACCATTATATATAGAATGGATAAACAACAAGGTCCTACTTTTGCAAGGGAACTATATTCAATATCCTGTGATAAACCATAAGGGAAAAGAACATGAAAAAGAATTTATATACATATGCATAACTGAATCACTTTGCTGTACACCAGAAAGTAACACATTGTAAATCATCTATACTTCACTAAAATAAATTTTAAAATATAAATTAATTTTAAAAATAGTTGAATTTTAAATACAGCCCTTATACACAGTCACATTTTGCTCAGCAATGGAAATTGATCTTTAAGTAATTCAGATTAAAAATGTAATATTTAACTACAGATATATGCCAGTGACTTAAGTTTGAAGATTATTGTGAAGTTTTTCAAAATTTACTAAGCCTTGGGGCTTCCCTGGTGGCGCAGTGGTTGGGAGTCCGCCTGCCGATGCAGGGGACACGGGTTCGTGCCCCGGTCCGGGAGGATCCCACATGCCGCGGAGCGGCTGGGCCCGTGAGCCATGGCCGCTGAGCCTGTGCGTCCGGAGCCTGTGCTCCGCAATGGGAGAGGCCACACAGTGAGAGGCCCGCGTACTAAAAAAAAAAATTTACTAAGCCTCAAGAGTCCACTTACCACCCAGCTGACATAGAATTGTGATAGTTATTAACGTACTGTGAGAGTAAGGCAAGACTCTTATGTAGTGGTTTAGAGGTGTAAAACATTTTATTATAATTATTTCCCGTTAGTTCATTGAAAAACCTAACAAATAACCAAGTGACGACTAGCTAGCATCACATCTTACAATAATTACACATCACATCTCACATCTTACAAGTTATTTTTTAGGAAACAGCAAACTAATTATGACATTGTCTGCAGCTCTTAAACAAAAATTAAAAATAATTAAAAATTATTTTTATTTCAGATGCGATCTGTCAGCCGAGTCTTTAAGTTTATTGATATGCCAGCAGAAGACGGTAAACCTAACAAGTCACTGAAACCATCCAAGTATGGCCAGCTCTCGAAAGTTATGATTATCGAGAATCAACATGTGAAGAAAGATGACATCTGGCCCTCAGGGGGCCGAATGACCGTGAAAGACCTCACAGCGAAGTATACAGATGGTGGGAATGCCATATTAGAGAACATTTCCTTCTCAATAAGTCCTGGCCAGAGGGTGAGATTTAAACATTGCTTGCTTTGTTAAACCTGTGTTCAGTAAGTGAATCTCAGTAGCCTAAAGCAATGTGTTAGTAGAATCCATTTGTAACACTGTTATTGTAGACTAGGACCAATACTGAACACAAATATTTTCAAGTTATTATATGAAGTCATTGTTTCATGTGAAATATACTTTGCAAAGTCCTGAATCTATATAATGGAACCATTTTATTCCATTTTATTTTATTTTTGTATTAATTTTTATTGGAGTATAGTTACTTTACAATGTTATGTTAGTTTCTGCTATACATCAAAGTGAATCAGTTATATATATACATATATGCACTCTTTTTTAGATTCCATTCCTATTTAGGTCACCACAGAGCACTGAGTAGCGCTCCCTGTGCTATACAGTAGGTGCTCATTAGTTATCTATTTTATATGTAGTAGTGTATATATGTCAGTCCTAATCCCCCAATTCATCCCACCCACCTCTTTCCCCCTTGGTAAACATGAGTTTGTTTTCTACCTCTGTGATTCTATTTCTGCTTTGCAAGTAAGTTCATCTGTAACATTTTTCTAGGTTCCACATATAAGCAATATTATATGATATTTGTCTTTCTCTTTCTGACTTACTTCACTCTGTATGACAATCTCTGGGTCCATCCATGTTGCTGGAAATGACATTATTTCGTTCCTTTTTATGGCTGAGTAATATTCCATTATATATATATATATATATATATATATATATATATATATATATATGCCACATCTTCTTTATCCATTCCTCTGTTGATGGACATTTAGGTTGCTTATACAAACAGCTCATGCAGCTCAATATTGAAAAACAAACAACCCAATCAAAAAATGGGTAGAAGATCTAAATAGACATTTCTCCAAAGAAGACATACACATGGCCAAAAAACACATGAAAAGATGATCAACATCACTAATTATCAGAGAAATGCAAATCAGAACTACAGTGAGATATCACCTCACACTGGTCAGAATGACCATCATCAAAAAGTCTACAAATAATAAATGCTGGAGAGGGTGTGGAGGAAAAGAAACCCTCCTACACTGTTGGTGGGAATGTAAATTGGTGCAGCCACTATAGAGAACAGTATGGAGGTCCCTTAAAAAACTAAAAATAGAGCTACCATATGATCCAGCAATCCCACTCCTGGGCATATAATGGGATCTTTTTTTTTTTTTAATTAATTTATTTCATTTATTTATTTTTGGCTGAGTTGCGTCTTTGTTGCTGTGCACATGCTTTCTCTAGTTGCGGTGAGCAGGGGCTACTCTTCGTTGCAGTCTTCTCATTGCGGTGGCTTCTCATTGTGGAGCACGGGCTCTAGGTGCGTGGGCTTCAGTGGTTGCGGCATGCAGGCTCAATAGTGGTGGCTCACGGGCTCTAGAGCACAGGTTCTGTAGTTGTGGTGCACAGGCTTAGTTGCTCTGTGGTATGTGGGATCTTCCTGGACCAGGCATCAAACTGCATTGGCAGACAGATTTTCAACCACTGTGCCACCAGGGAAGCCCTGGGACCATTTTAAATGTGATTCTACTTGCAGAATATCTAATTGATTGCTACCTTACCAACTAAAGAAGCCGTTAAATAAACCAAAATTATAACATGTTTTAGATTTTGCAACTTGAAACTATCTTCCATTTCAGGTGAGGGAAATATTTTGTTGCTGACTCCATCTAAAGTTTTCTTAAATTTTACGTAATTGACACTCTTCCAAACAAGTGGTGCTTTTTTTCTTAGCTTTATTCAATTTTCTTGTTTAGTTGGAGTTTTCATCAAGGTATGGATTGTTAAATTTTTTTCCCAATAATGTACTAAATTATAATTATTTATGAAGCAATAATTTTTTATTATTTAATAAGCAAAAATAACCTTGTACTATTTTGAAGTGTTTTTTATGGATCCCAGCGCTGGGCGGAATTCACAGAAGTTACTCAAATATACGGATTCTGGAATTGATTCTTAGAGAAGGGTATGGTCATTCTCCCTACATTTTATGCTCTGTAAATGTGATTTTATATTATCTCCAGATTCCTTATTCTGGGCCACTCTATAAATCTAGCAGGAGTATTATATTGTTTTGATTGCTTTCTTTTCCATTTAAATTGAGATAGAATACAATAGGGCCACTTCTTATGAAAACTGAATTTTATTTTATTTTATTTATTTTTTAAAATATTTATTGGGTTGCACCAGTCTTAGTTGCAGCTCACCAGCTCCTTAGTTGTGGCATGCATTTGGGATCTAGTTCCCTGACCAGTGATCGAACCCCGGGCCCTCTGCATTGGGAGCGCAAAGTCTTAACCACTGCGCCACCAACGAATTCCCTGAAAACTGAATTTTAAAACTTCATCTCTCTGTGGTTTAATTTCAAACAGAGATTTTTTTTTTAACTAGGGAGATAATGGTCAGTAAGGTTTGTTAGGCCACCATCACTGTCATCAACACAGAAACAGACTGTTTTCACTTGCTTTTGCCCATGGGTTTAGGAATGTTTGATAATTGGATGTATTAGGCAAAGTTCTGATAAGAAAAATGTATAGAGTGAGCAAAAATTTTCTACATCTTATGCTAAATGGCTTGAAATTGCACACTGGAAATTTTGACTTACCTTTTAGTCTAGTTAGGAAAAATATATTCACGTACTACTAAAATTAGCTCTCTATTATATTTATGCTCATCAAGAATGAGATTTTTTTTTCCTGAGAGTAAAGTATAAATGGGCATAAATGGAAAGACTAGGTTTTAGACTGAATTTTCCCCTAATATTAGAATGAGGTTGTCTAAAATTATGCTTTGAAACTAAGTAAAATTAATGGTTTGCCTTCATTCTTCCCTTCCATTGAGAAAAGCATAATTAATTACTCTTTCTTGCTTTATACATCAATGAATGCCATAGGCAGCTAAGGGTCACCAGGATGGATGCCAAAAGTGCTGTGAAGTTATAACAACAGCAACAGATAGGTTGATCCACAGGAGGAATAGATTTGGCAAATTATTTGCTTTCCCTCCTCCTGACATTCTCCCATCCATTTGCTTTTCCAATGCTCACTTGCCCACTAAATTAAATACAAACAAGTCCTAGTAGAGTGACAGAGTTTCAGAGTCCTCGTTTTTGTAGGTAGTTTCCTTGATGCGAGAGTAGTAATCAGAGATGCTGTAAAATGAGGAAAAAGCAATATGCTCAGGCATTGCATCTTCTCTGAACCTTTATACAGGAAGCAGGCGATGTGTCTTTGCAAGACACTCCCTAGGTGCTTTGGGGGAATTGAAAATCACTCACATAAGGCTATAGATGTTTATAGAGTGCTCATCATGTCCTAAGCACTGTTTAAAGACCTTTATTTGCTATCACATTTGATCTTATTTTAACTCCAAAGGTAGATGTTATTACCCTTTTTGCGCATAGTGGAAGAAAATAACAATCAGTTAAGTGAGTGAAGTAGCAGGGATCTCAAACTCAGATCTGTCTGACCTCAAAGTCCTATTTTACCTGCTTCTCTTAAAAGAAGAAAAAGAAGGATCAGAAGAAAGAAGACAGAAAGAGAGAGAGAGATCTGTCACAGAAGATGTCAATCTAAAAGGGGAAATGTGAAATCCAGTAACAGCTAAAGGAGAATCACTCTGAAGCTAACAAGGCTGAGGTTTCAAAGAACTTCACTTGCCTGAGCCCCTTTCAAGGCCCTGTACATAATTTTGTGTTTATAATTTTGAAATCTTTATTCTTGAAAAGAGCTCCTCTCCCTCCCCAAAAAAATTATACCCTTGAATAAGAGATATATAGATAATACGCTAAGGTAATTCAGAAGAGGAAGCAGTTATTAGCATTTGGCTGGGAGTTGGGCTATTCAGGGAAGGTTTTCCACAGGAAGTGGCATTTAGAATGAGGATTCAAGACTTAAACTGTGATTTGAATAATTAAGGTGGGTGAAGAAGGGTGCTGTAGGCAGAGGGAAAAACATGAGGCATGGAGCATATGTGGAAAACAATGACTGGTTCAGTCATTCGATGACTGGATGATGCATAAAGGATGTAATTGGATCCAAGATTGGTGCAAGTTGCTGCAGATTATGGATCTTGAGAGCCAAAGCAATAAAGGGAGGTGATAACTCAGAAAATCCTCATTGATTTTGCTACCACATGGTCTTTGAGAGCAGTGGTTCTCAAAGTGTGGTTCCTGCACCAGCATCATCTGCGTCACTTGAAAATTTGCAAGAAATGCATATTTTTGAGCCTCACTGAGCCCTACTGCCCAAGGGGTGGGGACAGTGGTCTGTGTTTTATCACACCTTCCATGTGGTGCTGATACATGCCCATCTACTTGTGAGAACCCATATTTAAGAGAGTCGTTAGGTGTAGAGTGATGTAGAAGAGCAAGGGTAGAATTCCAACTGTAAAGGCTTAGGGAATGGGTGATTCCTAAATTGAGGGGTTATATAGAACACCAATGTTGGTGGTGGGAGAGAGAAAGCAAGAACATCTGTCTAGGAGGATGGGTATATAGAGGGATTTGCCTTTGTTCTGTAGGAGTAGTTGGGGGTTTTTTTGTTTGTTCTGTTTTGTTTTGTTTCTTGACACAGGAGGAAAGGAGATAAGTGGAGTTAAAGAGAAGTGGAGTTAAAGAGAATCATTGAGCAAAAAGCTGGAAAACTGAAGGTGTTCTTATTAGGCTGCCTTAATATTTTAAGTCAACTTCCAAAATCATTGGAGTTGAGTAGTGTCAGTCCTCTGATTTTGTTCTTCTCCTTCAGTAATGTGCTGACTGTTCTTTTGCATCTCCATGTAAACTTTAGAATCAGTTTGCCATATACACAAAATAACTTGCTGGCATTTTGACTGGGATTGCACTGAATCTATAGATCAAGTTGAGAAGAACCAACATCTTGACAATATTGAGTCTTCCTATCTATGAACATGGAATATCTCTCCACTTGTTTAATTTTTCTTTGATTTAATTCATCACTTTTGTAGTTTTTCTCATCCTGATCTTGTGTATATTTTCTTAGATTTATACCTAAGTATTTCATTTTGGGGAGTGCTAATGTAAATTGTATTTTGTTTTTAATTTAAAATTCCACTTGTTCATTGCTGGTATGTAGGAAACCAGTTGACTTCTGTATATTAACCTTGTATCCTGCAATCTTCCTATAGTCACTTATTAGTTCCAGGAGTTTTAGTATTAATTCTTTTGTACTCTCTACATAGATGATAACATCATCTGTGAACAAAAACAGTTTTATTTTGTTCTTCTCAATCTGTATGCCTTTTATTTCCTTTTCTTGTCTTGTTGCATTAGCTAAGATTAGGATGCTGAAAGCAGTTGTAAGAGGGGGCATTCTTGCCTTGATGTTGATCTTAGTGGGAAAGCTTCATGATTTTCATCATTCAGTAATAATAGCTGTAGGGTTTTTGCAGAGGTTCTTTATCAATTTGATGACCTTCCCCTCTATTCCTACTTTGCTATGAGTTTTTATCAGGCATTGGTGGTGGGTTTTGTCAAAGGCTTTTTCTGCATCTGTTGATATGGCCGTATTATTTTTCTTGCCCATTGATATGATGGATTGTATTAATTGATTTTCAAATGTTGAACCAACCCTGCATATCTGGGATATATCCCAGTTGATCATGGTGTATAATTCTCTTTATACATTGTTGGATTTCATTTGTTAATTTTTTAAAGCATTTTGCATCTATCTTCATGAGAAATGTTGATCTGTAATGTCTTTAGTTTTGGTATTATGGCAGTGCTGGTCTCATAGAATGATTTAGGATGTATCCCTTTTGCTTCTATCTTCTGAATGAGATTGTAGAAAATTGGTAGAATTTCTACTTTAGGTGATTTGTAGAATTCACCAGTGAATCTATCTGGGATTGGTGCTTTCTGATTTAGAAGGTTATTAATTATCAATTCAATTTCTTTAAAAAGTATATGCCTATTCAGATTGTCTATTTCTTCTTATGAGTTTGGCAGATTGTATCTTTTAAGGAATTTGTTCATTTCATCTAAGTTATCAAACTAGTGGGCATAGAGTTGTTCATAGTATTTCTTTACTATTAATAATATGTATTAAGAGATGTAGTGACTTTCCCTCTTTCATTTCTTTAAAAAAATTTTAATTGAAATATAGTTGACATACAATATTATGTAAGGTTCAGGTGTACTACGTAGTGATTTGACATCTGCATACATTATGAAATGGTCACCACAATAAGTCTAGTAACCATTCATCCCCATACAAAGTTATTACAATATTAACCACATTCCTTATGCTAAATAAGGTAAATATTCTTTCATTTTTGATGTTAGTAATTTGTGTCATCTCTCTTATTTTCTTAGTTAGCCTGGCTAGAAACTTATAAAATTTAATGATCTTTTCAGAGAACCAGTTTTTAGTTTCATTGATTTTCCCTACCAATTTCCTGTTTTCAATTGGTTGATTCTACTGTAATTGTTATTTATTTATTTTTCTTCTGCCTAATTTGGATTTAATTTACTCTTCTTTTTCTGGTTTCCTAAGATGGAAGCTTAGATTATTGATTTTAGATATTTCTTCTTTTTTGTATTACATATTCTTTTCTATACAAGATATTTATATTATACTACAAATATATATTTATTTTGTATGAGATATGTTAGATATTTCTATATTAGATATTTCTTCTTTTCTATAGCATTTAATATTATAAATTTCCCTCTGTACTGCTTTTGCTGCATACCACAAAATCTTATAAATTTCTTTTTTATTTTCATTTATTCAAAATCTTTTTTTCCCTTGAGATTTCTTTTTTAACCTATGTGTTGTTTAATGTCCAAGTATTGGGGGATTTTCCAGCTGTCTTTCTGTTATTGATTTCTGGTTTAATTCCATCATGGTCTGAGAGCATACTTTGTATGAGTTGCATTCTCTTGAATTCGTTAAATTGTGTTTTATGACCCATAATGTGATTTATCTTGGTGAATGTTCCCTGTGAGCTTGAGAAGAATGTTATTTTGCTGTTGTTGGATGAAGTAGTCTATAGGTGTTAATTATAGCCAATTGACTGATGATTGTGTAGAGTTCAACTATATCCTTACTGATTTTCTAACTTCTGTGTCTGTCCATTTTTGATAGAGGAATATTGAAGTCTCAAACTTGATAGTGGATTCATCTATTTCTCTTTGCAATTCTGTCAGTTTTTGCCTCATGTTATTTTGACACACTGTTGTTAGTCATATACACGTTAAAAATTATTATGTCTTCCCGGAGTATTGGCCCCTTTATCATTATATGGTACCCCTTATCTCATAATTTCTCTTGCTCTGATATCTACTCTGTGTAAAATTAGTTACTACAACTTTCTTTAATTAGTATTAACATGGTATATCTTTTTCTGTACTTTTAATCTATTTATATATGCCTTTACATTTAAAGTGGGTTTATTTCTTTAAAGTGAAATTAGGGAAAGACAAATACCATCAGGCTTCACTTATACATGAACTCTAAAAACAAAAAAAATGAACAAATATAACAAAACAGAGAGTCATAGATACAGAGAACAAGTGGTTGCCAGAGGGGTGGGCACTGGGAGGATGAGAGAAATAGGTGAGAGAGATTAAAATTTTTTGTAGTTGCCCTAAAATTTGCAATATATGTTTTCAACTAATCCAGGTCACCTTTAAAAAACACTATAGTGCCTCACAGGTCATGGAAGTATGTTATTATAACAAAATACAGTTGACCCCTGAACAGGGTAGAGGTAGGGGGTGCCCACCCTCTGCACAGTTGAAAATATCTTCTCTGTTTGTCCGAGATTGCTCTGTACACATGGTCCCTCTTTATCCGCAGTTCTGCATCATCTAATTCAACCACCTCTGGATATTGTAGCACTGTAGTGTTTACTATTGAAAATAATCTGCATGTCAGTGGACTTGCACAGTTCAAACCTGTGTTGTTCAAGGGTCAACTGTATTCCCATTTCCTCCCTCTTTGTCCCTTGTATTGTTGCTGCCATTCATTTCACTTATACAGAAGCATATATATAAACATACATAATTGAATACATTGTTGCTATTATTATTTTGAACACACTACTACCTGTCAGATCAACTAAGAATAAGAAAAATAAAATAAAAAATTTTACCTTCACTTATTCATTCTCTTCCTTTCTTTATGTAGATCAGAATTTCTGACTTAAATAATTTTCCTGAGGAACTTTTTAAAACATTTATTGCAAAGCTGATCTACTGGCATCAAATTCCCTTGATTTTTGTTTGAGAAAGTCTTTATTTCTCCCTTATCTTTTGAAGGATAATTTCACAAGGTACAGAATTCTTGCTTGGTGGTTCTTTTCTCTCAACACTTTAAATATTTCACTCCATTCTTTTTTTGCTTGCATGTTTTCTGAAGAATAGTTGAATTTAGTTCTTTTCTTTGTTCCTCTATAAGTAAGGTGGTTTTTTTTCCCTCTGGCTTCTTTCAAGATTTTTTCTTTATCTCTGATTTTCTGTAGTTTGAATATGATATGCCTACGTGTAGTTTTTTGGCATTTATCCTGCTTGGTGTTCTATGAACTTCCTGGACCTGTGGTTTAGTTTTTGACATTAATTTGGGGAAGTTCTGAGTCATTATTTTTTCAAATATTTTTGTTCCTTTCTCTCTTTCTTTTCCTTCTGGTATTTCCATTAGTGGTATATTGTACCTTTTGTAATTGTCCCACAGTTCTTGGATATTCTGGGTTTTTTTTTTTTGTTTTTTTTTTTTAGTCTTCTTCTCTTTGCTTTTTGGTTTGGAGGTTTCTGTTGTCATAGCCTCAAGCTTACAGGTTTTTTTTCCTTAGCCATGTTCAGTCTGCTGTGCCCATCATAGCCATTCTTCATTTCTGTTAAAGTGTTGTTGTCTTTTATCTCTTGCATTTCATTTTTAATTTTATTAAAATTTCATTCTCTCTGCTTACACTATCTGTTCTTGCATGTTTTCTACTTTTTCCATTAGAGCTCTTAGCATATTATTCATAGTTGTTTTAAATTCCTAGACTGATAATCCCAACATTTCTGGCATATCTGACTCTGGTTCTGAAGCTTGCTCAATCTCTTCATACTGTGTTTTTTGCCTTTTAGTGTACCTTGTAATTTTTTTTTTAAGATTTTTTTTTGATGTGGACCATTTTTAAAGTCTTTATTGAATTTGTTACAATATTGCTTCTGTCTTACGTTTTCGTTTTTTGGCCACGAGGCGTATGGGATCTTAGCTCCCTCACCAGGGATCGAACCTGTACCCTCTGCATTGGAAGGTGAAGTCTTAACCACTGGACTGCCAGGGAATTCCCTACCTTGTGATTTTTTTGTTGAAAGGTGGGCATGACATACTGGATAAAAGAAACTGATAATTAGGCCTTTAGTGGTGCAACGTCTGGGGGAAAGGGAAGTGTTCTATTGTTCTGTAATTAAGTCTCAGTCTTTTATTGAGACTGTGCCCTTGAGCAGTGAACTTCACAAGTGGTCAGATTTTTCTCCCCCTTAGGTGCAACAGTACACTGGAGTGTGGGCTGGAGTTGAGTATTCTTCTTTCTTCGATCAGTTAGATTCTAATAAAAAACCCAGTAGGTTAGGTTCTGGTAAAATAGTTTCTCTTGAAGGAGGCCTTGTTAAGAAAAACAGAATGTTCTGTAATATTATGAAATTGTGGTTTACCACATCTTCCTGCTGGATGCACCAGAGGGTATTTCTGTGTACTTCACTGTAAGATGAACTGTGATTGAGCTCCTGGAGGTAATACTTACAAAAGTGTGGGGACCTCTCTATGAATGACTTCCCTGGGAGGTTTTTACTCTCAGAATTGACCACACTGAGCCTCCAGCAATTTGTTGGTTACAGTTTAGATTTCCCTACCCTCGCTCAAGTTGCTATGGAGGTTTCTGATCATGGGTTTCTGCTCCAGTAAGTTGTGATTCTGTCTGTCTCTCCACTTGTGGTGTCAGTGATTTGCCCTGTGACTTCATTTTCTGAAGGATCTGAAGAGTTTTGATTATCAGTTTGCTCAGCTTTTCACTTGTTGTTAAGATAGAGTCATGACACCCAAATTCCTTATATGCTGGACCAGAAACTAGAAGTCTTGTTTTTCAATTTTTTTTGTCCCTTTGCCTGGCACATTGCCTAGCTTACTATATGTTAAATGCATGAATGAATGAATGGATTATACCTACTTCTAGGTCATATGATTGATTACAGTAGGAAGTGATTCTTAAAATGTTATTCTGAGCAACTCTCTCAAGAATGTAATTTCTACTGCTTTGCCCTTAGAACCTTTAACAACATCTTGCAAACTGTAACAAGATGCCCCCCAAAAAACTTCTTGCATGGTGATTAAGAAGTAGGCTCACGTTTAGTATGGATCTTCCTTGACTTATGATGGGGTTGTGTCCTGTTAAACCCATCAGCATGGTGAAAAGATGAAAAATTCAATATTTTGTGCAGAAAAATGATCCAATCTTCATATTAAAACACTTTGTTCCTAGAAATTACTTTAGTGAAGAGATGTCCTATTACTTTCTTGGCTCTTAATTTAGGCCTTTACTTCACAGAACCTGTGCTTTAAATTTTATTTTCAATGCATGAGAAATGTAGAAAGTATTTCATGACTTTAACTTAAAACAGTAACAAAAAAATGTATTTTTCTTTTCAGTCTCAAATAGTTTTTTCTTAAAAGCTCTTGATTTTTGCCTAAATTTTTAACATCACCTTCCCCTAACTAGAATATCTCTTTCTTTTTTTCCTTTTCTCTTTCCTCTCAAAATACAGGCTGTGATTTTAATTTGGAGCTAGGTCTTTCATGATAAACCTAGATTTAACAAAATGCCTCAGATGATATATTGTATATATTACAGTACTGGACAGTCCTCTGATTAAATAGATATTGAATCAGACTTCAAGGTCTGTTCTTTTGGGTGAGCTTGTCTGCTTTCTCCATTTGTAGTCTCTTTAAAATACTAAGATGCCACAAACAATTCAAACAATATCAAGGGCTCAGATCATAGCAGCATGAGTGCATAGTATCTAATTGGTTTGTTAAACACATATGGAATTCTGTCTTATACTGGTTTTATAAGGAGCATAGTCTCAAGAACTTATTATGTTAGGAATTATGTTTTATTAATAATCAACATATAAAAGTTACAATTATTATAACTCTGGGGATCCAAATTTCATTTGATTTGGCATCTTGATTTCTGGAGACTAAAGGAGATGAAAAATAATTACAACAAGTTTCAATCTGTTGCAGTATTAAAATGGTGAATAAGACACTCTGAAAAGAATGTACTGAGACTGTTCTAGTCATGGTACAATGCAATTACAGCTAGCACCAAACTCAACACTGTTTAACTTTCCACATAACATTTTGATTTATCTTGATCCAAAGTTCTCAAAGAGGAGGTACACTGAAGTTACTAGAAAACATTGACTTGGAATTAAGACCTATCTTAAAAGCTTATTTACGGGAAGTACTCTGGCCTTATTCAACAGATCACTGAGAAGCCTGGAAAAACAAATCCTGGAAAAGAATTATTATGTGCCAATTATATAAACAACAGAAGACTTTGTTATGTATGAACCAATTAGATTCCGCGCTGTTGAAAACCGTGTGTGACATAATGCAATGCCAGCAGTTCAACAATATAAGGAAACCAGAGCAATAGCTAAAAACTTTAAAGCTAAAGATTTACAAATTGCCTCTTAATCCAGTTTTATCCCAATGTAAAACCTGTGTTCTCTAAACATTCAATATTTGCTTCTTAAGGAAAAGGAATGTAGTCATTTATCCTAATCATTAAAATCCTGGCTAATGATTTAAGAGTCTGAAACTCAAGGAACTTTTCATCAAAAGTGCTTGATATGACTTTAGAGCAGATCACTTCCTGCTCTTAAACTTGCCTTTGCTTCTCTTTCCTCATGCCTCATCTACACAGGGCATACTCAGATTGCTTATACAAAGCCTTACTGTTGTGTTTGGAAAATCATGATGTATGGTGAATGTGTTTGCACAACATGGGCTGATTCAGAAATAGAAGTGTGCATATGAAATTCCACAAGATTTTTAAATTAAGAGTTCATCTGGTAATTGACCAAAATTGACTATATCCATTTATTTATTAGATCTACTAAATAAGTTTATTCATTCATCTGCCCTCCCTCCCTTCCTCCCCTCCTTCCTTCCTTCCTTTCATCTATCTACGCACCTGCCCACTCACCTATCTGTCTGTCTGTCCATCCATCCATTCATCCTTCCATCTGACTGTCTCTCAGTCAATCCAAATAAGTTTTTATTGAGTATTTATGTGAGCCAACCACTATGCCAGGTACTGAGAATTCAGTGGAAAACAAGATAGATTACCCTGCCCTTTTTGAACTTATATTCTTTGGGTGAATACAAACAATAATCAAGGAAAGAATAAATAAAATAACTACCAATTGTGATTAGTAGTATGAAGAACCTCAACAGGGTGTTATGTATAACATGTTGTTTATCTGATTTTCTCAGTTGTCTCAGAAAACAAACATGTGAAAGTCCCATTATAGGGCTCTTATGATAGACAGAAAGACCATTGTGTCACTTTTGTTTATCAGCTTACCTAAAGGCCTAGTTTACTACCAGGTTCCTAATCAGTATTCAATAAGTTATTATTGTGGGCTTCTGTACGCTCTCAAGCATTTATTGTGGTCTGTAACTAGTTCTGGTTTAGAAACTGTTACTAGTCTGTAATAAGTATAGAAATTGAGAGTAAGCATTTAGAAATTCATTTTTTATTTTCTACTTTTTAAAGTACTGATGGTGGATTGGAAACTAAAACACAAAGCAAAACTGTCCTTTACCACAAATAGTGTAAAAAGCACGATTTACAAGACCATTTGTTCAGCTCTCTTGTAAAAAGGCCAAATGATACAAAAGAAATAGCAATAATGTAAGGGGAAAGAAAGAAACATTCAGTGCCACTAAATGTCGAGCACTTTATTCAGGGTTTAGTTAATGACTGCAGAAATGTTCTGTCCCACTCACAGCATCTTCCTCTAAGAGCTGGGTCTGTTCTGGCATCAGAACACAGAGTCAGCTCCCTGTGGGGCACACGAGGCACCTCTTCTCTCCTTGCAGTGCACAGCTTTCTCACTTCCATGCTGTGTTCTTACAGTCTTTAAGGAACAAGACTAGTTTTTTCTTTTCCTTAATATCCCTTTTGCTTCCTCAAATTCTCTTCTTGCCAATCAGAATGGATATAAAAAGTTGATTTGACAACTGTCCATGTGCTTATCCACTGAGGAGTGGTAAGGCCCAACCTGCCTTCTGTGAGAATGTGACTTATTCTTTATTTTAGGCCTAAACTTGATGCTCGCTTATTTTATTATGGCAATATCTAAATATTAGAACTGTTGCAGATTTATTAATTTTCAAACTCATATTCATGTTTGGAACTAGATCAAGCTATAGGTCTCTGCTTCTGGCTTGAGCCCATTCTCAAACATTATGTGCATTAAGACACTCTATCTTTGTTTTCTTCAATGCAAAATGGGCATTTTCAACCTTTTTGCAGTTAGTAAAGGTCAGTGATAAATGAACCCAGCATCAGGGGTCCAATCTGTTATGGCCAGTTGCTATATTGTCTTCCAGGGTTGCTCTGTTCCAGATCAATTTTGGTCAGAATTTGAAGTGTGGGGGGCTTCCCCAGTGGCACAGTGGTTGAGAGTCTGCCTGCCGATGCAGGGGACACGGGTTCGTGCCCCGGTCCGGGAAGATCCCACATGCCATGGAGCAGCTAGGCCCATGAGCCATGGCCGCTGAGCCTGCGCGTCCGGAGCCTGTGCTCTGCAACGGGAGAGGCCACAACAGTGAGAGGCCTGCGTACCGCAAAAAAATAAAAAAGAATTTGAAGTGTGCAAAAAGGTTTGAATGAATAAGTGAAACTTCCCCTGGTGATGATTTAAAAAACAAACAAAACAACAACAGCAACAAGAAAACGGTTCCAGTGGGGTTTTTGATTAACGTATAATACCAGATTACATTTATGGTATTGTATCTATCTGTCACAGGAGTAATTCCATCATTGATATTCTAGGTGGGCCTCTTGGGAAGAACTGGATCAGGGAAGAGCACTTTGTTACTGGCTTTTTTGAGACTGCTGAACACCAAAGGAGAAATCCAAATAGATGGTGTGTCTTGGGATTCAGTAACTTTGCAACAGTGGAGGAAAGCCTTTGGAGTCCTACCACAGGTAAGCCAGAAGGACTTAGCTAGTAAAAAAAAAAAAAATGACTAAGTACATTTTTCCCTTTATTTGACACTTGCACTCAAGAAATTCACATTTCCCTGCAAAATATATTCCCTATGTATCGCTGTCTTTTTTTTTCTGCAATGCAGCCTTTTCATAGGGAGATAAACTACTTCTAGAAGCTTGGAATTCTCTGACATACAGTTATTGAACTATTAATAGTTTTGATAGCTTTTTCCAGAAGACATAAACCACAGCAGGAACATGGGGCTTTTGTTTTTATCAACTTTTTTTTTCTGCTTCAGTGGTCTGAGCTCCAAGTTAGCAATCACAGCAGGTTGAGAAATGCTTTGCAAGATATAAAAGATGCTGCTGAAATAGCAAACACTTGGAAGCATGAAGTAGTGGAATTGAAAATAAAGTGTAATGATTTTTTTTTTGTTCTTTGAATAGAATGAACCGTGTCAGAGTAATCTGTAGCTTTTTTTTTTTTTTTTAATGTCACTTTTTGATTTGGGTCACAAAGGATCTTCAGCCTCACTGGCTTAGTATCATTCTGTCTGTGTTATTGTGCAAGAGGACTTTTTAATTATGAGAGAAATAGCAACAGTTCCATTTTTAAGTGATCTTAATGGAAACCAAGGAATGTCTTCACTGGGAGCAAATCTGAAAGGCATGGGCTGTATATCTACTGGTGTTTGTTCTCATCTCTATGGATATAGTTGCTGTTTTAATATCTTTGTTCCCTTTGTACTAATGGGCACTGAATCCTTTCTACTACCATGGTCCTAACAATTCTCTACTTTTAACACAAAATTAAAATGCCAGGAGCATCTCCAGGTAGATGTTACAGGCTACAAATCTAGCCTGAGAAAACAGCTTGTATTTCTTGATAGATTACCTCTGTGGAACATTTGTTCCTTTCATCTAATGAGGCACTAAATATTGTAACTGCTAGACTGATGCTTTTAATTCATTTGTCTAAATTTTGTCATGTTGCCAGAAGCTTCATCAAAAGCTTTTTCAAAAGTTCAGCTTTGGTTGAACTTTTGAAAAACAGTATTGTTTCTTCAGAAAGAAAAAAGGGATTGTCAGAGGGTCTGAAGTAAAGAAACACTGGGAATACAAGTATCCCAAGGTGACAGCGTTAGGCAAGATAACAATGTTGAAGAGCATGGGATAGAATTTGGTTTTCCAAGAGGCACTGCCGTTCAGCTGACTCTGTTTTCTGATCCCATTTTAAACTACAGTAGTGAAACTTTTGTTCTTTTTTGTTGTTCTTGTTTATACAAATCCGCCCATTAGAATAAGCAAAGCTCTAAGAAATAATTTCAGTTTCATTGAGAATCCTTTAGTTTATCTGCCATGTGATGAAAAGATTTTTGTTTTATTATATGTTCTATTTAGGAACCCAAATATGCAAAACGTAGAGGAAAACCAAGTGGGCTAGAATTATGAAAATTCTTTATCTTGCCTCTCTGCCAACATGAAACTTCCAAACTTGCCTTTTCCCTCTTCTATGGCATCAAGTTTTTTTATAAACTAAACAAGAAATACTTTGAGCTACGCCTTTAAAACTGTGTAATCGTGGTAATAAAAATGCTTCTCATTGTACATGTTTATGACCCTGGTTTCTGGAACTGTCTTCCGGTATCACAAGGATGTCTGTAGACAGAAGGTAATATTTCTTGTACAGTGACATCTTGAGAATGTTAAGTGAATGCCCAAGAAAGAGAGAAAGAGGGTAAACTCCTCAGACCTTTTAACATCCAAACCAAGAGTTACTTTTATTTTCCCAACTTTCCTTTGAAAGTTCAAATTAAGTAATTTTTTTCCTTTTCTGGAGTTTGATCTTTAAGAAGCAGAAAGAAGAAATTAAAAATCCAGGAACTATTTTTGTTTGCTTTTCCATCTTTTTTTTTCCCTTCTATCTTTCTGACCTTGCAAGAGGTTCCCCAAGACCTCTGATGTTGAGATAGCAGAGATCTCTAGGTCAATTAATCACTTGTTTTCAGACACATGAAACAGGAACTTTGAACAAGAAACTTCCCTCTCCCTCATAGTGATCCCGAGATGTCAGCTGTGGAATCACAAGATGTCATTAGTTTTGGCAGATTCTTGCAGTTTGTGTGTGTGCGTGCGTGTGTGTGTGTGTGTGTGTGTGCTTCCCTCCTGCAGGTAGAAAGCAATCTTAGAGAAGGTACCAGCGTGGAAAACAGGACATTGTGTACATTTCAAGGTGGAGCCTTCTTTAACTTGTTCTACTTTACCTCTCAGCTCTGAGAGCGTGGAGAAGACAGTGAGGCCTATCGTCAGAGTCCCATTGGCTTAGGCAATTGAACACCAAGACTTAAAATTGTTCATTCGCCTTGAATCTTGTTAATCACTTAATTCATGAAAAACAGAAAAATAAGTTTAAATTTAGTTTAAAGCCTCAATTACAAATTTGAAAGGCTGCAAACTATAATTGGGGAATGACTAGGCCTATTCCTGCAATAAGACTTTATGATCTGAAAATAATCCATACCTGCGTACAACTTCCCCCAGAGCTGGAGCATCTTTTGCTATCAGGGATATCAGATAGGGCCAAATCATGTATCTGTAGAGCTGAACAATGAAAGTGTGAGTGCAGCAGTTCACATTCAGTTTCACAATAATTAACAATTTAATAATTAGTTATTAAACTACTTCCATATGCTTTAAATGATAATAAGTACCATAGGTTCCATACTTATGTAAAAGATACTGAGGTCCCAATCCCACCCATGAGCTTTCAGTGGGAACTCATTGCCTTAAGTCAGAGATCAGAGGAAGAAGCCAAAATGATAAATGAAGCATAGGTAATTAAGTATAGGGATGGAGGATGAGCAAGAATCCAGCTCCAAGCTGTGTCATTGCTACCTCCACCACAGAACTGTAGCCTTCCTTCTTTTACTCCCACTGCTGTGCTTTTCTCACCTTATTCTTTGGAATTCTCCATTACATGTTGCACACAGATTAAACTTTTTACAGTAGCATTCCAACTCTGTGATTTGCCAAGTCAAAAACCTTCTAGGACACCCCTTTCTTCACTGAATAACATCCAGATTCTTCCATTTGTTGTTTAGGTCCCTGATAATCTGGTCCCAACCCAACCTGTCCAGTCAGATCCACCACTCCTCATATCTGGGCACCTTTAAGTTTCAGTCAAGCTGGACTTACTGTGCCGTGAGATATACCTCACTTTTCTCGCTCATTTCCTCTGTCCGTGCACTTCCTCTGTCTGAGATGATCTTCCTTCACTGGAGTCACTTTGGCATCTCAGACGTTGAACTCTGCCAGATGGCCTTTTCTGACTCCCTCCCTTTCCCTGTTAACCCTGACTCTAACCCCAGCTCTCCACTCCCACATCCCAATCCCAGATGGGATCTAGAACTTTGTTTACAAATCCCTCCTGGTACTTCTCTATGTCTTATATTGGAATTATCTGTGTATTTGTTTAATTTCCACTCAGTATTATAAACACTTTGTAGACATACTAGTTAAGGAAGCAAGACATAAAGACAAAACCATCAACAATCAAAGAAATCTAGCAAGAAGAATAGAGTAGCAATGCTAAATTAAACATAGATTTTTTTCCCCTTAATGATTTTTCTACCTCTTACATAGCACATACAGTAGGTTACATGGTAGGAATTCAGGACGTCTATTTTTCTGCTGAGTCACTAAATGCTTGCTCTCTTTTACAAGAGGCTGTGGTTCCACCAGTGTCTGGGTTTTCTTGCCGTACAACCTTATGCAATTTATTTAATTTCTCTGAGCCTCAATTTCCTTGTCTGTAAAATGTGTATAATGGTAGTAACTACTTCATTGGGGTTTTATGAGGATTAAATGAGTAAAGGAATAAATAACTCGAAGTACTTAAACTACTCCCCGGCATGTAGCAATTACAACACACTGTGTTATGCTGGTTGTTACTATTTTTTAGAGTGCTTTAAGGGTAGAGGAGCATGTCTCTTTCATCTTTGTATTGGATTGGAAATGAACAAATGAGTATTGACAGTTTCACAAAGAAGATGATGATGAAGGTGGGCCTTAAAGGGTCGTAAAATGTGTAGGTTTTAGAAGGGTTGAGGGCAGGGAGCTGTGGAAAGGATATTCTAGGATCCTAGACATGGATATTGTAAACAGCTACAGAGGTGGAACTAGAAAGAGCTGTGGGGGCAAAATGGGCAGAGGAGGCCGCCTGTTAGGGAGCTTTAGGAGAAAGAGGGAAAGACTTCAGTAGTACTAAAGTGGTCGAGGAGTGGGTTGAGTCTTCTTGAGCTGGGAGGAGGGTAGTAAAAGAGCAGCCAAAGGGTATGCTGCGGCTGGCTGTGTGTGGACAGTGGACTTCAGCAGGCAGGATGGGAAGCAGGGAGATGGGCTCAGAAACTCTCTAACTGTGATGTGGTAAGAGCCTGGACTAAAGTGAAGAGGACAGTGGGCATTGGGTGTGGAGTGCCGAATTCAAGGGAGAAAAGAAAACTAACTAGTATGGACATTAGTGCAACACAGTTGTACTATTTCTGAGCCTAACCATTTGAAATTTGTGATCATTTGGCCAGATCTGAAAATCATTTTTAATGCTATTTCTGAAAAAGTGTGTATTAAAACGTAGTGTAAAAGGTTGTGAAACATTAAATGACTTTACAGAAACAATAATCTGAACACGTTACATGCAGTCATTTACATACAAATGAACGATACATACATCAAAATTCTAACGTTATTCTCAAGTTGTTATCAACCTTAAACATTTTTGACTATTAAAATTCACCTTGCTTTTCTTCCTAGATGTTCCTAAAAGCAAAGCAGCATTTATTTTTAGACATTCTGTAATCCAACCTTAGGATCTCAATTTGTTCATATTGGATGAATTTTTATTGTACAAATTCAATGTAAAATAAAGTTTTGCAAGCATTGCCAAAAGGCAAGATCACAGACACTTTGATGCTTGTAAACATTTGGGCCACATTTTAATAAAACTATACATTGTATGTGTATATATATACATATTGTGTATATATGTGTGTATATATGTATATATATATTTTCCCCCCCTTCTGAGCCAAAACAAAACAACACTATATACTTAAGGATAAGGAGTCATTCCTCCCACTTGTTTAATTTATACTACACTCAATAACTGCAGAAGACAAATGCTTTTTTGTTTTTCATCTGACCTCCAAGGCTAAAGCATAATGCCTGTTGCTGTGATGCGTGGCCAGCCCTGACCGCCCCACACAGGCTCAGCCGTCGCCCCTGAGCTGAGTGGTTGAGGAGTCAGCTTCAGGGAAGCGATGAGTCAGGTGGCGAACAATCGTGCTCTCTTTGTTCTTCCTTGAGCCCCAAGAATTGTTCTTTGTAGCGTACATACATGATGACATTACATAAGTATCAAATATTTGCACATCCTAATTTTCCTACTGGTGAACAGTTTCTTGAAAGAGAGGTAGAAGATCATTGTGATATATAATTTCCAGCGTATTTTTTGCTGCACAATCAGACTGGGCCTCCTTGGCCAAACCATATAACTTCTTAGGACCCTGGCTGTTTCATCTGTACACCAGGAAAAGGACATAGGTGACCTCCAAGGACCTCTCAGCTTTAGAGATGAGTTTGTAGAAACACTGTTTCCAATACTATAGAAAACAATGGGACACCCACTGGCACCCCTCAAAGCAAATGAGTGCCAGATACTATTTGTCAGACAAGAATGGAATGTTTGATTAATTGTATGAAACTGAATTTTAACTGAACCAGTTCATTCACTTAATTTTCCTTTAAAGTTAGAATTAAAGTATTATTTTAATGCTAGACAATAAACTATAAACAAAAGACCTATAGAATTTCTGAATGGTATCAAATCCACTGCATCTAAAACTTTTGGATGTCTAGTTTCAACAAAAACTTTCTTCCAGTGTAATTTTGAATATGTATCTATTTTAAATAAAATTAATATATAGTATATTGCCATACATTTATTACGTATAAATTATCAGGCTACTGTGAAAAAAGTTAGGCATACCATTTCTCAAGCAATTACAAACATCAAAGTTTTAATGGGCTGTTAGTAC